>NC_086321.1:304464665-305124665 GCF_036172605.1 Pelobates fuscus
TCACAGAGAAACGAAAGTGGAACTTACACACAGACACAGAGCTTGCAGCTTAAGGCCATAAAACTTTAACTGACAGTTAGAATAACCCTTTCAATGCTGGCTAGACCTCCTAGGTAATTAAGACCTATTCTCATGTAATTTTAAATAAAATAACATTTAAACCAGCTCATTAGTTATTTCCTGGAACCTTCCAATAAGAGTAATCTACCATGTTCTATAACCAGAATTTTAACTTGCCTAAACAGATATTTTATCTTCTTTTAGAGCAAATCAATACATCTGGATAAATATCACGATATGCTAACATGTGATGTAATCACATTAATACATATTTATTCTTTTCTATCTGCAGAATAGAATGCTTAATTATGTACTTCTTATTTAACTAAGATTTCTAAATATCGAAATCTGATAGTTATTTATCCAGGCATATATCATGCTATTAGAAAATTTTAATAATTTAGATTAATTAAATGAAGCCAGTATAATTACCAGTTAAAGAGATGTTCTCATCAGCTGTTCTCAGGTATTCTCAGGAATTTGAATGTCATGGGTCTCTTTCTCTGTCTCCTGACTTAGCCTGCTTCCGACTGCTTCCTCTGCATACCTCTCTCTCTCTTCCCTTTGTCTTAACTTTTAAAGGGAAACATTCACTAGGTGATAGACCAATAGAAAACTGGAGGTGTGGTTACCTTCCAGATAGCAATTTAAGTATTTGGTCTATAGAGGGCAGTCTCGTCCCACTAAACATTCCTATCCAGGAAAGAGAACTTTTCCTGGTGGCTATTTTTACGTCATTTACCTTATCTTTATAGTTGTCTATAACTTAAGTTTTCTGTCAGTTCAAGAGTTTCTTTGGGCTTTCTTCAGACTATGTGTCTGGCAAATTCTGCTATAATTTCTAATATGACAGTTATAACTAAGTATGACCCCTAAACTTACAATGGAACGTTACACAATATCGAAATTAAAATTAAATTATTTAATCTTCTCTGTCACAAATGTCTGGGTTTAGAATTGATTATATTCCATTAGCATTTAGACAGTCTGTCCATCCCCCGTTATCACTTCTTATCAACAGGTTTGTATATACTATGCATTCCTTTAGCTCTGGCAAAGTGGTTAGTTTTACAGAAAGGATAGAAATCTTGTGTCTTTTGTTAGCTTGAAGATAACAAAATGGAGTCTGCTCTATTCAGAATGATTCAGGCAATATACACTTTAATTTCTATCATAGCACAATATGTCTGCCGATATAAATACCCTGACAATGTAAGCTCATTAAGCTGGGCCCTCAACCCCTCTGTTTCTGTGTGTCAAACTTGTCTGGTTACAATTACATGTTTGTTAGTCCACCCATTGTAAAGCGCTACAGAATTTGTTGGCGCTTAGTGATGTCGCGAACAGAAAATTTTCAGTTCGCGAAAGGCGAACGCGAACTTCTGCAAATGTTCGCGAATGGGCAAACCCGGCGAACCGCCATAGACTTCAATAGGCAGGCGAATTTTAAAACCCACAGGGACTCTTTCTGGCCACAATAGTGATGGAAAAGTTGTTTCAAGGGGATTAACACCTGGACTGTGGCATGCCGGAGGGGGATCCATGGCAAAACTCCCATGGAAAATTACATAGTTGATGCAGAGTCTGGTTTTAATCCATGAAGGGCATAAATCACCTAACATTCCTAAATTGTTTGGAATAACGTGCTTTAAAACATCAGGTATGATGTTGTATCGATCAGGTAGTGTAAGGGTTATGCCCGCTTCACAGTGACAGACCAAACTCCCCGTTTAACGCACCGCAAACAACCGCAAACAGTCCATTTGCACAACCGCAAACTCCCCATTTGCACAAGGTTGGATACCAAGCTAGCCATGTCCCGTTCCTTGTCCTCACTGATGTCATTGAAGGTCTCTTCCTCCACCCAGCCACGTACAACACCAAGGGTCCCCGAAAGGTGACAACAAGCCCCCTGTATTTTTTTTTTTAAATGTACACTACTGTTACACCAGATATGAGTTGCACTGGTGTGACACTGTGCTCTGGCAGACCCTGAAATGCACACGTGTGAAGGAAACTGAGTGCTATTATTTCACAGTCAAAAAGTTTTTTGTTTTTTTTAAATGCAAGCTATTGTGCCCCCAAAACGTTCGTGTGTGGGGGTACTGGAATGAAGTGGGCCAATGGGAGCCTGAATGAACTTTTGACTCCCACTGCCCCTTTAAGAGCGAGCTTGTGACTCGAGCCGTGCTTCTAGTGCCAGGCGGGCCACGTGACCGATCACTGCGGTCAGTGCACGCGGCTAAGTCAGAAGAGGAGATCAAGCCGCATGCGGCTCGTGTGGAGGCAGGAGTGATCCAGCCATGCGCGGCTCAAGCCAGGTCGGTCCCAGGATAAGGTAAATACAGCCACAACCACTTATCCCAATCACACACCTTTCCTAACGTCCTATCCCATTAAAAGCATATTACCGCGTATTTAATAAAACAGATAGACCCCCTACTTCATCCAGGTTACCGATCGATGGTTTGATATTCTGAGCCCTCTCTGATTTACTGTACACGACTATTCGATATTCCCACAAATTTTATGTAGCATTTTATGTTTGTTTGAGACCACCTTCTATTGGATATCGCTAAAAATCATGATCACTATATACTTTCTCTACAAACCTCTAAAACAAACCAAACTACTCATCCATCCGCTATACCACTTTATCCCACCTAGAACTAGTGCCCAGTTAAAATACTTGACTCTTACTTACCCACACTCAGTCATGCCACACACATTTCACCACTACTCTCACTGAATCCCTCTGACTACGGCTAAATTCATCTTCTACATCAGAACACTACTCCTAAGATTGGGTTGTATCCATGTCTCGGGTCTTTCATTTAGAATAGGGGCAGCTTCAGTCTCCTTCAAACTGACACTCCAGTGCATATTATTAAAAGATTGGGCAGATGGAAATCCTCAGTCTACAACCGATATATTCCTCACAGGGCTGCCATCAGAAATTTTGGGGCCCCTGACAAAGTTCAAGGTCTGGGCCCCCAGAGCCCACTCACGAGTCCGCCCACAGGGCCGTCCTTGAATCTGCCCACAAGGATGCTGTATGTGTGTAGAGTGAATGCAGAGTCTCTGTGTGTGTGTGTGTAGTCAATGCACAGTGTGTGTTTAGTGGATGCAGTGTGTGTGTAAAGTGGCCAAATGTAGTTCTGAATCTGTTGTAATTCCCAGAATGCTTTGCTAGCTGGGGATCTACAATTTGCAGGGCTGTATTTAGCACTCAGCTGTGTATGTGTGTTTGAATATAAACATGGTATTGAATGGAGCATGTGTGTATTTGAATATTGGTGTTTGAATGCAAGCGTGCATTTGTCTGTAGTGTATACACACACACACACACACATACATACAGATACACACCCTGACATACATGCAAATACACAGACACACAGTTACACATATTGGCACATAGTTACACACATATATACACTCAGGTTCACACTGACACAGATACATAGACATATACACAGACACATTCAGGTGCAAACTGACACACAGACACATACACACACTGATATACATACATGCACACACATAGGAGATACAGGCACATGCATTGACATACATGGAAATATACAGACACGGTGACACCCAGATACACGCACACAGAGATACAAAAGTGCAATCTGGCACCCATATATACACAGATACACACATGCACACACTAACACTCTGATACATACATACACACACACACACACACACACACACACACACACTGAAAGATACAGACACACACACTCAGGTGCACATTGGCACAGATACATACAGACACATAAACAGATACACGTAAAAACTAAATATAAATAAAATATATGTGTAAAAATGTAGAGAAACAATAATAAAGTAATCAATTCTATGGGCAGATTAACACCAAATAAACACAGCTTTAGTTGAGAATCTCAGAAAACAAAAAGCGTGAGCACTCCAGCAATATATATATATATATATATATTAAAAAAAAAAGATGTATTGCACTAATTAACACACTTTAAAAAATAAATGCAAACGACCGAAAATGGGCCATGCACATAATAAAATATAAGACAGGCTATGCAAGATAAAAACGTACACAACATGGACAGGAAGCGCCAATTAGAAAAGATATACATTACAACAAAGTTACCAAAACAAACTAACAATCTGTTTAAACATTTAAATAGAGCCACAACTAAAACTAAAATAAATGGGGCATATCAACTAAGTAGTGAAAATGATTGTGGACAAAAAGTGTACAAAAAAATCAAAAGCACAGACACTAGAAAACCATGAACATAAAAGCTGCAGCACGGCTATAAAAAAAAAAAAAATTACAGAATAAAACAATAACAAAAACATACACTCAGGTGCACACTACCAACCAGATACAAACAAACACAGATACACACCCTGATAGATACACAGATACAGACAGACACCCACACATTTAGGTACACATAGATACACACACTGATAGATACACAGATACAGACAGACACACATTTAGGTACACATAGATACAGACAGACACACACACACACACAAACACTCAGGTACACATATACAGACAGACACACACACACTCAGGTACACATAGATACACACCCTGATAGATACACAGATACAGACAGACACCCACACATTTAGGTACACATAGATACAGACAGACAGACACACACAAACACTCAGGTACACATATACAGACACACACACACACACACACACACACACACAAACACTTAGGTACACATAGATACACACACTGACACACTTTTTTTAACCACCCTCCTGTTTCTTACCTGCAGGAGGGTAGACTCTGCTGGCTGGGGCTGATGTGAGTGTGGGTCTGACTCTGTCCTCCTCTTCACACTCCCCAATGCTTCCTCCCACCCTCCTGTTTCTTATCTTTAGGCTGCAGGAGGGTGGACTCTGCTGGCTGGGGGCCTGGGGCTGATGTGGGTGTGGGTGTGGGTCTGACTGTCCTCCTCTCCTCTTCACACTCCCCGGTGCTTCCTCCCGCGCGCGGGTGTTAGCTGGGAGGAAGTGAGATCACTTCCTCCCAGCACTGCCAGTGCCAGGATCCTTAAAGGGGCCCGGACTAGCTATTAAAAATCCACGGCACTGATCGGGCCCCTTTAGAGATATGCCCATCGGGTGGCCCTAAGTGCATGGGCCACCCGATGGGCCCCCTCAGGTAGTTCTGCCACTGCCAAAACACATGTATATAGCGATAACCGCTATATATATCTATGCACATTGGGAATGTGGGGCCTGGGTGCCTGGGCCCTCCAGGACCGCCGGGCCCATGACAACAGTCATGGTTGTCACCCCCTGATGGCGGCCCTGATTCCTCATCCCGAGAAAGAAATGAGGAAAGCTTTTAAAAGTTTGGCTTTGTAAATTTGATGCAATAAGTGTGTTTTTCTTTAATACCTTTTCACCCTCTTTGCATGAACCCGATTTACATATATTACTAATATGTTTCTGAACATATATATTATATTATTCACTCACTCACTCACTCTCTGGGCCGGCCTAAGACATCATGCTGCCTAGGTCCAACGATAAATGACTATGGGGGAAAATGTATAATAAACACAGGTTACTGGCTATGGGGGGGATAATGTATAATAAGAACAGGTTACTGACTATGGGAGGATAATGTATAATAAACACAGGTTACTGGCTATGGGAGGGATAATGTATAATAAACACAGGTTACTGGCTATGGGAGGGATAATGTATAATAAACACAGGTTACTGGCTATGGGAGGGATAATGTATAATAAACACAGGTTACTGGCTATGGGAGGGATAATGTATAATAAACACAGGTTACTGGCTATGGGGGGATAATGTATAATAAACACAGGTTACTGGCTATGGGAGGATAATGTATAATAAACACACGTTACTGGCTATGGGGGGGATAATGTATAATAAACACAGGTTACTGGCTATGGGGAGGATAATGCATAATAAACACAGGTTACTGGCTATGGGGGAGATAATGTATAATAAGCACAGGTCACTGGCTATGGCGGGGATAATGTATAATAAACACAGGTTACTGGCTATGGGAGGATAATGTATAATAAACACAGGTTACTGGCTATGGGAGGATAATGTATAATAAACACAGGTTACTGGTAGTGATGTCACGAACACAACATTTTCGGTTCGCGAACGGCGAACGCGAACTTCCGCAAACGTACGCGAACTGGCAAACCGGGCGAACCGCCATAGACTTCAATGGGCAGGCGAATTTTAAAACCCACAGGGACTCTTTCTGGCCACAATAGTGATGGAAAAGTTGTTTCAAGGGGACTAACACCTGGACTGTGGCATGCCGGAGGGGGATCCATGGCAAAACTCCCATGGAAAATTACACAGTTGATGCAGAGTCTAGATTTAATCCATAAAGGGCATAAATCACCTAACATTCCTAAATCACAATGGATATGGATTGACACCTGTAACGGACCGTTTCGCTCAGAAGGGAATAAAAAAAAGGCGATAATCCCCTTTCCCATAGACCCACAGCTACTGCAAGCACCAATCTCCCGAACTGCAAACTGTACAAATCTTCCAACTCCCGAACTGGAAACACACGAACCCTGGAATAGCTGAACAGGAAAAGCATGTAATCCGCTTACACTCCTGGCAGTCAGCATACAATCCAATTCCCCCAATAACGAGACAACACTTCGTTTTGAGGGTCATGCTGTCAGGGACCAGGAACCAGACAGAGACAGAAATAGATGCAAACACACCTTTATTAATAAATAACAAAATAATAAACAAAAGCAAAGTCCAGGAATCAAGCAGTGGTCGGTCACCAGAGCGGGTAGTCAGACAAGCCAGGATCAGGAGCACGGAGAGCAGCGGAGTCAGGAACAAGGCCGGAGTCAGGAACCAGGATCAAACAGGAGCTTAAATAGGCAGAACTTTAGCTGCTTAAATAGGCAGAACTGATTAGCAGCAGGGTTGATTACTACTCACAGGTGAGTAACCGTGGCAACAAGCAGAAGCAGCTCATAGTAATTGCAGCTGCAAACTCAATCACTGAAACAGAAAGGTTTGCTGTTTAAAACAGCAAAGAAACCCTGACAGTACCTCCCCCTCAACGATTCCCCCCATCTCTGTTGGTGAGTCCGGGCTTCATGGGGAAGCGGGCGTGATAGGAACGAAGGAGGGATGGTGCATGGACATCAGAGGCTGGAACCCAGGAGCGTTCCTCTGGACCGTATCCTTTCCAGTGCACCAAGTATTGGATCTGTCCTCTGAAGACCCGTGAGTCAATGATGCTGCGTATTTCATATTCCTCATGATTGTCAATCAGAACAGGACGTGGACGTGGCACTGAGTTGGTGTAGCGATTACAAACCAACGGTTTCAAGAGGGAAACATGGAAAACATTTGAGATGCGCATGTTAGCAGGAAGGTCAAGTGCGTAAGCTACAGGGTTAACCCTTCGAAGTATACGAAATGGCCCAACGTATCGGGGTGCCAGTTTTTGTGAGGGAACACGGAGGCGTAGGTTGCTGGAAGACAGCCAGACCCTCTCTCCGACCTGATAGGTAGGTGCAGGAAGGCGTCTGCGGTTGGCCTGGAGTTTGTAGTTCTGCATTGCGCGTTGCAAAGAACTCTGAACCTGCACCCAAGTGGAACGGAGTTCCCTGAGATGTCCCTCCAATGCCGGTATCTCCTGTGGCAAGAACGTATCAGGCAACATGGACGGTTGAAACCCATAGTTTGCCAGGAACGGGGATAGCCGGGAGGAGGCATTAATCGCACTATTGTGGGCAAACTCCGCCCAGGGTAGCAGATCAGACCAGTTGTTCTGGTGGTCAGAAATGTAGCAACGCAGAAACTGTTCCAGTGTTTGGTTAGCTCGTTCCGCTGCACCATTGGATTGCGGGTGGTAGGCCGAGGAGAAGGAAAGCTGAATTCCCATTTGCGTACAAAAAGCTCTCCAAAATCTGGACACGAACTGGCTACCCCTATCTGAGACTATCACTTTGGGTAACCCATGCAAACGAAAGATCTCCCGACCAAAAATTGTTGCAAGTTCCTGGGAAGTTGGTAGTTTTTTCAAGGGAATGCAATGCGACATCTTCGAGAATCGGTCAACAACCATGAAAACGACTGTATTGCCACGAGAGACCGGAAGATCTACGATAAAATCCATGGACAAGTGGGTCCAGGGTCATTCACCATTAGGTATGGTTTGCAGGAGACCCACTGGAGGGTGTCGTGGGGTTTTGTTTTGAGCGCACACAGGACAGGCAGCTACAAAAGCGGTGACATCCGAACGGAGACTAGGCCACCAAAATTGCCGGGATACGGACCAGATTAACTGTTTTTTGCCTGGATGTCCAGCTGCTTTGGAGTCGTGGTATGTACTCAATAGTTTCGTACAGAGGTTAATAGGTACAAAACAACGGCCATTAGGTTTCTCTGGAGGAGCATTACTTTGTGCAGCCAGAATCTCCTCGCCTAGGGGTGAGGTGAGGTTAGTACGGATGGTTGCCAGTATATGGTCCGGAGGAATCACAGGAGTAGGGGTTATCTCCTCTCTAGATGGAGGGGAGAACTGTCGAGACAAGGCATCAGCCTGGATGTTTTTTGTACCGGGCAAGTAAGAAACCACATAATTGAATCTTGATAGGAAGAGAGCCCATCTAGCTTGCCGGGGGGAAAGTCGCTTAGCTTCAGAAAGATATGTTAGATTCTTGTGGTCTGTGAGTATGAGGATTGGCACTGAAGTACCCTCAAGAAGGTGCCTCCATTCTTTGAGAGCTAAAATTAAGGCTAGAAGTTCTCTATCACCAATCTGGTAGTTGCATTCCGCCGGGTTCAATTTCCTCGAGAAATACCCGCACGGATGCCTGGAACTCTCTGGGTTAGGACGTTGAGACAGGAGGGCGCCCACTCCTGTCTCAGACGCATCGACCTCAAGAATGAATGGTAAGGCAGGGTTAGGGTGTGCCAGTATAGGGGCAGCAGCAAAGGCGACTTTGAGAGACTCAAAGGCAGTAATGGCTTCCTGTGACCAATGCTGTGGATCAGCATCTCTCCTGGTCATGTCCGTGAGAGGTTTAACCAAGGAAGAAAAGTTGCGTATGAACTTCCGATAATAATTGGCGAAGCCCAGAAACCGTTGTATAGAGCGAAGACCTGTAGGTCGAGGCCATTTAAGTACAGCCGAAAGTTTCTCCGGATCCATAGAGAATCCAGTATCTGAGATAACATATCCCAAGAATGTAACCTGTTTGCAGTGAAACTCACATTTCTCCAATTTGCAGAACAGACTATTTTCTCTAAGTCTCTGTAGAACACGAGAAACGTCTGCGTGATGGTTCTCGAGAGATGTGGAATGGATCAGAATATCATCAAGATAAACCACCACACATTGCTGCAGCATATCTCGCAGGACGTCATTTATAAATTCTTGGAAAACCGCCGGAGCATTGCAAAGACCAAAGGGCATTACTAGGTATTCGTAATGGCCGCTCCTGGTGTTAAATGCGGTTTTCCATTCGTGGTCCTCTTTTATCCGGACGAGATTATATGCCCCTCTCAGATCAAGTTTGGTGAAGACCGTTGCTCCCTTGAGGCGGTCAAATAATTCCGTGATTAATGGAATGGGGTAGGCATTCTTAATAGTAATGCGATTGAGACCCCTATAGTCGATACAGGGTCTCAACTCGCCATCTTTTTTCTTTACAAAGAAAAAGCCGGCCCCGGCAGGAGAAGATGACTTCCGAATAAAACCCTTAGACAGTGCATCGGTAACATACTCCTCCATGGCTCGATTTTCTGCTACAGACAGTGGGTAAATCCGGCCCCGGGGAGGATTGGTACCCGGTTGGAGTTCGATACCACAGTCATACGGACGGTGTGGTGGCAGAACGCTGGCTTGACCCTTGTCAAATACATCTTGGAATTCTTGGTACTCAGCGGGTAAGGAAGAGGCAGAACATGCGCCCAAAACTTTGACCGGTTTCTGGAGACAGGACAATGTGCATTGCTGGGACCAAGATAATATCTCAGCTTTGCGCCAATCAATTGTGGGGTTATGCTTCTGTAACCAAGGGTATCCCAAAACAACCTGGTAATATGGAGAGGAAATGACCTGGAATTGGGTCGTCTCATGATGTAGAGCCCCTACAGCCAGAGATATGGGCACGGTTTCTTGGGTCACGTGGGTTGGCTGTATTGGTCTGCCATCAATGGCTTCGAAGGCTAGTGGGGAGTTGCGAGACTGTAAGGGTATAGAGTGCTTTGCTGCAAATGCTCAATCTATAAACAAGCCTGCGGCCCCAGAATCAAGTAACGCCCGGGTTTCAATGGATGAATCAGACCAGGAGAGGATAACAGGCACCAAGGGTTTGTGCACACATATCTCTGGGTCTGCAGAAAGACCACCCAAGATCTGCCCCTGACAGTATCTTGGGTACGGACCCTTTGCCGGACGGATCGGGCAAAACTTTAACATGTGACCGTGGTGTCCGCAGTATAGGCACAGGCCCTCCCTCCTCCTAAAGGCTCTCTCCTCGGCCGAGAGGCATGAGAAGCCTATCCGCCTTGGCTCCACACAGACAGAGGACTCAGGACCAGGAGGCAAGGGAGGTGAGGGAGGTTCGGGTGGGCAAGAAAAGCTCGGTGTCAAATTTACAAGAGGCCTCCGCAGGCGCTCCTTGGATGAGGATCTCTCTCGGAGTCTGATGTCAATGAGGGTGACAAATGATATCAGTTCCTCGAGATCTTTAGGTAGTTCTCTGGCTGCAATCTCATTTTTAAACACATCGGAGAGACCTTGTGCAAAGGCAGCCACAAGAGTCTCGTTGTTCCAGCCACCCTCTGCTGCCATGGTACGGAATTCACTGGCATACTCGACAATAGTTTTTGTGCCCTGAGAATTAGACATGAGTAGTTCGGCAGTAGGGGTGGAGCGAGCTGGAATATCAAAAACCCTATTGAAGGATGCAACAAATTCAGGGTAATTGTAAATAATAGGCTTCTCCGCCTCCCAGAGAGGTTTTGCCCAAGCTAGGGCCTTTTCAGACAGCAAAGAAATCATGAAGTGAACTTTGTCACTGTCTGTAGGAAATGCCTGGGGCAGGGTTTCAAGGTATCCTTTAACCTGATTTATAAATTCTCTGCACTGTGCTGGGTCGCCCCCAAAATGCTGAGGGAGCGGGACAGACCCAGTCATTTCTCTAGCCGCTACAGGTTTGGAGGTTACAACCGGTGCTAGAACAGGAAGTGAGGCAGAGGCGGCCGCAATCGCAGGCTGGCCGGGTACTGGATCCAGATGGGCATACTGGTCCAAATGGTGGTTCTGCTGGTCCCACTGGGTAAGCAGGTTAGGTATAGGTGTCTTGCCTGTACCATCTGTATTCATGGCCCTTGCGTAATGTCAGGGACCAGGAACCAGACAGAGACAGAAATAGATGCAAACACACCTTTATTAATAAATGACAAAATAATAAACAAAAGCAAAGTCCAGGAATCAAGCAGGGGTCAGTCACCAGAGCGGGTAGTCAGACAAGCCAGGATCAGGAGCACGGAGAGCAGCGGAGTCAGGAACAAGGCCGGAGTCAGGAACCAGGATCAAACAGGAAACACAGGGACAAGGAGACTTCTGGGAAACAGGAAACCATGCAAGGGCAAGGAGGTTCTGGGCTTAGCTGCTTAAATAGGCAGAACTGATTAGCAGCAGGGTTGATTACTACTCACAGGTGAGTAACCGTGGCAACAAGCAGAAGCAGCTCATAGTAATTGCAGCTGCAAACTCAATCACTGAAACAGAAAGGTTTGCTGTTTAAAACAGCAAAGAAACCCTGACACATGCAGAATCTGAGGTGCTGGCACACCCAGCCTTGTTTTTATTATAGTTGTTGCAAATACAGGTCCGCCCACAGGGAGGTATAAAACAACCAATCACATCACAGATACATCCCACATATTCCCTCCCCTTATCCTGAGAGGAAACTCAATTACACATACAGTTAAAACATACTTTCTACCCAACTTTCATAACTCTAAAACCATACATCACATTCACATAAAAATACATATCCACAATCAATCCATTCAGGGTAACAACATATTAAAAATGGCATGAATCAGACCAGGGGTTCAAAAGTTAGTAAAGTATCTTTTAAAACCCCCTGCCAGCATGGCTTTCCGTCTCAGACCGGGTTTACAGAGCCCTCTCTCCTGGAGACAATTTAGAAGTAATCCAATTACCTCCCAGGACAGAGACAAGACTCCATTATGCACATGGGGACACAAAGACAGTAAAACACTTTAAAATACATGAAGTCACCTTTTACACATAACACACAGACATTTCATATATCCCCAGATAGCTGGGATCCGAGCGCACAAAACTACCGAATAGCGCTCAGATCCTATTCACACAGTTCAATTGCCATGGAGCTAAAGTCTTTCCCATAGTCTTTCATTATATGAATAGGCTCCATGGCATAGCTATCTGGGGTATCACCGCTCACACAGGGCAAGTACCGAATGACCCCACTGTATTTAAGCCAGAATTAGTGACTCTGTTAGGGCCGAATACGTTTTTTAAAGGGCCCAATCTCCCAGGGCCATAGTCCAAAGGCAACAGGTGGGCAACCAGGCTTCTCCAGTTCATAGTGGTGAGGTTGGTTTCGCCACAACACCTGACATATGACATATTGACACCTTGACATATGGATTGACACCTGTCCTCAGAGACCCTGATACACACTGACACAGAGCACTTGGCAGATATGGATTGACACCTATCCTAAGGATCCCTGATACACACTGACACAGAGCAGAATAGGGACTGTTCCCCCTACATAGGGTCACTTGGCAGATATGGATTGACACCTGTCTTCAGGGACCCTGATACACACTGACACAGAGCAGAATAGGGACTGTTCCCCTACATAGGTGTCAGGGATCTTACCTGGAGTGGGAGTCCGGCAGGCAGAGTTAAGGCACCCTTTGCAATTCGGCACAGACCGAGGGGACTCAGGACAGAAATCCCCAAGGGTGTGACACAGTGCACTGGGGCTGAAATAACCAGTGCTTCCTGGAACGCAGTACAGACAAGGGAAATCCAGAAGAGTAGTCGGTAACAGAATCAGAAGTCAGGGCTGGCGACAATCAGGCGAAAACAGTAGACGAGCAGGAGATCAAAACCAGGAGTCAGATCAACAGCAGTGAAACCAAACGGAACAGGAAACACGATCTGACAACGAGGACCAGACTTGCGAGGTTTAAATAGGAAGTCTCAAGCAATGATCATGGAACCAGGAACAGGTGTGCAAATCCCAGGCAAACAGGCTCAGGCTACAGGATACCAAGAACATCTAGAAACCGTCAAAGATGCGTGGAGACCAATGTAAGGATCCTGACTGGGATGCAGGCAACTCAGGTTCGATCCCAGCCAGAGCCAAATACACAATATTGTGTAAAACACAATGATGATCCTGACAATAGGGTCACTTGGCAGATATGGATTGACACCTGTCCTCAGGGACCCTGATACACACAGACACAGAGCAGAATAGGGACTGTTCCCCCTACATAGGGTCCCCCTACAACCGCAAACAGTCCTTTTGCACAACCGCAAACTCCCCATTTGCACAAGGTTGGATACCAAGCTAGCCATGTCCGTTCCTTGTCCTCACTGATGTCATTGAAGGTCTCTTCCTCCACCCAGCCACGTACAACACCAAGGGTCCCTGAAAGTATGCTAATAAACTGAAAAAAGAAAAAAATCTCCCAAGAAGGAGATCTAAAACTGGCATAGGAAAAGGTTAGACAACTATAATAAAGTGATACCTACAAATCCTAGTGAGCATATGTGTATAATAGAGGGAGAAAGGGAAAGCAGAGTAATGCTTCCTAATACCGTGGTTAGTACCCTTTGTTAAAGTAAATTGAGTAATGGACAAAAGTCTTTATTGTATCATTTATAAATAACAAAGGGATACTATACTCATTCCCCTATAGTGGCTAATTGTGTAATAATGGTAATACTATTGTGGTGGAATCTCGATAAAAAAAATTTAGTAGGCCGAGATTACCACGTGGTATGTGTACGTGCATATACTGGTGTATCGGTCGGTTGGTTGCACGTGGCAAAGATACAATCAGTAGTGTACGGAGCATGTGCAAGAATACAGGATATAGTATTCCCCTCCTCCATTGTGCTGGGCAAGCAATCGTCAAACAGGAAGTTAGTACTTGTTCGATTGATTGGGTAAGAGTATGTGTGGGTGGAGCTTATTATGGGAGGAGTTACATGCCTATATAAGGAGCTTACACTATTGTTCGGGGCTCAGATCTTGTTGTATTTTGGTGACATTAGTCCCTCTGAGTCCCGGTCGGTGAATCGAATAAAGAATCTCTTCCTTCCTGAAGAAACCTGTGTCCATCTCTCTGTGCTTGGCTCCTGTCAGTTTCTCCGGTATCATTTGGTGCATTGGCCGGGAAGCTCATCGTTCAACGGTAGCTGAGAAGCAGAGGCGTGAGACGGTCTATCTTTGCCCACGCTCTCTAAGGCTGCACCCCTGAACTTCTGCGTGGACCTCCCTTCGTCTCGGCGCCACTGGTCTGTTGTCCAGGAGATCATCGGCCTCTGCGTAGTAAGTGCTGGGGTGTCCCCGTCGATGAGTGTGAACTCAGGTTCAGGAACGAGGAGGTAAGATGACCGCTGTTTTAGACGGTGGACCCACTAGGGGTATTGGATACCGATTGTGCGGTAGGCCCATAAGGGGTTATTTGGAATCTGCCCCCTCCAGTGGAGGGAAGGAGCGAAGGCGCACCGCTCAATTAAAGCCCTGTAGTCAGCCCGTTTAATTTTGGTTTGGAGTCAGGCTGGGTTCTGGTGTAAATAGCCCAAGCCGGACACCGGTGTCTTGTCTAGACTAGCGTTCTAGGGTGTATATTACGTTCGCTAGGTCGGAGGGACCGGGAGACTAAGCTGCGTCTGTGTAAATTCGGTCCGCTAGATCTCAACCTATCTTGGCTAAGTGGGAAGGCGTGTAAATTTGGAACCCACTAGATTTTTGATAGAGTATTTAGACTAAGAGGGTTCTGTGTAAATTCCGCCCTCTAGTTCGCTATATGTGGTGCTTGGGCAGTGTGGCTAACCAAAACGGATGTAGATAGTTTTAGGTAGTCCATCAAGGTACTGGCCAATAAATTAGTTGGGAATTGTAAATGTGTTAAAGATTGTTGTAGTAGCGTGTATATCTTGCTAGATAGCGTGAGCTCTGCCGTCTAGCGAAAGTGTGAATAGTGTGTAACTGTATTATAGCGCACGGTACCATAACCATGTATAATTACTGATACTGTAAATAACTACTAATAACTGTCGTCTATGTTGTATGTTTAACACCATAACCACTACTAATTGAACTGTGACTTTAAATTGTACTCTAACCAATGCTAACCGTACTATAACTACTGTTGGTAAAGACGATGTTACTGGGGTATGTTATAGACGGGTAATTCAGATATAGGGAATTATAGCGTGGGTGACTGTATAGTTTCGCCAAAGGGTACAGTATTAGTTACTTAGTGACTGGTGTAACAGCTGTGTGTGTATGGGAATTCCCTGAGTGTTTTGTTGTGTGCGTTTCGCTTAGTAACTGTACCACGTGGTGCTGTTGCCGAGGGAACAGGTGTGACCGTTGGAAGAGTGTTTGTTTAGTTTCTGTTGGAGACGACACTTCATTGTTGGTATGGGTGCGTCAGATTCAACGGTGATGGATCACTTAGGATGTATGCTGAAAAACTTTAAAAAGGGATACACTGTATATGATTTTGGGGTAAAGATGTCTCCAACACGCCTGACTACTTTATGTAGTAGGGAATGGCCTACTTTGGTTGCCGCATGGCCACCACGTGGCAGTTTGGATCCTAATCTGGTACAGCGTGTACACGTGGCTGTATCAGGTAGGCCTGAACTTTACAGGCAGTTTCTGTATATACAAATACAAAAAGAGAAGTCCTGCGCTTAAGCAGCAAGGACTACAACACACATCAGCCCCAATATATAGTAAAAACCAAAGAAAAGAAAAATGTTACCTGCGCTTTCTCCTTAATCCCTATGTATATTTAGACAAATGGAGGTCATTTAGTTGCTCCAATGGCCATTGGAGGGAATGCCCACCTGCCAACGTCATGGCAGACCCCCCTAAGCGGGTCCTAACACTGACCCTTCAGCCTGCTTCCTTGAGCTTCTGGCAAAGATATCTCTAATGAGACAGAAAGGGGTATTTTTTATATACACCCCTATACTTATTAACCCTTAATAGGGAACACATGGGATGGGCAGCAGCATTGTAACCAGGCTGTGTGATACAAAGTAAATACAAATACAAAAAGAGAAGTCCTGCGCTTAAGCAGCAAGGACTACAACACACATCAGCCCAAATATATAGTAAAAACCAAAGAAAAGAAAAATGTTACCTGCGCTTTCTCCTTAATCCCTATGTATATTTAGACAAATGGAGGTCATTTAGTTGCTCCAATGGCCATTGGAGGGAATGCCCGCCTGCCAACGTCAAGGCAGACCCCCCTAAGCGGGTCCTAACACTGACCCTTCAGCCTGCTTCCTTGAGCTTCTGGCAAAGATATCTCTAATGAGACAGAAAGGGGTATTTTTTATATACACCCCAATACTTATTAACCCTTAATAGGGAACACATGGGATGGGGAGCAGCATTGTAACCAGGCTGTGTGATACAAAGTAAATACAAATACAAAAAGAGAAGTCCTGCGTTTAAGCAGCAAGGACTACAACACACATCAGCCCCAATATATAGTAAAAACCAAAGAAAAGAAAAATGTTACCTGCGCTTTCTCCTTAATCCCTATGTATATTTAGACAAATGGAGGTCATTTAGTTGCTCCAATGGCCATTGGAGGGAATGCCCGCCTGCCAACGTCAAGGCAGACCCCCCTAAGCGGGTCCTAACACTGACCCTTCAGCCTGCTTCCTTGAGCTTCTGGCAAAGATATCTCTAATGAGACAGAAAGGGGTATTTTTTATATACACCCCTATACTTATTAACCCTTAATAGGGAACACATGGGATGGGCAGCAGCATTGTAACCAGGCTGTGTGATACAAAGTAAATACAAATACAAAAAGAGAAGTCCTGCGCTTAAGCAGCAAGGACTACAACACACATCAGCCCCAATATATAGTAAAAACCAAAGAAAAGAAAAATGTTACCTGCGCTTTCTCCTTAATCCCTATGTATATTTAGACAAATGGAGGTCATTTAGTTGCTCCAATGGCCATTGGAGGGAATGCCCGCCTGCCAACGTCAAGGCAGACCCCCCTAAGCAGGTCCTAACACTGACCCTTCAGCCTGCTTCCTTGAGCTTCTGGCAAAGATATCTCTAATGAGACAGAAAGGGGTATTTTTTATATACACCCCTATACTTATTAACCCTTAATAGGGAACACATGGGATGGGCAGCAGCATTGTAACCAGGCTGTGTGATACAAAGTAAATACAAATACAAAAAGAGAAGTCCTGCGCTTAAGCAGCAAGGACTACAACACACATCAGCCCCAATATATAGTAAAAACCAAAGAAAAGAAAAATGTTACCTGCGCTTTCTCCTTAATCCCTATGTATATTTAGACAAATGGAGGTCATTAGTTTCCGTATATAGACTGTTGGAAGCAGGCCGTAAACGACTTGCCAAAATGGATCCGAGTATGCCACGAGGAACAATGTCGCCTCATGGTGGCTTGAACTCGCTTGTCCACTAAGGCCGTAATTACGCCCATTTTGAACACGCCTCCTGAGTCCGAGATCCCCACCGGAAGAGGAGGTGCTGTTGGTAACGCTCCTCCCCTTGCCCCGTTGTCCCCACCTACCCCTTCCTCTAGCTCAGAGCCCAGCCCCCTTGTTTTAAACCCTCCCCTTCCGGTACCTACCTCTGTTAACTCCACCTACCCAGATTTGGCTCCATTTCTAGTTCCTGGTCAGGCTCCTCCTAGCCCGGCCCAGAATATTTTGCTCACCGACCTCCCCCTCAGTAAAGCATCCCCATCCCCTTGTCTTACTACCCCTCGACCGGAACCCCTAACTGACGTTCCAAAACGAAGCCCCATACTAACCCAACAACTGACCGGTACCCTCCAACCCCGACATTATCAGATGCCTCTCCGATTGACACCTGGCTCGACACACATCAACGGTGATGGCCAGATACAACAAGCTGATCCCATCTTTGTTTATGTACCCTTCACGACAACTGATCTATTTAACTGGAAGACCCATAACTCCTCATACACCGAAAAACCTCAAGCCATGACAGATTTGTTTACCTCCATAGTCCAGACACATAATCCCACTTGGGCTGATTGCCAGCAACTGCTTATGACATTGTTTAATAACGAGGAAAGGACAAGGATAAACCAAGCGGCAATTAAAGCGCTGGAAGAAGTGGCCCGTACACAAAATCAGGCCAATCCGGCAGCATGGGCCACAGCACATTATCCAAACACTGATCTGGAATGGAATGTCAATGGCGCAGACATGGCCCATTTGAAAGCATACAGGTATGCTATTATTGCTGGCATGAAAGCCGGAGGGAAGAAGGCGATTAATATGTCTAAGACGGCTGAGGTGTTACAGAAATGTGATGAATCGCCCAGTGTCTTTTATGACCGATTATTGGAGGCATACCGTTTGTATACCCCCTTTAATCCAGAGGCTCCTGAGAATTGCCTTTGTCAGCCAAGCCTACGGAGATATAAAGCGCAAGCTGCAGAAGTTAGAAGGGTTTGTAGGGATGTCTATAACCCAACTAATGGAAATAGCCAATAAAGTATACATGAACAGGGAGACGAAGAAGGAGGAAGAGCGAAAGATGCGTAGGAAAGCAGATATGCTAGCGGTAGCTATCGCAGGCGTGGATAGAAGGAAAAAGGAAGTGTATAGGGGAACAGATAAAGGCAAGAGTAAATGGAATGGGGAACCTTTGAGTAGGAACCAATGCGTGTACTGTAGGGAAGAAGGGCATTGGAGAAGTGAGTGTCCACGAAGGGAACAGTATGAGAGAGACAGACCTAGGGCAGGGTATAGTAATAATTATAGAGGCAGAGCGAGAGGTAGAGGAGGCCCTGGAGGAAATAGTGGTAACAATAGAGGAAGCGTCAGTGGGGATAGGTATTACCCAGCAGCGCAGAGACCCCGCGATAGAGAAGATAGGGACTTTGTAGGTTTGGCTGACACAGTCATGGAGGACTATTGATATCGACCAGGCTCCATCCCCCTTGGCCGAGCGGAGCCTATGGTCGATGTAGCAATAGGGGGAAAAAGGAGTGCCTTCATGATAGACACTGGTGCTGAACATTCGGTGGTGACTGACCTAGTTGCTCCTCCTTCAGGAAGAACTATCACCGTAATAGGAGCAACTGGAAGGAGTGCTGCTAAACCGGTTCTTAAAAGTCGACTCTGTACATTGGGAGGCCACGTAGTGAAACATCAGTTCCTTTATATGCCTGAATGTCCAGTCCAACTGCTAGGACGTGATTTGTTGTCGAAATTACAAGCACAGATAACATTTCTACCTAACGGAACAACATCTTTAAAGTTCAATGGACCTTCAGGTATAATGACAATATCAGTACCAAAGGAAGAAGAGTGGCGACTTTATACAGCGTTGACTAGTCAAAACCCTAAGAGTGATGAATCCTTGTTCAATATACCAGGAGTGTGGGCAGAGAACAACCCACCAGGACTTGCTCGCAATATTCCACCAATTCGAATCAAACTAAAACTTGGGGTTTATCCAGTGAGCTTAAGACAATATCACATTCCACAAAAGGCCAAGAAGAATATACAATCTTATTTGGATAAGTTCATAAGGTATGGTATCCTAAAATTCTGTACTTCCCCCTGGAACACCCCATTGTTGCCTGTTCAAAAGCCCGGTACAGATGAGTATCGCCCTGTGCAGGACTTGAGAGCAGTCAATGATGCGGTCGTCAGTATACACCCAGTTGTGCCCAATCCATATAACCTGCTTGCTTTAATTCTGGGCGGGGCTACCTATTTCACTGTCTTGGATCTCAAAGATGCCTTCTTTTGCCTTCAAATTGCTGCGGAAAGCCAGATGACTTGGACAAGACTGCCCCAAGGGTTTAAAAATTCACCTACCCTATTTGGATCAGTTTTAAGTCAAGACTTACTGGATTTCAAGTCCATCCCAGGAGAGTGTGTACTATTACAATACGTAGATGATTTGTTGATAGCGGCAGTTACAAGAGAAATATGTCAGCAAGCAACACATGATTTACTAAACATTCTTTGGAAGGCAGGATACAAGGTGTCCAGGAAGAAAGCTCAGTTGTGTCAGCCAACTGTCAAGTATCTGGGATTCCATATCTCTGAAGGTCAAAGGATAATGGGGCCAGAGAGAAAAGAAGCTGTATGCCAAATACCAATACCCAAGAATAGAAGACAAGTGCGGGAATTCTTGGGGGCAGCAGGCTTCTGTAGGATATGGATTCCCAGTTATGCGATATTGGCGAAACCTCTTTATGCAGCTATAAAAGGTACAGAACACGATCCCTTCCTGTGGACCCCTGAACAGCAAAAGGCATTTGAAGATGTGAAGAAGGCATTGATGAGCGCCCCAGCATTAGGTCTACCTGATCATACACGTCCATTCTACTTATATGTACACGAGCAAAGAAGAATGGCTGTGGGAGTATTGACACAGTACTTGGGATCATGGCAATGACCTGTTGCATATATGTCCAAACAACTGGAGTGGCCAGTGGTCTTCCACCTTGTCTAAGAGCCATGGCTGCCGCCGCCCTGCTGGTAGCCGAAGCTGATAAACTCACTCTGGGTCAGGAACTCTATGTGCGAGTCCCGCACGCAGTACAAACGTTGTTAGACTATAAAGGCAATCATTGGTTTAGCAATAGCCGCATGACTAAGTATCAAGCTATGTTATGTGAAAACCTGAGAGTGCATCTAGAGACTGTTAATACCTTAAATCCAGCTACCCTTTTGCCACAACCTACTAAGAGTCAACACGATTGCCTGGAGGTGATGGATGAAGTGTTCTCAAGTAGACCGGACCTTCATGATTTTCCCATCCAGAACCCTGATGTCCAGTACTATACGGACGACAGTAGTTATGTGAAAGAAGGGATTCACTATGCAGGATACGCAGTGACAACTATAGACAAGGTGATAGAAGCTCGGCCATTGTCAAAAGGAACATCGGCACAGAAGGCAGAACTAATCGCACTCACACAAGCGTTACAATTGGCTGAAGGTTTAAGAGTGAACATCTACACGGACTCCAAGTATGCGTTTTTAACCACTCATGCCCATGAAGCTTTGTATAAAGAAAGAGGACTACTGAATTCAGAGGGTAAAGAAATCAAGTACGCAGCTGAGATATTACAACTACTGGAAGCCGTGTGGGAACCGAAAGAAGTTGGGATTATACATTGTCGAGCGAATCTGAAAGGTGATGGTGATGTAACCAAAGGAAATCGGATGGCAGATAATGCAGCTAAGCGTGCCGCTGAATCAGGGAAACAGGAGTATGTAGAACATATAGCTGCTCTTATACCGACCCCACTGTCTCAATGGACTCCAGTTTATATAGCTCAAGAAGAAGAGTGGTTAAAGACTGAAGCTGGGAAGTACCTGGACAATAATTGGTATCAGTTAGAAGATGGAAGAATAGTCATTCCAGCATCACTAGCTGTAGAAATTGTCCAGAATGATCATAACGGGACACATTCTGGAAGAGATAGTATGGAAGAATCTCTCAGGAAACATTTCTACATACCAAGATTGTCCAACTTGACTCAAGCCATTGTACGAAGATGTGTGATATGTGCCAAGAATAACGCAAGGCAAGGACCAGTGAAAATGGTCCAGTATATGGGGGGACTCCCTATATCCGATCTTCAAATAGACTATACGGTAATGCCTAAATCCGGTGGACATCGCTACCTACTAGTAGTTGTGTGTACCTACTCAGGTTGGGTAGAAACATGTCCCACTCGTACAGAGAAAGCAGGAGAAGGTGTGCGATTCCTGTTGCGAGAAATAATACCCCGATATGGACTACCATGTTCTATAGGATCAGATAATGGTCCAGCCTTTGTTCACCAGTGCCTACAACAACTGACTCATATGCTTGGTATTAAGTGGAAGCTTCATACGGCATATAGACCTCAGAGTTCTGGGAAAGTGGAAAGGATGAACAGAACTATTAAGAACCAATTGGCAAAGATGTGTCAAGAGACTCAACTTAAGTGGAATGTTCTTTTGCCCATAGCTCTGTTGCGTATTCGTAGTACACCTACCAGAAGGATGGGTCTCTCACCTTTTGAAATCATGTATGGGCGTCCACCTCCCGTACTTGGTAACTTAAGGGGGGATTTGAGTCAGTTGTGAGAAGGGATTACCCGGCAGCAGGTTGTAGAGTTGGGTAAAACTATGGAGGAGGTACAGAAATGGGTACAAGATAGATTACCTGTGAATATTTATCCACCTGTTCGTAGTTATCATCCAGGAGATCAAGTATGGATAAAAGAGTGGAACAGTGTACCGTTGGGGCCTAAGTGGAGGGGTCCTTATGTTGTTCTGTTGTCTACCCCTACAGCTATAAAGGTGGCTGAAGTGACTCCGTGGATTCATCACTCCAGGGTTAAACCAGCATCAGTAGATTCTTGGCAAGCTACACCAGATCCAGAGAATCCCTGCAAGATCCGGTTAAAGCGCATAACTCAGTCGGAGTGACGAGGAGATATTGGGATTTCAAGCGTAATTAAAGAGATCAGCAAGTAAGTGTTTTGACGGCCATAATAAAGCCTGACCACTTACCCACGTGACATAGCCAGAGTGTCTTGAAGGGACCTCTGTGAAGGGAAGAGAGCAGGGGCGGGCTGGGCCGGGGGGCAGGGAGGCAATTGCCCCCCAGGCCGCCCGAAATTCTTTTAGGACCGGCCGCGGTGGGCCGGCCCTTTAAATGCTGCAGCCGCCGAGCGCTCTGTAAAGAGCGCTCAGACGGCTGCAGCAGCTTCCCTCCCCTGTAGCGTGGCAGCCGAGCTGGTCTCCGGTCCGCGGTCCCGGCCGGAGTGATGGGAAGGTGCACACTGAGTGTGCACCTTCCTGTCAGTCCGGCCGGTTACAGGAAACAGAAACTCCTGTTCCGCGCGGAGTTTCTGTTTCCTGTAACCGGCCGGACTGACAGGAAGTGCACACTGAGCGTGCACTTTCCCATCACTCCGGCCGGGACCGCGGACAGGAAAGCAGCTCAGCCACGCTACAGGGGAGGGGGTAAGAAGAAGAGGGGAGGGGAGGGGATAAGAAGAGGGGAGGGGATAAGAAGAGGGGAGGGGATAAGAAGAGGGGAGGGGAGGGGATAAGAGGGGAGAGGGGGGGAATAAGAAGAGGGGGAGGGGGGAATAAGAAGAGGGGGGAATGAGGGGAAAGGGGGGATAAGAAGAGGGGAGGGGGGAATAAGAAGAGGGGGGATAAGAAGAGAGGAGGGGGGAATAAGAAGAGGGGAGGGGGGGAATAAGAAGAGGGGAGAGGGGGGAATAAGAAGAGGGGAGAGGGGGGGGAATAAGAAGAGGGGAGAGGGGGGGAATAAGAAGAGGGGAGGGGGGAGAATAAGAAGAGGGGAGAGGGGGGAATAAGAAGAGGGGAGGGGATAAGAAGAGGGGGGAGTAGAGTAAGAAGAGGGGGAGAGGGAGGGGGAGTAAGAAGAGGAGAGGGAGGGGGAGTAAGACGAGGGGAGGGGGGAGTAAGAGGGAAGGTGGGGGAATAAGAAGAGGGGAGGGGGGAATAAGAAGAGGGGGGAGTAGAGTAAGAAGAGGGGGAGAGGGAGGGGGAGTAAGGAGAGGGAGGGGGAGTAAGAAGAGGAGAGGGAGGGGGGAGTAAGAAGAGCGGAGGGGGAGAGTAAGAGGGGAGGGGGGAGTTAGAGGGGAGGTGGAGAGGGAGGTGGGGAGTAAGAGGGGAGGTGGAGGAATAAGAAGAGGGGAGGGGGGAGTAAGAAGAGGGGAGGGGGGAGAGTGAGGGGGAGTAAGAGGGGAGGGGGGAGTAAGAGGAGGGGAGGGGGGAGAGTAAAAGGAGGGGAGGGGGAGTAAGAAGAAGAGCGGGAAGGGGAGTAAGAAGAGGGGGTGAGTAAGAAGAAGGGGGAGTAAGAAGAAGAAGGGGATAAGAAGAAGGGGGGTGTAAGAAGAAGAAGAAGAGGGGGTAAGAAGAAGAAGGGGGAGTAAGAATAAGTAGGAGGGTTAAGAAGCTCTAAGGGACAGAAGGGACAGCTCTATAGGACAGGGGGCAAGACAGGGAGCTCTTCACACTATGCGCGCACACACACAATGCATCCCTATACATACACAGAAACACACAATGCATCCCTATACATACACAGAAACACACAATGCATCCCTATACATACACAGAAACACAACATGCTTACACACAGAGAAACACACAAAGACAATGCATCCTTTGCACACATACACAGAAACAGAGAATGCAAACACACACACACTGCTTTTCTTACATACACACAGAAACACAATGCATCTCTTACACTCAATGCACCCACATACAGACACACACCTTGCATCCCTTATGCATACAAACACAGATTCACACAATGCATCCCTTACACACAACCAGAAACACATAATACATCCCTTATACACAAATACACACTGCTTCCACTACACACAAACACACTGCATCACCTGCACAAACTGGTATCCCTATAAACTACATACCATAAGCACACATATTAGATCCTCTACAATAACTCATAACACATCCCCTACACACTCCACTCCTTGTGAGCGAACTCATGGGTGGGTGGAACATATAAGTGGACTTATGAGTGGGCCTTATGGGCATACCCACCGTCAGGCCCTGGGGCCCAGACCTTGAGCTGTGTAAGAGGCCCCCAAAAAATGGAGCTGCTTCTAATTCTCCCAGAACATTGAATTTTGTGACCACAGTTGCAAACAGCCTCCAGAGATCCTGTTCTACACCAGACCAGTGGAGCCAAACTGCAGCTCATCGTCATCCTCATCTAATTGTAAGTAGGCAATCTAGTATATTATTAGTGACACTAATCTATAATTTACCTCACATTAAAGGGACACTATAGCTTAATGAAGTGGTTGTGGTGTCTATAGCTGGTCCCTGCAGGCTTTTTAATGTAAACACACACTGTGTGCAGCACTGGCGTTAGTTCATATGGCAGATCATATGGGTGGGGCATTGTGATGTCACATGGGGGGGCGGCAAATGTATATTTTGTCTAGGGCGGCAAAAATCCTTGCACCGGCTCTGATCCTGGGCAGGTGCACCAGTCTACTGGTGACCCATAGGAGGGGAGTTCACTGATTGCACTGCACTCTCCTCCTGCCCAGACCCGTCTTGACCGCAGTGCAAGTGCCCTCTGCCCCTAATTTACAGTGGCTCACACTCACAACAAGCAGTGCCTGGAGCCCTTTGCAGAGACGGAAACAAAGCGGTTCTGCGGCACCTGGCCGTCCTGCAAGCATTACATTAAACAGCTGTTCCCCATGCAGCCACTCTTCACTTCCTCCCAGCCTACAGAGCAGCGCATGGGGGAGAGAGAGGAGGAGGCATGATTTAATCTTACAATAAATCCTCTAAGCAAACCTTTATATATTTGGGGGGATCAGCTCTGTTTCCACAGTTTATTGGTGTTTACTCTGATGTCTGTATTAATATTGAGGGATGTCTAAGTAGTAACGTCAGTGTGTGTCAGCTTGGCCAGCCGTTGGGGTGGGCAAGCTGTGCGGTCACGCAGGGTGCCATGACAACAGAGGCACCCGGCGGCCAACACAGCTCACAAGTTGGGTACACCAGCATATTTAATTTAAACGATTCGCTGGTGGTCCACTGGTGCGCACCAGCAGTAGGTGCAGTCAGATCATATCCTCTCCCTTGTGGTTCCAGCGCTCAGTTAGTGAGTCAGAGCACAGGCTCAGAGATTCTCAGCCTGTGCTCTGACAACATTGAAAGTCAGAGCCGTGAAGGAGTGGGTATGGCAAAGAGCTACTGATTAGCATAACATCAATATCCGTTATAAAACCAGGAAAAGGTGGGCATGGATGGTGAACTGATTTGGTGGCGCAATGGGCCACTTGACTGGTTTTGCCCCCCAGGCCTAAGGCTGCCAGCCCTCCCCTGGAAGAGAGGACCTGAAGAACTCCATTCCTTGCAGCCCTTACATCCTGGAAGCTGAGGTGCCATCGCACGGACGAAGAATGAGGATGAAGATGTCAGGAGAAATACATTTGATAATGTACATATTTGTGTTTTTAATTATTCAGGAAGGTAGAGGTACCGACACACCTGGCTGTGAGGTTTGCATTAAGACTACTAAAACAGGTAATCATATTCCCCAGACCCTTATTTGGCATTCTCAATATGAGTGTATAGGATATGTATCTAGGTGTAGATACTTAGGTATAGACTATAGTGTATGCCATTTAGGAGTAGGAGAACCTAAGTGCTTCAATCCGGAGTATCAACCCCGTACAATTTGGTTGACCCTTCGGAATGGAGACTCACAGGGGACCCTAATAAATAAAACAATACTAGAAACCGTACATTCTTCGGGTGTTCTGCTCTTTGATGCATGTAAGGCGATATCAAGTGTTAGAAAACCGTGGAATGTATGCGGGGATCTTAAGTGGGAGAGAACGTATGGGTCTAATGATAAGTATATTTGCCCCAGTAGTAAGAACAGGTACATAGATCCAAAATGACCAAATAAGGAATATAATTATTGTCCACATTGGTCTTGTGTAGGGTGGGCAACTTGGGGACAGACAGTAGATAAGGATATGATTGTTACTAAGTTGCCTACCAGACCATATTGTAAGTCTATGGAGTGTAATCCAGTCCATATACTTATTAATAATCCTGAACAATTTATAGATAGGTTCGGAAACTTATTTGGGTTCCAGATATATGGGACGGGTTTGGATCCTGGGACAATATTATTTATAGGGATAGAGACCGATACCGTAGCATCCCAAACTCATCAGGTTTTCCATTCTTTTTATGAAGAGATGAGTGTAGAAAATAAGATCCCCCATAATGCTAAGAACCTGTTTATTGATCTAGCCGAAAGTATTGCTGGTAGTCTTAATGTGACCAACTGCTATGTGTGTGGAGGTACTAATATGGGAGACCAATGGCCCTGGGAAGCAAAGGAGGTAATGTATTCTGGTTCTGAGACAGTTGAACAGATAATATCTTCTCAAGCCGATTATCAAATGAGTGTTAGAGGTAAATCTGAGTGGCGATTAAAGACCTCCATTATAGGTTATGTTTGCATAGCAAGGAAAGGAATAATGTTTAATACATCTGTAGGAGACTTAACTTGTCTAGGGCAAAAAGCTTATGATGATAATACAAAGAATACAACTTAGTGGTCGGCTTCAAATGTCTCAGAACCACCTAACCCGTTTGCAAGTTATACCAATTTAAAGGACGTGTGGTTTGATCTATCTACTACATCTAGTTGGAAAGCCCCGGCAAATTTGTACTGGATCTGTGGTAAGAAAGCCTATTCGGAATTACCACAGGACTGGGAAGGGGCATGTGTGTTAGGTATGCTCAAACCATCCTTCTTCTTGTTGCCTATTGAAACAGGAGAGACTTTGGGAGTTAAGGTATATGATGTGAATCATAGGAAGAAAAGAGGACCCCTAGAGATAGGTACCTGGGAAGATAATGAGTGGCCTTCCCAGCGTATTATAGATTATTACGGGCCAGCTACATGGGCAGAGGATGGTACTTTTGGATATAGAACCCCAATATATATGCTCAACCGTATTATAAGGTTACAGGCAGTGGTTGAGATAATTACTAACGAGACATCGCAAGCGCTCAATCTCCTAGCGAAACATAATACTAGGATGAGGACAGCCGTTTACCAAAAAAGATTAGCTTTGGATTACCTATTGGCAGTAGAGGGAGGTGTATGTGGGAAGCTTAACCTAAGCAATTGCTGTCTTCAAATAGATGATGAAGGGCAAGCAATAGCTGAGCTTACTAGCCATATGGTTAAACTAGCGCATGTATGTAATCCAAGTAGTTGGTTTGGTAATTGGTATGAGCAGTTTGGAGGACTTAAGGCATTGGTAGGTGGAGTCATGCTAATCTTGATGCTGTGTCTTCTCCTACCATGTCTTATTCCTTTAGTAGTTAGGTCTGTGCAGAGCATTATAGAAAATATAGCAGGGAGAAAGGCTGCTGCACAGATAATGGCTATATATAGGTATGAGGCTCTAAATCAGGGAGAACTAGTACAGGAAGAGGAATGTTGAGGGATTCATGTCTTTAGGGGATCGCAAAGTCTGGTCAGGTTCATGGCAACCTGAGGTGTATGCAAACTACGGTTAAGTGATGCATCTGGAATTGTGAAATATCAGAAGCATCAAAGGGGGGAATGTGGTGGAATCTCGGTAAAAATAAATTTAGTAGGCCGAGATTACCACATGGTATGTGGACGTGCATATACTGGTGTATCAGTCGGTTGGTTGCACGTGGCAAAGATACAATTAGTAGTGTACGGAGCATGTGCAAGAATACAGGATATAGTATTCCCCTCCTCCATTGTGCTGGGCAAGCCATGTGGTCAAACAGGAAGTTAGTTCTTGTTCGATTGATTGGGTAAGAGTATGTGTGGGTGGAGCTTATTATGGGAGGAGTTACATGCCTATATAAGGAGCTTACACTATTGTTCGGGGCTCAGATCTTGTTGTATTTTGGTGACATTAGTCCCTCTGAGTCCCGGTCAGTGAATCGAATAAAGAATCTCTTCCTTCCTGAAGAAACCTGTGTCCATCTCTCTGTGCTTGGCTTCCGTCAGTTTCTCCGGTATCACTATTACCTATTATATAATATTGGCAGGGGCAAGGAAATTCCCTCTAAATAGGTGGGTATAGGCAGAGAGTATGGAGACCGGAGTGATAAAGTGTCAATAAGGTGATATAAAGTTAAATGTATCACACACACACACAGCCACCCTTTCTCTTAGCTAGTTTCCAGAAATGCTGAATAGGTAGAAGGGCTATAAAGACTTAGAGAGGTCTAAGAAGAATCCTCTAAACTAGCCCTAATCTCCTTAAACACCTTCAAGGGTGTTCTAAGCTAAAGCTCAATCTAAACGTTTAGATGACTGCCTGATTTCCCATCACAGATGCTGGCTAGGAATAACACTGTGCAAGACAAACAGTGGGTCTAAGTGCCCATAGTGCAGTAAAGTGTACCTAGTGAAGTGAAAAAGAGAATAACGAGCTGGCACCCAAGAGAATAACGAGCTGGCGCCCTATCAGGGGACGTGTATATGGCATCGATTTTAGGAACCGGGAGATGGAAAAAGATGCTTGGTCTGTCCTCCTACTTCAAATTTGGGGCACTGCGCGTGCAATCTTATGTGCCACCAGATAGGAGTGGTGTGTTAAGTAGTACTATTCCTATCAGTTTAATCCCTGTTATGTGCCTTTTTTTTGGTTTGGTTTTTGAAGCCAAAGTGCAGCACCAGAGGGCCGGAAAATTAGGCATGTACACATGCCTGAAAAATTAGGTATTGTTGCAGCCGCTGCTGTAACAGCGGCCATAAAAATTGATGTTTGTTTCCCAGGCAGAAAGTACCCTAAAACATTGCGGCTTGAACCCTAGTTGGTGGCGGATAAATCACGCAAGTCAACCGGCATTCAGAGCTAAAATACAGCAGCTTGTGGACCATTTATAGCCCAAGGCAGCTCATCTCATCAGGCCTTTTTTAGTCGAATGTATCGCCCACTGTCAGTCCCTTCGGGATCCATCCCTCATTCATCTTAATAAAGGTGAGGTAATCTAGACTTTTTTGACCTAGGCGACATCTCTTCTCAGTGACAATACCTCCTGCTGCACTGAAGGTCCTTTCTGACAGGACACTTGAAGCGGGGCAGGCCAGAAGTTCTATCGCAAATTGGGATAGCTCAAGCCACAGGTCAAGCCTGCACACCCAGTATTCAAGGGGTTCATCGTTCCTCAGAGTGTCGATATCTGCAGTTAAGGTGAGGTAGTCTGCCACCTGTCGGTCAAGTCGTTCTCTGAGGGTGGATCCCGAAGGGCTGTGGCGATGCGTAGGACTTAAAAAGCTCCGCATGTCCTCCATCAACAACACGTCTTTAAAGCGTCCTGTCCTTGCCGGCGTGGTCGTGGAAGGACTTTCACCTCTTCCCCTGTTAGATTCCCGTTACATAGTTACATAGTGTAGCGGATTGGTACCGGGCTGTCCCACGACATGTATGAGAATAAGTGTATTTGGTCATATGGCTGGTTTAATGTGTATGAACATGTATAGAAATCATGGTATCCGGTTATAATGACAGTTAAATGTATGTAAAGAATTGTATTCCTCTAGTTGTTCGGTAGAATCATTCAAATAAAACAAGGGAATGAAACTACCGAACAACCAGACCACCCCGTGTAAAGTGTGCCTTCAATTACCGTTTGCAACAATGTTGCAAACGGGTAATTACCTATTCCTGCAGTGTGGTCTTTGTTCTCTGGGTGGCCGCCATTCGGGATGCGAACACGTGGCGGCGGCCATCTTAAACTGCCGAACAGCGGTGTTTTGCCGTCGAGTGTCTGGAACCAAAATCGGACACTTGACTAGGCAAACACCGCTGAGACCTCCAGACTCCTAATACTTCGTGGGGAAACTACCGAACGGCCCGCCGTTCGGTAGAAAGAACCCCACAAACTAGGGGATTCATCCGAATCCCAGTCAGGCCACTTAGCAGTAATATTTCACCCCTTTGAATTCGCCTGTTTGTGACCGACCGCAGGGCCAGAATACATGGAACTGTTTTCGGATACTTTACCTCTGCGGTCGGTCCAAACTTCAAAGTCCCATAACTCCCGAACGCTTCATCCGAATGGGCTAATTTTTAAGTATGTTGGTCCCCCAGAATAGAGCTATCTGGGGATGTTGGATTTGTGGATGTACCCCAAGTATTTAGGGTACATCCAAAACTCGGGGAAAACTGTGTACACGATAAGGGGATTATGATGCTAGAGGAGGGGAGGAGATCTGTGGGAGGTTACTACTTAGAGATTGGATAATGTCTTAAGTGATAGAACCTTCTCCCTTGCATGGGAGAGGGCTTTATAAGGAACTGTGGAATAAAGCTTGTGAGTTCTACTCCTGAAACTGTGTGTCGTCCAGTTATTGGGATTGCGATGGGGATACTGCTGTATTACTTTACCTGCTGGAAACCTTGCCTGTGGACTTAACATCACCTTGTTCCGGAGCCTCCCTGGGATCTCTAGTGGAGAATAGCTGTGCCAGATCGGCTCTCCGCTACATTGGTTGGCAGCGCTGGGATCCAAACTCACAGAGGAACAAGCGTAAATGGAGTACGGATGGAGATTGATTTTTCTGCGCTAAAACGCTCCACGCTAAAGGACCTCCTAGAGGCAAGGGGTATACAAGCCAGCAATAAGAAGAAAGCAGTACTTGTTACAGAACTCATGGCAGAGTACAGAATGGAGGGCGATTCAGTTCCGGCACAGAGGGAGCCGGGAGGAACACCACAAGGATCGGAATTCCAGAGGCAGGTTCAGTTCAGGCTATCCTTTTATGGGGAAAACCCCCCAACAGAAATTGTTACCAGGACAATGGCCGAGGTACAAGAATTCATCCTAAGGACACAGGCACCAGAACAAAGCTCTGCAATTAATGTGCCACAGGAAGGTAAGCCTAAAATACCATACCAGGCTTTTAAAACATATGTGGAGGCAGAGGAAGATATAGACGCTTTCCTGCAAGACTTTGAAAGACTGTGTGCACTGCATAAAATTAACACAGAGGACTGGGTACCTATTTTGGCCGGAAGGTTAACCGGGAGGGCAGCAGAGGCATATCGGACTGTACCGAATGACGAAATAAGGAATTACAGTAAAGTGAAAGAAATTATACTCGCCAGGTATGCTATAACACCCGAGGCATACCGGCGGAGGTTCCGGGATCTAAAGAAAACAGAGAAGGACTCGCACGCAGAGTGGGCATGCCGATTACAGGGGGCAGCGCTCGGGTGGGTGCAAGCTAGCAAGGCACGTTCTATGGAGGATGTAATACAGATGTTGCTGATGGAGCAGTTCTATGAGGGAGTAACCAATGAGGTCCAGGAATGGGTAAGGGACAGAAACCCTACTTCCCTTACCGAGGCTGCTAGGAAAGCGGATGACTACCTGGATGCACGCAGGTCACAAAAACCTGCAGCTCCAAAAGCAACCTTTAAAACATTCGGGGGAAACACCTACACCCCAGCTCCACCGAGACCACTACCACCACCACCACCACCCGCTGCACAGCCCCGGTTCCGACAACCCACCGCTGGCCCCTGTCATCACTGCCAGAAGTGGGGACATTATAAAAGGGAATGCCCACAGCTACGGGACCGTTCCACCTGGATTCGTCCAGGCCCACCTCCACCCAGGGCGGCCGCAGCCCACCACTACCAGGACCTAGTCACCACCCCGTATGGTTCCGCAGTCCCCATTACTACTGTGGAACAATGGGAGGTACTGCACGAGGCAGATCCGGTCCAGGCCAATGTGGATAATCTACGGCACCATCAACAGACGGTATATCTGAATGGTACAGCAGTCCGGGGATTACGAGATTCGGGAGCCACCATCACTTTGGTACAGAGCCACCTGATTTCAGATCAGGCAAAACTGAACAAAACTGTTGCCGTCCGGGTAGCTGGGGGAGCAGTGTACCGGCTACCTACAGCAAGGGTACATTTACATTGGGGAGCGGGGGCAGGGGAAGTGGAGGTGGGGTTGATGCCGCATTTACCGGCGGAGGTTTTATTGGGGAACGATCTGGGGAGGCTCACTTCTGCTTTTGAGCCCCAGTCGCCCACCACAGGGGAGGTCAACCCTGTAGTCACCCGACAACAGGCCCGCACCCAGGACCACAACACACTGCCGGAGGTCCAGGTAAGCAACCCTACCCCCCCTCTAGAATGTGTCCCCTGGGCTCCACCTAATGAATTTGTAGCTGAAGTCGCAACAGACCCCACGCTTCAGGTGTATAGGGACAAGGTTGGCACGGGTTCCCCCGGGGCGGAGGGAGAGAAGTTTATCTGGGATAAACAACTTTTGTACAGGGAAACAACCAAACAGATTACGGGGTTAGACCCGATAGCGAGGAGACAATTAGTGGTACCACAGCGGTACCGGGCTGAATTACTCCGGATAGCGCATGATATTCCGCTATCCGGACATCTAGGGGTTAGTCGCACCAGGTACAGACTAACCCAGAGTTTCTTCTGGCCAGGGATTAGCCAGGAAGTACGCAGATATTGCACGACTTGCGATACCTGCCAGAGAGTGGGAAAAAGGGGGGATCGCAGGAAGGCTAAACTTCACCCCTTACCCATAATAGAGGAACCTTTTAGCCGAATAGCGGTGGATCTGATAGGCCCCCTCAATAAAGTTAGCCCGTCAGGAAAACGGTATATTTTAACGGTTGTAGATTATGCCACCAGGTATCCAGAAGCAGTGGCTCTGACCAACATCCACGCTGAGACGGTCGCGGATGCCCTCATGCGGATATTCTCCCGGATGGGATTACCCAGGGAGATTATCTCGGATCAGGGTACCCAGTTTACCGCAGAATTCACCCAACACCTCTGGAGGATCTGTGGCATTAAGCCTATTATCAGTGCCCCTTACCACCCCCAGACGAACGGGCTCTGCGAACGATTCAATGGTACCTTGAAGCAGATGCTCCGAACCTTCGCAGAGACCCACAAGGACTGGGAACGATTCCTGCCGCACCTCCTATTCGCATACCGGGAGGTGCCGCAGGAATCCACAGGGTTCTCCCCGTTTGAATTATTGTTTGGAAGGAGGGTCCGAGGCCCATTGGATCTTATTAGAGAGCATTGGGAGGGAGACCGGAGCACAGATGGCACTCCCATCCTACCATATGTGTTGGCCTTTCGGGACCGCCTAGAAGCGTTGACCAAGACGGTAAGGGAAAACCTTCAGGAGGCCCAGACCCGCCAGCGTACATGGTATGATCGGGGAGCCAGGGACCGTAGCTTTCAGGTCGGGCAGAAGGTACTAATTTTAAAACCTGTCCGACATGATAAGTTACAGGCCGCCTGGCAGGGCCCATATAAGGTGGTGGAGCAAAGATGCGATACCACCTATATTATCGGCCCCTGCACAGGGACTGGGGGGCGACGCATGCTCCATGTGAACATGCTGAAGCCCTACCACGAGCGTACTGAGGAGGTAACCGCCATCTGTGCCCCTAACACGGAAGAGTTTGACAGCTTACCCCTCCCCGATTTGCTGGGGGATGGGCAGCTGTCCGGGAATTTAGGGGAGGTTGCGCTGGGAGATCGGCTGAGCCCACAGGAGCGGATCGAGGTACAGCAACTATTGGAAGAGAAACGCGACACGTTCTCTAATGTACCTGGATACACGCCTCTGGCAACTCACCGGGTCGAGACCCCAGGGCAACTACCCATGCGCCAGACGCCATACCGCTTTCCAGAAGCGGTACGGGCAAACATGCGTAAGGAGATCGACGAAATGCTCCAACTGGGGGTGATTGAACCCTCAGACAGTCCTTGGGCATCTCCTGTAGTCCTCGTACCAAAGCGAGACGGTACGACCCGCTTCTGCGTGGACTATAGGAGATTGAACGAGAAGACTGTATCTGACGCCTATCCGATGCCCCGGATAGACGAGTTACTGGACAGAATGGCCAGGGGTCAATACCTCACCACTATTGACTTGTGTAAAGGGTATTGGCAAATCCCCCTGGCCCCAGACGCCATCCCGAAGTCGGCCTTTGTCACCCCATTTGGCTTGTACCAGTTTAAGGTCATGCCATTTGGGATGAAAAACGCCCCAGCCACCTTCCAAAGGATGGTGGATCGACTCCTAGATGGATTCCAGGACTATACATGTGCCTACCTGGACGATATTGCTATTTTTAGCAATACGTGGCAGGAACACTTAGCTCACATCGGAGCTGTACTAGATAGGATAAGGGAAGCAGGTCTGACCTTGAAGCCGGCCAAGTGTAGTATCGGCATGGCTGAGGTACAATACCTGGGACATAGAGTAGGGTGCGGTAAACAGAAACCCGAACCCGCCAAAGTAGAGGCTGTAGCCCAGTGGCCCACCCCTAGGACTAAGACCCAGGTTTTAGCGTTTCTAGGGACAGCAGGGTATTACAGGAAGTTTGTTCCCAATTATAGCGCCCTGGCCAAACCCCTCACTGACCTGACCCGTAAGAACCTTCCCCGACAAGTAAACTGGACCCCGGAGTGTGAGCAGGCATTCCAACAATTGAAAAATGCACTGATAAATGCCCCTGTCTTGGCAGCTCCCAATCCAACTAAACGTTTTCTTGTTCACACAGACGCTTCTATGTTTGGATTGGGGGCAGTACTGAGTCAAGTCGGGGCCGATGGCGGAGAACATCCAGTGGCTTACATCAGTCGCAAACTGTTACCTCGAGAAGTAAGCTACGCCGCCATCGAAAAGGAATGCCTGGCTGTGGTGTGGGCCCTAAAGAAGCTACAACCCTATTTATATGGACAGCCCTTTTCCTTGCTCACGGATCACAACCCGTTAGTCTGGCTGAACCGGGTGGCTGGAGACAACGCCAGGCTGCTGCGCTGGAGTTTGGCGCTACAGCCTTTTGACTTTAATATCCAGTACCGGCCGGGTAAGCAGAATGGAAATGCTGACGGGTTGTCAAGACAAACTGACTTAGAGAAATGATCCGTGAGCCCCCGGACATCCCCAAGCCGATCCGTGTTGGATCAGACTGTGTATGCCGGCTTGTGGGCAAGGGGGAGCAGTGTAGCGGATTGGTACCGGGCTGTCCCACGACATGTATGAGAATAAGTGTATTTGGTCATATGGCTGGTTTAATGTGTATGAACATGTATAGGAATCATGGTATCCGGTTATAATGACAGTTAAATGTATGTAAAGAATTGTATTCCTCTAGTTGTTCGGTAGAATCATTCAAATAAAACAAGGGAATGAAACTACCGAACAACCAGACCACCCCGTGTAAAGTGTGCCTTCAATTACCGTTTGCAACAATGTTGCAAACGGGTAATTACCTATTCCTGCAGTGTGGTCTTTGTTCTCTGGGTGGCCGCCATTCGGGATGCGAACACGTGGCGGCGGCCATCTTAAACTGCCGAACAGCGGTGTTTTGCCGTCGAGTGTCTGGAACCAAAATCGGACACTTGACTAGGCAAACACCGCTGAGACCTCCAGACTCCTAATACTTCGTGGGGAAACTACCGAACGGCCCGCCGTTCGGTAGAAAGAACCCCACAAACTAGGGGATTCATCCGAATCCCAGTCAGGCCACTTAGCAGTAATATTTCACCCCTTTGCATTCGCCTGTTTGTGACCGACCGCAGGGCCAGAATACATGGAACTGTTTTCGGATACTTTACCTCTGCGGTCGGTCCAAACTTCAAAGTCCCATAACTCCCGAACGCTTCATCCGAATGGGCTAATTTTTAAGTATGTTGGTTCCCCAGAATAGAGCTATCTGGGGATGTTGGATTTGTGGATGTACCCCAAGTATTTAGGGTACATCCAAAACTCGGGGAAAACTGTGTACACGATAAGGGGATTATGATGCTAGAGGAGGGGAGGAGATCTGTGGGAGGTTACTACTTAGAGATTGGATAATGTCTTAAGTGATAGAACCTCCTCCCTTGCATGGGAGAGGGCTTTATAAGGAACTGTGGAATAAAGCTTGTCAGACTACTCCTGAAACTGTGTGTCGTCCAGTTATTGGGATTGCGATGGGGATACTGCTGTATTACTTTACCTGCTGGAAACCTTGCCTGTGGACTTAACATCACCTTGTTCCGGAGCCTCCCTGGCATCTCTAGTGGAGAATAGCTGTGCCAGATCGGCTCTCCGCTACACATAGTTACATAGCTGAAAAGAGACTTGCGTCCATCAAGTTCAGCCTTCCTCACACCTGTTTTTTGCTGTTGATCCAAAAGGAAAAAAAAAAAAAAAAAACCCAGTTTGAAGCACAATTTTGCAACAAGCTAGGACAAAAAATTCCTTCTTGACCCCAGAATGGCAGTCAGATTTATCCTTGAATCAAGCACATATTACCCTACATTGAAAGATTATATCCTTGAATATTCTGTCTTTGCAAGTATGCATCTAGTAGCTGTTTGAACATCTGTATGGACTCTGATAAAAACCACTTCTTCAGGCAGAGAATTCCACATCCTGATTGTTCTTACAGTAAAAAAACCTTTCCTTTGCCTTAGACGAAATCTTCTTTCTTCCAGTCTAAACGCATGGCCTCGTGTCCTATGTAAAGTCCGGTTTGTGAATAGATTTCCACACAATGGTTTGTATTGGCCCCGAATATATTTGTATAATGTTATCATATCCCCTCTCAGGCGACGTTTTTCTAAACTAAATAGGTTTAAATTTGTTAACCTTTCTTCATAGCTGATATGTTCCATTCCTTTTATTAATTTTGTAGCCCGCCTCTGCACTTTTTCTAGTGCCATGATATCCTTCTTTAGAACAGGTGCCCAAAATTGCACAGCATATTCAATATGTGGTCTTACCAGTGATTTATAGAGAGGCAAAATGATATTCTCGTCCCGAGAATGAATGCCCTTTTTCATGCATGACAATACCTTACTGGCCTTGGCCACTGCTGATTGACATTGCACATTGTTGCATAGTTTGTTGTCTATAACAATTCCCAAGTCCTTTTCGTGTGTTGTTATCCCTAATTCACTTCCATTAAGGGTATACGTTGCTTGTGTATTCTTTACGCCGAAGTGCATAACTTTGCATTTTTCAACATTAAATTTCATCTGCCATTTGAGTGCCCAGTCCTCCAGTCTATCTAAATCCTTCTGCAGCAAAGTAATATCTTGCTCACATTGTATTATTTTACAAAGTTTTGTGTCATCTGCAAACACTGAAACATGACTTTCAATGCTGTCTTCAAGATCATTTATAAAAATGTTAAATAGAAGGGGTCCCAGAACAGACCCCTGAGGGACACCACTTGCCACCTCTGTCCAGCTTGAAAATTTACCATTAACGACAACTCTTTGTATTCTGTTTTTAAGCCAATGTTCTACCCAAGAACAAGCATTTTCATCGAGACCGATTTCCTTGAGTTTGAACACTAATCTTTTGTGTGGAACTGTATCAAATGCCTTGGCAAAATCCAAATAGATCACATCCACTGCAACACCCTGATCTATACTTCTACTTACTTCTTCGTAGAACGCAATCAAGTTAGTTTGACATGACCTGTGCTTCATAAAACCGTGCTGATTTTTGCTGATAACCATATTCTTCTCAAGGAATTCTTGAATATTATCCCTTAATAACCTTTCAAATATTTTACCAGCCACAGAAGTTAAGCTCACAGGTCTATAATTTCCAGGCAAGGATTTTGAACCCTTTTTGAATATAGGAACCACATCTGCCTTCCTCCAATCCTCAGGAACACTTCCTGAAAGAAAAGAATCTTGAAAGATTAAAAACAGAGGTTCACTTATTTCTACACTTAGTTCCTTAAGTACACGTGGATGGATACCGTCAGGCCCTGGAGCTTTGTTTATATTAACTTTCTTTAGTTGCTGCAGCACATTGTCTTGAGTTAACCAATTACAATTATTCTGCAAGTTTTTAGTAGCAATCATTTGCACATCTATTGCCATGGGTTCTTCTTTAATATATACGGAGGAGAAATAGTTATTTAGAATTCCTGCCTTTTCTTGGTCTTCATTAACTAACACCCCCGTTTCAGTTTTAAGTGTACCTATACTTTCATTTTTGGGTTTTTTGGAATTTATGTACTTAAAAAATGCTTTGGGGTTGGTTTTGCTCTCTTTAGCTATCATTTTTTCATTTTGAAGTTTAGCAAGTTTAATTGCCTTTTTGCACGCATTATTTGCTTTCTTATATCTTTTATAAGATGCATCTGATTTGTCTGATTTAAATGCTTTAAATGCCCTTTTCTTATTTTTAATCTCTTGTTTTACTTCTCTACTAAGCCACATTGGTTTTAATTTGTTTCTTTTATACTTATTTCCCAATGGTACATACTGAGAAATGTACCTTTCTAATATTTGTTGGAAGATGATCCATTTATCCTCAGTGTTCTTTTCACTAAAGAGGTTATGCCAGTCAATATATTGTAAAGCTTCCCTTATCTTATTGAAATTGGCCTTTTTAAAATTATATGTTTTAGTATACCCCATGTGCTTTTGTTTTTTTGAGTTTATTTCAAAGGACACTATATTGTGATCACTATTTCCCAAGTGCTCACCTACTTGAATGTTGGTCAAAAGATCAACGTTGTTTGTTAAAACCAGGTCCAGACAAGCGTCCATTCTAGTTGGTGCTTGTACAAGTTGTGACATGAAGTTGTCATTTAACAAGTTTAAAAACCTAATTCCCTTTGCTGAGCTACTAGTCCCTATGTCCCAATTTATGTCTGGGTAATTAAAATCTCCAATAATTAAAGTGTTACCAAGATTTGCAGCTTTCTCAATTTGCTCAAACAGCTGTTGTTCCTCGTCAATATTAACATTAGGTGGTTTATAACATATCCCAACCAATAGTTGGTTTCCCTTCTTTTCCCCCAAGCAGATATTTACCCATAAAGCTTCCACATTTTCCTCATCGCATTCAATTTGCTTAAGATTTGGCTTTAAATCATGGTTGACATACAAACATACCCCACCACCCTTCTTGTTTTTCCTATCCTTCCGAAATAATGTGTACCCATTTAAGTTAACTGCCCAGTCATGTGTCTCATCCCACCATGTTTCAGTTATGCCTATTATATCATATTGTTTAGTGTATGCTAATGCCTCTAGTTCCCCCATTTTGTTATTTAGGCTCCTTGCATTAGTAAGCATACATTTAATATCATGCGTCTCTTGTTTATTTTGTGAATTACCAACATTACATAGCTTCTCTGTTCTGAGCTTGCCCCTCCCCCCGTCTCCACCCTCCTTATACTGTTCTAAAGCCCATCTCCTTTCTGTCCTATCTCCATTTTGTAGATTGCTATGACCCTCCCCCCCTACTACTAGTTTAAAATCTCCTCCAACCTTCTAGCCATCCTATCCCCCAGTACTGCAGACCCCCTTCCGTTTAGGTGCAATCCATCACTACTATATAGGTTGTACCCAATCGCAAAGTCGGCCCAGTGCTCTAAAAACCCAAAACCCTCCTTCCTGCACCAAGACTTCAGCCACACATTAACCTCTCTAATCTCCCGCTGCCTTTCCACTGTAGCACGTGGCACAGGTAATATCTCAGAGAATACCACCTTGGAGGTCCTTTTCTTGAGTTTGCTACCTAATTCCCTGAAATCATTCTTTAGGACCTTCCATCTTCCTTCCCGTTGTGCTGTGACATCACCCTTATACGCTGTGTAAAGCATACTTTTTAATTTATTTAGCAAATGCTGCATCCTTTCCGACTTGTTGTAATTTGGCAACATTTCAGCCACTTTCTGCTTATACCGGGGGTCTAGTAGCGTGGACACCCAGTACAGGTCGTTCTCCTTCAGCCTTTTTATACGAGGGTCCCTCAACAGGCACGACAGCATGAAAGACCCCATTTGCACAAGGTTGGATGCCGAGCTACTCATTTCCCGTTCCTCCTCCTCAGTGATCCCAATGAAGGTATGTTCTTCCCCCCAGCCACGTACAACACCACGGGTACCAGATAGGTGACAACGAGCACCCTGGGATGCCTGTTGTGGTTGGTCTTCCTCCTCCTCCTCAAAGCCACATTCCTCCTCTGACTCCTCTTCCTCACAATCCTCTTCCAGCGTTGCCACAGGTCCAGCAAGCGATGCTGATAAGGCTGTTTCTGGTGGTGATGGTGACCACAAGTCTTCCTCTTCCTCTTCACGCTCATCTACTGCCTGATCCAGCACTCTCCGCAGGGCACACTCCAGGAAGAAAACAAATGGTATGATGTCGCTGATGGTGCGACTGACTAGGTTTGTCACCTCCTCAAAAGGATGCATGAGCCTACAGGCATTGCGCATGAGCGTCCAGTAACGTGGCAAAAAAATTCCCAGCTCCCCAGAGGCTGTCCTAGCACCCCGGTCATACAAATATTCATTAACAGCTTTTTCTTGTTGGAGCAGGCGGTCGAACATTAGGAGTGTTGAATTCCAACATGTCGGGCTGTCGCAAATCAAGCGCCTCACTGGCATGTTGTTTCGCCGCTGGATATCTGCAAAGTGCGCCGTGGCCGTGTAGGAACGCCTGAAATGGCCGCACACCTTCCTGGCATGCTTCAGGACATCCTGTAAGCCTGTGTACTTATGCACAAAGCGTTGTACGATCAGATTACACACATGTGCCATGCACGGCACATGTGTCAACTTGCCCAACTTCAATGCCGCCAACAAATTTGTTCCGTTGTCACAAACCACTTTGCCGATATCCAGTTGCTGTGGAGTCAGCCACTTTTCCACCTGTGCGTTCAGGGCGGACAGGAGTGCTTGTCCGGTGTGACTCTCTGCTTTCAAGCAAATCAAACCCAAGATGGCGTGACACTGCCGTATCCGGGATGTGGAATAGTACCTGGGGAGCTGGGGGGTGCCGTTGATGAGGAGCAAGATGCAGCAGCAGAAGAGGACTCAGCCGAGGAGGTTATGGAAGAGGATGGAGTAGGAGGAGTAGAGGAGGTGGCAGCAGGCCTTCCTGCAAGTCGTGGCGGTGTCACCAACTCCTCTGCAGAGCCACGCATTCCATGCTTGGCAGCCGTCAGCAGGTTTACCCAATGCGCTGTGTAGGTGATATACCTGCCCTGACCATGCTTTGCAGACCAGGTATCAGTGGTCAGATGGACCCTTGCCCCAACACTGTGTGCCAGACATGCCATTACTTCCTTTTGCACAATCGAGTACAGGTTGGGGATTGCCTTTTGTGCAAAGAAATTTCGGCCGGGTACCTTCCACTGCGGTATCCCAATAGCCACAAATTTTTTGAACGCCTCAGACTCCACCAGCTTGTATGGTAAAAGTACTTCAGACAAGCCAGCTGTCAGACGCTGGGCAAGGGAGCGACTTTCGGACATTGGCTTCTTATGCTCAAACATGTCCTTGACAGACACCTGACTGTGGGCAGATGAGCGGGAACTGCTCAAGGCGAGAGACGGAGTGGCGAATGGTTGAGAGAGGGCAAGGAGGACAGCAGTGGTTGACGTGGCTGAAGATGCTGGACCAGGAGGAGGATGGCGGCTTTGAGTTTGTGTGCTGCTTGTACTCATGTGTTGATCCCATAGGCGTTTGTGATGTGCGGTCATGTGCCTACGCAAAGCAGTGGTACCTAGGTGGGTGTTGGACTTCCCACGACTCAGTTTCTTTTGGCACAGGTTGCAAATGGCATCGCTGTTGTCAGAGGCAGACACACAAAAAAAATGCCACACTGCTGAGCTCTGCAATGACAGCATTCTGGTGGTGGACACAGCATGCGTTGATTGGCGTGCTGTCGGGCTGACCCCGGGTGCCGATGCATGCTGTCTGACTGTGCCATGCTGTCCTTGCGACGACCTCCCCCTGCTTCCAACTCGTCTCCTCCTCCTCTCTGTCTCCCCATCTGAACTTTCGCCCTGTTCTTCTTCTTGCCGAGCGGGCACCCACGTGACATCCATGGACGCATCGTCATCATCACTTTTATCTGACAACTCAGCAAAGGAAGCAGCAGCGGGTACAACATCATCATCATCATCACACCGTACGTCCATGTGTGTAATGCTGCCTGACTGAGACATATCCCTGTTATCTACATTCTCTTGCAATAATGGTTGCGCATCACTCATTTCTTCAAACAGTGATGCGCAACCATTAAATGGCCCTGGTAAATAACTCCTCTGACAGATAAAGTGAAGCGGCTGTGGTGCTAGTGTTTGTGGTGGCGGCAGGCGGGTGAGTTGTATCTTGAGAGGTGCCCGAAGCTAAGCTGGAGGAGGATGGTGCGTGAAGGTTCCGAGCGGAAGCTGTAGAAGATTGGGTGTCCTGTGTTAGTCAGTCAACTATGTCCTCAGAACCTTTCAAGTTCAGGTTACGTGGCCTCTGAAAATTGGGCATTATTCTAGGGCAAAAGGGAATCACAGCACCACGACCACGACAGCCCGTGCGGGGTGGCCTGCCTCTGCCTGTCATTTTTTTGGGGTTTAGTGGTACTATGCGTGCAAGCTACTGTGAGACCAGATATGATTGACAATATGCACTGGCAGAGGTTGGCAGAGTACACGCTGTAGGCCTGACACCCGCTTGAAGACAAGTAACTGCTATTCAATCTATAACAGTGAAAAAAGTTTTTTGGTTTTAAATGCACGCTATAGTGACACCAGATATGAGTGGCAATGTGCACTTGCAGAGGTTGGCAGAGTACACGCTGTAGGCCTGACACACCCACTTGAAGACAACTAACTGCTATTCAATCTATAACAGTGAAAAAACTTTTTTATTTTTAAAGGCACGCTATTGTGACACCAGATATGAGTGGCAAAGTGGACTGGCAGAGGCTGGCAGAGTACATGCTGAAGGCCTGACACACCCGCTTGAAGCACACTGACTGCTATTAGCTTACAGTGAAAAACAGTTTTTCTTTTTAAAGGCACGCTATTGTGGCACCAGATATGAGTGGCAAAGTACACTGGTAAAGGTTGGCAGAGTACATGCTGAAGGCCTGACACCCGCTTGAAGGACACTGACTGCTATCAGCTTACAGTGAAAAACTTTTTTCTTTTTAAAGGCACGCTATTGTGACACCAGATATGAGTGGCAAAGTGGACTGGCAGAGGTTGGCAGAGTACATGCTGAAGGCCTGACACACCCACTTGAAGGACACTGACTGCTATTAGCTTACAGTGAAAAACTGTTTTTCTTTTTAAAGGCACGCTATTGTGACACCAGATATGAGTGGCAAAGTACACTGGCAGAGGTTGGCCGAGTACACGCTGAAGGCCTGACACACCCACTTGAAGACAACTAACTGCTATTCAATCTATAACAGTGAATAACGTTTTTTGGTTTCAAATACACGCTATTGTGACACCAGATATGATTGGCAATGTGCACTTGCAGAGGTTGGCAGAGTACACGCTGAAGGCCTAACACACCCGCTTGAAGGACACTGACTGCTATTAGCTTACAGTGAAAAACTTTTTTCTTTTTAAAGGCACGCTGTTGTGACACCAGATATGAGTGGCAAAGTAAACTGGCAGAGGTTGGCAGAGTACACGCTGAAGGCCTGACACAACCGCTTGAAGTACACTGACTGCTATTAGCTTACAGTGAAAAACTGTTTTTATTTTTAAAGGCACGCTATTGTAACACCATATATGAGTTGCAAAGTGTACTGGCAGAGGTTGGCAGAGTATACGCTGAAGGCCTGACACACCCGCTTGAAGGACACTGACTGCTATTAGCTTACAGTGAAAAACTGTTTTTCTTTTTAAAAGCACGCTATTGTGACACCAGATATGAGTGGCAAAGTACAACGGCAGAGGTTGGCAGAGTACACGCTGAAGGCCTGACACCCGCTTGAAGGACACTGACTGCTATTAGCTTACAGTGAAAAACTTTTTTCTTTTTAAAGGCACGCTATTGTGACACCAGATATGAGTGGCAAAGTACACTGGCAGAGGTTGGCAGAGTACACGCCGAAGGCCTGACACACCTGCTTTAAGACAGCTAACTGCTATTCAATCTATAACAGTGAAAAAAGTTTTTCTTTTTAAAGGCACGCTATTGTGACACCAGATATGAGTGGCAAAGTACACTGGCAGAGGTTGGCAGAGTACACGCTGAAGTCCTGACACACCCACTTGAAGACAACTAACTGCTATTCAATCTATAACAGTGAATAATGTTTTTTGGTTTTAAATGCACACTATTGTGACACCAGATATGAGTGGCAATGTGCACTTGCAGAGGTTGGCAGAGTACACGCTGAAGGCCTAACACACCTGCTTGAAGGACACTGACTGCTATTATCTTACAGTGAAAAACTTTTTTCTTTTTAAAGGCACGCTGTTGTGACACCAGATATGAGTGGCAAAGTACACTGGCAGAGGTTGGCAGAGTACACGCTGAAGGCCTGACACACCCGCTTGAAGGACACTGACTGCTATTAGCTTACAGTGAAAAACTTTTTTCTTTTTAAAGGCACGCTATTGTGACACCAGATATGAGTGGCAAAGTGGACTGGCAGAGGTTGGCAGAGTACACGCTGAAGGCCTGACACACCCGCTTGAAGCACACTGACTGCTATTAGCTTACAGTGAAAAACTTTTTTCTTTTTAAAGGCACGCTATTGTGACACCAGATATGAGTGGCAAAGTACACTGGCAGAGGTTGGCAGAGTACACGCTGAAGGCCTGACACACCCACTTGAAGACAACTAACTGCTATTCAATCTATAACAGTGAATAACGTTTTTTGGTTTTAAATGCACGCTATTGTGACACCAGATATGAGTGGCAATGTGCACTTGCAGAGGTTGGCAGAGTACACGCTGAAGGCCTGACACACCCGCTTGAAGGAAACTGACTGCTATTAGCTTACAGTGAAATTTTTTTTTCTTTTTAAAGGCACGCTGTTGTGACACCAGATATGAGTGGCAAAGTAAACTGGCAGAGGTTGGCAGAGTACACGCTGAAGGCCTGACACAACCGCTTGAAGTACACTGACTGCTATTAGCTTACAGTGAAAAACTGTTTTTCTTTTTAAAGGCACGCTATTGTAACACCATATATGAGTTGCAAAGTGTACTGGCAGAGGTTGGCAGAGTATACGCTGAAGGCCTGACACACCCGCTTGAAGACAACTAACTGCTATTCAATCTATAACAGTGAATAACGTTTTTTGGTTTTAAATGCACGCTATTGTGACACCAGATATGAGTGGCAATGTGCACTTGCAGAGGTTGGCAGAGTACACGCTGAAGGCCTGACACACCCGCTTGAAGGAAACTGACTGCTATTAGCTTACAGTGAAAAACTTTTTTCTTTTTAAAGGCACGCTGTTGTGACACCAGATATGAGTGGCAAAGTACACTGGCAGAGGTTGGCAGAGTACACGCTGAAGGCCTGACACAACCGCTTGAAGTACACTGACTGCTATTAGCTTACAGTGAAAAACTGTTTTTCTTTTTAAAGGCACGCTATTGTAACACCATATATGAGTTGCAAAGTGTACTGGCAGAGGTTGGCAGAGTATACGCTGAAGGCCTGACAAACCCGCTTGAAGGACACTGACTGCTATTAGCTTACAGTGAAAAACTGTTTTTCTTTTTAAAAGCACGCTATTGTGACACCAGATATGAGTGGCAAAGTACAACGGCAGAGGTTGGCAGAGTACACGCTGAAGGCCTGACACCCGCTTGAAGGACACTGACTGCTATTAGCTTACAGTGAAAAACTTTTTTCTTTTTAAAGGCACGCTATTGTGACACCAGATATGAGTGGCAAAGTACACTGGCAGACGTTGGCAGAGTACACGCCGAAGGCCTGACACACCTGCTTTAAGACAGCTAACTGCTATTCAATCTATAACAGTGAAAAAAGTTTTTCTTTTTAAAGGCACGCTATTGTGACACCAGATATGAGTGGCAAAGTACACTGGCAGAGGTTGGCAGAGTACACGCTGGAGGCCTGACACACCCACTTGAAGACAACTAACTGCTATTCAATCTATAACAGTGAATAATGTTTTTTGGTTTGAAATGCACACTATTGTGACACCAGATATGAGTGGCAATGTGCACTTGCAGAGGTTGGCAGAGTACACGCTGAAGGCCTAACACACCTGCTTGAAGGACACTGACTGCTATTATCTTACAGTGAAAAACTTTTTTCTTTTTAAAGGCACGCTGTTGTGACACCAGATATGAGTGGCAAAGTACACTGGCAGAGGTTGGCAGAGTACACGCTGAAGGCCTGACACACCCGCTTGAAGGACACTGACTGCTATTAGCTTACAGTGAAAAACTTTTTTCTTTTTAAAGGCACGCTATTGTGACACCAGATATGAGTGGCAAAGTGGACTGGCAGAGGTTGGCAGAGTACACGCTGAAGGCCTGACACACCCGCTTGAAGCACACTGACTGCTATTAGCTTACAGTGAAAAACTTTTTTCTTTTTAAAGGCACGCTATTGTGACACCAGATATGAGTGGCAAAGTACACTGGCAGACGTTGGCAGAGTACACGCCGAAGGCCTGACACACCTGCTTTAAGACAGCTAACTGCTATTCAATCTATAACAGTGAAAAAAGTTTTTCTTTTTAAAGGCACGCTATTGTGACACCAGATATGAGTGGCAAAGTACACTGGCAGAGGTTGGCAGAGTACACGCTGGAGGCCTGACACACCCACTTGAAGACAACTAACTGCTATTCAATCTATAACAGTGAATAATGTTTTTTGGTTTGAAATGCACACTATTGTGACACCAGATATGAGTGGCAATGTGCACTTGCAGAGGTTGGCAGAGTACACGCTGAAGGCCTAACACACCTGCTTGAAGGACACTGACTGCTATTATCTTACAGTGAAAAACTTTTTTCTTTTTAAAGGCACGCTGTTGTGACACCAGATATGAGTGGCAAAGTACACTGGCAGAGGTTGGCAGAGTACACGCTGAAGGCCTGACACACCCGCTTGAAGGACACTGACTGCTATTAGCTTACAGTGAAAAACTTTTTTCTTTTTAAAGGCACGCTATTGTGACACCAGATATGAGTGGCAAAGTGGACTGGCAGAGGTTGGCAGAGTACACGCTGAAGGCCTGACACACCCGCTTGAAGCACACTGACTGCTATTAGCTTACAGTGAAAAACTTTTTTCTTTTTAAAGGCACGCTATTGTGACACCAGATATGAGTGGCAAAGTACACTGGCAGAGGTTGGCAGAGTACACGCCGAAGGCCTGACACACCTGCTTTAAGACAGCTAACTGCTATTCAATCTATAACAGTGAAAAAAGTTTTTTCTTTTTAAAGGCATGCTATTGTGACACCAGATATGAGTGGCAAAGTGGACTTAGGTTGGCAGAGTACACGCTGAAGGCCTGACTCACCCGCTTGAAGGACACTGACTGCTATTAGCTTACAGTGAAAAACTTTTTTCTTTTTAAAGGCACGCTATTGTGACACCAGATATGAGTGGCAAAGTACACTGGCAGACGTTGGCAGAGTACACGCCGAAGGCCTGACACACCTGCTTTAAGACAGCTAACTGCTATTCAATCTATAACAGTGAAAAAAGTTTTTCTTTTTAAAGGCACGCTATTGTGACACCAGATATGAGTGGCAAAGTACACTGGCAGAGGTTGGCAGAGTACACGCTGGAGGCCTGACACACCCACTTGAAGACAACTAACTGCTATTCAATCTATAACAGTGAATAATGTTTTTTGGTTTTAAATGCACACTATTGTGACACCAGATATGAGTGGCAATGTGCACTTGCAGAGGTTGGCAGAGTACACGCTGAAGGCCTAACACACCTGCTTGAAGGACACTGACTGCTATTATCTTACAGTGAAAAACTTTTTTATTTTTAAAGGCACGCTGTTGTGACACCAGATATGAGTGGCAAAGTACACTGGCAGAGGTTGGCAGAGTACACGCTGAAGGCCTGACACACCCGCTTGAAGGACACTGACTGCTATTAGCTTACAGTGAAAAACTTTTTTCTTTTTAAAGGCACGCTATTGTGACACCAGATATGAGTGGCAAAGTGGACTGGCAGAGGTTGGCAGAGTACACGCTGAAGGCCTGACACACCCGCTTGAAGCACACTGACTGCTATTAGCTTACAGTGAAAAACGTTTTACTTTTTAAAGGCACGCTATTGTGACACCAGATATGAGTGGCAAAGTACACTGGCAGAGGTTGGCAGAGTACACGCCGAAGGCCTGACACACCTGCTTTAAGACAGCTAACTGCTATTCAATCTATAACAGTGAAAAAAGTTTTTTCTTTTTAAAGGCATGCTATTGTGACACCAGATATGAGTGGCAAAGTGGACTTAGGTTGGCAGAGTACACGCTGAAGGCCTGACACACCCGCTTGAAGGACACTGACTGCTATTAGCTTACAGTGAAAAACTTTTTTCTTTTTAAAGGCACGCTATTGTGACACCAGATATGAGTGGCAAAGTACACTGGCAGAGGTTGGCAGAGGTTGGCAGAGTACACGCTGAAGGCCTGACACACCCGCTTGAAGGACACTGACTGCTATTAGCTTACAGTGAAAAACTGTTTTTCTTTTTAAAGGCACGCTATTGTGATACCAGATATGAGTGGCAAAGTACACTTGCAGAGTTTGGCAGAGTACACGCTGAAGGCCTGACACACCCGCTTGAAGACAACTAACTGCTATTCAATCTATAACAGTGAAAAAAGTTTTTTGGTTTTAAATGCACGCTATTGTGACACCAGATATGAGTGGCAATGTGCACTTGCAGAGGTTGGCAGAGTACACGCTGAAGGCCTGACACACCCGCTTGAAGGAAACTGACTGCTATTAGCTTACAGTGAAAAACTTTTTTCTTTTTAAAGGCACGCTGTTGTGACACCAGATATGAGTGGCAAAGTAAACTGGCAGAGGTTGGCAGAGTACACGCTGAAGGCCTGACACAACCGCTTGAAGTACACTGACTGCTATTAGCTTTCAGTGAAAAACTGTTTTTCTTTTTAAAGGCACGCTATTGTAACACCATATATGAGTTGCAAAGTGTACTGGCAGAGGTTGGCAGAGTATACGCTGAAGGCCTGACACACCCGCTTGAAGGACACTGACTGCTATTAGCTTACAGTGAAAAACTGTTTTTCTTTTTAAAAGCACGCTATTGTGACACCAGATATGAGTGGCAAAGTACAACGGCAGAGGTTGGCAGAGTACACGCTGAAGGCCTGACACCCGCTTGAAGGACACTGACTGCTATTAGCTTACAGTGAAAAACTTTTTTCTTTTTAAAGGCACGCTATTGTGACACCAGATATGAGTGGCAAAGTACACTGGCAGAGGTTGGCAGAGTACACGCCGAAGGCCTGACACACCTGCTTTAAGACAGCTAACTGCTATTCAATCTATAACAGTGAAAAAAGTTTTTCTTTTTAAAGGCACGCTATTGTGACACCAGATATGAGTGGCAAAGTACACTGGCAGAGGTTGGCAGAGTACACGCTGAAGGCCTGACACACCCACTTGAAGACAACTAACTGCTATTCAATCTATAACAGTGAATAATGTTTTTTGGTTTTAAATGCACACTATTGTGACACCAGATATGAGTGGCAATGTATACTTGCAGAGGTTGGCAGAGTACACGCTGAAGGCCTAACACACCTGCTTGAAGGACACTGACTGCTATTATCTTACAGTGAAAAACTTTTTTCTTTTTAAAGGCACGCTGTTGTGACACCAGATATGAGTGGCAAAGTACACTGGCAGAGGTTGGCAGAGTACACGCTGAAGGCCTGACACACCCGCTTGAAGGACACTGACTGCTATTAGCTTACAGTGAAAAACTTTTTTCTTTTTAAAGGCACGCTATTGTGACACCAGATATGAGTGGCAAAGTGGACTGGCAGAGGTTGGCAGAGTACACGCTGAAGGCCTGACACACACGCTTGAAGCACACTGACTGCTATTAGCTTACAGTGAAAAACTTTTTTCTTTTTAAAGGCACGCTATTGTGACACCAGATATGAGTGGCAAAGTGGACTGGCAGAGGTTGGCAGAGTACACGCTGAAGGCCTGACACACCCGCTTGAAGCACACTGACTGCTATTAGCTTACAGTGAAAAACTTTTTACTTTTTAAAGGCACGCTATTGTGACACCAGATATGAGTGGCAAAGTACACTGGCAGAGGTTGGCAGAGTACACGCCGAAGGCCTGACACACCTGCTTTAAGACAGCTAACTGCTATTCAATCTATAACAGTGAAAAAAGTTTTTTCTTTTTAAAGGCATGCTATTGTGACACCAGATATGAGTGGCAAAGTGGACTTAGGTTGGCAGAGTACACGCTGAAGGCCTGACACACCCGCTTGAAGGACACTGACTGCTATTAGCTTACAGTGAAAAACTTTTTTCTTTTTAAAGGCACGCTATTGTGACACCAGATATGAGTGGTAAAGTACACTGGCAGAGGTTGGCAGAGGTTGGCAGAGTACACGCTGAAGGCCTGACACACCCGCTTGAAGGACACTGACTGCTATTAGCTTACAGTGAAAAACTGTTTTTCTTTTTAAAGGCACGCTATTGTGATACCAGATATGAGTGGCAAAGTACACTTGCAGAGTTTGGCAGAGTACACGCTGAAGGCCTGACACACCCGCTTGAAGACAACTAACTGCTATTCAATCTATAACAGTGAAAAAAGTTTTTTGGTTTTAAATGCACGCTATTGTGACACCAGATATGAGTGGCAATGTGCACTTGCAGAGGTTGGCAGAGTACACGCTGAAGGCCTGACACACCCGCTTGAAGGAAACTGACTGCTATTAGCTTACAGTGAAAAACTTTTTTCTTTTTAAAGGCACGCTGTTGTGACACCAGATATGAGTGGCAAAGTAAACTGGCAGAGGTTGGCAGAGTACACGCTGAAGGCCTGACACAACCGCTTGAAGTACACTGACTGCTATTAGCTTTCAGTGAAAAACTGTTTTTCTTTTTAAAGGCACGCTATTGTAACACCATATATGAGTGGCAAAGTAAACTGGCAGAGGTTGGCAGAGTACACGCTGAAGGCCTGACACAACCGCTTGAAGTACACTGACTGCTATTAGCTTTCAGTGAAAAACTGTTTTTCTTTTTAAAGGCACGCTATTGTAACACCATATATGAGTTGCAAAGTGTACTGGCAGAGGTTGGCAGAGTATACGCTGAAGGCCTGACACACCCGCTTGAAGACAACTAACTGCTATTCAATCTATAACAGTGAATAATGTTTTTTGGTTTTAAATGCACACTATTGTGACACCAGATATGAGTGGCAATGTATACTTGCAGAGGTTGGCAGAGTACACGCTGAAGGCCTAACACACCTGCTTGAAGGACACTGACTGCTATTAGCTTACAGTGAAAAACTTTTTTCTTTTTAAAGGCACGCTATTGTGACACCAGATATGAGTGGCAAAGTGGACTGGCAGAGGTTGGCAGAGTACACGCTGAAGGCCTGACACACACGCTTGAAGCACACTGACTGCTATTAGCTTACAGTGAAAAACTTTTTTCTTTTTAAAGGCACGCTATTGTGACACCAGATATGAGTGGCAAAGTGGACTGGCAGAGGTTGGCAGAGTACACGCTGAAGGCCTGACACACCCGCTTGAAGCACACTGACTGCTATTAGCTTACAGTGAAAAACTTTTTTCTTTTTAAAGGCACGCTATTGTGACACCAGATATGAGTGGCAAAGTACACTGGCAGAGGTTGGCAGAGTACACGCCGAAGGCCTGACACACCTGCTTTAAGACAGCTAACTGCTATTCAATCTATAACAGTGAAAAAAGTTTTTTCTTTTTAAAGGCATGCTATTGTGACACCAGATATGAGTGGCAAAGTGGACTTAGGTTGGCAGAGTACACGCTGAAGGCCTGACACACCCGCTTGAAGGACACTGACTGCTATTAGCTTACAGTGAAAAACTTTTTTCTTTTTAAAGGCACGCTATTGTGACACCAGATATGAGTGGCAAAGTACACTGGCAGACGTTGGCAGAGTACACGCCGAAGGCCTGACACACCTGCTTTAAGACAGCTAACTGCTATTCAATCTATAACAGTGAAAAAAGTTTTTCTTTTTAAAGGCACGCTATTGTGACACCAGATATGAGTGGCAAAGTACACTGGCAGAGGTTGGCAGAGTACACGCTGGAGGCCTGACACACCCACTTGAAGACAACTAACTGCTATTCAATCTATAACAGTGAATAATGTTTTTTGGTTTTAAATGCACACTATTGTGACACCAGATATGAGTGGCAATGTATACTTGCAGAGGTTGGCAGAGTACACGCTGAAGGCCTAACACACCTGCTTGAAGGACACTGACTGCTATTATCTTACAGTGAAAAACTTTTTTCTTTTTAAAGGCACGCTGTTGTGACACCAGATATGAGTGGCAAAGTACACTGGCAGAGGTTGGCAGAGTACACACTGAAGGCCTGACACACCCGCTTGAAGGACACTGACTGCTATTAGCTTACAGTGAAAAACTTTTTTCTTTTTAAAGGCACGCTATTGTGACACCAGATATGAGTGGCAAAGTGGACTGGCAGAGGTTGGCAGAGTACACGCTGAAGGCCTGACACACACGCTTGAAGCACACTGACTGCTATTAGCTTACAGTGAAAAACTTTTTTCTTTTTAAAGGCACGCTATTGTGACACCAGATATGAGTGGCAAAGTGGACTGGCAGAGGTTGGCAGAGTACACGCTGAAGGCCTGACACACCCGCTTGAAGCACACTGACTGCTATTAGCTTACAGTGAAAAACTTTTTTCTTTTTAAAGGCACGCTATTGTGACACCAGATATGAGTGGCAAAGTACACTGGCAGAGGTTGGCAGAGTACACGCCGAAGGCCTGACACACCTGCTTTAAGACAGCTAACTGCTATTCAATCTATAACAGTGAAAAAAGTTTTTTCTTTTTAAAGGCATGCTATTGTGACACCAGATATGAGTGGCAAAGTGGACTTAGGTTGGCAGAGTACACGCTGAAGGCCTGACACACCCGCTTGAAGGACACTGACTGCTATTAGCTTACAGTGAAAAACTTTTTTCTTTTTAAAGGCACGCTATTGTGACACCAGATATGAGTGGCAAAGTACACTGGCAGACGTTGGCAGAGTACACGCCGAAGGCCTGACACACCTGCTTTAAGACAGCTAACTGCTATTCAATCTATAACAGTGAAAAAAGTTTTTCTTTTTAAAGGCACGCTATTGTGACACCAGATATGAGTGGCAAAGTACACTGGCAGAGGTTGGCAGAGTACACGCTGGAGGCCTGACACACCCACTTGAAGACAACTAACTGCTATTCAATCTATAACAGTGAATAATGTTTTTTGGTTTTAAATGCACACTATTGTGACACCAGATATGAGTGGCAATGTGCACTTGCAGAGGTTGGCAGAGTACACGCTGAAGGCCTAACACACCTGCTTGAAGGACACTGACTGCTATTATCTTACAGTGAAAAACTTTTTTCTTTTTAAAGGCACGCTGTTGTGACACCAGATATGAGTGGCAAAGTACACTGGCAGAGGTTGGCAGAGTACACGCTGAAGGCCTGACACACCCGCTTGAAGGACACTGACTGCTATTAGCTTACAGTGAAAAACTTTTTTCTTTTTAAAGGCACGCTATTGTGACACCAGATATGAGTGGCAAAGTGGACTGGCAGAGGTTGGCAGAGTACACGCTGAAGGCCTGACACACCCGCTTGAAGCACACTGACTGCTATTAGCTTACAGTGAAAAACTGTTTTTCTTTTTAAAGGCACCCTATTGTGACACCAGATATGAGTGGCAAAGTACACTGGCAGAGGTTGGCAGAGTACACGCCGAAGGCCTGACACACCTGCTTTAAGACAGCTAACTGCTATTCAATCTATAACAGTGAAAAAAGTTTTTTCTTTTTAAAGGCATGCTATTGTGACACCAGATATGAGTGGCAAAGTGGACTTAGGTTGGCAGAGTACACGCTGAAGGCCTGACACACCCGCTTGAAGGACACTGACTGCTATTAGCTTACAGTGAAAAACTTTTTTCTTTTTAAAGGCACGCTATTGTGACACCAGATATGAGTGGCAAAGTACACTGGCAGAGGTTGGCAGAGGTTGGCAGAGTACACGCTGAAGGCCTGACACACCCGCTTGAAGGACACTGACTGCTATTAGCTTACAGTGAAAAACTGTTTTTCTTTTTAAAGGCACGCTATTGTGATACCAGATATGAGTGGCAAAGTACACTTGCAGAGTTTGGCAGAGTACACGCTGAAGGCCTGACACACCCGCTTGAAGACAACTAACTGCTATTCAATCTATAACAGTGAAAAAAGTTTTTTTGGTTTTAAATGCACGCTATTGTGACACCAGATATGAGTGGCAATGTGCACTTGCAGAGGTTGGCAGAGTACACGCTGAAGGCCTGACACACCCGCTTGAAGGAAACTGACTGCTATTAGCTTACAGTGAAAAACTTTTTTCTTTTTAAAGGCACGCTGTTGTGACACCAGATATGAGTGGCAAAGTAAACTGGCAGAGGTTGGCAGAGTACACGCTGAAGGCCTGACACAACCGCTTGAAGTACACTGACTGCTATTAGCTTTCAGTGAAAAACTGTTTTTCTTTTTAAAGGCACGCTATTGTAACACCATATATGAGTTGCAAAGTGTACTGGCAGAGGTTGGCAGAGTATACGCTGAAGGCCTGACACACCCGCTTGAAGGACACTGACTGCTATTAGCTTACAGTGAAAAACTGTTTTTCTTTTTAAAAGCACGCTATTGTGACACCAGATATGAGTGGCAAAGTACAACGGCAGAGGTTGGCAGAGTACACGCTGAAGGCCTGACACCCCTTGAAGGACACTGACTGCTATTAGCTTACAGTGAAAAACTTTTTTCTTTTTAAAGGCACGCTATTGTGACACCAGATATGAGTGGCAAAGTACACTGGCAGAGGTTGGCAGAGTACACGCCGAAGGCCTGACACACCTGCTTTAAGACAGCTAACTGCTATTCAATCTATAACAGTGAAAAAAGTTTTTCTTTTTAAAGGCACGCTATTGTGACACCAGATATGAGTGGCAAAGTACACTGGCAGAGGTTGGCAGAGTACACGCTGAAGGCCTGACACACCCACTTGAAGACAACTAACTGCTATTCAATCTATAACAGTGAATAATGTTTTTTGGTTTTAAATGCACACTATTGTGACACCAGATATGAGTGGCAATGTGCACTTGCAGAGGTTGGCAGAGTACACGCTGAAGGCCTAACACACCTGCTTGAAGGACACTGACTGCTATTATCTTACAGTGAAAAACTTTTTTCTTTTTAAAGGCACGCTGTTGTGACACCAGATATGAGTGGCAAAGTACACTGGCAGAGGTTGGCAGAGTACACGCTGAAGGCCTGACACACCCGCTTGAAGGACACTGACTGCTATTAGCTTACAGTGAAAAACTTTTTTCTTTTTAAAGGCACGCTATTGTGACACCAGATATGAGTGGCAAAGTGGACTGGCAGAGGTTGGCAGAGTACACGCTGAAGGCCTGACACACACGCTTGAAGCACACTGACTGCTATTAGCTTACAGTGAAAAACTTTTTTCTTTTTAAAGGCACGCTATTGTGACACCAGATATGAGTGGCAAAGTGGACTGGCAGAGGTTGGCAGAGTACACGCTGAAGGCCTGACACACCCGCTTGAAGGACACTGACTGCTATTAGCTTACAGTGAAAAACTTTTTTCTTTTTAAAGGCACGCTATTGTGACACCAGATATGAGTGGCAAAGTGGACTGGCAGAGGTTGGCAGAGTACACGCTGAAGGCCTGACACACCCGCTTGAAGCACACTGACTGCTATTAGCTTACAGTGAAAAACTGTTTTTCTTTTTAAAGGCACGCTATTGTGACACCAGATATGAGTGGCAAAGTACACTGGCAGAGGTTGGCAGAGTACACGCCGAAGGCCTGACACACCTGCTTTAAGACAGCTAACTGCTATTCAATCTATAACAGTGAAAAAAGTTTTTTCTTTTTAAAGGCATGCTATTGTGACACCAGATATGAGTGGCAAAGTGGACTTAGGTTGGCAGAGTACACGCTGAAGGCCTGACACACCCGCTTGAAGGACACTGACTGCTATTAGCTTACAGTGAAAAACTTTTTTCTTTTTAAAGGCACGCTATTGTGACACCAGATATGAGTGGCAAAGTACACTGGCAGAGGTTGGCAGAGGTTGGCAGAGTACACGCTGAAGGCCTGACACACCCGCTTGAAGGACACTGACTGCTATTAGCTAACAGTGAAAAACTGGTTTTCTTTTTAAAGGCACGCTATTGTGATACCAGATATGAGTGGCAAAGTACACTGGCAGAGTTTGGCAGAGTACACGCTGAAGGCCTGACACACCCGCTTGAAGACAACTAACTGCTATTCAATCTATAACAGTGAAAAAAGTTTTTTGGTTTTAAATGCACGCTATTGTGACACCAGATATGAGTGGCAATGTGCACTTGCAGAGGTTGGCAGAGTACACGCTGAAGGCCTGACACACCCGTTTGAAGGAAACTGACTGCTATTAGCTTACAATGAAAAACTGTTTTTCTTTTTAAAGGCACGCTATTCTGACACCAGATATGAGTGGCAAAGTGGACTGGCAAAGGTTGGCAGAGTACACGCTGAAGGCCTGACACACCCGCTTGAAGGAAACTGACTGCTATTAGCTTATAGTGAAAAACTTTTTTCTTTTTAAAGGCACGCTATTGTGACACCAGATATGAGTGGCAAAGTACACTGGCAGAGGTTGGCAGAGTACACGCGGAAGGCCTGACACACCCGCTTGAAGGACACTGACTGCTATTAGCTTACAGTGAAAAACAGTTTTTCTTTTTAAAGGCACGATATTGTGACACCAGATATGAGTGGCAAAGTACACTGGCAGAGGTTGGCAGAGTACACGCTGAAGGCCTGACACACCCACTTATAGACAACTAACTGCTATTCAATCTATAACATTGAATAACGTTTTTTGTTTTTAAATGCACGTTATTGTGACACCAGATATGAGTGGCAATGTGCACTTGCAGAGGTTGGCAGAGTACACGCTGAAGGCCTAACACACCCGCTTGAAGGACACTGACTGCTATTAGCTTACAGTGAAAAACTTTTTTCTTTTTAAAGGCACGCTGTTGTGACACCAGATATGAGAGGCAAAGTACACTGGCAGAGGTTGGCAGAGTACACGCTGAAGGCCTCACACACCCGCTTGAAGCACACTGACTGCTATTAGCTTACAGTGAAAAACTTTTTTCTTTTTAAAGGCACGCTATTGTGACACCAGATATGAGTGGCAAAGTGGACTGGCAGAGGTTGGCAGAGTACACGCTGAAGGCCTGACACCCGCTTGAAGGACACTGACTGCTATTAGCTTACAGTGAAAAACTGGTTTTCTTTTTAAAGGCACGCTATTGTGACACCAGATATGAGTGGCAAAGTACACTGGCAGAGGTTGGCAGAGTACACGCTGAAGGCCTGAGACACCTGCTTTAAGACAGCTAACTGCTATTCAATCTATAACAGTGAAAATAGTTGTTTCTTTTTAAAGGCACGCTATTGTGACACCAGATATGAGTGGCAATGTGCACTTGCAGAGGTTGGCAGAGTACACGCTGAAGGCCTGACACACCCACTTGAAGTACACTGACTGCTATTAGCTTACAGTGAAAAACTGTTTTTCTTTTTAAAGGCATGCTATTGTGACACCAGATATGAGTTGCAAAGTGTACTGGCAGAGGTTGGCAGAGTACACGCTGAAGGCCTGACACACCCGCTTGAAGCACACTGACTGCTATTAGCTTACAGTGAAAAACTGTTTTTCTTTTTAAAGGCACGCTATTGTGACACCAGATATGAGTGGCAAAGTACACTGGCAGAGGTTGGCAGAGTACACGCCGAAGGCCTGACACACCTGCTTTAAGACAGCTAACTGCTATTCAATCTATAACAGTGAAAAAAGTTTTTCTTTTTAAAGGCACGCTATTGTGACACCAGATATGAGTGGCAAAGTACACTGGCAGAGGTTGGCAGAGTACACGCTGAAGGCCTGACACACCCACTTGAAGACAACTAACTGCTATTCAATCTATAACAGTGAATAATGTTTTTTGGTTTTAAATGCACACTATTGTGACACCAGATATGAGTGGCAATGTGCACTTGCAGAGGTTGGCAGAGTACACGCTGAAGGCCTAACACACCTGCTTGAAGGACACTGACTGCTATTATCTTACAGTGAAAAACTTTTTTCTTTTTAAAGGCACGCTGTTGTGACACCAGATATGAGTGGCAAAGTACACTGGCAGAGGTTGGCAGAGTACACGCTGAAGGCCTGACACACCCGCTTGAAGGACACTGACTGCTATTAGCTTACAGTGAAAAACTTTTTTCTTTTTAAAGGCACGCTATTGTGACACCAGATATGAGTGGCAAAGTGGACTGGCAGAGGTTGGCAGAGTACACGCTGAAGGCCTGACACACACGCTTGAAGCACACTGACTGCTATTAGCTTACAGTGAAAAACTTTTTTCTTTTTAAAGGCACGCTATTGTGACACCAGATATGAGTGGCAAAGTGGACTGGCAGAGGTTGGCAGAGTACACGCTGAAGGCCTGACACACCCGCTTGAAGGACACTGACTGCTATTAGCTTACAGTGAAAAACTTTTTTCTTTTTAAAGGCACGCTATTGTGACACCAGATATGAGTGGCAAAGTGGACTGGCAGAGGTTGGCAGAGTACACGCTGAAGGCCTGACACACCCGCTTGAAGCACACTGACTGCTATTAGCTTACAGTGAAAAACTGTTTTTCTTTTTAAAGGCACGCTATTGTGACACCAGATATGAGTGGCAAAGTACACTGGCAGAGGTTGGCAGAGTACACGCCGAAGGCCTGACACACCTGCTTTAAGACAGCTAACTGCTATTCAATCTATAACAGTGAAAAAAGTTTTTTCTTTTTAAAGGCATGCTATTGTGACACCAGATATGAGTGGCAAAGTGGACTTAGGTTGGCAGAGTACACGCTGAAGGCCTGACACACCCGCTTGAAGGACACTGACTGCTATTAGCTTACAGTGAAAAACTTTTTTCTTTTTAAAGGCACGCTATTGTGACACCAGATATGAGTGGCAAAGTACACTGGCAGAGGTTGGCAGAGGTTGGCAGAGTACACGCTGAAGGCCTGACACACCCGCTTGAAGGACACTGACTGCTATTAGCTAACAGTGAAAAACTGGTTTTCTTTTTAAAGGCACGCTATTGTGATACCAGATATGAGTGGCAAAGTACACTGGCAGAGTTTGGCAGAGTACACGCTGAAGGCCTGACACACCCGCTTGAAGACAACTAACTGCTATTCAATCTATAACAGTGAAAAAAGTTTTTTGGTTTTAAATGCACGCTATTGTGACACCAGATATGAGTGGCAATGTGCACTTGCAGAGGTTGGCAGAGTACACGCTGAAGGCCTAACACACCCGCTTGAAGGACACTGACTGCTATTAGCTTACAGTGAAAAACTTTTTTCTTTTTAAAGGCACGCTATTGTGACACCAGATATGAGTGGCAAAGTGGACTGGCAGAGGTTGGCAGAGTACACGCTGAAGGCCTGACACCCGCTTGAAGGACACTGACTGCTATTAGCTTACAGTGAAAAACTGGTTTTCTTTTTAAAGGCACGCTATTCTGACACCAGATATGAGTGGCAAAGTGGACTGGCAAAGGTTGGCAGAGTACACGCTGAAGGCCTGACACACCCGCTTGAAGGAAACTGACTGCTATTAGCTTATAGTGAAAAACTTTTTTCTTTTTAAAGGCACGCTATTGTGACACCAGATATGAGTGGCAAAGTACACTGGCAGAGGTTGGCAGAGTACACGCGGAAGGCCTGACACACCCGCTTGAAGGACACTGACTGCTATTAGCTTACAGTGAAAAACAGTTTTTCTTTTTAAAGGCACGCTATTGTGACACCAGATATGAGTGGCAAAGTACACTGGCAGAGGTTGGCAGAGTACACGCTGAAGGCCTGACACACCCACTTATAGACAACTAACTGCTATTCAATCTATAACATTGAATAACGTTTTTTGTTTTTAAATGCACGTTATTGTGACACCAGATATGAGTGGCAATGTGCACTTGCAGAGGTTGGCAGAGTACACGCTGAAGGCCTGACACACCCACTTGAAGTACACTGACTGCTATTAGCTTACAGTGAAAAACTTTTTTCTTTTTAAAGGCACGCTATTGTGACACCAGATATGAGTGGCAAAGTGGACTGGCAGAGGTTGGCAGAGTACACGCTGAAGGCCTGACACACCCGCTTGAAGGACACTGACTGCTATTAGCTTACAGTGAAAAACTTTTTTCTTTTTAAAGGCACGCTATTGTGACACCAGATATGAGTGGCAAAGTGGACTGGCAGAGGTTGGCAGAGTACACGCTGAAGCCTCACACACCCGCTTGAAGCACACTGACTGCTATTAGCTTACAGTGAAAAACTTTTTTCTTTTTAAAGGCACGCTATTGTGACACCAGATATGAGTGGCAAAGTGGACTGGCAGAGGTTGGCAGAGTACACGCTGAAGGCCTGACACCCGCTTGAAGGACACTGACTGCTATTAGCTTACAGTGAAAAACTGGTTTTCTTTTTAAAGGCACGCTATTGTGACACCAGATATGAGTGGCAAAGTACACTGGCAGAGGTTGGCAGAGTACACGCTGAAGGCCTGAGACACCTGCTTTAAGACAGCTAACTGCTATTCAATCTATAACAGTGAAAATAGTTGTTTCTTTTTAAAGGCACGCTATTGTGACACCAGATATGAGTGGCAATGTGCACTTGCAGAGGTTGGCAGAGTACACGCTGAAGGCCTGACACACCCACTTGAAGTACACTGACTGCTATTAGCTTACAGTGAAAAACTGTTTTTCTTTTTAAAGGCATGCTATTGTGACACCAGATATGAGTTGCAAAGTGTACTGGCAGAGGTTGGCAGAGTACACGCTGAAGGCCTGACACCCGCTTGAAGCACACTGACTGCTATTAGCTTACAGTGAAAAACTGTTTTTCTTTTTAAAGGCACGCTATTGTGACACCAGATATGAGTGGCAAGGTGGACTGGCAAAGGTTGGCAGAGTACACGCTGAAGGCCTGACACACCTGCTTTAAGACAGCTAACTGCTATTCAATCTATAAAAGTGAAAAAAGTTTTTTGGTTTTAAATGCACGCTATTGTGACACCAGATATGAGTGGCAATGTGCACTTGCAGAGGTTGGCAGAGTACACGCTGAAGGCCTGACACACCCGCTTGATGGACACTGACTGCTATTAGCTTACAGTGAAAAACTTTTTTTTTTTTAAAGGCATGCTATTGTGACACCAGATATGAGTGGCAAAGTGGACTGGCAGAGGTTGGCAGAGTACACGCTGAAGGCCTGACACCCGCTTGAAGGACACTGACTGCTACTGGTTACAGTGAAAAACTTTTTTCTTTTTAAAGGCACGCTATTGTGACACCAGATATGAGTGGCAAAGTGGACTGGCAGAGGTTGGCAGAGTACACGCTGATTGCCTGACACCCCCGCTTGAAGCACACTGACTGCTATTAGCTTACAGTGAAAAACTTTTTTCTTTTTAAAGGCACGCTATTGTGACACCAGATATGAGTGGCAAAGTGGACTGGCAGAGGTTGGCAGAGTACACGCTGAAGGCCTGACACCCGCTTGAAGGACACTGACTGCTATTAGCTTACAGTGAAAAACTGGTTTTCTTTTTAAAGGCACGCTATTGTGACACCAGATATGAGTGGCAAAGTACACTGGCAGAGGTTGGCAGAGTACACGCTGAAGGCCTGAGACACCTGCTTTAAGACAGCTAACTGCTATTCAATCTATAACAGTGAAAATAGTTGTTTCTTTTTAAAGGCACGCTATTGTGACACCAGATATGAGTGGCAATGTGCACTTGCAGAGGTTGGCAGAGTACATGCTGAAGGCCTGACACACCCACTTGAAGTACACTGACTGCTATTAGCTTACAGTGAAAAACTGTTTTTCTTTTTAAAGGCATGCTATTGTGACACCAGATATGAGTTGCAAAGTGTACTGGCAGAGGTTGGCAGAGTACACGCTGAAGGCCTGACACACCCGCTTGAAGCACACTGGCTGCTATTAGCTTACAGTGAAAAACTGTTTTTCTTTTTAAAGGCACGCTATTGTGACACCAGATATGAGTGGCAAGGTGGACTGGCAAAGGTTGGCAGAGTACACGCTGAAGGCCTGACACACCTGCTTTAAGACAGCTAACTGCTATTCAATCTATAAAAGTGAAAAAAGTTTTTTGGTTTTAAATGCACGCTATTGTGACACCAGATATGAGTGGCAATGTGCACTTGCAGAGGTTGGCAGAGTACACGCTGAAGGCCTGACACACCCGCTTGAAGGACACTGACTGCTATTAGCTTACAGTGAAAAACTTTTTTTTTTTTTAAAGGCATGCTATTGTGACACCAGATATGAGTGGCAAAGTGGACTGGCAGAGGTTGGCAGAGTACACGCTGAAGGCCTGACACCCGCTTGAAGGACACTGACTGCTACTGGTTACAGTGAAAAACTTTTTTCTTTTTAAAGGCACGCTATTGTGACACCAGATATGAGTGGCAAAGTGGACTGGCAGAGGTTGGCAGAGTACACGCTGATTGCCTGACACCCCCGCTTGAAGCACACTGACTGCTATTAGCTTACAGTGAAAAACTGTTTTTCTTTTTAAAGGCACGCTATTGTGACACCAGATATGAGTGGCAAAGTACACTGGCAGAGGTTGGCAGAGTACACGCTGAAGGCCTGACAAACCTGCTTTAAGACAGCTAACTGCTATTCAATCTATAACAGTGAAAAAAGTTTTTTCTTTTTAAAGGCACGCTATTGTGACACCAGATATGAGTGGCAAGGTGGACTGGCAGAGGTTGGCAGAGTACACGCTGAAGGCCTGACACACCTGCTTTAAGACAGCTAACTGCTATTTAATCTATAACAGTGAAAAAAGGTTTTTCTTTTTAAAGGCACGCTATTGTGACACCAGATATGAGTGGCAAGGTGGACTGGCAGAGGTTGGCAGAGTACACGCTGATGGCCTGACACACCTGCTTTAAGACAGCTAACTGCTATTCAATCTATAACAGTGAAAAAAGTTTTTTGGTTTAAATGCACGCTATTGTGACACCAGATATGAGTGGCAATGTGCACTTGCAGAGGTTGGCAGAGTACACGCTGAAGGCCTGACACACCCGCTTGAAGGACACTGACTGCTATTAGCTTACAGTGAAAAACTTTTATTTTTAAAGGCATGCTATTGTGACACCAGATATGAGTGGCAAAGTACACTGGCAGAGGTTGGCAGAGTACACGCCGAAGGCCTAACACCTCCTTGAAGGACACTGACTGCTATTAGCTTGCAGTGAAAAACTTTTTTTAATTTTAAAGGAACGCTATTGTGACACCAGATATGAGTGGCAAGGTGGACTGGCAGAGGTTGGCAGAGTACATGCTAAAGGCCTGACACATCCGCTTGAAGCACACTGACTGCTATTAGCTTACAGTGAAAAACTGTTTTTCTTTTTAAAGGCACGCTATTGTGACACCAGATATGAGTGGCAAAGTACACTGGCAGAGGTTGGCAGAGTACACGCCGAAGGCCTGACACACCTGCTTTAAGACAGCTAACTGCTATTCAATCTATAACAGTGAAAAAAGTTTTTTCTTTTTAAAGGCATGCTATTGTGACACCAGATATGAGTGGCAAAGTGGACTGGCAGAGGGTGGCAGAGTACACGCTGAAGGCCTTACACACCCGCTTGAAGGACACTGACTGCTATTAGCTTACAGTGAAAAACTTTTTTCTTTTTAAAGGCACGCTATTGTGACACCAGATATGAGTGGCAAAGTACACTGGCAGAGGTTGGCAGAGTACACGCTGAAGGCCTGACACACCCGCTTGAAGGACACTGACTGCTATTAGCTTACAGTGAAAAACTGTTTTTCTTTTTAAAGGCACGCTATTGTGATATCAGATATGAGTGGCAAAGTACACTGGCAGAGGTTGGCAGAGTACACGCTGAAGGCCTGACACACCCGCTTGAAGACAACTAACTGCTATTCAATCTATAACAGTGAAAAGAGTTTTTGGGTTTTAAATGCACGCTATTGTGACACCAGATATGAGTGGCAATGTGCACTTGCAGAGGTTGGCAGAGTACACGCTGAAGGCCTGACACACCCGCTTGAAGGAAACTGACTGCTATTAGCTTACAGTGAAAAACTTTTTTCTTTTTAAAGGCACGCTATTGTGACACCAGATATGAGTGGCAAAGTGGACTGGCAAAGGTTGGCAGAGTACACGCTGAAGGCCTGACACACCCGCTTGAAGGAAACTGACTGCTATTAGCTTACAGTGAAAAACTTTTTTCTTTTTAAAGGCACGCTATTGTGACACCAGATATGCGTGGCAAAGTGGACTGGCAGAGGTTGGCAGAGTACACGCTGAAGGCCTGACACCCGCTTGAAGGACACTGACTGCTATTAGCTTACAGTGAAAAACTTTTTTCTTTTTAAAGGCACGCTATTGTGACACCAGATATGAGTGGCAAAGTACCCTGGCAGAGGTTGGCAGAGTACACGCTGAAGGCCTGACACAACCGCTTGAAGTACACTGACTGCTATTAGCTTACAGTGAAAAACTGTTTTTCTTTTTAAAGGCACGCTATTGTAACACCATATATGAGTTGCAAAGTGTACTGGCAGAGGTTGGCAGAGTATACGCTGAAGGCCTGACACACCCGCTTGAAGGAAACTGACTGCTATTAGCTTACAGTGAAAAACTTTTTTCTTTTTAAAGGCACGCTGTTGTGACACCAGATATGAGTGGCAAAGTAAACTGGCAGAGGTTGGCAGAGTACACGCTGAAGGCCTGACACAACCGCTTGAAGTACACTGACTGCTATTAGCTTACAGTGAAAAACTGTTTTTCTTTTTAAAGGCACGCTATTGTAACACCATATATGAGTTGCAAAGTGTACTGGCAGAGGTTGGCAGAGTATACGCTGAAGGCCTGACAAACCCGCTTGAAGGACACTGACTGCTATTAGCTTACAGTGAAAAACTGTTTTTCTTTTTAAAAGCACGCTATTGTGACACCAGATATGAGTGCAAAGTACAACGGCAGAGGTTGGCAGAGTACACGCTGAAGGCCTGACACCCGCTTGAAGGACACTGACTGCTATTAGCTTACAGTGAAAAACTTTTTTCTTTTTAAAGGCATGCTATTGTGACACCAGATATGAGTGGCAAAGTGGACTGGCAGAGGTTGGCAGAGTAAACGCCGAAGGCCTGACACACCTGCTTTAAGACAGCTAACTGCTATTCAATCTATAACAGTGAAAAAAGTTTTTCTTTTTAAAGGCACGCTATTGTGACACCAGATATGAGTGGCAAAGTACACTGGCAGAGGTTGGCAGAGTACACGCTGGAGGCCTGACACACCCACTTGAAGACAACTAACTGCTATTCAATCTATAACAGTGAATAATGTTTTTTGGTTTTAAATGCACACTATTGTGACACCAGATATGAGTGGCAATGTGCACTTGCAGAGGTTGGCAGAGTACACGCTGAAGGCCTAACACACCTGCTTGAAGGACACTGACTGCTATTATCTTACAGTGAAAAACTTTTTTCTTTTTAAAGGCACGCTGTTGTGACACCAGATATGAGTGGCAAAGTACACTGGCAGAGGTTGGCAGAGTACACGCTGAAGGCCTGACACACCCGCTTGAAGGACACTGACTGCTATTAGCTTACAGTGAAAAACTTTTTTCTTTTTAAAGGCACGCTATTGTGACACCAGATATGAGTGGCAAAGTGGACTGGCAGAGGTTGGCAGAGTACACGCTGAAGGCCTGACACACCCGCTTGAAGGAAACTGACTGCTATTAGCTTACAGTGAAAAACTTTTTTCTTTTTAAAGGCACGCTATTGTGACACCAGATATGAGTGGCAAAGTGGACTTAGGTTGGCAGAGTACACGCTGAAGGCCTGACACACCCGCTTGAAGGACACTGACTGCTATTAGCTTACAGTGAAAAACTTTTTTCTTTTTAAAGGCACGCTATTGTGACACCAGATATGAGTGGCAAAGTACACTGGCAGAGGTTGGCAGAGGTTGGCAGAGTACACGCTGAAGGCCTGACACACCCGCTTGAAGGACACTGACTGCTATTAGCTTACAGTGAAAAACTGTTTTTCTTTTTAAAGGCACGCTATTGTGATACCAGATATGAGTGGCAAAGTACACTTGCAGAGTTTGGCAGAGTACACGCTGAAGGCCTGACACACCCGCTTGAAGACAACTAACTGCTATTCAATCTATAACAGTGAAAAAAGTTTTTTGGTTTTAAATGCACGCTATTGTGACACCAGATATGAGTGGCAATGTGCACTTGCAGAGGTTGGCAGAGTACACGCTGAAGGCCTGACACACCCGCTTGAAGGAAACTGACTGCTATTAGCTTACAGTGAAAAACTTTTTTCTTTTTAAAGGCACGCTGTTGTGACACCAGATATGAGTGGCAAAGTAAACTGGCAGAGGTTGGCAGAGTACACGCTGAAGGCCTGACACAACCGCTTGAAGTACACTGACTGCTATTAGCTTTCAGTGAAAAACTGTTTTTCTTTTTAAAGGCACGCTATTGTAACACCATATATGAGTTGCAAAGTGTACTGGCAGAGGTTGGCAGAGTATACGCTGAAGGCCTGACACACCCGCTTGAAGGACACTGACTGCTATTAGCTTACAGTGAAAAACTGTTTTTCTTTTTAAAAGCACGCTATTGTGACACCAGATATGAGTGGCAAAGTACAACGGCAGAGGTTGGCAGAGTACACGCTGAAGGCCTGACACCCGCTTGAAGGACACTGACTGCTATTAGCTTACAGTGAAAAACTTTTTTCTTTTTAAAGGCACGCTATTGTGACACCAGATATGAGTGGCAAAGTACACTGGCAGAGGTTGGCAGAGTACACGCCGAAGGCCTGACACACCTGCTTTAAGACAGCTAACTGCTATTCAATCTATAACAGTGAAAAAAGTTTTTCTTTTTAAAGGCACGCTATTGTGACACCAGATATGAGTGGCAAAGTACACTGGCAGAGGTTGGCAGAGTACACGCTGAAGGCCTGACACACCCACTTGAAGACAACTAACTGCTATTCAATCTATAACAGTGAATAATGTTTTTTGGTTTTAAATGCACACTATTGTGACACCAGATATGAGTGGCAATGTGCACTTGCAGAGGTTGGCAGAGTACACGCTGAAGGCCTAACACACCTGCTTGAAGGACACTGACTGCTATTATCTTACAGTGAAAAACTTTTTTCTTTTTAAAGGCACGCTGTTGTGACACCAGATATGAGTGGCAAAGTACACTGGCAGAGGTTGGCAGAGTACACGCTGAAGGCCTGACACACCCGCTTGAAGGACACTGACTGCTATTAGCTTACAGTGAAAAACTTTTTTCTTTTTAAAGGCACGCTATTGTGACACCAGATATGAGTGGCAAAGTGGACTGGCAGAGGTTGGCAGAGTACACGCTGAAGGCCTGACACACACGCTTGAAGCACACTGACTGCTATTAGCTTACAGTGAAAAACTTTTTTCTTTTTAAAGGCACGCTATTGTGACACCAGATATGAGTGGCAAAGTGGACTGGCAGAGGTTGGCAGAGTACACGCTGAAGGCCTGACACACCCGCTTGAAGGACACTGACTGCTATTAGCTTACAGTGAAAAACTTTTTTCTTTTTAAAGGCACGCTATTGTGACACCAGATATGAGTGGCAAAGTGGACTGGCAGAGGTTGGCAGAGTACACGCTGAAGGCCTGACACACCCGCTTGAAGCACACTGACTGCTATTAGCTTACAGTGAAAAACTGTTTTTCTTTTTAAAGGCACGCTATTGTGACACCAGATATGAGTGGCAAAGTACACTGGCAGAGGTTGGCAGAGTACACGCCGAAGGCCTGACACACCTGCTTTAAGACAGCTAACTGCTATTCAATCTATAACAGTGAAAAAAGTTTTTTCTTTTTAAAGGCATGCTATTGTGACACCAGATATGAGTGGCAAAGTGGACTTAGGTTGGCAGAGTACACACTGAAGGCCTGACACACCCGCTTGAAGGACACTGACTGCTATTAGCTTACAGTGAAAAACTTTTTTCTTTTTAAAGGCACGCTATTGTGACACCAGATATGAGTGGCAAAGTACACTGGCAGAGGTTGGCAGAGGTTGGCAGAGTACACGCTGAAGGCCTGACACACCCGCTTGAAGGACACTGACTGCTATTAGCTTACAGTGAAAAACTGGTTTTCTTTTTAAAGGCACGCTATTGTGATACCAGATATGAGTGGAAAAGTACACTGGCAGAGTTTGGCAGAGTACACGCTGAAGGCCTGACACACCCGCTTGAAGACAACTAACTGCTATTCAATCTATAACAGTGAAAAAAGTTTTTTGGTTTTAAATGCACGCTATTGTGACACCAGATATGAGTGGCAATGTGCACTTGCAGAGGTTGGCAGAGTACACGCTGAAGGCCTGACACACCCGCTTGAAGGAAACTGACTGCTATTAGCTTACAATGAAAAACTGTTTTTCTTTTTAAAGGCACGCTATTCTGACACCAGATATGAGTGGCAAAGTGGACTGGCAAAGGTTGGCAGAGTACACGCTGAAGGCCTGACACACCCGCTTGAAGGAAACTGACTGCTATTAGCTTATAGTGAAAAACTTTTTTCTTTTTAAAGGCACGCTATTGTGACACCAGATATGAGTGGCAAAGTACACTGGCAGAGGTTGGCAGAGTACACGCTGAAGGCCTGACACACCCGCTTGAAGGACACTGACTGCTATTAGCTTACAGTGAAAAACAGTTTTTCTTTTTAAAGGCACGCTATTGTGACACCAGATATGAGTGGCAAAGTACACTGGCAGAGGTTGGCAGAGTACACGCTGAAGGCCTGACACACCCACTTATAGACAACTAACTGCTATTCAATCTATAACATTGAATAACGTTTTTTGTTTTTAAATGCACGTTATTGTGACACCAGATATGAGTGGCAATGTGCACTTGCAGAGGTTGGCAGAGTACACGCTGAAGGCCTAACACACCCGCTTGAAGGACACTGACTGCTATTAGCTTACAGTGAAAAACTTTTTTCTTTTTAAAGGCACGCTGTTGTGACACCAGATATGAGAGGCAAAGTACACTGGCAGAGGTTGGCAGAGTACACGCTGAAGGCCTGACACACCCGCTTGAAGGACACTGACTGCTATTAGCTTACAGTGAAAAACTTTTTTCTTTTTAAAGGCACGCTATTGTGACACCAGATATGAGTGGCAAAGTGGACTGGCAGAGGTTGGCAGAGTACACGCTGAAGGCCTCACACACCCGCTTGAAGCACACTGACTGCTATTATCTTACAGTGAAAAACTTTTTTCTTTTTAAAGGCACGCTGTTGTGACACCAGATATGAGTGGCAAAGTACACTGGCAGAGGTTGGCAGAGTACACGCTGAAGGCCTGACACACCCGCTTGAAGGACACTGACTGCTATTAGCTTACAGTGAAAAACTTTTTTCTTTTTAAAGGCACGCTATTGTGACACCAGATATGAGTGGCAAAGTGGACTGGCAGAGGTTGGCAGAGTACACGCTGAAGGCCTGACACACACGCTTGAAGCACACTGACTGCTATTAGCTTACAGTGAAAAACTTTTTTCTTTTTAAAGGCACGCTATTGTGACACCAGATATGAGTGGCAAAGTGGACTGGCAGAGGTTGGCAGAGTACACGCTGAAGGCCTGACACACCCGCTTGAAGGACACTGACTCCTATTAGCTTACAGTGAAAAACTTTTTTCTTTTTAAAGGCACGCTATTGTGACACCAGATATGAGTGGCAAAGTGGACTGGCAGAGGTTGGCAGAGTACACGCTGAAGGCCTGACACACCCGCTTGAAGCACACTGACTGCTATTAGCTTACAGTGAAAAACTGTTTTTCTTTTTAAAGGCACGCTATTGTGACACCAGATATGAGTGGCAAAGTACACTGGCAGAGGTTGGCAGAGTACACGCCGAAGGCCTGACACACCTGCTTTAAGACAGCTAACTGCTATTCAATCTATAACAGTGAAAAAAGTTTTTTCTTTTTAAAGGCATGCTATTGTGACACCAGATATGAGTGGCAAAGTGGACTTAGGTTGGCAGAGTACACGCTGAAGGCCTGACACACCCGCTTGAAGGACACTGACTGCTATTAGCTTACAGTGAAAAACTTTTTTCTTTTTTAAGGCACGCTATTGTGACACCAGATATGAGTGGCAAAGTACACTGGCAGAGGTTGGCAGAGGTTGGCAGAGTACACGCTGAAGGCCTGACACACCCGCTTGAAGGACACTGACTGCTATTAGCTTACAGTGAAAAACTTTTTTTTTTTTAAAGGCATGCTATTGTGACACCAGATATGAGTGGCAAAGTGGACTGGCAGAGGTTGGCAGAGTACACGCTGAAGGCCTGACACACACGCTTGAAGCACACTGACTGCTATTAGCTTACAGTGAAAAACTTTTTTCTTTTTAAAGGCACGCTATTGTGACACCAGATATGAGTGGCAAAGTGGACTGGCAGAGGTTGGCAGAGTACACGCTGATTGCCTGACACCCCCGCTTGAAGCACACTGACTGCTATTAGCTTACAGTGAAAAACTTTTTTCTTTTTAAAGGCACGCTATTGTGACACCAGATATGAGTGGCAAAGTGGACTGGCAGAGGTTGGCAGAGTACACGCTGAAGGCCTGACACCCGCTTGAAGGACACTGACTGCTATTAGCTTACAGTGAAAAACTGTTTTTCTTTTTAAAGGCACGCTATTGTGATACCAGATATGAGTGGCAAAGTACACTTGCAGAGTTTGGCAGAGTACACGCTGAAGGCCTGACACACCCGCTTGAAGACAACTAACTGCTATTCAATCTATAACAGTGAAAAAAGTTTTTTGGTTTTAAATGCACGCTATTGTGACACCAGATATGCGTGGCAAAGTGGACTGGCAGAGGTTGGCAGAGTACACGCTGAAGGCCTGACACCCGCTTGAAGGACACTGACTGCTATTAGCTTACAGTGAAAAACTTTTTTCTTTTTAAAGGCACGCTATTGTGACACCAGATATGAGTGGCAAAGTACCCTGGCAGAGGTTGGCAGAGTACACGCTGAAGGCCTGACACACCCACTTCAAGTACACTGACTGCTATTAGCTTACCGTGAAAAACAGTTTTTCTTTTTAAAGGCACGCTATTGTGACACCAGATATGAGTGGTAAAGTGGACTGTCAGAGGTTGGCAGAGTACACGCTGATTGCCTGACACCCCCGCTTGAAGCACACTGACTGCTATTAGCTAACAGTGAAAAACTGTTTTTCTTTTTAAAGGAACGCTATTGTGACACCAGATATGAGTGGCAAAGTACACTGGCAGAGGTTGGCAGAGTACACGCTGAAGGCCTGACACAACCGCTTGAAGTACACTGACTGCTATTAGCTTACAGTGAAAAACTGTTTTTCTTTTTAAAGGCACGCTATTGTAACACCATATATGAGTTGCAAAGTGTACTGGCAGAGGTTGGCAGAGTATACGCTGAAGGCCTGACACACCCGCTTGAAGGAAACTGACTGCTATTAGCTTACAGTGAAAAACTTTTTTCTTTTTAAAGGCACGCTGTTGTGACACCAGATATGAGTGGCAAAGTAAACTGGCAGAGGTTGGCAGAGTACACGCTGAAGGCCTGACACAACCGCTTGAAGTACACTGACTGCTATTAGCTTACAGTGAAAAACTGTTTTTCTTTTTAAAGGCACGCTATTGTAACACCATATATGAGTTGCAAAGTGTACTGGCAGAGGTTGGCAGAGTATACGCTGAAGGCCTGACAAACCCGCTTGAAGGACACTGACTGCTATTAGCTTACAGTGAAAAACTGTTTTTCTTTTTAAAAGCACGCTATTGTGACACCAGATATGAGTGCAAAGTACAACGGCAGAGGTTGGCAGAGTACACGCTGAAGGCCTGACACCCGCTTGAAGGACACTGACTGCTATTAGCTTACAGTGAAAAACTTTTTTCTTTTTAAAGGCATGCTATTGTGACACCAGATATGAGTGGCAAAGTGGACTGGCAGAGGTTGGCAGAGTAAACGCCGAAGGCCTGACACACCTGCTTTAAGACAGCTAACTGCTATTCAATCTATAACAGTGAAAAAAGTTTTTCTTTTTAAAGGCACGCTATTGTGACACCAGATATGAGTGGCAAAGTACACTGGCAGAGGTTGGCAGAGTACACGCTGGAGGCCTGACACACCCACTTGAAGACAACTAACTGCTATTCAATCTATAACAGTGAATAATGTTTTTTGGTTTTAAATGCACACTATTGTGACACCAGATATGAGTGGCAATGTGCACTTGCAGAGGTTGGCAGAGTACACGCTGAAGGCCTAACACACCTGCTTGAAGGACACTGACTGCTATTATCTTACAGTGAAAAACTTTTTTCTTTTTAAAGGCACGCTGTTGTGACACCAGATATGAGTGGCAAAGTACACTGGCAGAGGTTGGCAGAGTACACGCTGAAGGCCTGACACACCCGCTTGAAGGACACTGACTGCTATTAGCTTACAGTGAAAAACTTTTTTCTTTTTAAAGGCACGCTATTGTGACACCAGATATGAGTGGCAAAGTGGACTGGCAGAGGTTGGCAGAGTACACACTGAAGGCCTGACACACCCGCTTGAAGCACACTGACTGCTATTAGCTTACAGTGAAAAACTTTTTTCTTTTTAAAGGCACGCTATTGTGACACCAGATATGAGTGGCAAAGTACACTGGCAGAGGTTGGCAGAGTACACGCCGAAGGCCTGACACACCTGCTTTAAGACAGCTAACTGCTATTCAATCTATAACAGTGAAAAAAGTTTTTTCTTTTTAAAGGCATGCTATTGTGACACCAGATATGAGTGGCAAAGTGGACTTAGGTTGGCAGAGTACACGCTGAAGGCCTGACACACCCGCTTGAAGGACACTGACTGCTATTAGCTTACAGTGAAAAACTTTTTTCTTTTTAAAGGCACGCTATTGTGACACCAGATATGAGTGGCAAAGTACACTGGCAGAGGTTGGCAGAGGTTGGCAGAGTACACGCTGAAGGCCTGACACACCCGCTTGAAGGACACTGACTGCTATTAGCTTACAGTGAAAAACTGTTTTTCTTTTTAAAGGCACGCTATTGTGATACCAGATATGAGTGGCAAAGTACACTTGCAGAGTTTGGCAGAGTACACGCTGAAGGCCTGACACACCCGCTTGAAGACAACTAACTGCTATTCAATCTATAACAGTGAAAAAAGTTTTTTGGTTTTAAATGCACGCTATTGTGACACCAGATATGAGTGGCAATGTGCACTTGCAGAGGTTGGCAGAGTACACGCTGAAGGCCTGACACACCCGCTTGAAGGAAACTGACTGCTATTAGCTTACAGTGAAAAACTTTTTTCTTTTTAAAGGCACGCTGTTGTGACACCAGATATGAGTGGCAAAGTAAACTGGCAGAGGTTGGCAGAGTACACGCTGAAGGCCTGACACAACCGCTTGAAGTACACTGACTGCTATTAGCTTTCAGTGAAAAACTGTTTTTCTTTTTAAAGGCACGCTATTGTAACACCATATATGAGTTGCAAAGTGTACTGGCAGAGGTTGGCAGAGTATACGCTGAAGGCCTGACACACCCGCTTGAAGGACACTGACTGCTATTAGCTTACAGTGAAAAACTGTTTTTCTTTTTAAAAGCACGCTATTGTGACACCAGATATGAGTGGCAAAGTACAACGGCAGAGGTTGGCAGAGTACACGCTGAAGGCCTGACACCCGCTTGAAGGACACTGACTGCTATTAGCTTACAGTGAAAAACTTTTTTCTTTTTAAAGGCACGCTATTGTGACACCAGATATGAGTGGCAAAGTACACTGGCAGAGGTTGGCAGAGTACACGCCGAAGGCCTGACACACCTGCTTTAAGACAGCTAACTGCTATTCAATCTATAACAGTGAAAAAAGTTTTTCTTTTTAAAGGCACGCTATTGTGACACCAGATATGAGTGGCAAAGTACACTGGCAGAGGTTGGCAGAGTACACGCTGAAGGCCTGACACACCCACTTGAAGACAACTAACTGCTATTCAATCTATAACAGTGAATAATGTTTTTTGGTTTTAAATGCACACTATTGTGACACCAGATATGAGTGGCAATGTGCACTTGCAGAGGTTGGCAGAGTACACGCTGAAGGCCTAACACACCTGCTTGAAGGACACTGACTGCTATTATCTTACAGTGAAAAACTTTTTTCTTTTTAAAGGCACGCTGTTGTGACACCAGATATGAGTGGCAAAGTACACTGGCAGAGGTTGGCAGAGTACACGCTGAAGGCCTGACACACCCGCTTGAAGGACACTGACTGCTATTAGCTTACAGTGAAAAACTTTTTTCTTTTTAAAGGCACGCTATTGTGACACCAGATATGAGTGGCAAAGTGGACTGGCAGAGGTTGGCAGAGTACACGCTGAAGGCCTGACACACACGCTTGAAGCACACTGACTGCTATTAGCTTACAGTGAAAAACTTTTTTCTTTTTAAAGGCACGCTATTGTGACACCAGATATGAGTGGCAAAGTGGACTGGCAGAGGTTGGCAGAGTACACGCTGAAGGCCTGACACACCCGCTTGAAGGACACTGACTGCTATTAGCTTACAGTGAAAAACTTTTTTCTTTTTAAAGGCACGCTATTGTGACACCAGATATGAGTGGCAAAGTGGACTGGCAGAGGTTGGCAGAGTACACGCTGAAGGCCTGACACACCCGCTTGAAGCACACTGACTGCTATTAGCTTACAGTGAAAAACTGTTTTTCTTTTTAAAGGCACGCTATTGTGACACCAGATATGAGTGGCAAAGTACACTGGCAGAGGTTGGCAGAGTACACGCCGAAGGCCTGACACACCTGCTTTAAGACAGCTAACTGCTATTCAATCTATAACAGTGAAAAAAGTTTTTTCTTTTTAAAGGCATGCTATTGTGACACCAGATATGAGTGGCAAAGTGGACTTAGGTTGGCAGAGTACACACTGAAGGCCTGACACACCCGCTTGAAGGACACTGACTGCTATTAGCTTACAGTGAAAAACTTTTTTCTTTTTAAAGGCACGCTATTGTGACACCAGATATGAGTGGCAAAGTACACTGGCAGAGGTTGGCAGAGGTTGGCAGAGTACACGCTGAAGGCCTGACACACCCGCTTGAAGGACACTGACTGCTATTAGCTTACAGTGAAAAACTGGTTTTCTTTTTAAAGGCACGCTATTGTGATACCAGATATGAGTGGCAAAGTACACTGGCAGAGTTTGGCAGAGTACACGCTGAAGGCCTGACACACCCGCTTGAAGACAACTAACTGCTATTCAATCTATAACAGTGAAAAAAGTTTTTTGGTTTTAAATGCACGCTATTGTGACACCAGATATGAGTGGCAATGTGCACTTGCAGAGGTTGGCAGAGTACACGCTGAAGGCCTGACACACCCGCTTGAAGGAAACTGACTGCTATTAGCTTACAATGAAAAACTGTTTTTCTTTTTAAAGGCACGCTATTCTGACACCAGATATGAGTGGCAAAGTGGACTGGCAAAGGTTGGCAGAGTACACGCTGAAGGCCTGACACACCCGCTTGAAGGAAACTGACTGCTATTAGCTTATAGTGAAAAACTTTTTTCTTTTTAAAGGCACGCTATTGTGACACCAGATATGAGTGGCAAAGTACACTGGCAGAGGTTGGCAGAGTACACGCTGAAGGCCTGACACACCCGCTTGAAGGACACTGACTGCTATTAGCTTACAGTGAAAAACAGTTTTTCTTTTTAAAGGCACGCTATTGTGACACCAGATATGAGTGGCAAAGTACACTGGCAGAGGTTGGCAGAGTACACGCTGAAGGCCTGACACACCCACTTATAGACAACTAACTGCTATTCAATCTATAACATTGAATAACGTTTTTTGTTTTTAAATGCACGTTATTGTGACACCAGATATGAGTGGCAATGTGCACTTGCAGAGGTTGGCAGAGTACACGCTGAAGGCCTAACACACCCGCTTGAAGGACACTGACTGCTATTAGCTTACAGTGAAAAACTTTTTTCTTTTTAAAGGCACGCTGTTGTGACACCAGATATGAGAGGCAAAGTACACTGGCAGAGGTTGGCAGAGTACACGCTGAAGGCCTGACACACCCGCTTGAAGGACACTGACTGCTATTAGCTTACAGTGAAAAACTTTTTTCTTTTTAAAGGCACGCTATTGTGACACCAGATATGAGTGGCAAAGTGGACTGGCAGAGGTTGGCAGAGTACACGCTGAAGGCCTCACACACCCGCTTGAAGCACACTGACTGCTATTATCTTACAGTGAAAAACTTTTTTCTTTTTAAAGGCACGCTGTTGTGACACCAGATATGAGTGGCAAAGTACACTGGCAGAGGTTGGCAGAGTACACGCTGAAGGCCTGACACACCCGCTTGAAGGACACTGACTGCTATTAGCTTACAGTGAAAAACTTTTTTCTTTTTAAAGGCACGCTATTGTGACACCAGATATGAGTGGCAAAGTGGACTGGCAGAGGTTGGCAGAGTACACGCTGAAGGCCTGACACACACGCTTGAAGCACACTGACTGCTATTAGCTTACAGTGAAAAACTTTTTTCTTTTTAAAGGCACGCTATTGTGACACCAGATATGAGTGGCAAAGTGGACTGGCAGAGGTTGGCAGAGTACACGCTGAAGGCCTGACACACCCGCTTGAAGGACACTGACTCCTATTAGCTTACAGTGAAAAACTTTTTTCTTTTTAAAGGCACGCTATTGTGACACCAGATATGAGTGGCAAAGTGGACTGGCAGAGGTTGGCAGAGTACACGCTGAAGGCCTGACACACCCGCTTGAAGCACACTGACTGCTATTAGCTTACAGTGAAAAACTGTTTTTCTTTTTAAAGGCACGCTATTGTGACACCAGATATGAGTGGCAAAGTACACTGGCAGAGGTTGGCAGAGTACACGCCGAAGGCCTGACACACCTGCTTTAAGACAGCTAACTGCTATTCAATCTATAACAGTGAAAAAAGTTTTTTCTTTTTAAAGGCATGCTATTGTGACACCAGATATGAGTGGCAAAGTGGACTTAGGTTGGCAGAGTACACGCTGAAGGCCTGACACACCCGCTTGAAGGACACTGACTGCTATTAGCTTACAGTGAAAAACTTTTTTCTTTTTAAAGGCACGCTATTGTGACACCAGATATGAGTGGCAAAGTACACTGGCAGAGGTTGGCAGAGGTTGGCAGAGTACACGCTGAAGGCCTGACACACCCGCTTGAAGGACACTGACTGCTATTAGCTTACAGTGAAAAACTTTTTTTTTTTTTAAAGGCATGCTATTGTGACACCAGATATGAGTGGCAAAGTGGACTGGCAGAGGTTGGCAGAGTACACGCTGAAGGCCTGACACACACGCTTGAAGCACACTGACTGCTATTAGCTTACAGTGAAAAACTTTTTTCTTTTTAAAGGCACGCTATTGTGACACCAGATATGAGTGGCAAAGTGGACTGGCAGAGGTTGGCAGAGTACACGCTGATTGCCTGACACCCCCGCTTGAAGCACACTGACTGCTATTAGCTTACAGTGAAAAACTTTTTTCTTTTTAAAGGCACGCTATTGTGACACCAGATATGAGTGGCAAAGTGGACTGGCAGAGGTTGGCAGAGTACACGCTGAAGGCCTGACACCCGCTTGAAGGACACTGACTGCTATTAGCTTACAGTGAAAAACTGGTTTTCTTTTTAAAGGCACGCTATTGTGACACCAGATATGAGTGGCAAAGTACACTGGCAGAGGTTGGCAGAGTACACGCTGAAGGCCTGAGACACCTGCTTTAAGACAGCTAACTGCTATTCAATCTATAACAGTGAAAATAGTTGTTTCTTTTTAAAGGCACGCTATTGTGACACCAGATATGAGTGGCAATGTGCACTTGCAGAGGTTGGCAGAGTACACGCTGAAGGCCTGACACACCCACTTGAAGTACACTGACTGCTATTAGCTTACAGTGAAAAACTGTTTTTCTTTTTAAAGGCATGCTATTGTGACACCAGATATGAGTTGCAAAGTGTACTGGCAGAGGTTGGCAGAGTACACGCTGAAGGCCTGACACACCCGCTTGAAGCACACTGACTGCTATTAGCTTACAGTGAAAAACTGTTTTTCTTTTTAAAGGCACGCTATTGTGACACCAGATATGAGTGGCAAGGTGGACTGGCAAAGGTTGGCAGAGTACACGCTGAAGGCCTGACACACCTGCTTTAAGACAGCTAACTGCTATTCAATCTATAAAAGTAAAAAAAGTTTTTTGGTTTTAAATGCACGCTATTGTGACACCAGATATGAGTGGCAATGTGCACTTGCAGAGGTTGGCAGAGTACACGCTGAAGGCCTGACACACCCGCTTGAAGGACACTGACTGCTATTAGCTTACAGTGAAAAACTTTTTTTTTTTTAAAGGCATGCTATTGTGACACCAGATATGAATGGCAAAGTGGACTGGCAGAGGTTGGCAGAGTACACGCTGAAGGCCTGACACCCGCTTGAAGGACACTGACTGCTACTGGTTACAGTGAAAAACTTTTTTCTTTTTAAAGGCACGCTATTGTGACACCAGATATGAGTGGCAAAGTGGACTGGCAGAGGTTGGCAGAGTACACGCTGATTGCCTGACACCCCCGCTTGAAGCACACTGACTGCTATTAGCTTACAGTGAAAAACTGTTTTTCTTTTTAAAGGCACGCTATTGTGACACCAGATATGAGTGGCAAAGTACACTGGCAGAGGTTGGCAGAGTACACGCTGAAGGCCTGACAAACCTGCTTTAAGACAGCTAACTGCTATTCAATCTATAAAAGTGAAAAAAGTTTTTTGGTTTTAAATGCACGCTATTGTGACACCAGATATGAGTGGCAATGTGCACTTGCAGAGGTTGGCAGAGTACACGCTGAAGGCCTGAAACACCCGCTTGAAGGACACTGACTGCTATTAGCTTACAGTGAAAAACTTTTTTTTTTTTTAAAGGCATGCTATTGTGACACCAGATATGAATGGCAAAGTGGACTGGCAGAGGTTGGCAGAGTACACGCTGAAGGCCTGACACCCGCTTGAAGGACACTGACTGCTACTGGTTACAGTGAAAAACTTTTTTCTTTTTAAAGGCACGCTATTGTGACACCAGATATGAGTGGCAAAGTGGACTGGCAGAGGTTGGCAGAGTACACGCTGATTGCCTGACACCCCCGCTTGAAGCACACTGACTGCTATTAGCTTACAGTGAAAAACTGTTTTTCTTTTTAAAGGCACGCTATTGTGACACCAGATATGAGTGGCAAAGTACACTGGCAGAGGTTGGCAGAGTACACGCTGAAGGCCTGACACACCTGCTTTAAGACAGCTAACTGCTATTCAATCTATAAAAGTGAAAAAAGTTTTTTGGTTTTAAATGCACGCTATTGTGACACCAGATATGAGTGGCAATGTGCACTTGCAGAGGTTGGCAGAGTACACGCTGAAGGCCTGACACACCCGCTTGAAGGACACTGACTGCTATTAGCTTACAGTGAAAAACTTTTTTTTTTTTTAAAGGCATGCTATTGTGACACCAGATATGAATGGCAAAGTGGACTGGCAGAGGTTGGCAGAGTACACGCTGAAGGCCTGACACCCGCTTGAAGGACACTGACTGCTACTGGTTACAGTGAAAAACTTTTTTCTTTTTAAAGGCACGCTATTGTGACACCAGATGTGAGTGGCAAAGTGGACTGGCAGAGGTTGGCAGAGTACACGCTGATTGCCTGACACCCCCGCTTGAAGCACACTGACTGCTATTAGCTTACAGTGAAAAACTGTTTTTCTTTTTAAAGGCACGCTATTGTGACACCAGATATGAGTGGCAAAGTACACTGGCAGAGGTTGGCAGAGTACACGCTGAAGGCCTGACAAACCTGCTTTAAGACAGCTAACTGCTATTCAATCTATAACAGTGAAAAAAGTTTTTTCTTTTTAAAGGCACGCTATTGTGACACCAGATATGAGTGGCAAGGTGGACTGGCAGAGGTTGGCAGAGTACACGCTGAAGGCCTGACACACCTGCTTTAAGACAGCTAACTGCTATTCAATCTATAACAGTGAAAAAAGTTTTTTCTTTTTAAAGGCACGCTATTGTGACACCAGATATGAGTGGCAAGGTGGACTGGCAGAGGTTGGCAGAGTACACGCTGATGGCCTGACACACCTGCTTTAAGACAGCTAACTGCTATTCAATCTATAACAGTGAAAAAAGTTTTTTGGTTTTAAATGCACGCTATTGTGACACCAGATATGAGTGGCAATGTGCACTTGCAGAGGTTGGCAGAGTACACGCTGAAGGCCTGACACACCCGCTTGAAGGACACTGACTGCTATTAGCTTACAGTGAAAAACTTTTATTTTTAAAGGCATGCTATTGTGACACCAGATATGAGTGGCAAAGTACACTGGCAGAGGTTGGCAGAGTACACGCCGAAGGCCTGACACCTCCTTGAAGGACACTGACTGCTATTAGCTTGCAGTGAAAAACTTTTTTTAATTTTAAAGGAACGCTATTGTGACACCAGATATGAGTGGCAAGGTGGACTGGCAGAGGTTGGCAGAGTACACGCTAAAGGCCTGACACATCCGCTTGAAGCACACTGACTGCTATTAGCTTACAGTGAAAAACTGTTTTTCTTTTTAAAGGCACGCTATTGTGACACCAGATATGAGTGGCAAAGTACACTGGCAGAGGTTGGCAGAGTACACGCCGAAGGCCTGACACACCTGCTTTAAGACAGCTAACTGCTATTCAATCTATAACAGTGAAAAAAGTTTTTTCTTTTTAAAGGCATGCTATTGTGACACCAGATATGAGTGGCAAAGTGGACTGGCAGAGGTTGGCAGAGTACACGCTGAAGGCCTTACACACCCGCTTGAAGGACACTGACTGCTATTAGCTTACAGTGAAAAACTTTTTTCTTTTTAAAGGCACGCTATTGTGACACCAGATATGAGTGGCAAAGTACACTGGCAGAGGTTGGCAGAGTACACGCTGAAGGCCTGACACACCCGCTTGAAGGACACTGACTGCTATTAGCTTACAGTGAAAAACTGTTTTTCTTTTTAAAGGCACGCTATTGTGATATCAGATATGAGTGGCAAAGTACACTGGCAGAGGTTGGCAGAGTACACGCTGAAGGCCTGACACACCCACTTGAAGACAACTAACTGCTATTCAATCTATAACAGTGAAAAGAGTTTTTGGGTTTTAAATGCACGCTATTGTGACACCAGATATGAGTGGCAATGTGCACTTGCAGAGGTTGGCAGAGTACACGCTGAAGGCCTGACACACCCGCTTGAAGGAAACTGACTGCTATTAGCTTACAGTGAAAACTTTTTTTCTTTTTAAAGGCACGCTATTGTGACACCAGATATGAGTGGCAAAGTGGACTGGCAAAGGTTGGCAGAGTACACGCTGAAGGCCTGACACACCCGCTTGAAGGAAACTGACTGCTATTAGCTTACAGTGAAAAACTTTTTTCTTTTTAAAGGCACGCTATTGTGACACCAGATATGCGTGGCAAAGTGGACTGGCAGAGGTTGGCAGAGTACACGCTGAAGGCCTGACACCCGCTTGAAGGACACTGACTGCTATTAGCTTACAGTGAAAAACTTTTTTCTTTTTAAAGGCACGCTATTGTGACACCAGATATGAGTGGCAAAGTACCCTGGCAGAGGTTGGCAGAGTACACGCTGAAGGCCTGACACACCCGCTTGAAGGACACTGACTGCTATTAGCTTACAGTGAAAAACTTTTTTCTTTTTAAAGGCACGCTATTGTGACACCAGATATGAGTGGCGAAGTGGACTGGCAGAGGTTGGCAGAGTACACGCTGATTGCCTGACACCCCCGCTTGAAGCACACTGACTGCTATTAGCTAACAGTGAAAAACTGTTTTTCTTTTTAAAGGAACGCTATTGTGACACCAGATATGAGTGGCAAAGTACACTGGCAGAGGTTGGCAGAGTACACGCTGAAGGCCTGACACAACCGCTTGAAGTACACTGACTGCTATTAGCTTACAGTGAAAAACTGTTTTTCTTTTTAAAGGCACGCTATTGTAACACCATATATGAGTTGCAAAGTGTACTGGCAGAGGTTGGCAGAGTATACGCTGAAGGCCTGACACACCCGCTTGAAGGAAACTGACTGCTATTAGCTTACAGTGAAAAACTTTTTTCTTTTTAAAGGCACGCTGTTGTGACACCAGATATGAGTGGCAAAGTAAACTGGCAGAGGTTGGCAAAGTACACGCTGAAGGCCTGACACAACCGCTTGAAGTACACTGACTGCTATTAGCTTACAGTGAAAAACTGTTTTTCTTTTTAAAGGCACGCTATTGTAACACCATATATGAGTTGCAAAGTGTACTGGCAGAGGTTGGCAGAGTATACGCTGAAGGCCTGACAAACCCGCTTGAAGGACACTGACTGCTATTAGCTTACAGTGAAAAACTGTTTTTCTTTTTAAAAGCACGCTATTGTGACACCAGATATGAGTGGCAAAGTACAACGGCAGAGGTTGGCAGAGTACACGCTGAAGGCCTGACACCCGCTTGAAGGACACTGACTGCTATTAGCTTACAGTGAAAAACTTTTTTCTTTTTAAAGGCATGCTATTGTGACACCAGATATGAGTGGCAAAGTGGACTGGCAGAGGTTGGCAGAGTAAACGCCGAAGGCCTGACACACCTGCTTTAAGACAGCTAACTGCTATTCAATCTATAACAGTGAAAAAAGTTTTTCTTTTTAAAGGCACGCTATTGTGACACCAGATATGAGTGGCAAAGTACACTGGCAGAGGTTGGCAGAGTACACGCTGGAGGCCTGACACACCCACTTGAAGACAACTAACTGCTATTCAATCTATAACAGTGAATAATGTTTTTTGGTTTTAAATGCACACTATTGTGACACCAGATATGAGTGGCAATGTGCACTTGCAGAGGTTGGCAGAGTACACGCTGAAGGCCTAACACACCTGCTTGAAGGACACTGACTGCTATTATCTTACAGTGAAAAACTTTTTTCTTTTTAAAGGCACGCTGTTGTGACACCAGATATGAGTGGCAAAGTACACTGGCAGAGGTTGGCAGAGTACACGCTGAAGGCCTGACACACCCGCTTGAAGGACACTGACTGCTATTAGCTTACAGTGAAAAACTTTTTTCTTTTTAAAGGCACGCTATTGTGACACCAGATATGAGTGGCGAAGTGGACTGGCAGAGGTTGGCAGAGTACACGCTGAAGGCCTGACACACCCGCTTGAAGCACACTGACTGCTATTAGCTTACAGTGAAAAACTTTTTTCTTTTTAAAGGCACGCTATTGTGACACCAGATATGAGTGGCAAAGTACACTGGCAGAGGTTGGCAGAGTACACGCCGAAGGCCTGACACACCTGCTTTAAGACAGCTAACTGCTATTCAATCTATAACAGTGAAAAAAGTTTTTTCTTTTTAAAGGCATGCTATTGTGACACCAGATATGAGTGGCAAAGTGGACTTAGGTTGGCAGAGTACACGCTGAAGGCCTGACACACCCGCTTGAAGGACACTGACTGCTATTAGCTTACAGTGAAAAACTTTTTTCTTTTTAAAGGCACGCTATTGTGACACCAGATATGAGTGGCAAAGTACACTGGCAGAGGTTGGCAGAGGTTGGCATAGTACACGCTGAAGGCCTGACACACCCGCTTGAAGGACACTGACTGCTATTAGCTTACAGTGAAAAACTGTTTTTCTTTTTAAAGGCACGCTATTGTGATACCAGATATGAGTGGCAAAGTACACTTGCAGAGTTTGGCAGAGTACACGCTGAAGGCCTGACACACCCGCTTGAAGACAACTAACTGCTATTCAATCTATAACAGTGAAAAAAGTTTTTTGGTTTTAAATGCACGCTATTGTGACACCAGATATGAGTGGCAATGTGCACTTGCAGAGGTTGGCAGAGTACACGCTGAATGCCTGACACACCCGCTTGAAGGAAACTGACTGCTATTAGCTTACAGTGAAAAACTTTTTTCTTTTTAAAGGCACGCTGTTGTGACACCAGATATGAGTGGCAAAGTAAACTGGCAGAGGTTGGCAGAGTACACGCTGAAGGCCTGACACAACCGCTTGAAGTACACTGACTGCTATTAGCTTTCAGTGAAAAACTGTTTTTCTTTTTAAAGGCACGCTATTGTAACACCATATATGAGTTGCAAAGTGTACTGGCAGAGGTTGGCAGAGTATACGCTGAAGGCCTGACACACCCGCTTGAAGGACACTGACTGCTATTAGCTTACAGTGAAAAACTGTTTTTCTTTTTAAAAGCACGCTATTGTGACACCAGATATGAGTGGCAAAGTACAACGGCAGAGGTTGGCAGAGTACACGCTGAAGGCCTGACACCCGCTTGAAGGACACTGACTGCTATTAGCTTACAGTGAAAAACTTTTTTCTTTTTAAAGGCACGCTATTGTGACACCAGATATGAGTGGCAAAGTACACTGGCAGAGGTTGGCAGAGTACAAGCCGAAGGCCTGACACACCCACTTGAAGACAACTAACTGCTATTCAATCTATAACAGTGAAAAAAGTTTTTGGGTTTTAAATGCACGCTATTGTGACACCAGATATGAGTTGCAATGTGCACTTGCAGAGGTTGGCAGAGTACACGCTGAAGGCCTGACACACCCGCTTGAAGGAAACTGACTGCTATTAGCTTACAGTGAAAAGTCTTTTTTTCTTTTTAAAGGCACGCTATTGTGACACAAGATATGAGTGGCAAAGTACACTGGCAGAGGTTGGCAGAGTACACGCTGAAGGCCTGACACACCCGCTTGAAGGACACTGACTGCTATTAGCTTACAGTGAAATGTCTTTTTTTCTTTTTAAAGGCACGCTATTGTGACACCAGATATGAGTGGCAAAGTGGACTGGCAAAGGTTGGCAGAGTACACGCTGAAGGCCTGACACACCCGCTTGAAGGAAACTGACTGCTATTAGCTTACAGTGAAAAGTCTTTTTTTCTTTTTAAAGGCACGCTATTGTGACACCAGATATGAGTGGCAAAGTACACTGGCAGAGGTTGGCAGAGTACACGCTGAAGGCCTGACAAACCCGCTTGAAGGACACTGACTGCTATTAGCTTACAGTGAAAAACTGTTTTTCTTTTTAAAGGCACGCTATTGTGACACCAGATATGAGTGGCAAAGTACACTGGCAGAGGTTGGCAGAGTACACGCTGAAGGCCTGACACACCCACTTGAAGACAACTAACTGCTAATCAATCTATAACAGTGAATAACGTTTTTTGGTTTCAAATGCACGCTATTGTGACACCAGATATGAGTGGCAATGTGCACTTGCAGAGGTTGGCAGAGTACACGCTGAAGGCCTAACACACCCGCTTGAAGGAAACTGACTGCTATTAGCTTACAGTGAAAAACTTTTTTTCTTTTTAAAGGCACGCTATTGTAACACCAGATATGAGTGGCAAAGTACACTGGCAGAGGTTGGCAGAGTACACGCTGAAGGCCTGACACACCCGCTTGAAGGACACTGACTGCTATTAGCTTACAGTGAAAAGTCTTTTTTTCTTTTTAAAGGCACGCTATTGTGACACCAGATATGAGTGGCAAAGTACACTGGCAGAGGTTGGCAGAGTACACGCTGAAGGCCTGACACACCCACTTGAAGACAACTAACTGCTAATCAATCTATAACAGTGAATAACGTTTTTTGGTTTCAAATGCACGCTATTGTGACACCAGATATGAGTGGCAATGTGCACTTGCAGAGGTTGGCAGAGTACACGCTGAAGGCCTAACACACCCGCTTGAAGGAAACTGACTGCTATTAGCTTACAGTGAAAAACTTTTTTCTTTTTAAATGCACGCTATTGTGACACCAGATATGAGTGGCAAAGTACACTGGCAGAGGTTGGCAGAGTACACGCCGAAGGCCTGACACACCTGCTTTAAGACAGCTAACTGCTATTCAATCTATAACAGTGAAAAAAGTTTTTTCTTTTTAAAGGCATGCTATTGTGACACCAGATATGAGTGGCAAAGTGGACTTAGGTTGGCAGAGTACACGCTGAAGGCCTGACACACCCGCTTGAAGGACACTGACTGCTATTAGCTTACAGTGAAAAACTTTTTTCTTTTTAAAGGCACGCTATTGTGACACCAGATATGAGTGGCAAAGTACACTGGCAGAGGTTGGCAGAGGTTGGCATAGTACACGCTGAAGGCCTGACACACCCGCTTGAAGGACACTGACTGCTATTAGCTTACAGTGAAAAACTGTTTTTCTTTTTAAAGGCACGCTATTGTGATACCAGATATGAGTGGCAAAGTACACTTGCAGAGTTTGGCAGAGTACACGCTGAAGGCCTGACACACCCGCTTGAAGACAACTAACTGCTATTCAATCTATAACAGTGAAAAAAGTTTTTTGGTTTTAAATGCACGCTATTGTGACACCAGATATGAGTGGCAATGTGCACTTGCAGAGGTTGGCAGAGTACACGCTGAATGCCTGACACACCCGCTTGAAGGAAACTGACTGCTATTAGCTTACAGTGAAAAACTTTTTTCTTTTTAAAGGCACGCTGTTGTGACACCAGATATGAGTGGCAAAGTAAACTGGCAGAGGTTGGCAGAGTACACGCTGAAGGCCTGACACAACCGCTTGAAGTACACTGACTGCTATTAGCTTTCAGTGAAAAACTGTTTTTCTTTTTAAAGGCACGCTATTGTAACACCATATATGAGTTGCAAAGTGTACTGGCAGAGGTTGGCAGAGTATACGCTGAAGGCCTGACACACCCGCTTGAAGGACACTGACTGCTATTAGCTTACAGTGAAAAACTGTTTTTCTTTTTAAAAGCACGCTATTGTGACACCAGATATGAGTGGCAAAGTACAACGGCAGAGGTTGGCAGAGTACACGCTGAAGGCCTGACACCCGCTTGAAGGACACTGACTGCTATTAGCTTACAGTGAAAAACTTTTTTCTTTTTAAAGGCACGCTATTGTGACACCAGATATGAGTGGCAAAGTACACTGGCAGAGGTTGGCAGAGTACAAGCCGAAGGCCTGACACACCCACTTGAAGACAACTAACTGCTATTCAATCTATAACAGTGAAAAAAGTTTTTGGGTTTTAAATGCACGCTATTGTGACACCAGATATGAGTTGCAATGTGCACTTGCAGAGGTTGGCAGAGTACACGCTGAAGGCCTGACACACCCGCTTGAAGGAAACTGACTGCTATTAGCTTACAGTGAAAAGTCTTTTTTTCTTTTTAAAGGCACGCTATTGTGACACAAGATATGAGTGGCAAAGTACACTGGCAGAGGTTGGCAGAGTACACGCTGAAGGCCTGACACACCCGCTTGAAGGACACTGACTGCTATTAGCTTACAGTGAAATGTCTTTTTTTCTTTTTAAAGGCACGCTATTGTGACACCAGATATGAGTGGCAAAGTGGACTGGCAAAGGTTGGCAGAGTACACGCTGAAGGCCTGACACACCCGCTTGAAGGAAACTGACTGCTATTAGCTTACAGTGAAAAGTCTTTTTTTCTTTTTAAAGGCACGCTATTGTGACACCAGATATGAGTGGCAAAGTACACTGGCAGAGGTTGGCAGAGTACACGCTGAAGGCCTGACAAACCCGCTTGAAGGACACTGACTGCTATTAGCTTACAGTGAAAAACTGTTTTTCTTTTTAAAGGCACGCTATTGTGACACCAGATATGAGTGGCAAAGTACACTGGCAGAGGTTGGCAGAGTACACGCTGAAGGCCTGACACACCCACTTGAAGACAACTAACTGCTAATCAATCTATAACAGTGAATAACGTTTTTTGGTTTCAAATGCACGCTATTGTGACACCAGATATGAGTGGCAATGTGCACTTGCAGAGGTTGGCAGAGTACACGCTGAAGGCCTAACACACCCGCTTGAAGGAAACTGACTGCTATTAGCTTACAGTGAAAAACTTTTTTTCTTTTTAAAGGCACGCTATTGTAACACCAGATATGAGTGGCAAAGTACACTGGCAGAGGTTGGCAGAGTACACGCTGAAGGCCTGACACACCCGCTTGAAGGACACTGACTGCTATTAGCTTACAGTGAAAAGTCTTTTTTTCTTTTTAAAGGCACGCTATTGTGACACCAGATATGAGTGGCAAAGTACACTGGCAGAGGTTGGCAGAGTACACGCTGAAGGCCTGACACACCCACTTGAAGACAACTAACTGCTAATCAATCTATAACAGTGAATAACGTTTTTTGGTTTCAAATGCACGCTATTGTGACACCAGATATGAGTGGCAATGTGCACTTGCAGAGGTTGGCAGAGTACACGCTGAAGGCCTAACACACCCGCTTGAAGGAAACTGACTGCTATTAGCTTACAGTGAAAAACTTTTTTCTTTTTAAATGCACGCTATTGTGACACCAAATATGAGTGGCAATGTGCACTTGCAGAGGTTGGCAGAGTACACGCTGAAGGCCTGACACACCCGCTTGAAGGAAACTGACTGCTATTAGTTTACAGTGAAAAACTTTTTTCTTTTTAAAGGCACGCTATTGTGACACCAGATATGAGTGGCAAAGTACACTGGCAGAGGTTGGCAGAGTACACGCTGAAGGCCTGACACACCCGCTTGAAGGACACTGACTGCTATTAGCTTACAGTGAAAAACTTTTTTTTCTTTTTAAAGGCACGCTATTGTGACACCAGATATGAGTGGCAAAGTGGATTGGCAAAGGTTGGCAGAGTACACGCTGAAGGCCTGACACACCCGCTTGAAGGAAACTGACTGCTATTAGCATACAGTGAAAAGTCTTTTTTTCTTTTTAAAGGCACGCTATTGTGACACCAGATATGAGTGGCAAAGTACACTGGCAGAGGTTGGCAGAGTACACGCTGAAGGCCTGACACACCCGCTTGAAGGACACTGACTGCTATTAGCTTACAGTGAAAAACTGTTTTTCTTTTTAAAGGCACGCTATTGTGACACCAGATATGAGTGGCAAAGTACACTGGCAGAGGTTGGCAGAGTACACGCTGAAGGCCTGACAAACCCGCTTGAAGGACACTGACTGCTATTAGCTTACAGTGAAAAACTGTTTTTCTTTTTAAAGGCACGCTATTGTGACACCAGATATGAGTGGCAAAGTACACTGGCAGAGGTTGGCAGAGTACACGCTGAAGGCCTGACACACCCACTTGAAGACAACTAACTGCTAATCAATCTATAACAGTGAATAACGTTTTTTGGTTTCAAATGCACGCTATTGTGACACCAGATATGAGTGGCAATGTGCACTTGCAGAGGTTGGCAGAGTACACGCTGAAGGCCTAACACACCCGCTTGAAGGAAACTGACTGCTATTAGCTTACAGTGAAAAACTTTTTTTCTTTTTAAAGGCACGCTATTGTAACACCAGATATGAGTGGCAAAGTACACTGGCAGAGGTTGGCAGAGTACACGCTGAAGGCCTGACACACCCGCTTGAAGGACACTGACTGCTATTAGCTTACAGTGAAAAGTCTTTTTTTCTTTTTAAAGGCACGCTATTGTGACACCAGATATGAGTGGCAAAGTACACTGGCAGAGGTTGGCAGAGTACACGCTGAAGGCCTGACACACCCACTTGAAGACAACTAACTGCTAATCAATCTATAACAGTGAATAACGTTTTTTGGTTTCAAATGCACGCTATTGTGACACCAGATATGAGTGGCAATGTGCACTTGCAGAGGTTGGCAGAGTACACGCTGAAGGCCTAACACACCCGCTTGAAGGAAACTGACTGCTATTAGCTTACAGTGAAAAACTTTTTTCTTTTTAAATGCACGCTATTGTGACACCAAATATGAGTGGCAATGTGCACTTGCAGAGGTTGGCAGAGTACACGCTGAAGGCCTGACACACCCGCTTGAAGGAAACTGACTGCTATTAGTTTACAGTGAAAAACTTTTTTCTTTTTAAAGGCACGCTATTGTGACACCAGATATGAGTGGCAAAGTACACTGGCAGAGGTTGGCAGAGTACACGCTGAAGGCCTGACACACCCGCTTGAAGGACACTGACTGCTATTAGCTTACAGTGAAAAACTTTTTTTTCTTTTTAAAGGCACGCTATTGTGACACCAGATATGAGTGGCAAAGTGGATTGGCAAAGGTTGGCAGAGTACACGCTGAAGGCCTGACACACCCGCTTGAAGGAAACTGACTGCTATTAGCATACAGTGAAAAGTCTTTTTTTCTTTTTAAAGGCACGCTATTGTGACACCAGATATGAGTGGCAAAGTACACTGGCAGAGGTTGGCAGAGTACACGCTGAAGGCCTGACACACCCGCTTGAAGGACACTGACTGCTATTAGCTTACAGTGAAAAACTGTTTTTCTTTTTAAAGGCACGCTATTGTGACACCAGATATGAGTGGCAAAGTACACTGGCAGAGGTTGGCAGAGTACACGCTGAAGGCCTGACACACCCGCTTGAAGGACACTGACTGCTATTAGCTTACAGTGAAAAACTTTTTTCTTTTTAAAGGCACGCTATTGTGACACCAGATATGAGTGGCAATGTGCACTTGCAGAGGTTGGCAGAGTACACGCTGAAGGCCTGACACACCCGCTTGAAGGAAACTGACTGCTATTAGTTTACAGTGAAAAACTTTTTTCTTTTTAAAGGCACGCTATTGTTACACCAGATATGAGTGGCAAAGTACACTGGCAGAGGTTGGCAGAGTACACGCTGAAGGCCTGACACACCCGCTTGAAGGACACTGACTGCTATTAGCTTACAGTGAAAAACTTTTTTTTCTTTTTAAAGGCACGCTATTGTGACACCAGATATGAGTTGCAAAGTGGACTGGCAAAGGTTGGCAGAGTACACGCTGAAGGCCTGACACACCTGCTTGAAGGAAACTGACTGCTATTAGCTTACAGTGAAAAACTTTTTTTTCTTTTTAAAGGCACGCTATTGTGACACCAGATATGAGTGGCAAAGTAGGTTGACAGAGTGGCAGAGGTTGGCAGAGTACACGCTGAAGGCCTGACACACCCGCTTGAAGGACACTGACTGCTATTAGCTTTCAGTGAAAAACTGTTTTTCTTTTTAAAGGCATGCTATTGTGACACCAGATATGAGTGGCAAAGTACACTGGCAGAGGTTGGCAGAGTACACGCTGAAGGCCTGACACACCCACTTGAAGACAACTAACTGCTATTCAATCTATAACAGTGGAAAAAGTTTTGGGGTTTTAAATGCACGCTATTGTGACACCAGATATGAGTGGCAAAGTACACTGGCAGAGGTTGGCAGAGTACACGCTGAAGGCCTGACACACCCGCTTGAAGTACACTGACTGCTATTAGTCTACAGTGAAAAACTGTTTTACTTTTTAAAGGCACGCTATTGTAACACCAGATATGAGTTGCAAAGTGTACTGGCAGAGGTTGGCAGAGTATACGCTGAAGGCCTGACACACCCGCTTGAAGGACACTGACTGCTATTAGCTTACAGTGAAAAACTGTTTTTCTTTTTAAAAGCACGCTATTGTGACACCCAATATGAGTGGCAAAGTACAACGGCAGAGGTTGGCAGAGTACACGCTGAAGGCCTGACACCCGCTTAAAGGACACTGACTGCTATTAGCTTTCAGTGAAAAACTTTTTTCTTTTTAAAGGCACGCTATTGTGGCACCAGATATGAGTGGCAAAGTGGACTGGCAGAGGTTGGCAGAGTACACGCTGAAGGCTTGACACACCCGCTTGAAGGACACTGACTGCTATTAGCTTACAGTGAAAAACTGTTTTTCTTTTTAAAGGCACGCTATTGTGACACCAGATATGAGTTGCAAAGTGGACTGGCAAAGGTTGGCAGAGTACACGCTGAAGGCCTGACACACCCGCTTGAAGGAAACTGACTGCTATTAGCTTACAGTGAAAAACTTTTTTCTTTTTAAAGGCACGCTATTGTGACACCAGATATGAGTGGCAAAGTACACTGGCAGAGGTTGGCAGAGTACACGCTGAAGGCCTGACACACCCGCTTGAAGGACACTGACTGCTATTAGCTTACAGTGAAAAACTGTTTTTCTTTTTAAAGGCACGCTATTGTGACACCAGATATGAGTTGCAAAGTGGACTGGCAAAGGTTGGCAGAGTACACGCTGAAGGCCTGACACACCCGCTTGAAGGAAACTGACTGCTATTAGCTTACAGTGAAAAACTTTTTTTCTTTTTAAAGGCACGCTATTGTGACACCAGATATGAGTGGCAAAGTACACTGGCAGAGGTTGGCAGAGTACACGCTGAAGGCCTGACACACCCGCTTGAAGGACACTGACTGCTATTAGCTTACAGTGAAAAACTGTTTTTCTTTTTAAAGGCACGCTATTGTGACACCAGATATGAGTTGCAAAGTGGACTGGCAAAGGTTGGCAGAGTACACGCTGAAGGCCTGACACACCCGCTTGAAGGAAACTGACTGCTATTAGCTTACAGTGAAAAACTTTTTTTCTTTTTAAAGGCACGCTATTGTGACACCAGATATGAGTGGCAAAGTACACTGGCAGAGGTTGGCAGAGTACACGCTGAAGGCCTGACACACCCACTTGAAGACAACTAACTGCTATTCAATCTATAACAGTGAAAAAAGTTTTTGGGTTTTAAATGCACGCTATTGTGACACCAGATATGAGTGGCAATGTGCACTTGCAGAGGTTGGCAGAGTACACGCTGAAGGCCTGACACACCCGCTTGAAGGAAACTGACTGCTATTAGCTTACAGTGAAAAACTTTTTTCTTTTTAAAGGCACGCTATTGTGACACCAGATATGAGTGGCAAAGTTGACTGGCAAAGGTTGGCAGAGTACACGCTGAAGGCCTGACACACCCGCTTGAAGGAAACTGACTGCTATTAGCTTACAGTGAAAAGTCTTTTTTTCTTTTTAAAGGCACGCTATTGTGAAACCAGATATGAGTGGCAAAGTACACTGGCAGAGGTTGGCAGAGTACACGCTGAAGGCATGACACACCCGCTTGAAGGACACTGACTGCTATTAGCTTACAGTGAAAAACTTTTTTTTCTTTTTAAAGGCACGCTATTGTGACACCAGATATGAGTGGCAAAGTACACTGGCAGAGGTTGGCAGAGTACACGCTGAAGGCCTGACACACCCGCTTGAAGGACACTGACTGCTATTAGCTTACAGTGAAAAACTGTTTTTCTTTTTAAAGGCACGCTATTGTGACACCAGATATGAGTGGCAAAGTACACTGGCAGAGGTTGGCAGAGTACACGCTGAAGGCCTGACACACCCGCTTGAAGGACACTGACTGCTATTAGCTTACAGTGAAAAACTTTTTTCTTTTTAAAGGCACGCTATTGTGACACCAGATATGAGTGGCAAAGTACACTGGCAGAGGTTGGCAGAGTACACGCTGAAGGCCTGACACACCCGCTTGAAGGAAACTGACTGCTATTAGCTTACAGTGAAAAACTGTTTTTCTTTTTAAAGGCACGCTATTGTGACACCAGATATGAGTTGCAAAGTGGACTGGCAAAGGTTGGCAGAGTACACGCTGAAGGCCTGACACACCCGCTTGAAGGAAACTGACTGCTATTAGCTTACAGTGAAAAACGTTTTTTCTTTTTAAAGGCACGCTATTGTGACACCAGATATGAGTGGCAAAGTACACTGGCAGAGGTTGGCAGAGTACACGCTGAAGGCCTGACACACCCGCTTGAAGGACACTGACTGCTATTAGCTTACAGTGAAAAACTGTTTTTCTTTTTAAAGGCACGCTATTGTGACACCAGATATGAGTGGCAAAGTACACTGGCAGAGGTTGGCAGAGTACACGCTGAAGGCCTGACACACCCACTTGAAGACAACTAACTGCTATTCAATCTATAACAGTGAAAAAAGTTTTTGGGTTTTAAATGCACGCTATTGTGACACCAGATATGAGTGGCAATGTGCACTTGCAGAGGTTGGCAGAGTACACGCTGAAGGCCTGACACACCCGCTTGAAGGAAACTGACTGCTATTAGCTTACAGTGAAAAACTTTTTTCTTTTTAAATGCACGCTATTGTGACACCAGATATGAGTGGCAATGTGCACTTGCAGAGGTTGGCAGAGTACACGCTGAAGGCCTGACACACCCGCTTGAAGGAAACTGACTGCTATTAGTTTACAGTGAAAAACTTTTTTCTTTTTAAAGGCACGCTATTGTGACACCAGATATGAGTGGCAAAGTACACTGGCAGAGGTTGGCAGAGTACACGCTGAAGGCCTGACAAACCCGCTTGAAGGACACTGACTGCTATTAGCTTACAGTGAAAAACTGTTTTTCTTTTTAAAGGCACGCTATTGTGACACCAGATATGAGTGGCAAAGTACACTGGCAGAGGTTGGCAGAGTACACGCTGAAAGCCTGACACACCCACTTGAAGACAACTAACTGCTATTCAATCTATAACAGTGAAAAAAGTTTTTGGGTTTTAAATGCACGCTATTGTGACACCAGATATGAGTGGCAATGTGCACTTGCAGAGGTTGGCAGAGTACACGCTGAAGGCCTGACACACCCGCTTGAAGGAAACTGACTGCTATTAGCTTACAGTGAAAAGTCTTTTTTTCTTTTTAAAGGCACGCTATTGTGACACCAGATATGAGTGGCAAAGTACACTGGCAGAGGTTGGCAGAGTACACGCTGAAGGCCTGACACACCTGCTTGAAGGAAACTGACTGCTATTAGCTTACAGTGAAAAACTTTTTTTCTTTTTAAAGGCACGCTATTGTGACACCAGATATGAGTGTCAAAGTACACTGGCAGAGGTTGGCAGAGTACACGCTGAAGGCCTGACACACCCGCTTGAAGGACACTAACTGCTATTAGCTTACAGTGAAAAACTGTTTTTCTTTTTAAAGGCACGCTATTGTGACACCAGATATGAGTGGCAAAGTACACTGGCAGAGGTTGGCAGAGTACACGCTGAAAGCCTGACACACCCACTTGAAGACAACTAACTGCTATTCAATCTATAACAGTGAAAAAAGTTTTTGGGTTTTAAATGCACGCTATTGTGACACCAGATATGAGTTGCAATGTGCACTTGCAGAGGTTGGCAGAGTACACGCTGAAGGCCTGACACACCCGCTTGAAGGAAACTGACTGCTATTAGCTTACAGTGAAAAGTCTTTTTTTCTTTTTAAAGGCACGCTATTGTGACACAAGATATGAGTGGCAAAGTACACTGGCAGAGGTTGGCAGAGTACACGCTGAAGGCCTGACACACCCGCTTGAAGGACACTGACTGCTATTAGCTTACAGTGAAATGTCTTTTTTTCTTTTTAAAGGCACGCTATTGTGACACCAGATATGAGTGGCAAAGTGGACTGGCAAAGGTTGGCAGAGTACACGCTGAAGGCCTGACACACCCGCTTGAAGGAAACTGACTGCTATTAGCTTACAGTGAAAAACTGTTTTTCTTTTTAAAAGCACGCTATTGTGACACCAGATATGAGTTGCAAAGTGGACTGGCAGAGGTTGGCAGAGTACACGCTGAAGGCCTGACACACCCGCTTGAAGGACACTGACTGCTATTAGCTTACAGTGAAAAGTCTTTTTTTCTTTTTAAAGGCACGCTATTGTGACACCAGATATGAGTGGCAAAGTACACTGGCAGAGGTTGGCAGAGTACACGCTGAAGGCCTGACACACCCACTTGAAGACAACTAACTGCTAATCAATCTATAACAGTTAATAACGTTTTTTGGTTTCAAATGCACGCTATTGTGACACCAGATATGAGTGGCAATGTGCACTTGCAGAGGTTGGCAGAGTACACGCTGAAGGCCTAACACACCCGCTTGAAGGAAACTGACTGCTATTAGCTTACAGTGAAAAACTTTTTTTCTTTTTAAAGGCACGCTATTGTAACACCAGATATGAGTGGCAAAGTACACTGGCAGAGGTTGGCAGAGTACACGCTGAAGGCCTGACACACCCGCTTGAAGGACACTGACTGCTATTAGCTTACAGTGAAAAGTCTTTTTTTCTTTTTAAAGGCACGCTATTGTGACACCAGATATGAGTGGCAAAGTACACTGGCAGAGGTTGGCAGAGTACACGCTGAAGGCCTGACACACCCACTTGAAGACAACTAACTGCTAATCAATCTATAACAGTGAATAACGTTTTTTGGTTTCAAATGCACGCTATTGTGACACCAGATATGAGTGGCAATGTGCATTTGCAGAGGTTGGCAGAGTACACGCTGAAGGCCTAACACACCCGCTTGAAGGAAACTGACTGCTATTAGCTTACAGTGAAAAACTTTTTTCTTTTTAAATGCACGCTATTGTGACACCAAATATGAGTGGCAATGTGCACTTGCAGAGGTTGGCAGAGTACACGCTGAAGGCCTGACACACCCGCTTGAAGGAAACTGACTGCTATTAGTTTACAGTGAAAAACTTTTTTCTTTTTAAAGGCACGCTATTGTGACACCAGATATGAGTGGCAAAGTACACTGGCAGAGGTTGGCAGAGTACACGCTGAAGGCCTGACACACCCGCTTGAAGGACACTGACTGCTATTAGCTTACAGTGAAAAACTTTTTTTTCTTTTTAAAGGCACGCTATTGTGACACCAGATATGAGTGGCAAAGTGGATTGGCAAAGGTTGGCAGAGTACACGCTGAAGGCCTGACACACCCGCTTGAAGGAAACTGACTGCTATTAGCATACAGTGAAAAGTCTTTTTTTCTTTTTAAAGGCACGCTATTGTGACACCAGATATGAGTGGCAAAGTACACTGGCAGAGGTTGGCAGAGTACACGCTGAAGGCCTGACACACCCGCTTGAAGGACACTGACTGCTATTAGCTTACAGTGAAAAACTGTTTTTCTTTTTAAAGGCACGCTATTGTGACACCAGATATGAGTGGCAAAGTACACTGGCAGAGGTTGGCAGAGTACACGCTGAAGGCCTGACACACCCGCTTGAAGGACACTGACTGCTATTAGCTTACAGTGAAAAACTTTTTTCTTTTTAAAGGCACGCTATTGTGACACCAGATATGAGTGGCAATGTGCACTTGCAGAGGTTGGCAGAGTACACGCTGAAGGCCTGACACACCCGCTTGAAGGAAACTGACTGCTATTAGTTTACAGTGAAAAACTTTTTTCTTTTTAAAGGCACGCTATTGTTACACCAGATATGAGTGGCAAAGTACACTGGCAGAGGTTGGCAGAGTACACGCTGAAGGCCTGACACACCCGCTTGAAGGACACTGACTGCTATTAGCTTACAGTGAAAAACTTTTTTTTCTTTTTAAAGGCACGCTATTGTGACACCAGATATGAGTTGCAAAGTGGACTGGCAAAGGTTGGCAGAGTACACGCTGAAGGCCTGACACACCTGCTTGAAGGAAACTGACTGCTATTAGCTTACAGTGAAAAACTGTTTTTCTTTTTAAAGGCATGCTATTGTGACACCAGATATGAGTGGCAAAGTACACTGGCAGAGGTTGGCAGAGTACACGCTGAAGGCCTGACACACCCACTTGAAGACAACTAACTGCTATTCAATCTATAACAGTGGAAAAAGTTTTGGGGTTTTAAATGCACGCTATTGGGACACCAGATATGAGTGGCAAAGTACACTGGCAGAGGTTGGCAGAGTACACGCTGAAGGCCTGACACACCTGCTTGAAGTACACTGACTGCTATTAGTCTACAGTGAAAAACTGTTTTACTTTTTAAAGGCACGCTATTGTAACACCAGATATGAGTTGCAAAGTGTACTGGCAGAGGTTGGCAGAGTATACGCTGAAGGCCTGACACACCCGCTTGAAGGACACTGACTGCTATTAGCTTACAGTGAAAAACTGTTTTTCTTTTTAAAAGCACGCTATTGTGACACCCAATATGAGTGGCAAAGTACAACGGCAGAGGTTGGCAGAGTACACGCTGAAGGCCTGACACCCGCTTAAAGGACACTGACTGCTATTAGCTTTCAGTGAAAAACTTTTTTCTTTTTAAAGGCACGCTATTGTGGCACCAGATATGAGTGGCAAAGTGGACTGGCAGAGGTTGGCAGAGTACACGCTGAAGGCCTGACACACCCGCTTGAAGGACACTGACTGCTATTAGCTTACAGTGAAAAACTGTTTTTCTTTTTAAAGGCACGCTATTGTGACACCAGATATGAGTTGCAAAGTGGACTGGCAAAGGTTGGCAGAGTACACGCTGAAGGCCTGACACACCCGCTTGAAGGAAACTGACTGCTATTAGCTTACAGTGAAAAACTTTTTTCTTTTTAAAGGCACGCTATTGTGACACCAGATATGAGTGGCAAAGTACACTGGCAGAGGTTGGCAGAGTACACGCTGAAGGCCTGACACACCCGCTTGAAGGACACTGACTGCTATTAGCTTACAGTGAAAAACTGTTTTTCTTTTTAAAGGCACGCTATTGTGACACCAGATATGAGTTGCAAAGTGGACTGGCAAAGGTTGGCAGAGTACACGCTGAAGGCCTGACACACCCGCTTGAAGGAAACTGACTGCTATTAGCTTACAGTGAAAAACTTTTTTTCTTTTTAAAGGCACGCTATTGTGACACCAGATATGAGTGGCAAAGTACACTGGCAGAGGTTGGCAGAGTACACGCTGAAGGCCTGACACACCCGCTTGAAGGACACTGACTGCTATTAGCTTACAGTGAAAAACTGTTTTTCTTTTTAAAGGCACGCTATTGTGACACCAGATATGAGTTGCAAAGTGGACTGGCAAAGGTTGGCAGAGTACACGCTGAAGGCCTGACACACCCGCTTGAAGGAAACTGACTGCTATTAGCTTACAGTGAAAAACTTTTTTTCTTTTTAAAGGCACGCTATTGTGACACCAGATATGAGTGGCAAAGTACACTGGCAGAGGTTGGCAGAGTACACGCTGAAGGCCTGACACACCCACTTGAAGACAACTAACTGCTATTCAATCTATAACAGTGAAAAAAGTTTTTGGGTTTTAAATGCACGCTATTGTGACACCAGATATGAGTGGCAATGTGCACTTGCAGAGGTTGGCAGAGTACACGCTGAAGGCCTGACACACCCGCTTGAAGGAAACTGACTGCTATTAGCTTACAGTGAAAAACTTTTTTCTTTTTAAAGGCACGCTATTGTGACACCAGATATGAGTGGCAAAGTTGACTGGCAAAGGTTGGCAGAGTACACGCTGAAGGCCTGACACACCCGCTTGAAGGAAACTGACTGCTATTAGCTTACAGTGAAAAGTCTTTTTTTCTTTTTAAAGGCACGCTATTGTGAAACCAGATATGAGTGGCAAAGTACACTGGCAGAGGTTGGCAGAGTACACGCTGAAGGCATGACACACCCGCTTGAAGGACACTGACTGCTATTAGCTTACAGTGAAAAACTTTTTTTTCTTTTTAAAGGCACGCTATTGTGACACCAGATATGAGTGGCAAAGTACACTGGCATAGGTTGGCAGAGTACACGCTGAAGGCCTGACACACCCGCTTGAAGGACACTGACTGCTATTAGCTTACAGTGAAAAACTGTTTTTCTTTTTAAAGGCACGCTATTGTGACACCAGATATGAGTGGCAAAGTACACTGGCAGAGGTTGGCAGAGTACACGCTGAAGGCCTGACACACCCGCTTGAAGGACACTGACTGCTATTAGCTTACAGTGAAAAACTTTTTTCTTTTTAAAGGCACGCTATTGTGACACCAGATATGAGTGGCAAAGTACACTGGCAGAGGTTGGCAGAGTACACGCTGAAGGCCTGACACACCCGCTTGAAGGAAACTGACTGCTATTAGCTTACAGTGAAAAACTGTTTTTCTTTTTAAAGGCACGCTATTGTGACACCAGATATGAGTTGCAAAGTGGACTGGCAAAGGTTGGCAGAGTACACGCTGAAGGCCTGACACACCCGCTTGAAGGAAACTGACTGCTATTAGCTTACAGTGAAAAACTTTTTTTCTTTTTAAAGGCACGCTATTGTGACACCAGATATGAGTGGCAAAGTACACTGGCAGAGGTTGGCAGAGTACACGCTGAAGGCCTGACACACCCGCTTGAAGGACACTGACTGCTATTAGCTTACAGTGAAAAACTGTTTTTCTTTTTAAAGGCACGCTATTGTGACACCAGATATGAGTGGCAAAGTACACTGGCAGAGGTTGGCAGAGTACACGCTGAAGGCCTGACACACCCACTTGAAGACAACTAACTGCTATTCAATCTATAACAGTGAAAAAAGTTTTTGGGTTTTAAATGCACGCTATTGTGACACCAGATATGAGTGGCAATGTGCACTTGCAGAGGTTGGCAGAGTACACGCTGAAGGCCTGACACACCCGCTTGAAGGAAACTGACTGCTATTAGTTTACAGTGAAAAACTTTTTTCTTTTTAAAGGCACGCTATTGTGACACCAGATATGAGTGGCAAAGTACACTGGCAGAGGTTGGCAGAGTACACGCTGAAGGCCTGACACACCCGCTTGAAGGACACTGACTGCTATTAGCTTACAGTGAAAAACTTTTTTTTCTTTTTAAAGGCATGCTATTGTGACACCAGATATGAGTGGCAAAGTAGGTTGACAGAGTGGCAGAGGTTGGCAGAGTACACGCTGAAGGCCTGACACACCCGCTTGAAGGACACTGACTGCTATTAGCTTACAGTGAAAAACTGTTTTTCTTTTTAAAGGCATGCTATTGTGACACCAGATATGAGTGGCAAAGTACACTGGCAGAGGTTGGCAGAGTACACGCTGAAGGCCTGACACACCCACTTGAAGACAACTAACTGCTATTCAATCTATAACAGTGGAAAAAGTTTTGGGGTTTTAAATGCACGCTATTGTGACACCAGATATGAGTGGCAAAGTACACTGGCAGAGGTTGGCAGAGTACACGCTGAAGGCCTGACACACCCGCTTGAAGTACACTGACTGCTATTAGTCTACAGTGAAAAACTGTTTTTCTTTTTAAAGGCATGCTATTGTGACACCAGATATGAGTGGCAAAGTACACTGGCAGAGGTTGGCAGAGTACACGCTGAAGGCCTGACACACCCACTTGAAGACAACTAACTGCTATTCAATCTATAACAGTGGAAAAAGTTTTGGGGTTTTAAATGCACGCTATTGTGACACCAGATATGAGTGGCAAAGTACACTGGCAGAGGTTGGCAGAGTACACGCTGAAGGCCTGACACACCCGCTTGAAGTACACTGACTGCTATTAGTCTACAGTGAAAAACTGTTTTACTTTTTAAAGGCACGCTATTGTAACACCAGATATGAGTTGCAAAGTGTACTGGCAGAGGTTGGCAGAGTATGCGCTGAAGGCCTGACACACCCGCTTGAAGGACACTGACTGCTATTAGCTTACAGTGAAAAACTGTTTTTCTTTTTAAAAGCACGCTATTGTGACACCCAATATGAGTGGCAAAGTACAACGGCAGAGGTTGGCAGAGTACACGCTGAAGGCCTGACACCCGCTTGAAGGACACTGACTGCTATTAGCTTTCAGTGAAAAACTTTTTTCTTTTTAAAGGCACGCTATTGTGGCACCAGATATGAGTGGCAAAGTGGACTGGCAGAGGTTGGCAGAGTACACGCTGAAGGCCTGACACACCCGCTTGAAGGACACTGACTGCTATTAGCTTACAGTGAAAAACTTTTTTTCTTTTTAAAGGCACGCTATTGTGACACCAGATATGAGTGGCAAAGTGGACTGGCAAAGGTTGGCAGAGTACACGCTGAAGGCCTGACAAACCCGCTTGAAGGACACTGACTGCTATTAGCTTACAGTGAAAAACTTTTTTCTTTTTAAAGGCACGCTATTGTGACACCAGATATGAGTGGCAAAGTACACTGGCAGAGGTTGGCAGAGTACACGCTGAAGGCCTGACACACCCGCTTGAAGGACACTGACTGCTATTAGCTTACAGTGAAAAACTGTTTTTCTTTTTAAAGGCACGCTATTGTGACACCAGATATGAGTTGCAAAGTGGACTGGCAAAGGTTGGCAGAGTACACGCTGAAGGCCTGACACACCCGCTTGAAGGAAACTGACTGCTATTAGCTTACAGTGAAAAACTTTTTTCTTTTTAAAGGCACGCTATTGTGACACCAGATATGAGTGGCAAAGTACACTGGCAGAGGTTGGCAGAGTACACGCTGAAGGCCTGACACACCCGTTTGAAGGACACTGACTGCTATTAGCTTACAGTGAAAAACTGTTTTTCTTTTTAAAGGCACGCTATTGTGACACCAGATATGAGTTGCAAAGTGGACTGGCAAAGGTTGGCAGAGTACACGCTGAAGGCCTGACACACCCGCTTGAAGGAAACTGACTGCTATTAGCTTACAGTGAAAAACTTTTTTTCTTTTTAAAGGCACGCTATTGTGACACCAGATATGAGTGGCAAAGTACACTGGCAGAGGTTGGCAGAGTACACGCTGAAGGCCTGACACACCCGCTTGAAGGACACTGACTGCTATTAGCTTACAGTGAAAAACTGTTTTTCTTTTTAAAGGCACGCTATTGTGACACCAGATATGAGTTGCAAAGTGGACTGGCAAAGGTTGGCAGAGTACACGCTGAAGGCCTGACACACCCGCTTGAAGGAAACTGACTGCTATTAGCTTACAGTGAAAAACTTTTTTTCTTTTTAAAGGCACGCTATTGTGACACCAGATATGAGTGGCAAAGTACACTGGCAGAGGTTGGCAGAGTACACGCTGAAGGCCTGACACACCCGTTTGAAGACAACTAACTGCTATTCAATCTATAACAGTGAAAAAAGTTTTTGGGTTTTAAATGCACGCTATTGTGACACCAGATATGAGTGGCAATGTGCACTTGCAGAGGTTGGCAGAGTACACGCTGAAGGCCTGACACACCCGCTTGAAGGAAACTGACTGCTATTAGCTTACAGTGAAAAACTTTTTTCTTTTTAAAGGCACGCTATTGTGACACCAGATATGAGTGGCAAAGTGGACTGGCAAAGGTTGGCAGAGTACACGCTGAAGGCCTGACACACCCGCTTGAAGGAAACTGACTGCTATTAGCTTACAGTGAAAAACTGTTTTTCTTTTTAAAGGCACGCTATTGTGACACCAGATATGAGTGGCAAAGTACACTGGCAGAGGTTGGCAGAGTACACGCTGAAGGCCTGACACACCCGCTTGAAGGACACTGACTGCTATTAGCTTACAGTGAAAAACTTTTTTTTCTTTTTAAAGGCACGCTATTGTGACACCAGATATGAGTGGCAAAGTACACTGGCAGAGGTTGGCAGAGTACACGCTGAAGGCCTGACACACCCGCTTGAAGGACACTGACTGCTATTAGCTTACAGTGAAAAACTGTTTTTCTTTTTAAAGGCACGCTATTGTGACACCAGATATGAGTGGCAAAGTACACTGGCAGAGGTTGGCAGAGTACACGCTGAAGGCCTGACACACCCGCTTGAAGGACACTGACTGCTATTAGCTTACAGTGAAAAACTTTTTTCTTTTTAAAGGCACGCTATTGTGACACCAGATATGAGTGGCAAAGTACACTGGCAGAGGTTGGCAGAGTACACGCTGAAGGCCTGACACACCCGCTTGAAGGACACTGACTGCTATTAGCTTACAGTGAAAAACTGTTTTTCTTTTTAAAGGCACGCTATTGTGACACCAGATATGAGTTGCAAAGTGGACTGGCAAAGGTTGGCAGAGTACACGCTGAAGGCCTGACACACCCGCTTGAAGGAAACTGACTGCTATTAGCTTACAGTGAAAAACTTTTTTTCTTTTTAAAGGCACGCTATTGTGACACCAGATATGAGTGGCAAAGTACACTGGCAGAGGTTGGCAGAGTACACGCTGAAGGCCTGACACACCCGCTTGAAGGACACTGACTGCTATTAGCTTACAGTGAAAAACTGTTTTTCTTTTTAAAGGCACGCTATTGTGACACCAGATATGAGTGGCAAAGTACACTGGCAGAGGTTGGCAGAGTACACGCTGAAGGCCTGACACACCCACTTGAAGACAACTAACTGCTATTCAATCTATAACAGTGAAAAAAGTTTTTGGGTTTTAAATGCACGCTATTGTGACACCAGATATGAGTGGCAATGTGCACTTGCAGAGGTTGGCAGAGTACACGCTGAAGGCCTGACACACCCGCTTGAAGGAAACTGACTGCTATTAGCTTACAGTGAAAAACTTTTTTCTTTTTAAATGCACGCTATTGTGACACCAGATATGAGTGGCAATGTGCACTTGCAGAGGTTAGCAGAGTACACGCTGAAGGCCTGACACACCCGCTTGAAGGAAACTGACTGCTATTAGTTTACAGTGAAAAACTTTTGTCTTTTTAAAGGCACGCTATTGTGACACCAGATATGAGTGGCAAAGTACACTGGCAGAGGTTGGCAGAGTACACGCTGAAGGCCTGACAAACCCGCTTGAAGGACACTGACTGCTATTAGCTTACAGTGAAAAACTTTTTTCTTTTTAAAGGCACGCTATTGTGACACCAGATATGAGTTGCAAAGTGGACTGGCAAAGGTTGGCAGAGTACACGCTGAAGGCCTGACACACCCGCTTGAAGGAAACTGACTGCTATTAGCTTACAGTGAAAAACTTTTTTTCTTTTTAAAGGCACGCTATTGTGACACCAGATATGAGTGGCAAAGTACACTGGCAGAGGTTGGCAGAGTACACGCTGAAGGCCTGACACACCCGCTTGAAGGACACTGACTGCTATTAGCTTACAGTGAAAAACTGTTTTTCTTTTTAAAGGCACGCTATTGTGACACCAGATATGAGTTGCAAAGTGGACTGGCAAAGGTTGGCAGAGTACACGCTGAAGGCCTGACACACCCGCTTGAAGGAAACTGACTGCTATTAGCTTACAGTGAAAAACTTTTTTTCTTTTTAAAGGCACGCTATTGTGACACCAGATATGAGTGGCAAAGTACACTGGCAGAGGTTGGCAGAGTACACGCTGAAGGCCTGACACACCCGCTTGAAGGACACTGACTGCTATTAGCTTACAGTGAAAAACTGTTTTTCTTTTTAAAGGCACGCTATTGTGACACCAGATATGAGTGGCAAAGTACACTGGCAGAGGTTGGCAGAGTACACGCTGAAGGCCTGACACACCCACTTGAAGACAACTAACTGCTATTCAATCTATAACAGTGAAAAAAGTTTTTGGGTTTTAAATGCACGCTATTGTGACACCAGATATGAGTGGCAATGTGCACTTGCAGAGGTTGGCAGAGTACACGCTGAAGGCCTGACACACCCGCTTGAAGGAAACTGACTGCTATTAGTTTACAGTGAAAAACTTTTTTCTTTTTAAAGGCACGCTATTGTGACACCAGATATGAGTGGCAAAGTACACTGGCAGAGGTTGGCAGAGTACACGCTGAAGGCCTGACACACCCGCTTGAAGGACACTGACTGCTATTAGCTTACAGTGAAAAACTTTTTTTTCTTTTTAAAGGCATGCTATTGTGACACCAGATATGAGTGGCAAAGTAGGTTGACAGAGTGGCAGAGGTTGGCAGAGTACACGCTGAAGGCCTGACACACCCGCTTGAAGGACACTGACTGCTATTAGCTTACAGTGAAAAACTGTTTTTCTTTTTAAAGGCATGCTATTGTGACACCAGATATGAGTGGCAAAGTACACTGGCAGAGGTTGGCAGAGTACACGCTGAAGGCCTGACACACCCACTTGAAGACAACTAACTGCTATTCAATCTATAACAGTGGAAAAAGTTTTGGGGTTTTAAATGCACGCTATTGTGACACCAGATATGAGTGGCAAAGTACACTGGCAGAGGTTGGCAGAGTACACGCTGAAGGCCTGACACACCCGCTTGAAGTACACTGACTGCTATTAGTCTACAGTGAAAAACTGTTTTTCTTTTTAAAGGCATGCTATTGTGACACCAGATATGAGTGGCAAAGTACACTGGCAGAGGTTGGCAGAGTACACGCTGAAGGCCTGACACACCCACTTGAAGACAACTAACTGCTATTCAATCTATAACAGTGGAAAAAGTTTTGGGGTTTTAAATGCACGCTATTGTGACACCAGATATGAGTGGCAAAGTACACTGGCAGAGGTTGGCAGAGTACACGCTGAAGGCCTGACACACCCGCTTGAAGTACACTGACTGCTATTAGTCTACAGTGAAAAACTGTTTTACTTTTTAAAGGCACGCTATTGTAACACCAGATATGAGTTGCAAAGTGTACTGGCAGAGGTTGGCAGAGTATGCGCTGAAGGCCTGACACACCCGCTTGAAGGACACTGACTGCTATTAGCTTACAGTGAAAAACTGTTTTTCTTTTTAAAAGCACGCTATTGTGACACCCAATATGAGTGGCAAAGTACAACGGCAGAGGTTGGCAGAGTACACGCTGAAGGCCTGACACCCGCTTGAAGGACACTGACTGCTATTAGCTTTCAGTGAAAAACTTTTTTCTTTTTAAAGGCACGCTATTGTGGCACCAGATATGAGTGGCAAAGTGGACTGGCAGAGGTTGGCAGAGTACACGCTGAAGGCCTGACACACCCGCTTGAAGGACACTGACTGCTATTAGCTTACAGTGAAAAACTTTTTTTCTTTTTAAAGGCACGCTATTGTGACACCAGATATGAGTGGCAAAGTGGACTGGCAAAGGTTGGCAGAGTACACGCTGAAGGCCTGACAAACCCGCTTGAAGGACACTGACTGCTATTAGCTTACAGTGAAAAACTTTTTTCTTTTTAAAGGCACGCTATTGTGACACCAGATATGAGTGGCAAAGTACACTGGCAGAGGTTGGCAGAGTACACGCTGAAGGCCTGACACACCCGCTTGAAGGACACTGACTGCTATTAGCTTACAGTGAAAAACTGTTTTTCTTTTTAAAGGCACGCTATTGTGACACCAGATATGAGTTGCAAAGTGGACTGGCAAAGGTTGGCAGAGTACACGCTGAAGGCCTGACACACCCGCTTGAAGGAAACTGACTGCTATTAGCTTACAGTGAAAAACTTTTTTCTTTTTAAAGGCACGCTATTGTGACACCAGATATGAGTGGCAAAGTACACTGGCAGAGGTTGGCAGAGTACACGCTGAAGGCCTGACACACCCGTTTGAAGGACACTGACTGCTATTAGCTTACAGTGAAAAACTGTTTTTCTTTTTAAAGGCACGCTATTGTGACACCAGATATGAGTTGCAAAGTGGACTGGCAAAGGTTGGCAGAGTACACGCTGAAGGCCTGACACACCCGCTTGAAGGAAACTGACTGCTATTAGCTTACAGTGAAAAACTTTTTTTCTTTTTAAAGGCACGCTATTGTGACACCAGATATGAGTGGCAAAGTACACTGGCAGAGGTTGGCAGAGTACACGCTGAAGGCCTGACACACCCGCTTGAAGGACACTGACTGCTATTAGCTTACAGTGAAAAACTGTTTTTCTTTTTAAAGGCACGCTATTGTGACACCAGATATGAGTTGCAAAGTGGACTGGCAAAGGTTGGCAGAGTACACGCTGAAGGCCTGACACACCCGCTTGAAGGAAACTGACTGCTATTAGCTTACAGTGAAAAACTTTTTTTCTTTTTAAAGGCACGCTATTGTGACACCAGATATGAGTGGCAAAGTACACTGGCAGAGGTTGGCAGAGTACACGCTGAAGGCCTGACACACCCGTTTGAAGACAACTAACTGCTATTCAATCTATAACAGTGAAAAAAGTTTTTGGGTTTTAAATGCACGCTATTGTGACACCAGATATGAGTGGCAATGTGCACTTGCAGAGGTTGGCAGAGTACACGCTGAAGGCCTGACACACCCGCTTGAAGGAAACTGACTGCTATTAGCTTACAGTGAAAAACTTTTTTCTTTTTAAAGGCACGCTATTGTGACACCAGATATGAGTGGCAAAGTGGACTGGCAAAGGTTGGCAGAGTACACGCTGAAGGCCTGACACACCCGCTTGAAGGAAACTGACTGCTATTAGCTTACAGTGAAAAACTGTTTTTCTTTTTAAAGGCACGCTATTGTGACACCAGATATGAGTGGCAAAGTACACTGGCAGAGGTTGGCAGAGTACACGCTGAAGGCCTGACACACCCGCTTGAAGGACACTGACTGCTATTAGCTTACAGTGAAAAACTTTTTTTTCTTTTTAAAGGCACGCTATTGTGACACCAGATATGAGTGGCAAAGTACACTGGCAGAGGTTGGCAGAGTACACGCTGAAGGCCTGACACACCCGCTTGAAGGACACTGACTGCTATTAGCTTACAGTGAAAAACTGTTTTTCTTTTTAAAGGCACGCTATTGTGACACCAGATATGAGTGGCAAAGTACACTGGCAGAGGTTGGCAGAGTACACGCTGAAGGCCTGACACACCCGCTTGAAGGACACTGACTGCTATTAGCTTACAGTGAAAAACTTTTTTCTTTTTAAAGGCACGCTATTGTGACACCAGATATGAGTGGCAAAGTACACTGGCAGAGGTTGGCAGAGTACACGCTGAAGGCCTGACACACCCGCTTGAAGGACACTGACTGCTATTAGCTTACAGTGAAAAACTGTTTTTCTTTTTAAAGGCACGCTATTGTGACACCAGATATGAGTTGCAAAGTGGACTGGCAAAGGTTGGCAGAGTACACGCTGAAGGCCTGACACACCCGCTTGAAGGAAACTGACTGCTATTAGCTTACAGTGAAAAACTTTTTTTCTTTTTAAAGGCACGCTATTGTGACACCAGATATGAGTGGCAAAGTACACTGGCAGAGGTTGGCAGAGTACACGCTGAAGGCCTGACACACCCGCTTGAAGGACACTGACTGCTATTAGCTTACAGTGAAAAACTGTTTTTCTTTTTAAAGGCACGCTATTGTGACACCAGATATGAGTGGCAAAGTACACTGGCAGAGGTTGGCAGAGTACACGCTGAAGGCCTGACACACCCACTTGAAGACAACTAACTGCTATTCAATCTATAACAGTGAAAAAAGTTTTTGGGTTTTAAATGCACGCTATTGTGACACCAGATATGAGTGGCAATGTGCACTTGCAGAGGTTGGCAGAGTACACGCTGAAGGCCTGACACACCCGCTTGAAGGAAACTGACTGCTATTAGCTTACAGTGAAAAACTTTTTTCTTTTTAAATGCACGCTATTGTGACACCAGATATGAGTGGCAATGTGCACTTGCAGAGGTTAGCAGAGTACACGCTGAAGGCCTGACACACCCGCTTGAAGGAAACTGACTGCTATTAGTTTACAGTGAAAAACTTTTGTCTTTTTAAAGGCACGCTATTGTGACACCAGATATGAGTGGCAAAGTACACTGGCAGAGGTTGGCAGAGTACACGCTGAAGGCCTGACAAACCCGCTTGAAGGACACTGACTGCTATTAGCTTACAGTGAAAAACTTTTTTCTTTTTAAAGGCACGCTATTGTGACACCAGATATGAGTTGCAAAGTGGACTGGCAAAGGTTGGCAGAGTACACGCTGAAGGCCTGACACACCCGCTTGAAGGAAACTGACTGCTATTAGCTTACAGTGAAAAACTTTTTTTCTTTTTAAAGGCACGCTATTGTGACACCAGATATGAGTGGCAAAGTACACTGGCAGAGGTTGGCAGAGTACACGCTGAAGGCCTGACACACCCGCTTGAAGGACACTGACTGCTATTAGCTTACAGTGAAAAACTGTTTTTCTTTTTAAAGGCACGCTATTGTGACACCAGATATGAGTTGCAAAGTGGACTGGCAAAGGTTGGCAGAGTACACGCTGAAGGCCTGACACACCCGCTTGAAGGAAACTGACTGCTATTAGCTTACAGTGAAAAACTTTTTTTCTTTTTAAAGGCACGCTATTGTGACACCAGATATGAGTGGCAAAGTACACTGGCAGAGGTTGGCAGAGTACACGCTGAAGGCCTGACACACCCACTTGAAGACAACTAACTGCTATTCAATCTATAACAGTGAAAAACGTTTTTGGGTTTTAAATGCACGCTATTGTGACACCAGATATGAGTGGCAATGTGCACTTGCAGAGGTTGGCAGAGTACACGCTGAAGGCCTGACACACCCGCTTGAAGGAAACTGACTGCTATTAGCTTACAGTGAAAAACTTTTTTCTTTTTAAAGGCACGCTATTGTGACACCAGATATGAGTGGCAAAGTGGACTGGCAAAGGTTGGCAGAGTACACGCTGAAGGCCTGACACACCCGCTTGAAGGAAACTGACTGCTATTAGCTTACAGTGAAAAGTCTTTTTTTCTTTTTAAAGGCACGCTATTGTGAAACCAGATATGAGTGGCAAAGTACACTGGCAGAGGTTGGCAGAGTACACGCTGAAGGCATGACACACCCGCTTGAAGGACACTGACTGCTATTAGCTTACAGTGAAAAACTTTTTTTTCTTTTTAAAGGCACGCTATTGTGACACCAGATATGAGTGGCAAAGTACACTGGCAGAGGGTGGCAGAGTACACGCTGAAGGCCTGACACACCCGCTTGAAGGACACTGACTGCTATTAGCTTACAGTGAAAAACTTTTTTTCTTTTTAAAGGCACGCTATTGTGACACCAGATATGAGTGGCAAAGTACACTGGCAGAGGTTGGCAGAGTACACGCTGAAGGCCTGACACACCCGCTTGAAGGACACTGACTGCTATTAGCTTACAGTGAAAAACTTTTTTCTTTTTAAAGGCACGCTATTGTGACACCAGATATGAGTGGCAAAGTACACTGGCAGAGGTTGGCAGAGTACACGCTGAAGGCCTGACACACCCGCTTGAAGGAAACTGACTGCTATTAGCTTACAGTGAAAAACTGTTTTTCTTTTTAAAGGCACGCTATTGTGACACCAGATATGAGTTGCAAAGTGGACTGGCAAAGGTTGGCAGAGTACACGCTGAAGGCCTGACACACCCGCTTGAAGGAAACTGACTGCTATTAGCTTACAGTGAAAAACTTTTTTTCTTTTTAAAGGCACGCTATTGTGACACCAGATATGAGTGGCAAAGTACACTGGCAGAGGTTGGCAGAGTACACGCTGAAGGCCTGACACACCCGCTTGAAGGACACTGACTGCTATTAGCTTACAGTGAAAAACTGTTTTTCTTTTTAAAGGCACGCTATTGTGACACCAGATATGAGTGGCAAAGTACACTGGCAGAGGTTGGCAGAGTACACGCTGAAGGCCTGACACACCCACTTGAAGACAACTAACTGCTATTCAATCTATAACAGTGAAAAAAGTTTTTGGGTTTTAAATGCACGCTATTGTGACACCAGATATGAGTGGCAAAGTAGGTTGACAGAGTGGCAGAGGTTGGCAGAGTACACGCTGAAGGCCTGACACACCCGCTTGAAGGACACTGACTGCTATTAGCTTACAGTGAAAAACTGTTTTTCTTTTTAAAGGCATGCTATTGTGACACCAGATATGAGTGGCAAAGTACACTGGCAGAGGTTGGCAGAGTACACGCTGAAGGCCTGACACACCCACTTGAAGACAACTAACTGCTATTCAATCTATAACAGTGGAAAAAGTTTTGGGGTTTTAAATGCACGCTATTGTGACACCAGATATGAGTGGCAAAGTACACTGGCAGAGGTTGGCAGAGTACACGCTGAAGGCCTGACACACCCGCTTGAAGTACACTGACTGCTATTAGTCTACAGTGAAAAACTGTTTTACTTTTTAAAGGCACGCTATTGTAACACCAGATATGAGTTGCAAAGTGTACTGGCAGAGGTTGGCAGAGTATACGCTGAAGGCCTGACACACCCGCTTGAAGGACACTGACTGCTATTAGCTTACAGTGAAAAACTGTTTTTCTTTTTAAAAGCACGCTATTGTGACACCCAATATGAGTGGCAAAGTACAACGGCAGAGGTTGGCAGAGTACACGCTGAAGGCCTGACACCCGCTTGAAGGACACTGACTGCTATTAGCTTTCAGTGAAAAACTTTTTTCTTTTTAAAGGCACGCTATTGTGGCACCAGATATGAGTGGCAAAGTGGACTGGCAGAGGTTGGCAGAGTACACGCTGAAGGCCTGACACACCCGCTTGAAGGACACTGACTGCTATTAGCTTACAGTGAAAAACTTTTTTTCTTTTTAAAGGCACGCTATTGTGACACCAGATATGAGTGGCAAAGTGGACTGGCAAAGCTTGGCAGAGTACACGCTGAAGGCCTGACAAACCCGCTTGAAGGACACTGACTGCTATTAGCTTACAGTGAAAAACTTTTTTCTTTTTAAAGGCACGCTATTGTGACACCAGATATGAGTGGCAAAGTACACTGGCAGAGGTTGGCAGAGTACACGCTGAAGGCCTGACACACCCGCTTGAAGGACACTGACTGCTATTAGCTTACAGTGAAAAACTGTTTTTCTTTTTAAAGGCACGCTATTGTGACACCAGATATGAGTTGCAAAGTGGACTGGCAAAGGTTGGCAGAGTACACGCTGAAGGCCTGACACACCCGCTTGAAGGAAACTGACTGCTATTAGCTTACAGTGAAAAACTTTTTTCTTTTTAAAGGCACGCTATTGTGACACCAGATATGAGTGGCAAAGTACACTGGCAGAGGTTGGCAGAGTACACGCTGAAGGCCTGACACACCCGTTTGAAGGACACTGACTGCTATTAGCTTACAGTGAAAAACTGTTTTTCTTTTTAAAGGCACGCTATTGTGACACCAGATATGAGTTGCAAAGTGGACTGGCAAAGGTTGGCAGAGTACACGCTGAAGGCCTGACACACCCGCTTGAAGGAAACTGACTGCTATTAGCTTACAGTGAAAAACTTTTTTTCTTTTTAAAGGCACGCTATTGTGACACCAGATATGAGTGGCAAAGTACACTGGCAGAGGTTGGCAGAGTACACGCTGAAGGCCTGACACACCCGCTTGAAGGACACTGACTGCTATTAGCTTACAGTGAAAAACTGTTTTTCTTTTTAAAGGCACGCTATTGTGACACCAGATATGAGTTGCAAAGTGGACTGGCAAAGGTTGGCAGAGTACACGCTGAAGGCCTGACACACCCGCTTGAAGGAAACTGACTGCTATTAGCTTACAGTGAAAAACTTTTTTTCTTTTTAAAGGCACGCTATTGTGACACCAGATATGAGTGGCAAAGTACACTGGCAGAGGTTGGCAGAGTACACGCTGAAGGCCTGACACACCCACTTGAAGACAACTAACTGCTATTCAATCTATAACAGTGAAAAAAGTTTTTGGGTTTTAAATGCACGCTATTGTGACACCAGATATCCAAAGTGGACTGGCAAAGGTTGGCAGAGTACACGCTGAAGGCCTGACAAACCCGCTTGAAGGACACTGACTGCTATTAGCTTACAGTGAAAAACTTTTTTCTTTTTAAAGGCACGCTATTGTGACACCAGATATGAGTGGCAAAGTACACTGGCAGAGGTTGGCAGAGTACACGCTGAAGGCCTGACACACCCGCTTGAAGGACACTGACTGCTATTAGCTTACAGTGAAAAACTGTTTTTCTTTTTAAAGGCACGCTATTGTGACACCAGATATGAGTTGCAAAGTGGACTGGCAAAGGTTGGCAGAGTACACGCTGAAGGCCTGACACACCCGCTTGAAGGAAACTGACTGCTATTAGCTTACAGTGAAAAACTTTTTTCTTTTTAAAGGCACGCTATTGTGACACCAGATATGAGTGGCAAAGTACACTGGCAGAGGTTGGCAGAGTACACGCTGAAGGCCTGACACACCCGTTTGAAGGACACTGACTGCTATTAGCTTACAGTGAAAAACTGTTTTTCTTTTTAAAGGCACGCTATTGTGACACCAGATATGAGTTGCAAAGTGGACTGGCAAAGGTTGGCAGAGTACACGCTGAAGGCCTGACACACCCGCTTGAAGGAAACTGACTGCTATTAGCTTACAGTGAAAAACTTTTTTTCTTTTTAAAGGCACGCTATTGTGACACCAGATATGAGTGGCAAAGTACACTGGCAGAGGTTGGCAGAGTACACGCTGAAGGCCTGACACACCCGCTTGAAGGACACTGACTGCTATTAGCTTACAGTGAAAAACTGTTTTTCTTTTTAAAGGCACGCTATTGTGACACCAGATATGAGTTGCAAAGTGGACTGGCAAAGGTTGGCAGAGTACACGCTGAAGGCCTGACACACCCGCTTGAAGGAAACTGACTGCTATTAGCTTACAGTGAAAAACTTTTTTTCTTTTTAAAGGCACGCTATTGTGACACCAGATATGAGTGGCAAAGTACACTGGCAGAGGTTGGCAGAGTACACGCTGAAGGCCTGACACACCCACTTGAAGACAACTAACTGCTATTCAATCTATAACAGTGAAAAAAGTTTTTGGGTTTTAAATGCACGCTATTGTGACACCAGATATGAGTGGCAATGTGCACTTGCAGAGGTTGGCAGAGTACACGCTGAAGGCCTGACACACCCGCTTGAAGGAAACTGACTGCTATTAGCTTACAGTGAAAAACTTTTTTCTTTTTAAAGGCACGCTATTGTGACACCAGATATGAGTGGCAAAGTGGACTGGCAAAGGTTGGCAGAGTACACGCTGAAGGCCTGACACACCCGCTTGAAGGAAACTGACTGCTATTAGCTTACAGTGAAAAACTGTTTTTCTTTTTAAAGGCACGCTATTGTGACACCAGATATGAGTGGCAAAGTACACTGGCAGAGGTTGGCAGAGTACACGCTGAAGGCCTGACACACCCGCTTGAAGGACACTGACTGCTATTAGCTTACAGTGAAAAACTTTTTTTTCTTTTTAAAGGCACGCTATTGTGACACCAGATATGAGTGGCAAAGTACACTGGCAGAGGTTGGCAGAGTACACGCTGAAGTCCTGACACACCCGCTTGAAGGACACTGACTGCTATTAGCTTACAGTGAAAAACTGTTTTTCTTTTTAAAGGCACGCTATTGTGACACCAGATATGAGTGGCAAAGTACACTGGCAGAGGTTGGCAGAGTACACGCTGAAGGCCTGACACACCCGCTTGAAGGACACTGACTGCTATTAGCTTACAGTGAAAAACTTTTTTCTTTTTAAAGGCACGCTATTGTGACACCAGATATGAGTGGCAAAGTACACTGGCAGAGGTTGGCAGAGTACACGCTGAAGGCCTGACACACCCGCTTGAAGGACACTGACTGCTATTAGCTTACAGTGAAAAACTGTTTTTCTTTTTAAAGGCACGCTATTGTGACACCAGATATGAGTTGCAAAGTGGACTGGCAAAGGTTGGCAGAGTACACGCTGAAGGCCTGACACACCCGCTTGAAGGAAACTGACTGCTATTAGCTTACAGTGAAAAACTTTTTTTCTTTTTAAAGGCACGCTATTGTGACACCAGATATGAGTGGCAAAGTACACTGGCAGAGGTTGGCAGAGTACACGCTGAAGGCCTGACACACCCGCTTGAAGGACACTGACTGCTATTAGCTTACAGTGAAAAACTGTTTTTCTTTTTAAAGGCACGCTATTGTGACACCAGATATGAGTGGCAAAGTACACTGGCAGAGGTTGGCAGAGTACACGCTGAAGGCCTGACACACCCACTTGAAGACAACTAACTGCTATTCAATCTATAACAGTGAAAAAAGTTTTTGGGTTTTAAATGCACGCTATTGTGACACCAGATATGAGTGGCAATGTGCACTTGCAGAGGTTGGCAGAGTACACGCTGAAGGCCTGACACACCCGCTTGAAGGAAACTGACTGCTATTAGCTTACAGTGAAAAACTTTTTTCTTTTTAAATGCACGCTATTGTGACACCAGATATGAGTGGCAATGTGCACTTGCAGAGGTTAGCAGAGTACACGCTGAAGGCCTGACACACCCGCTTGAAGGAAACTGACTGCTATTAGTTTACAGTGAAAAACTTTTTTCTTTTTAAAGGCACGCTATTGTGACACCAGATATGAGTGGCAAAGTACACTGGCAGAGGTTGGCAGAGTACACGCTGAAGGCCTGACAAACCCGCTTGAAGGACACTGACTGCTATTAGCTTACAGTGAAAAACTTTTTTCTTTTTAAAGGCACGCTATTGTGACACCAGATATGAGTTGCAAAGTGGACTGGCAAAGGTTGGCAGAGTACACGCTGAAGGCCTGACACACCCGCTTGAAGGAAACTGACTGCTATTAGCTTACAGTGAAAAACTTTTTTTCTTTTTAAAGGCACGCTATTGTGACACCAGATATGAGTGGCAAAGTACACTGGCAGAGGTTGGCAGAGTACACGCTGAAGGCCTGACACACCCGCTTGAAGGACACTGACTGCTATTAGCTTACAGTGAAAAACTGTTTTTCTTTTTAAAGGCACGCTATTGTGACACCAGATATGAGTTGCAAAGTGGACTGGCAAAGGTTGGCAGAGTACACGCTGAAGGCCTGACACACCCGCTTGAAGGAAACTGACTGCTATTAGCTTACAGTGAAAAACTTTTTTTCTTTTTAAAGGCACGCTATTGTGACACCAGATATGAGTGGCAAAGTACACTGGCAGAGGTTGGCAGAGTACACGCTGAAGGCCTGACACACCCACTTGAAGACAACTAACTGCTATTCAATCTATAACAGTGAAAAACGTTTTTGGGTTTTAAATGCACGCTATTGTGACACCAGATATGAGTGGCAATGTGCACTTGCAGAGGTTGGCAGAGTACACGCTGAAGGCCTGACACACCCGCTTGAAGGAAACTGACTGCTATTAGCTTACAGTGAAAAACTTTTTTCTTTTTAAAGGCACGCTATTGTGACACCAGATATGAGTGGCAAAGTGGACTGGCAAAGGTTGGCAGAGTACACGCTGAAGGCCTGACACACCCGCTTGAAGGAAACTGACTGCTATTAGCTTACAGTGAAAAGTCTTTTTTTCTTTTTAAAGGCACGCTATTGTGAAACCAGATATGAGTGGCAAAGTACACTGGCAGAGGTTGGCAGAGTACACGCTGAAGGCATGACACACCCGCTTGAAGGACACTGACTGCTATTAGCTTACAGTGAAAAACTTTTTTTTCTTTTTAAAGGCACGCTATTGTGACACCAGATATGAGTGGCAAAGTACACTGGCAGAGGGTGGCAGAGTACACGCTGAAGGCCTGACACACCCGCTTGAAGGACACTGACTGCTATTAGCTTACAGTGAAAAACTGTTTTTCTTTTTAAAGGCACGCTATTGTGACACCAGATATGAGTGGCAAAGTACACTGGCAGAGGTTGGCAGAGTACACGCTGAAGGCCTGACACACCCGCTTGAAGGACACTGACTGCTATTAGCTTACAGTGAAAAACTTTTTTCTTTTTAAAGGCACGCTATTGTGACACCAGATATGAGTGGCAAAGTACACTGGCAGAGGTTGGCAGAGTACACGCTGAAGGCCTGACACACCCGCTTGAAGGAAACTGACTGCTATTAGCTTACAGTGAAAAACTGTTTTTCTTTTTAAAGGCACGCTATTGTGACACCAGATATGAGTTGCAAAGTGGACTGGCAAAGGTTGGCAGAGTACACGCTGAAGGCCTGACACACCCGCTTGAAGGAAACTGACTGCTATTAGCTTACAGTGAAAAACGTTTTTTCTTTTTAAAGGCACGCTATTGTGACACCAGATATGAGTGGCAAAGTACACTGGCAGAGGTTGGCAGAGTACACGCTGAAGGCCTGACACACCCGCTTGAAGGACACTGACTGCTATTAGCTTACAGTGAAAAACTGTTTTTCTTTTTAAAGGCACGCTATTGTGACACCAGATATGAGTGGCAAAGTACACTGGCAGAGGTTGGCAGAGTACACGCTGAAGGCCTGACACACCCACTTGAAGACAACTAACTGCTATTCAATCTATAACAGTGAAAAAAGTTTTTGGGTTTTAAATGCACGCTATTGTGACACCAGATATGAGTGGCAAAGTAGGTTGACAGAGTGGCAGAGGTTGGCAGAGTACACGCTGAAGGCCTGACACACCCGCTTGAAGGACACTGACTGCTATTAGCTTACAGTGAAAAACTGTTTTTCTTTTTAAAGGCATGCTATTGTGACACCAGATATGAGTGGCAAAGTACACTGGCAGAGGTTGGCAGAGTACACGCTGAAGGCCTGACACACCCACTTGAAGACAACTAACTGCTATTCAATCTATAACAGTGGAAAAAGTTTTGGGGTTTTAAATGCACGCTATTGTGACACCAGATATGAGTGGCAAAGTACACTGGCAGAGGTTGGCAGAGTACACGCTGAAGGCCTGACACACCCGCTTGAAGTACACTGACTGCTATTAGTCTACAGTGAAAAACTGTTTTACTTTTTAAAGGCACGCTATTGTAACACCAGATATGAGTTGCAAAGTGTACTGGCAGAGGTTGGCAGAGTATACGCTGAAGGCCTGACACACCCGCTTGAAGGACACTGACTGCTATTAGCTTACAGTGAAAAACTGTTTTTCTTTTTAAAAGCACGCTATTGTGACACCCAATATGAGTGGCAAAGTACAACGGCAGAGGTTGGCAGAGTACACGCTGAAGGCCTGACACCCGCTTGAAGGACACTGACTGCTATTAGCTTTCAGTGAAAAACTTTTTTCTTTTTAAAGGCACGCTATTGTGGCACCAGATATGAGTGGCAAAGTGGACTGGCAGAGGTTGGCAGAGTACACGCTGAAGGCCTGACACACCCGCTTGAAGGACACTGACTGCTATTAGCTTACAGTGAAAAACTTTTTTTCTTTTTAAAGGCACGCTATTGTGACACCAGATATGAGTGGCAAAGTGGACTGGCAAAGGTTGGCAGAGTACACGCTGAAGGCCTGACAAACCCGCTTGAAGGACACTGACTGCTATTAGCTTACAGTGAAAAACTTTTTTCTTTTTAAAGGCACGCTATTGTGACACCAGATATGAGTGGCAAAGTACACTGGCAGAGGTTGGCAGAGTACACGCTGAAGGCCTGACACACCCGCTTGAAGGACACTGACTGCTATTAGCTTACAGTGAAAAACTGTTTTTCTTTTTAAAGGCACGCTATTGTGACACCAGATATGAGTTGCAAAGTGGACTGGCAAAGGTTGGCAGAGTACACGCTGAAGGCCTGACACACCCGCTTGAAGGAAACTGACTGCTATTAGCTTACAGTGAAAAACTTTTTTCTTTTTAAAGGCACGCTATTGTGACACCAGATATGAGTGGCAAAGTACACTGGCAGAGGTTGGCAGAGTACACGCTGAAGGCCTGACACACCCGTTTGAAGGACACTGACTGCTATTAGCTTACAGTGAAAAACTGTTTTTCTTTTTAAAGGCACGCTATTGTGACACCAGATATGAGTTGCAAAGTGGACTGGCAAAGGTTGGCAGAGTACACGCTGAAGGCCTGACACACCCGCTTGAAGGAAACTGACTGCTATTAGCTTACAGTGAAAAACTTTTTTTCTTTTTAAAGGCACGCTATTGTGACACCAGATATGAGTGGCAAAGTACACTGGCAGAGGTTGGCAGAGTACACGCTGAAGGCCTGACACACCCGCTTGAAGGACACTGACTGCTATTAGCTTACAGTGAAAAACTGTTTTTCTTTTTAAAGGCACGCTATTGTGACACCAGATATGAGTTGCAAAGTGGACTGGCAAAGGTTGGCAGAGTACACGCTGAAGGCCTGACACACCCGCTTGAAGGAAACTGACTGCTATTAGCTTACAGTGAAAAACTTTTTTTCTTTTTAAAGGCACGCTATTGTGACACCAGATATGAGTGGCAAAGTACATTGGCAGAGGTTGGCAGAGTACACGCTGAAGGCCTGACACACCCACTTGAAGACAACTAACTGCTATTCAATCTATAACAGTGAAAAAAGTTTTTGGGTTTTAAATGCACGCTATTGTGACACCAGATATCCAAAGTGGACTGGCAAAGGTTGGCAGAGTACACGCTGAAGGCCTGACAAACCCGCTTGAAGGACACTGACTGCTATTAGCTTACAGTGAAAAACTTTTTTCTTTTTAAAGGCACGCTATTGTGACACCAGATATGAGTGGCAAAGTACACTGGCAGAGGTTGGCAGAGTACACGCTGAAGGCCTGACACACCCGCTTGAAGGACACTGACTGCTATTAGCTTACAGTGAAAAACTGTTTTTCTTTTTAAAGGCACACTATTGTGACACCAGATATGAGTTGCAAAGTGGACTGGCAAAGGTTGGCAGAGTACACGCTGAAGGCCTGACACACCCGCTTGAAGGAAACTGACTGCTATTAGCTTACAGTGAAAAACTTTTTTCTTTTTAAAGGCACGCTATTGTGACACCAGATATGAGTGGCAAAGTACACTGGCAGAGGTTGGCAGAGTACACGCTGAAGGCCTGACACACCCGTTTGAAGGACACTGACTGCTATTAGCTTACAGTGAAAAACTGTTTTTCTTTTTAAAGGCACGCTATTGTGACACCAGATATGAGTTGCAAAGTGGACTGGCAAAGGTTGGCAGAGTACACGCTGAAGGCCTGACACACCCGCTTGAAGGAAACTGACTGCTATTAGCTTACAGTGAAAAACTTTTTTTCTTTTTAAAGGCACGCTATTGTGACACCAGATATGAGTGGCAAAGTACACTGGCAGAGGTTGGCAGAGTACACGCTGAAGGCCTGACACACCCGCTTGAAGGACACTGACTGCTATTAGCTTACAGTGAAAAACTGTTTTTCTTTTTAAAGGCACGCTATTGTGACACCAGATATGAGTTGCAAAGTGGACTGGCAAAGGTTGGCAGAGTACACGCTGAAGGCCTGACACACCCGCTTGAAGGAAACTGACTGCTATTAGCTTACAGTGAAAAACTTTTTTTCTTTTTAAAGGCACGCTATTGTGACACCAGATATGAGTGGCAAAGTACACTGGCAGAGGTTGGCAGAGTACACGCTGAAGGCCTGACACACCCACTTGAAGACAACTAACTGCTATTCAATCTATAACAGTGAAAAAAGTTTTTGGGTTTTAAATGCACGCTATTGTGACACCAGATATGAGTGGCAATGTGCACTTGCAGAGGTTGGCAGAGTACACGCTGAAGGCCTGACACACCCGCTTGAAGGAAACTGACTGCTATTAGCTTACAGTGAAAAACTTTTTTCTTTTTAAAGGCACGCTATTGTGACACCAGATATGAGTGGCAAAGTGGACTGGCAAAGGTTGGCAGAGTACACGCTGAAGGCCTGACACACCCGCTTGAAGGAAACTGACTGCTATTAGCTTACAGTGAAAAACTGTTTTTCTTTTTAAAGGCACGCTATTGTGACACCAGATATGAGTGGCAAAGTACACTGGCAGAGGTTGGCAGAGTACACGCTGAAGGCCTGACACACCCGCTTGAAGGACACTGACTGCTATTAGCTTACAGTGAAAAACTTTTTTTTCTTTTTAAAGGCACGCTATTGTGACACCAGATATGAGTGGCAAAGTACACTGGCAGAGGTTGGCAGAGTACACGCTGAAGGCCTGACACACCCGCTTGAAGGACACTGACTGCTATTAGCTTACAGTGAAAAACTGTTTTTCTTTTTAAAGGCACGCTATTGTGACACCAGATATGAGTGGCAAAGTACACTGGCAGAGGTTGGCAGAGTACACGCTGAAGGCCTGACACACCCGCTTGAAGGACACTGACTGCTATTAGCTTACAGTGAAAAACTTTTTTCTTTTTAAAGGCACGCTATTGTGACACCAGATATGAGTGGCAAAGTACACTGGCAGAGGTTGGCAGAGTACACGCTGAAGGCCTGACACACCCGCTTGAAGGACACTGACTGCTATTAGCTTACAGTGAAAAACTGTTTTTCTTTTTAAAGGCACGCTATTGTGACACCAGATATGAGTTGCAAAGTGGACTGGCAAAGGTTGGCAGAGTACACGCTGAAGGCCTGACACACCCGCTTGAAGGAAACTGACTGCTATTAGCTTACAGTGAAAAACTTTTTTTCTTTTTAAAGGCACGCTATTGTGACACCAGATATGAGTGGCAAAGTACACTGGCAGAGGTTGGCAGAGTACACGCTGAAGGCCTGACACACCCGCTTGAAGGACACTGACTGCTATTAGCTTACAGTGAAAAACTGTTTTTCTTTTTAAAGGCACGCTATTGTGACACCAGATATGAGTGGCAAAGTACACTGAAAGAGGTTGGCAGAGTACACGCTGAAGGCCTGACACACCCACTTGAAGACAACTAACTGCTATTCAATCTATAACAGTGAAAAAAGTTTTTGGGTTTTAAATGCACGCTATTGTGACACCAGATATGAGTGGCAATGTGCACTTGCAGAGGTTGGCAGAGTACACGCTGAAGGCCTGACACACCCGCTTGAAGGAAACTGACTGCTATTAGCTTACAGTGAAAAACTTTTTTCTTTTTAAATGCACGCTATTGTGACACCAGATATGAGTGGCAATGTGCACTTGCAGAGGTTAGCAGAGTACACGCTGAAGGCCTGACACACCCGCTTGAAGGAAACTGACTGCTATTAGTTTACAGTGAAAAACTTTTTTCTTTTTAAAGGCACGCTATTGTGACACCAGATATGAGTGGCAAAGTACACTGGCAGAGGTTGGCAGAGTACACGCTGAAGGCCTGACAAACCCGCTTGAAGGACACTGACTGCTATTAGCTTACAGTGAAAAACTTTTTTCTTTTTAAAGGCACGCTATTGTGACACCAGATATGAGTTGCAAAGTGGACTGGCAAAGGTTGGCAGAGTACACGCTGAAGGCCTGACACACCCGCTTGAAGGAAACTGACTGCTATTAGCTTACAGTGAAAAACTTTTTTTCTTTTTAAAGGCACGCTATTGTGACACCAGATATGAGTGGCAAAGTACACTGGCAGAGGTTGGCAGAGTACACGCTGAAGGCCTGACACACCCACTTGAAGACAACTAACTGCTATTCAATCTATAACAGTGAAAAACGTTTTTGGGTTTTAAATGCACGCTATTGTGACACCAGATATGAGTGGCAATGTGCACTTGCAGAGGTTGGCAGAGTACACGCTGAAGGCCTGACACACCCGCTTGAAGGAAACTGACTGCTATTAGCTTACAGTGAAAAACTTTTTTCTTTTTAAAGGCACGCTATTGTGACACCAGATATGAGTGGCAAAGTGGACTGGCAAAGGTTGGCAGAGTACACGCTGAAGGCCTGACACACCCGCTTGAAGGAAACTGACTGCTATTAGCTTACAGTGAAAAGTCTTTTTTTCTTTTTAAAGGCACGCTATTGTGAAACCAGATATGAGTGGCAAAGTACACTGGCAGAGGTTGGCAGAGTACACGCTGAAGGCATGACACACCCGCTTGAAGGACACTGACTGCTATTAGCTTACAGTGAAAAACTTTTTTTTCTTTTTAAAGGCACGCTATTGTGACACCAGATATGAGTGGCAAAGTACACTGGCAGAGGGTGGCAGAGTACACGCTGAAGGCCTGACACACCCGCTTGAAGGACACTGACTGCTATTAGCTTACAGTGAAAAACTGTTTTTCTTTTTAAAGGCACGCTATTGTGACACCAGATATGAGTGGCAAAGTACACTGGCAGAGGTTGGCAGAGTACACGCTGAAGGCCTGACACACCCGCTTGAAGGACACTGACTGCTATTAGCTTACAGTGAAAAACTTTTTTCTTTTTAAAGGCACGCTATTGTGACACCAGATATGAGTGGCAAAGTACACTGGCAGAGGTTGGCAGAGTACACGCTGAAGGCCTGACACACCCGCTTGAAGGAAACTGACTGCTATTAGCTTACAGTGAAAAACTGTTTCTCTTTTTAAAGGCACGCTATTGTGACACCAGATATGAGTTGCAAAGTGGACTGGCAAAGGTTGGCAGAGTACACGCTGAAGGCCTGACACACCCGCTTGAAGGAAACTGACTGCTATTAGCTTACAGTGAAAAACTTTTTTTCTTTTTAAAGGCACGCTATTGTGACACCAGATATGAGTGGCAAAGTACACTGGCAGAGGTTGGCAGAGTACACGCTGAAGGCCTGACACACCCGCTTGAAGGACACTGACTGCTATTAGCTTACAGTGAAAAACTGTTTTTCTTTTTAAAGGCACGCTATTGTGACACCAGATATGAGTGGCAAAGTACACTGGCAGAGGTTGGCAGAGTACACGCTGAAGGCCTGACACACCCACTTGAAGACAACTAACTGCTATTCAATCTATAACAGTGAAAAAAGTTTTTGGGTTTTAAATGCACGCTATTGTGACACCAGATATGAGTGGCAATGTGCACTTGCAGAGGTTGGCAGAGTACACGCTGAAGGCCTGACACACCCGCTTGAAGGAAACTGACTGCTATTAGCTTACAGTGAAAAACTTTTTTCTTTTTAAATGCACGCTATTGTGACACCAGATATGAGTGGCAATGTGCACTTGCAGAGGTTGGCAGAGTACACGCTGAAGGCCTGACACACCCGCTTGAAGGAAACTGACTGCTATTAGTTTACAGTGAAAAACTTTTTTCTTTTTAAAGGCACGCTATTGTGACACCAGATATGAGTGGCAAAGTACACTGGCAGAGGTTGGCAGAGTACACGCTGAAGGCCTGACACACCCGCTTGAAGGACACTGACTGCTATTAGCTTACAGTGAAAAACTTTTTTTTCTTTTTAAAGGCATGCTATTGTGACACCAGATATGAGTGGCAAAGTAGGTTGACAGAGTGGCAGAGGTTGGCAGAGTACACGCTGAAGGCCTGACACACCCGCTTGAAGGACACTGACTGCTATTAGCTTACAGTGAAAAACTGTTTTTCTTTTTAAAGGCATGCTATTGTGACACCAGATATGAGTTTCAAAGTACACTGGCAGAGGTTGGCAGAGTACACGCTGAAGGCCTGACACACCCACTTGAAGACAACTAACTGCTATTCAATCTATAACAGTGGAAAAAGTTTTGGGGTTTTAAATGCACGCTATTGTGACACCAGATATGAGTGGCAAAGTACACTGGCAGAGGTTGGCAGAGTACACGCTGAAGGCCTGACACACCCGCTTGAAGTACACTGACTGCTATTAGTCTACAGTGAAAAACTGTTTTACTTTTTAAAGGCACGCTATTGTAACACCAGATATGAGTTGCAAAGTGTACTGGCAGAGGTTGGCAGAGTATACGCTGAAGGCCTGACACACCCGCTTGAAGGACACTGACTGCTATTAGCTTACAGTGAAAAACTGTTTTTCTTTTTAAAAGCACGCTATTGTGACACCCAATATGAGTGGCAAAGTACAACGGCAGAGGTTGGCAGAGTACACGCTGAAGGCCTGACACCCGCTTGAAGGACACTGACTGCTATTAGCTTTCAGTGAAAAACTTTTTTCTTTTTAAAGGCACGCTATTGTGGCACCAGATATGAGTGGCAAAGTGGACTGGCAGAGGTTGGCAGAGTACACGCTGAAGGCCTGACACACCCGCTTGAAGGACACTGACTGCTATTAGCTTACAGTGAAAAACTTTTTTTCTTTTTAAAGGCACGCTATTGTGACACCAGATATGAGTGGCAAAGTACACTGGCAGAGGTTGGCAGAGTACACGCTGAAGGCCTGACAAACCCGCTTGAAGGACACTGACTGCTATTAGCTTACAGTGAAAAACTTTTTTCTTTTTAAAGGCACGCTATTGTGACACCAGATATGAGTGGCAAAGTACACTGGCAGAGGTTGGCAGAGTACACGCTGAAGGCCTGACACACCCGCTTGAAGGACACTGACTGCTATTAGCTTACAGTGAAAAACTGTTTTTCTTTTTAAAGGCACGCTATTGTGACACCAGATATGAGTTGCAAAGTGGACTGGCAAAGGTTGGCAGAGTACACGCTGAAGGCCTGACACACCCGCTTGAAGGAAACTGACTGCTATTAGCTTACAGTGAAAAACTTTTTTCTTTTTAAAGGCACGCTATTGTGACACCAGATATGAGTGGCAAAGTACACTGGCAGAGGTTGGCAGAGTACACGCTGAAGGCCTGACACACCCGCTTGAAGGACACTGACTGCTATTAGCTTACAGTGAAAAACTGTTTTTCTTTTTAAAGGCACGCTATTGTGACACCAGATATGAGTTGCAAAGTGGACTGGCAAAGGTTGGCAGAGTACACGCTGAAGGCCTGACACACCCGCTTGAAGGAAACTGACTGCTATTAGCTTACAGTGAAAAACTTTTTTTCTTTTTAAAGGCACGCTATTGTGACACCAGATATGAGTGGCAAAGTACACTGGCAGAGGTTGGCAGAGTACACGCTGAAGGCCTGACACACCCGCTTGAAGGACACTGACTGCTATTAGCTTACAGTGAAAAACTGTTTTTCTTTTTAAAGGCACGCTATTGTGACACCAGATATTAGTTGCAAAGTGGACTGGCAAAGGTTGGCAGAGTACACGCTGAAGGCCTGACACACCCGCTTGAAGGAAACTGACTGCTATTAGCTTACAGTGAAAAACTTTTTTTCTTTTTAAAGGCACGCTATTGTGACACCAGATATGAGTGGCAAAGTACACTGGCAGAGGTTGGCAGAGTAAACGCTGAAGGCCTGACACACCCACTTGAAGACAACTAACTGCTATTCAATCTATAACAGTGAAAAAAGTTTTTGGGTTTTAAATGCACGCTATTGTGACACCAGATATGAGTGGCAATGTGCACTTGCAGAGGTTGGCAGAGTACACGCTGAAGGCCTGACACACCCGCTTGAAGGAAACTGACTGCTATTAGCTTACAGTGAAAAACTTTTTTCTTTTTAAAGGCACGCTATTGTGACACCAGATATGAGTGGCAAAGTGGACTGGCAAAGGTTGGCAGAGTACACGCTGAAGGCCTGACACACCCGCTTGAAGGAAACTGACTGCTATTAGCTTACAGTGAAAAGTCTTTTTTTCTTTTTAAAGGCACGCTATTGTGAAACCAGATATGAGTGGCGAAGTACACTGGCAGAGGTTGGCAGAGTACACGCTGAAGGCCTGACACACCCGCTTGAAGGACACTGACTGCTATTAGCTTACAGTGAAAAACTTTTTTTTCTTTTTAAAGGCACGCTATTGTGACACCAGATATGAGTGGCAAAGTACACTGGCAGAGGTTGGCAGAGTACACGCTGAAGGCCTGACACACCCGCTTGAAGGACACTGACTGCTATTAGCTTACAGTGAAAAACTGTTTTTCTTTTTAAAGGCACGCTATTGTGACACCAGATATGAGTGGCAAAGTACACTGGCAGAGGTTGGCAGAGTACACGCTGAAGGCCTGACACACCCGCTTGAAGGACACTGACTGCTATTAGCTTACAGTGAAAAACTTTTTTTCTTTTTAAAGGCACGCTATTGTGACACCAGATATGAGTGGCAAAGTACACTGGCAGAGGTTGGCAGAGTACACGCTGAAGGCCTGACACACCCGCTTGAAGGACACTGACTGCTATTAGCTTACAGTGAAAAACTGTTTTTCTTTTTAAAGGCACGCTATTGTGACACCAGATATGAGTTGCAAAGTGGACTGGCAAAGGTTGGCAGAGTACACGCTGAAGGCCTGACACACCCGCTTGAAGGAAACTGACTGCTATTAGCTTACAGTGAAAAACTTTTTTTCTTTTTAAAGGCACGCTATTGTGACACCAGATATGAGTGGCAAAGTACACTGGCAGAGGTTGGCAGAGTACACGCTGAAGGCCTGACACACCCGCTTGAAGGACACTGACTGCTATTAGCTTACAGTGAAAAACTGTTTTTCTTTTTAAAGGCACGCTATTGTGACACCAGATATGAGTGGCAAAGTACACTGGCAGAGGTTGGCAGAGTACACGCTGAAGGCCTGACACACCCACTTGAAGACAACTAACTGCTATTCAATCTATAACAGTGAAAAAAGTTTTTGGGTTTTAAATGCACGCTATTGTGACACCAGATATGAGTGGCAATGTGCACTTGCAGAGGTTGGCAGAGTACACGCTGAAGGCCTGACACACCCGCTTGAAGGAAACTGACTGCTATAAGCTTACAGTGAAAAACTTTTTTCTTTTTAAATGCACGCTATTGTGATACCAGATATGAGTGGCAATGTGCACTTGCAGAGGTTAGCAGAGTACACGCTGAAGGCCTGACACACCCGCTTGAAGGAAACTGACTGCTATTAGTTTACAGTGAAAAACTTTTTTCTTTTTAAAGGCACGCTATTGTGACACCAGATATGAGTGGCAAAGTACACTGGCAGAGGTTGGCAGAGTACACGCTGAAGGCCTGACACACCCGCTTGAAGGACACTGACTGCTATTAGCTTACAGTGAAAAACTTTTTTTTCTTTTTAAAGGCACGCTATTGTGACACCAGATATGAGTGGCAAAGTGGATTGGCAAAGGTTGGCAGAGTACACGCTGAAGGCCTGACACACCCGCTTGAAGGAAACTGACTGCTATTAGCATACAGTGAAAAGTCTTTTTTTCTTTTTAAAGGCACGCTATTGTGACACCAGATATGAGTGGCAAAGTACACTGGCAGAGGTTGGCAGAGTACACGCTGAAGGCCTGACACACCCGCTTGAAGGAAACTGACTGCTATTAGCATACAGTGAAAAGTCTTTTTTTCTTTTTAAAGGCACGCTATTGTGACACCAGATATGAGTGGCAAAGTACACTGGCAGAGGTTGGCAGAGTACACGCTGAAGGCCTGACACACCCACTTGAAGACAACTAACTGCTAATCAATCTATAACAGTGAATAACGTTTTTTGGTTTCAAATGCACGCTATTGTGACACCAGATATGAGTGGCAATGTGCACTTGCAGAGGTTGGCAGAGTACACGCTGAAGGTCTAACACACCCGCTTGAAGGAAACTGACTGCTATTAGCTTACAGTGAAAAACTTTTTTTTCTTTTTAAAGGCACGCTATTGTGACACCAGATATGAGTGGCAAAGTACACTGGCAGAGGTTGGCAGAGTACACGCTGAAGGCCTGACACACCCGCTTGAAGACAACTAACTGCTATTCAATCTATAACAGTGAAAAAAGTTTTTTGGTTTTAAATGCACGCTATTGTGACACCAGATATGAGTGGCAATGTGCACTTGCAGAGGTTGGCAGAGTACACGCTGAAGGCCTGACACACCCGCTTGAAGGAAACTGACTGCTATTAGCTTACAGTGAAAAACTTTTTTCTTTTTAAAGGCACGCTATTGTGACACCAGATATGAGTGGCAAAGTGGACTGGCAAAGGTTGGCAGAGTACACGCTGAAGGCCTGGACACACCCGCTTGAAGGAAACTGACTGCTATTAGCTTACAGTGAAAAGTCTTTTTTTCTTTTTAAAGGCACGCTATTGTGACACCAGATATGAGTGGCAAAGTACACTGGCAGAGGTTGGCAGAGTACACGCTGAAGGCCTGACACACCCGCTTGAAGGACACTGACTGCTATTAGCTTACAGTGAAAAACTTTTTTCTTTTTAAAGGCACGCTATTGTGACACCAGATATGAGTGGCAAAGTGGACTGGCAAATGTTGGCAGAGTACACGCTGAAGGCCTGACACACCCGCTTGAAGGAAACTGACTGCTATTAGCTTACAGTGAAAAGTCTTTTTTTCTTTTTAAAGGCACGCTATTGTGACACCAGATATGAGTGGCAAAGTACACTGGCAGAGGTTGGCAGAGTACACGCTGAAGGCCTGACACACCCGCTTGAAGGACACTGACTGCTATTCGCTTACAGTGAAAAACTGTTTTTCTTTTTAAAGGCACGCTATTGTGACACCAGATATGAGTGGCAAAGTACACTGGCAGAGGTTGGCAGAGTACACGCTGAAGGCCTGACACACCCGCTTGAAGGACACTGACTGCTATTAGCTTACAGTGAAAAACTTTTTTCTTTTTAAAGGCACGCTATTGTGACACCAGATATGAGTTGCAAAGTGGACTGGCAAAGGTTGGCAGAGTACACGCTGAAGGCCTGACAAACCCGCTTGAAGGAAACTGACTGCTATTAGCTTACAGTGAAAAACTTTTTTCTTTTTAAAGGCACGCTATTGTGACACCAGATATGAGTGGCAAAGTACACTGGCAGAGGTTGGCAGAGTACACGCTGAAGGCTTGACACACACGCTTGAAGGACACTGACTGCTATTAGCTTACAGTGAAAAACTGTTTTTCTTTTTAAAGGCACGCTATTGTGACACCAGATATGAGTGGCAAAGTACACTGGCAGAGGTTGGCAGAGTACACGCTGAAAGCCTGACACACCCACTTGAAGACAACTAACTGCTATTCAATCTATAACAGTGAAAAAAGTTTTTGGGTTTTAAATGCACGCTATTGTGACACCAGATATGAGTGGCAATGTGCACTTGCAGAGGTTGGCAGAGTACACGCTGAAGGCCTGACACACCCGCTTGAAGGAAACTCACTGCTATTAGCTTACAGTGAAAAGTCTTTTTTTCTTTTTAAAGGCACGCTATTGTGACACCAGATATGAGTGGCAAAGTACACTGGCAGAGGTTGGCAGAGTACACGCTGAAGGCCTGACACACCTGCTTGAAGGAAACTGACTGCTATTAGCTTACAGTGAAAAACTTTTTTTCTTTTTAAAGGCACGCTATTGTGACACCAGATATGAGTGTCAAAGTACACTGGCAGAGGTTGGCAGAGTACACGCTGAAGGCCTGACACACCCGCTTGAAGGACACTAACTGCTATTAGCTTACAGTGAAAAACTGTTTTTCTTTTTAAAGGCACGCTATTGTGACACCAGATATGAGTGGCAAAGTACACTGGCAGAGGTTGGCAGAGTACACGCTGAAAGCCTGACACACCCACTTGAAGACAACTAACTGCTATTCAATCTATAACAGTGAAAAAAGTTTTTGGGTTTTAAATGCACGCTATTGTGACACCAGATATGAGTGGCAATGTGCACTTGCAGAGGTTGGCAGAGTACACGCTGAAGGCCTGACACACCCGCTTGAAGGAAACTGACTGCTATTAGCTTACAGTGAAAAGTATTTTTTTCTTTTTAAAGGCACGCTATTGTGACACAAGATATGAGTTGCAAAGTACACTGGCAGAGGTTGGCAGAGTACACGCTGAAGGCCTGACACACCCGCTTGAAGGACACTGACTGCTATTAGCTTACAGTGAAAACCTTTTTTTCTTTTTAAAGGCACGCTATTGTGACACCAGATATGAGTGGCAAAGTGGACTGGCAAAGGTTGGCAGAGTACACGCTGAAGGCCTGACACACCCGCTTGAAGGAAACTGACTGCTATTAGCTTACAGTGAAAAGTCTTTTTTTCTTTTTAAAGGCACGCTATTGTGACACCAGATATGAGTGGCAAAGTACACTGGCAGAGGTTGGCAGAGTACACGCTGAAGGCCTGACAAACCCGCTTGAAGGACACTGACTGCTATTAGCTTACAGTGAAAAACTGTTTTTCTTTTTAAAGGCACGCTATTGTGACACCAGATATGAGTGGCAAAGTACACTGGCAGAGGTTGGCAGAGTACACGCTGAAGGCCTGACACACCCACTTGAAGACAACTAACTGCTAATCAATCTATAACAGTGAATAACGTTTTTTGGTTTCAAATGCACGCTATTGTGACACCAGATATGAGTGGCAATGTGCACTTGCAGAGGTTGGCAGAGTACACGCTGAAGGCCTAACACACCCGCTTGAAGGAAACTGACTGCTATTAGCTTACAGTGAAAAACTTTTTTTTCTTTTTAAAGGCACGCTATTGTGACACCAGATATGAGTGGCAAAGTACACTGGCAGAGGTTGGCAGAGTACACGCTGAAGGCCTGACACACCTGCTTGAAGGACACTGACTGCTATTAGCTTACAGTGAAAAACTGTTTTTCTTTTTAAAGGCACGCTATTGTGGCACCAGATATGAGTGGCAAAGTGGACTGGCAGAGGTTGGCAGAGTACACGCTGAAGGCCTGACACACCCGCTTGAAGGACACTGACTGCTATTAGCTTACAGTGAAAAACATTTTTTCTTTTTAAAGGCACGCTATTGTGACACCAGATATGAGTGGCAAAGTACACTGGCAGAGGTTGGCAGAGTACACGCTGAAGGCCTGACACACCCGCTTGAAGACAACTAACTGCTATTCAATCTATAACAGTGAAAAAAGTTTTTTGGTTTTAAATGCACGCTATTGTGACACCAGATATGAGTGGCAATGTGCACTTGCAGAGGTTGGCAGAGTACACGCTGAAGGCCTGACACACCCGCTTGAAGGAAACTGACTGCTATTAGCTTACAGTGAAAAACTTTTTTCTTTTTAAAGGCACGCTATTGTGACACCAGATATGAGTGGCAAAGTGGACTGGCAAAGGTTGGCAGAGTACACGCTGAAGGCCTGACACACCCGCTTGAAGGAAACTGACTGCTATTAGCTTACAGTGAAAAGTCTTTTTTTCTTTTTAAAGGCACGCTATTGTGACACCAGATATGAGTGGCAAAGTACACTGGCAGAGGTTGGCAGAGTACACGCTGAAGGCCTGACAAACCCGCTTGAAGGACACTGACTGCTATTAGCTTACAGTGAAAAACTGTTTTTCTTTTTAAAGGCACGCTATTGTGACACCAGATATGAGTGGCAAAGTACACTGGCAGAGGTTGGCAGAGTACACGCTGAAGGCCTGACACACCCACTTGAAGACAACTAACTGCTAATCAATCTATAACCGTGAATAACGTTTTTTGGTTTCAAATGCACGCTATTGTGACACCAGATATGAGTGGCAATGTGCACTTGCAGAGGTTGGCAGAGTACACGCTGAAGGCCTAACACACCCGCTTGAAGGAAACTGACTGCTATTAGCTTACAGTGAAAAACTTTTTTTTCTTTTTAAAGGCACGCTATTGTGACACCAGATATGAGTGGCAAAGTACACTGGCAGAGGTTGGCAGAGTACACGCTGAAGGCCTGACACACCTGCTTGAAGGACACTGACTGCTATTAGCTTACAGTGAAAAACTGTTTTTCTTTTTAAAGGCACGCTATTGTGGCACCAGATATGAGTGGCAAAGTGGACTGGCAGAGGTTGGCAGAGTACACGCTGAAGGCCTGACACACCCGCTTGAAGGACACTGACTGCTATTAGCTTACAGTGAAAAACTGTTTTTCTTTTTAAAGGCACGCTATTGTGACACCAGATATGAGTGGCAAAGTACACTGGCAGAGGTTGGCAGAGTACACGCTGAAGGCCTGACACACCCGCTTGAAGACAACTAACTGCTATTCAATCTATAACAGTGAAAAAAGTTTTTTGGTTTTAAATGCACGCTATTGTGACACCAGATATGAGTGGCAATGTGCACTTGCAGAGGTTGGCAGAGTACACGCTGAAGGCCTGACACACCCGCTTGAAGGAAACTGACTGCTATTAGCTTACAGTGAAAAACTTTTTTCTTTTTAAAGGCACGCTATTGTGACACCAGATATGAGTGGCAAAGTGGACTGGCAAAGGTTGGCAGAGTACACGCTGAAGGCCTGACACACCCGCTTGAAGGAAACTGACTGCTATTAGCTTACAGTGAAAAGTCTTTTTTTCTTTTTAAAGGCACGCTATTGTGACACCAGATATGAGTGGCAAAGTACACTGGCAGAGGTTGGCAGAGTACACGCTGAAGGCCTGACACACCCGCTTGAAGGACACTGACTGCTATTAGCTTACAGTGAAAAACTGTTTTTCTTTTTAAAGGCACGCTATTGTGACACCAGATATGAGTGGCAAAGTACACTGGCAGAGGTTGGCAGAGTACACGCTGAAGGCCTGACACACCCACTTGAAGACAACTAACTGCTAATCAATCTATAACAGTGAATAACGTTTTTTGGTTTCAAATGCACGCTATTGTGACACCAGATATGAGTGGCAATGTGCACTTGCAGAGGTTGGCAGAGTAAACGCTGAAGGCCTAACACACCCGCTTGAAGGAAACTGACTGCTATTAGCTTACAGTGAAAAACTTTTTTTTCTTTTTAAAGGCACGCTATTGTGACACCAGATATGAGTGGCAAAGTACACTGGCAGAGGTTGGCAGAGTACACGCTGAAGGCCTGACACACCCGCTTGAAGGACACTGACTGCTATTAGCTTACAGTGAAAAACTGTTTTTCTTTTTAAAGGCACGCTATTGTGACACCAGATATGAGTGGCAAAGAACACTGGCAGAGGTTGGCAGAGTACACGCTGAAGGCCTGACACACCCACTTGAAGACAACTAACTGCTAATCAATCTATAACAGTGAATAACGTTTTTTGGTTTCAAATGCACGCTATTGTGACACCAGATATGAGTGGCAATGTGCACTTGCAGAGGTTGGCAGAGTACACGCTGAAGGCCTCACACACCCGCTTGAAGGAAACTGACTGCTATTAGCTTACAGTGAAAAACTTTTTTTCTTTTTAAAGGCACGCTATTGTGACACCAGATATGAGTGGCAAAGTGGACTGGTAAAGGTTGGCAGAGTACACGCTGAAGGCCTGACACACCCGCCTGAAGGAAACTGACTGCTATTAGCTTACAGTGAAAAACTTTTTTTTCTTTTTAAAGGCACGCTATTGTGACACCAGATATGAGTGGCAAAGTACACTGGCAGAGGTTGGCAGAGTACACGCTGAAGGCCTGACACACCCGCTTGAAGGACACTGACTGCTATTAGCTTACAGTGAAAAACTGTTTTTCTTTTTAAAGGCACGCTATTGTGACACCAGATATGAGTGGCAAAGTACACTGGCAGAGGTTGGCAGAGTACACGCTGAAGGCCTGACAAACCCGCTTGAAGGACACTGACTGCTATTAGCTTACAGTGAAAAACTGTTTTTCTTTTTAAAGGCACGCTATTGTGACACCAGATATGAGTGGCAAAGTACACTGGCAGAGGTTGGCAGAGTACACGCTGAAGGCCTGACACACCCACTTGAAGACAACTAACTGCTAATCAATCTATAACCGTGAATAACGTTTTTTGGTTTCAAATGCACGCTATTGTGACACCAGATATGAGTGGCAATGTGCACTTGCAGAGGTTGGCAGAGTACACGCTGAAGGCCTGACACACCTGCTTGAAGGACACTGACTGCTATTAGCTTACAGTGAAAAACTGTTTTTCTTTTTAAAGGCACGCTATTGTGGCACCAGATATGAGTGGCAAAGTGGACTGGCAGAGGTTGGCAGAGTACACGCTGAAGGCCTGACACACCCGCTTGAAGGACACTGACTGCTATTAGCTTACAGTGAAAAACTGTTTTTCTTTTTAAAGGCACGCTATTGTGACACCAGATATGAGTGGCAAAGTACACTGGCAGAGGTTGGCAGAGTACACGCTGAAGGCCTGACACACCCGCTTGAAGACAACTAACTGCTATTCAATCTATAACAGTGAAAAAAGTTTTTTGGTTTTAAATGCACGCTATTGTGACACCAGATATGAGTGGCAATGTGCACTTGCAGAGGTTGGCAGAGTACACGCTGAAGGCCTGACACACCCGCTTGAAGGAAACTGACTGCTATTAGCTTACAGTGAAAAACTTTTTTCTTTTTAAAGGCACGCTATTGTGACACCAGATATGAGTGGCAAAGTGGACTGGCAAAGGTTGGCAGAGTACACGCTGAAGGCCTGTCACACCCGCTTGAAGGAAACTGACTGCTATTAGCTTACAGTGAAAAGTCTTTTTTTCTTTTTAAAGGCACGCTATTGTGACACCAGATATGAGTGGCAAAGTACACTGGCAGAGGTTGGCAGAGTACACGCTGAAGGCCTGACACACCCGCTTGAAGGACACTGACTGCTATTAGCTTACAGTGAAAAACTGTTTTTCTTTTTAAAGGCACGCTATTGTGACACCAGATATGAGTGGCAAAGTACACTGGCAGAGGTTGGCAGAGTACACGCTGAAGGCCTGACACACCCACTTGAAGACAACTAACTGCTAATCAATCTATAACAGTGAATAACGTTTTTTGGTTTCAAATGCACGCTATTGTGACACCAGATATGAGTGGCAATGTGCACTTGCAGAGGTTGGCAGAGTAAACGCTGAAGGCCTAACACACCCGCTTGAAGGAAACTGACTGCTATTAGCTTACAGTGAAAAACTTTTTTTTCTTTTTAAAGGCACGCTATTGTGACACCAGATATGAGTGGCAAAGTACACTGGCAGAGGTTGGCAGAGTACACGCTGAAGGCCTGACACACCCGCTTGAAGGACACTGACTGCTATTAGCTTACAGTGAAAAACTGTTTTTCTTTTTAAAGGCACGCTATTGTGACACCAGATATGAGTGGCAAAGAACACTGGCAGAGGTTGGCAGAGTACACGCTGAAGGCCTGACACACCCACTTGAAGACAACTAACTGCTAATCAATCTATAACAGTGAATAACGTTTTTTGGTTTCAAATGCACGCTATTGTGACACCAGATATGAGTGGCAATGTGCACTTGCAGAGGTTGGCAGAGTACACGCTGAAGGCCTCACACACCCGCTTGAAGGAAACTGACTGCTATTAGCTTACAGTGAAAAACTTTTTTTCTTTTTAAAGGCACGCTATTGTGACACCAGATATGAGTGGCAAAGTGGACTGGTAAAGGTTGGCAGAGTACACGCTGAAGGCCTGACACACCCGCCTGAAGGAAACTGACTGCTATTAGCTTACAGTGAAAAACTTTTTTTTCTTTTTAAAGGCACGCTATTGTGACACCAGATATGAGTGGCAAAGTACACTGGCAGAGGTTGGCAGAGTACACGCTGAAGGCCTGACACACCCGCTTGAAGGACACTGACTGCTATTAGCTTACAGTGAAAAACTGTTTTTCTTTTTAAAGGCATGCTATTGTGACACCAGATATGAGTGGCAAAGTACACTGGCAGAGGTTGGCAGAGTACACGCTGAAGGCCTGACACACCCGCTTGAAGGACACTGACTGCTATTAGCTTACAGTGAAAAACTTTTTTCTTTTTAAAGGCACGCTATTGTGACACCAGATATGAGTGGCAAAGTACACTGGCAGAGGTTGGCAGAGTACACGCTGAAAGCCTGACACACCCACTTGAAGACAACTAACTGCTATTCAATCTATAACAGTGAAAAAAGTTTTTGGGTTTTAAATGCACGCTATTGTGACACCAGATATGAGTGGCAATGTGCACTTGCAGAGGTTGGCAGAGTACACGCTGAAGGACTGACACACCCGCTTGAAGGAAACTGACTGCTATTAGCTTACAGTGAAAAACTTTTTTTCTTTTTAAAGGCACGCTATTGTGACACCAGATATGAGTGGCAAAGTACACTGGCAGAGGTTGGCAGAGTACACGCTGAAGGCCTGACACACCCGCTTGAAGGACACTGACTGCTATTAGCTTACAGTGAAAAACTGTTTTTCTTTTTAAAGGCACGCTATTGTGACACCAGATATGAGTGGCAAAGTACACTGGCAGAGGTTGGCAGAGTACACGCTGAAAGCCTGACACACCCACTTGAAGACAACTAACTGCTATTCAATCTATAACAGTGAAAAAAGTTTTTGGGTTTTAAATGCACGCTATTGTGACACCAGATATGAGTGGCAATGTGCACTTGCAGAGGTTGGCAGAGTACACGCTGGAGGCCTGACACACCCGCTTGAAGGACACTGACTGCTATTAGCTTACAGTGAAAAACTTTTTTCTTTTTAAAGGCACGCTATTGTGACACCAGATATGAGTGGCAAAGTGGACTGGCAAAGGTTGGCAGAGTACACGCTGAAGGCCTGACACACCCGCTTGAAGGAAACTGACTGCTATTAGCTTACAGTGAAAAGTCTTTTTTTCTTTTTAAAGGCACGCTATTGTGACACCAGATATGAGTGGCAAAGTACACTGGCAGAGGTTGGCAGAGTACACGCTGAAGGCCTGACACACCCGCTTGAAGGAAACTGACTGCTATTAGCTTACAGTGAAAAGTCTTTTTTTCTTTTTAAAGGCACGCAATTGTGACACCAGATATGAGTGGCAAAGTACACTGGCAGAGGTTGGCAGAGTACACGCTGAAGGCCTGACACACCCGCTTGAAGGACACTGACTGCTATTAGCTTACAGTGAAAAACTTTTTTCTTTTTAAAGGCACGCTATTGTGACACCAGATATGAGTGGCAAAGTGGACTGGCAAAGGTTGGCAGAGTACACGCTGAAGGCCTGACACACCCGCTTGAAGGAAACTGACTGCTATTAGCTTACAGTGAAAAGTCTTTTTTTCTTTTTAAAGGCACGCTATTGTGACACCAGATATGAGTGGCAAAGTACACTGGCAGAGGTTGGCAGAGTACACGCTGAAGGCCTGACACACCCGCTTGAAGACAACTAACTGCTAATCAATCTATAACAGTGAATAACGTTTTTTGGTTTCAAATGCACGCTATTGTGACACCAGATATGAGTGGCAATGTGCACTTGCAGAGGTTGGCAGAGTACACGCTGAAGGCCTAACACACCCGCTTGAAGGAAACTGACTGCTATTAGCTTACAGTGAAAAACTTTTTTTTCTTTTTAAAGGCACGCTATTGTGACACCAGATATGAGTGGCAAAGTACACTGGCAGAGGTTGGCAGAGTACACGCTGAAGGCCTGACACACCCGCTTGAAGGACACTGACTGCTATTAGCTTACAGTGAAAACTGTTTTTCTTTTTAAAGGCACGCTATTGTGACACCAGATATGAGTGGCAAAGTACACTGGCAGAGGTTGGCAGAGTACACGCTGAAGGCCTGACACACCCGCTTGAAAGACACTGACTGCTATTAGCTTACAGTGAAAAACTTTTTTCTTTTTAAAGGCACGCTATTGTGACACCAGATATGAGTTGCAAAGTGGACTGGCAAAGGTTGGCAGAGTACACGCTGAAGGCCTGACACACCCGCTTGAAGGACACTGACTGCTATTAGCTTACAGTGAAAACTGTTTTTCTTTTTAAAGGCACGCTATTGTGACACCAGATATGAGTGGCAAAGTACACTGGCAGAGGTTGGCAGAGTACACGCTGAAGGCCTGACACACCCGCTTGAAGGACACTGACTGCTATTAGCTTACAGTGAAAAACTTTTTTTCTTTTTAAAGGCACGCTATTGTGACACCAGATATGAGTGGCAAAGTACACTGGCAGAGGTTGGCAGAGTACACGCTGAAGGCCTGACACACCCGCTTGAAGGACACTGACTGCTATTAGCTTACAGTGAAAAACTGTTTTTCTTTTTAAAGGCACGCTATTGTGACACCAGATATTAGTGGCAAAGTACACTGGCAGAGGTTGGCAGAGTACACGCTGAAGGCCTGACACACCCACTTGAAGACAACTAACTGCTATTCAATCTATAACAGTGAAAAAAGTTTTTGGGTTTTAAATGCACGCTATTGTGACACCAGATATGAGTGGCAATGTGCACTTGCAGAGGTTGGCAGAGTACACGCTGAAGGCCTGTCACACCCGCTTGAAGGAAACTGACTGCTATTAGCTTACAGTGAAAAACTTTTTTTCTTTTTAAAGGCACGCTATTGTGACACCAGATATGAGTGGCAAAGTGGACTGGCAAAGGTTGGCAGAGTACACGCTGACGGCCTGACACACCCGCTTGAAGGAAACTGACTGCTATTAGCTTACAGTGAAAAACTGTTTTTCTTTTTAAAGGCACGCTATTGTGACACCAGATATGAGTGGCAAAGTACACTGGCAGAGGTTGGCAGAGTACACGCTGAAGGCCTGACACACCCGCTTGAAAGACACTGACTGCTATTAGCTTACAGTGAAAAACTTTTTTCTTTTTAAAGGCACGCTATTGTGACACCAGATATGAGTTGCAAAGTGGACTGGCAAAGGTTGGCAGAGTACATGCTGAAGGCCTGACACCCGCTTGAAGGAAACTGACTGCTATTAGCTTACAGTGAAAAACTTTTTTTCTTTTTAAAGGCACGCTATTGTGACACCAGATATGAGTGGCAAAGTACACTGGCAGAGGTTGGCAGAGTACACGCTGAAGGCCTGACACACCCGCTTGAAGGACACTGACTGCTATTAGCTTACAGTGAAAAACTTTTTTTCTTTTTAAAGGCACGCTATTGTGACACCAGATATGAGTGGCAAAGTACACTGGCAGAGGTTGGCAGAGTACACGCTGAAGGCCTGACACACCCGCTTGAAGGACACTGACTGCTATTAGCTTACAGTGAAAAACTGTTTTTCTTTTTAAAGGCACGCTATTGTGACACCAGATATGAGTGGCAAAGTACACTGGCAGAGGTTGGCAGAGTACACGCTGAAGGCCTGACACACCCACTTGAAGACAACTAACTGCTATTCAATCTATAACAGTGAAAAAAGTTTTTGGGTTTTAAATGCACGCTATTGTGACACCAGATATGAGTGGCAATGTGCACTTGCAGAGGTTGGCAGAGTACACGCTGAAGGCCTGTCACACCCGCTTGAAGGAAACTGACTGCTATTAGCTTACAGTGAAAAACTTTTTTTCTTTTTAAAGGCACGCTATTGTGACACCAGATATGAGTGGCAAAGTGGACTGGCAAAGGTTGGCAGAGTACACGCTGACGGCCTGACACACCCGCTTGAAGGAAACTGACTGCTATTAGCTTACAGTGAAAAACTGTTTTTCTTTTTAAAGGCACGCTATTGTGACACCAGATATGAGTGGCAAAGTACACTGGCAGAGGTTGGCAGAGTACACGCTGAAGGCCTGACACACCCACTTGAAGACAACTAACTGCTATTCAATCTATAACAGTGAAAAAAGTTTTTGGATTTTAAATGCACGCTATTGTGACACCAGATATGAGTGGCAATGTGCACTTGCAGAGGTTGGCAGAGTACACGCTGAAGGCCTGACACACCCGCTTGAAGGAAACTGACTGCTATTAGCTTACAGTGAAAAACTTTTTTTCTTTTTAAAGGAACGCTATTGTGACACCAGATATGAGTGGCAAAGTGGACTGGCAAAGGTTGGCAGAGTACACGCTGAAGGCCTGACACACCCGCTTGAAGGAAACTGACTGCTGTTAGCTTACAGTGAAAAGTCTTTTTTTCTTTTTAAAGGCACGCTATTGTGACACCAGATATGAGTGGCAAAGTACACTGGCAGAGGTTGGCAGAGTTCACGCTGAAGGCCTGACACACCCGCTTGAAGGACACTGACTGCTATTAGCTTACAGTGAAAAACTTTTTTTCTTTTTAAAGGCACGCTATTGTGACACCAGATATGAGTGGCAAAGTGGACTGGCTAAGGTTGGCAGAGTACACGCTGAAGGCCTGACACACCCGCTTGAAGGAAACTGACTGCTATTAGCTTACAGTGAAAAACTTTTTTTCTTTTTAAAGGCACGCTATTGTGACACCAGATATGAGTGGCAAAGTACACTGGCAGAGGTTGGCAGAGTACACGCTGAAGGCCTGACATACCCGCTTGAAGGACACTGACTGCTATTAGCTTACAGTGAAAAACTGTTTTTCTTTTTAAAGGCATGCTATTGTGACACCAGATATGAGTGGCAAAGTACACTGGCAGAGGTTGGCAGAGTACACGCTGAAGGCCTGACACACCCGCTTGAAGGACACTGACTGCTATTAGCTTACAGTGAAAAACTTTTTTCTTTTTAAAGGCACGCTATTGTGACACCAGATATGAGTGGCAAAGTACACTGGCAGAGGTTGGCAGAGTACACGCTGAAAGCCTGACACACCCACTTGAAGACAACTAACTGCTATTCAATCTATAACAGTGAAAAAAGTTTTTGGGTTTTAAATGCACGCTATTGTGACACCAGATATGAGTGGCAATGTGCACTTGCAGAGGTTGGCAGAGTACACGCTGAAGGACTGACACACCCGCTTGAAGGAAACTGACTGCTATTAGCTTACAGTGAAAAACTTTTTTTCTTTTTAAAGGCACGCTATTGTGACACCAGATATGAGTGGCAAAGTACACTGGCAGAGGTTGGCAGAGTACACGCTGAAGGCCTGACACACCCGCTTGAAGGACACTGACTGCTATTAGCTTACAGTGAAAAACTGTTTTTCTTTTTAAAGGCACGCTATTGTGACACCAGATATGAGTGGCAAAGTACACTGGCAGAGGTTGGCAGAGTACACGCTGAAAGCCTGACACACCCACTTGAAGACAACTAACTGCTATTCAATCTATAACAGTGAAAAAAGTTTTTGGGTTTTAAATGCACGCTATTGTGACACCAGATATGAGTGGCAATGTGCACTTGCAGAGGTTGGCAGAGTACACGCTGGAGGCCTGACACACCCGCTTGAAGGACACTGACTGCTATTAGCTTACAGTGAAAAACTTTTTTCTTTTTAAAGGCACGCTATTGTGACACCAGATATGAGTGGCAAAGTGGACTGGCAAAGGTTGGCAGAGTACACGCTGAAGGCCTGACACACCCGCTTGAAGGAAACTGACTGCTATTAGCTTACAGTGAAAAGTCTTTTTTTCTTTTTAAAGGCACGCTATTGTGACACCAGATATGAGTGGCAAAGTACACTGGCAGAGGTTGGCAGAGTACACGCTGAAGGCCTGACACACCCGCTTGAAGGAAACTGACTGCTATTAGCTTACAGTGAAAAGTCTTTTTTTCTTTTTAAAGGCACGCAATTGTGACACCAGATATGAGTGGCAAAGTACACTGGCAGAGGTTGGCAGAGTACACGCTGAAGGCCTGACACACCCGCTTGAAGGACACTGACTGCTATTAGCTTACAGTGAAAAACTTTTTTCTTTTTAAAGGCACGCTATTGTGACACCAGATATGAGTGGCAAAGTGGACTGGCAAAGGTTGGCAGAGTACACGCTGAAGGCCTGACACACCCGCTTGAAGGAAACTGACTGCTATTAGCTTACAGTGAAAAGTCTTTTTTTCTTTTTAAAGGCACGCTATTGTGACACCAGATATGAGTGGCAAAGTACACTGGCAGAGGTTGGCAGAGTACACGCTGAAGGCCTGACACACCCGCTTGAAGACAACTAACTGCTAATCAATCTATAACAGTGAATAACGTTTTTTGGTTTCAAATGCACGCTATTGTGACACCAGATATGAGTGGCAATGTGCACTTGCAGAGGTTGGCAGAGTACACGCTGAAGGCCTAACACACCCGCTTGAAGGAAACTGACTGCTATTAGCTTACAGTGAAAAACTTTTTTTTCTTTTTAAAGGCACGCTATTGTGACACCAGATATGAGTGGCAAAGTACACTGGCAGAGGTTGGCAGAGTACACGCTGAAGGCCTGACACACCCGCTTGAAGGACACTGACTGCTATTAGCTTACAGTGAAAACTGTTTTTCTTTTTAAAGGCACGCTATTGTGACACCAGATATGAGTGGCAAAGTACACTGGCAGAGGTTGGCAGAGTACACGCTGAAGGCCTGACACACCCGCTTGAAAGACACTGACTGCTATTAGCTTACAGTGAAAAACTTTTTTCTTTTTAAAGGCACGCTATTGTGACACCAGATATGAGTTGCAAAGTGGACTGGCAAAGGTTGGCAGAGTACACGCTGAAGGCCTGACACACCCGCTTGAAGGACACTGACTGCTATTAGCTTACAGTGAAAACTGTTTTTCTTTTTAAAGGCACGCTATTGTGACACCAGATATGAGTGGCAAAGTACACTGGCAGAGGTTGGCAGAGTACACGCTGAAGGCCTGACACACCCGCTTGAAGGACACTGACTGCTATTAGCTTACAGTGAAAAACTTTTTTTCTTTTTAAAGGCACGCTATTGTGACACCAGATATGAGTGGCAAAGTACACTGGCAGAGGTTGGCAGAGTACACGCTGAAGGCCTGACACACCCGCTTGAAGGACACTGACTGCTATTAGCTTACAGTGAAAAACTGTTTTTCTTTTTAAAGGCACGCTATTGTGACACCAGATATTAGTGGCAAAGTACACTGGCAGAGGTTGGCAGAGTACACGCTGAAGGCCTGACACACCCACTTGAAGACAACTAACTGCTATTCAATCTATAACAGTGAAAAAAGTTTTTGGGTTTTAAATGCACGCTATTGTGACACCAGATATGAGTGGCAATGTGCACTTGCAGAGGTTGGCAGAGTACACGCTGAAGGCCTGTCACACCCGCTTGAAGGAAACTGACTGCTATTAGCTTACAGTGAAAAACTTTTTTTCTTTTTAAAGGCACGCTATTGTGACACCAGATATGAGTGGCAAAGTGGACTGGCAAAGGTTGGCAGAGTACACGCTGACGGCCTGACACACCCGCTTGAAGGAAACTGACTGCTATTAGCTTACAGTGAAAAACTGTTTTTCTTTTTAAAGGCACGCTATTGTGACACCAGATATGAGTGGCAAAGTACACTGGCAGAGGTTGGCAGAGTACACGCTGAAGGCCTGACACACCCGCTTGAAAGACACTGACTGCTATTAGCTTACAGTGAAAAACTTTTTTCTTTTTAAAGGCACGCTATTGTGACACCAGATATGAGTTGCAAAGTGGACTGGCAAAGGTTGGCAGAGTACATGCTGAAGGCCTGACACCCGCTTGAAGGAAACTGACTGCTATTAGCTTACAGTGAAAAACTTTTTTTCTTTTTAAAGGCACGCTATTGTGACACCAGATATGAGTGGCAAAGTACACTGGCAGAGGTTGGCAGAGTACACGCTGAAGGCCTGACACACCCGCTTGAAGGACACTGACTGCTATTAGCTTACAGTGAAAAACTTTTTTTCTTTTTAAAGGCACGCTATTGTGACACCAGATATGAGTGGCAAAGTACACTGGCAGAGGTTGGCAGAGTACACGCTGAAGGCCTGACACACCCGCTTGAAGGACACTGACTGCTATTAGCTTACAGTGAAAAACTGTTTTTCTTTTTAAAGGCACGCTATTGTGACACCAGATATGAGTGGCAAAGTACACTGGCAGAGGTTGGCAGAGTACACGCTGAAGGCCTGACACACCCACTTGAAGACAACTAACTGCTATTCAATCTATAACAGTGAAAAAAGTTTTTGGGTTTTAAATGCACGCTATTGTGACACCAGATATGAGTGGCAATGTGCACTTGCAGAGGTTGGCAGAGTACACGCTGAAGGCCTGTCACACCCGCTTGAAGGAAACTGACTGCTATTAGCTTACAGTGAAAAACTTTTTTTCTTTTTAAAGGCACGCTATTGTGACACCAGATATGAGTGGCAAAGTGGACTGGCAAAGGTTGGCAGAGTACACGCTGACGGCCTGACACACCCGCTTGAAGGAAACTGACTGCTATTAGCTTACAGTGAAAAACTGTTTTTCTTTTTAAAGGCACGCTATTGTGACACCAGATATGAGTGGCAAAGTACACTGGCAGAGGTTGGCAGAGTACACGCTGAAGGCCTGACACACCCACTTGAAGACAACTAACTGCTATTCAATCTATAACAGTGAAAAAAGTTTTTGGATTTTAAATGCACGCTATTGTGACACCAGATATGAGTGGCAATGTGCACTTGCAGAGGTTGGCAGAGTACACGCTGAAGGCCTGACACACCCGCTTGAAGGAAACTGACTGCTATTAGCTTACAGTGAAAAACTTTTTTTCTTTTTAAAGGAACGCTATTGTGACACCAGATATGAGTGGCAAAGTGGACTGGCAAAGGTTGGCAGAGTACACGCTGAAGGCCTGACACACCCGCTTGAAGGAAACTGACTGCTGTTAGCTTACAGTGAAAAGTCTTTTTTTCTTTTTAAAGGCACGCTATTGTGACACCAGATATGAGTGGCAAAGTACACTGGCAGAGGTTGGCAGAGTTCACGCTGAAGGCCTGACACACCCGCTTGAAGGACACTGACTGCTATTAGCTTACAGTGAAAAACTTTTTTTCTTTTTAAAGGCACGCTATTGTGACACCAGATATGAGTGGCAAAGTGGACTGGCTAAGGTTGGCAGAGTACACGCTGAAGGCCTGACACACCCGCTTGAAGGAAACTGACTGCTATTAGCTTACAGTGAAAAACTTTTTTTCTTTTTAAAGGCACGCTATTGTGACACCAGATATGAGTGGCAAAGTACACTGGCAGAGGTTGGCAGAGTACACGCTGAAGGCCTGACATACCCGCTTGAAGGACACTGACTGCTATTAGCTTACAGTGAAAAACTGTTTTTCTTTTTAAAGGCACGCTATTGTGACACCAGATATGAGTGGCAAAGTACACTGGCAGAGGTTGGCAGAGTACACGCTGAAGGCCTGAAACACCCACTTGAAGACAACTAACTGCTAATCAATCTATAACAGTGAATAACGTTTTTTGGTTTCAAATGCACGCTATTGTGACACCAGATATGATTGGCAATGTGCACTTGCAGAGGTTGTCAGAGTACACGCTGAAGGCCTAACACACCCGCTTGAAGGAAACTGACTGCTATTAGCTTACAGTGAAAAACTTTTTTTCTTTTTAAAGGCACGCTATTGTGACACCAGATATGAGTGGCAAAGTGGACTGGTAAAGGTTGGCAGAGTACACGCTGAAGGCCTGACACACCCGCTTGAAGGAAACTGACTGCTATTAGCTTACAGTGAAAAACTTTTTTTTATTTTTAAAGGCACGCTATTGTGACACCAGATATGAGTGGTAAAGTACAGTGGCAGAGGTTGGCAGAGTACACGCTGAAGGCCTGACACACCCGCTTGAAGGACACTGACTGCTATTAGCTTACAGTGAAAAACTGTTTTTCTTTTTAAAGGCACGCTATTGTGACACCAGATATGAGTGGCAAAGTACACTGGCAGAGGTTGGCAGAGTACACGCTGAAGGCCTGACACACCCGTTTAAGGACACTGACTGCTATTAGCTTACAGTGAAAAACTTTTTTCTTTTTAAAGGCACGCTATTGTGACACCAGATATGAGTGGTAAAGTGGACTGGCAAAGGTTGGCAGAGTACACGCTGAAGGCCTGACACACCCGCTTGAAGGAAACTGACTGCTATTAGATTACAGTGAAAAGTCTTTTTTTCTTTTTAAAGGCACGCTATTGTGACACCAGATATGAGTGGCAAAGTACACTGGCAGAGGTTGGCAGAGTACACGCTGAAGGCCTGACACACCCGCTTGAAGGACACTGACTGCTATTAGCTTACAGTGAAAAACTGTTTTTCTTTTTAAGGGCACGCTATTGTGACACCAGATATGAGTGGCAAAGTACACTGGCAGAGGTTGGCAGAGTACACGCTAAAGGCCTGACACACCCACTTGAAGACAACTAACTGCTAATCAATCTATAACAGTGAATAACGTTTTTTGGTTTCAAATGCACGCTATTGTGACACCAGATATGAGTGGCAATGTGCACTTGCAGAGGTTGGCAGAGTACACGCTGAAGGCCTAACACACCCGCTTGAAGGAAACTGACTGCTATTAGCTTACAGTGAAAAACTTTTTTTTCTTTTTAAAGGCACGCTATTGTGACACCAGATATGAGTGGCAAAGTACACTGGCAGAGGTTGGCAGAGTACACGCTGAAGGCCTGACACACCCGCTTGAAGGACACTGACTGCTATTAGCTTACAGTGAAAAACTGTTTTTCTTTTTAAAGGCACGCTATTGTGACACCAGATATGAGTGGCAAAGTACACTGGCAGAGGTTGGCAGAGTACACGCTGAAAGCCTGACACACCCACTTGAAGACAACTAACTGCTATTCAATCTATAACAGTGAAAAAAGTTTTTGGGTTTTAAATGCACGCTATTGTGACACCAGATATGAGTGGCAATGTGCAATTGCAGAGGTTGGCAGAGTACACGCTGAAGGCCTGACACACCCGCTTGAAGGAAACTGACTGCTATTAGCTTACAGTGAAAAGTCTTTTTTTCTTTTTAAAGGCACGCTATTGTGACACCAGATATGAGTGGCAAAGTACACTGGCAGAGGTTGGCAGAGTACACGCTGAAGGCCTGACACACCCGCTTGAAGGACACTGACTGCTATTAGCTTACAGTGAAAAACTTTTTTCTTTTTAAAGGCACGCTATTGTGACACCAGATATGAGTGGCAAAGTGGACTGGCAAAGGTTGGCAGAGTACACGCTGAAGGCCTGACACACCCGCTTGAAGGAAACTGACTGCTATTAGCTTACAGTGAAAAGTCTTTTTTTCTTTTTAAAGGCACGCTATTGTGACACCAGATATGAGTGGCAAAGTACACTGGCAGAGGTTGGCAGAGTACACGCTGAAGGCCTGACACACCCGCTTGAAGACAACTAACTGCTAATCAATCTATAACAGTGAATAACGTTTTTTGGTTTCAAATGCACTCTATTGTGACACCAGATATGAGTGGCAATGTGCACTTGCAGAGGTTGGCAGAGTACACGCTGAAGGCCTGACACACCCGCTTGAAGGACACTGACTGCTATTAGCTTACAGTGAAAAACTGTTTTTCTTTTTAAAGGCACGCTATTGTGACACCAGATATGAGTGGCAAAGTACACTGGCAGAGGTTGGCAGAGTACACGCTGAAGGCCTGACACACCCGCTTGAAAGACACTGACTGCTATTAGCTTACAGTGAAAAACTTTTTTCTTTTTAAAGGCACGCTATTGTGACACCAGATATGAGTTGCAAAGTGGACTGGCAAAGGTTGGCAGAGTACACGCTGAAGGCCTGACACCCGCTTGAAGGAAACTGACTGCTATTAGCTTACAGTGAAAAACTTTTTTTCTTTTTAAAGGCACGCTATTGTGACACCAGATATGAGTGGCAAAGTACACTGGCAGAGGTTGGCAGAGTACACGCTGAAGGCCTGACACACCCGCTTGAAGGACACTGACTGCTATTAGCTTACAGTGAAAAACTGTTTTTCTTTTTAAAGGCACGCTATTGTGACACCAGATATGAGTGGCAAAGTACACTGGCAGAGGTTGGCAGAGTACACGCTGAAGGCCTGACACACCCGCTTGAAGGACACTGACTGCTATTAGCTTACAGTGAAAAACTGTTTTTCTTTTTAAAGGCACGCTATTGTGACACCAGATATGAATGGCAAAGTACACTGGCAGAGGTTGGCAGAGTACACGCTGAAGGCCTGACACACCCACTTGAAGACAACTAACTGCTATTCAATCTATAACAGTGAAAAAAGTTTTTGGGTTTTAAATGCACGCTATTGTGACACCAGATACGAGTGGCAATGTGCACTTGCAGAGGTTGGCAGAGTACACGCTGAAGGCCTGACACACCCGCTTGAAGGAAACTGACTGCTATTAGCTTACAGTGAAAAACTTTTTTTCTTTTTAAAGGCACGCTATTGTGACACCAGATATGAGTGGCAAAGTGGACTGGCAAAGGTTGGCAGAGTACACGCTGACGGCCTGACACACCCGCTTGAAGGAAACTGACTGCTATTAGCTTACAGTGAAAAACTGTTTTTCTTTTTAAAGGCACGCTATTGTGACACCAGATATGAGTGGCAAAGTACACTGGCAGAGGTTGGCAGAGTACACGCTGAAGGCCTGACACACCCACTTGAAGACAACTAACTGCTATTCAATCTATAACAGTGAAAAAAGTTTTTGGGTTTTAAATGCACGCTATTGTGACACCAGATATGAGTGGCAATGTGCACTTGCAGAGGTTGGCAGAGTACACGCTGAAGGCCTGACACACCCGCTTGAAGGAAACTGACTGCTATTAGCTTACAGTGAAAAACTTTTTTTCTTTTTAAAGGAACGCTATTGTGACACCAGATATGAGTGGCAAAGTGGACTGGCAAAGGTTGGCAGAGTACACGCTGAAGGCCTGACACACCCGCTTGAAGGAAACTGACTGCTGTTAGCTTACAGTGAAAAGTCTTTTTTTCTTTTTAAAGGCACGCTATTGTGACACCAGATATGAGTGGCAAAGTACACTGGCAGAGGTTGGCAGAGTTCACGCTGAAGGCCTGACACACCCGCTTGAAGGACACTGACTGCTATTAGCTTACAGTGAAAAACTTTTTTTCTTTTTAAAGGCACGCTATTGTGACACCAGATATGAGTGGCAAAGTGGACTGGCAAAGGTTGGCAGAGTACACGCTGAAGGCCTGACACACCCGCTTGAAGGAAACTGTCTGCTATTAGCTTACAGTGAAAAACTTTTTTTCTTTTTAAAGGCACGCTATTGTGACACCAGATATGAGTGGCAAAGTACACTGGCAGAGGTTGGCAGAGTACACGCTGAAGGCCTGACACACCCGCTTGAAGGACACTGACTGCTATTAGCTTACAGTGAAAAACTGTTTTTCTTTTTAAAGGCACGCTATTGTGACACCAGATATGAGTGGCAAAGTACACTGGCAGAGGTTGGCAGAGTACACGCTGAAGGCCTGACACACCCACTTGAAGACAACTAACTGCTAATCAATCTATAACAGTGAATAACGTTTTTTGGTTTCAAATGCACGCTATTGTGACACCAGATATGATTGGCAATGTGCACTTGCAGAGGTTGGCAGAGTACACGCTGAAGGCCTAACACACCCGCTTGAAGGAAACTGACTGCTATTAGCTTACAGTGAAAAACTTTTTTTTCTTTTTAAAGGCACGCTATTGTGACACCAGATATGAGTGGCAAAGTACACTGGCAGAGGTTGGCAGAGTACACGCTGAAGGCCTGACACACCCGCTTGAAGGACACTGACTGCTATTAGCTTACAGTGAAAAACTGTTTTTCTTTTTAAAGGCACGCTATTGTGACACCAGATATGAGTGGCAAAGTACACTGGCAGAGGTTGGCAGAGTACACGCTGAAGGCCTGACACACCCGCTTGAAAGACACTGACTGCTATTAGCTTACAGTGAAAAACTTTTTTCTTTTTAAAGGCACGCTATTGTGACACCAGATATGAGTTGCAAACTGGACTGGCAAAGGTTGGCAGAGTACACGCTGAAGGCCTGACACCCGCTTGAAGGAAACTGACTGCTATTAGCTTACAGTGAAAAACTTTTTTTCTTTTTAAAGGCACGCTATTGTGACACCAGATATGAGTGGCAAAGTACACTGGCAGAGGTTGGCAGAGTACACGCTGAAGGCCTGACACACCCGCTTGAAGGACACTGACTGCTATTAGCTTACAGTGAAAAACTTTTTTTCTTTTTAAAGGCACGCTATTGTGACACCAGATATGAGTGGCAAAGTACACTGGCAGAGGTTGGCAGAGTACACGCTGAAGGCCTGACACACCCGCTTGAAGGACACTGACTGCTATTAGCTTACAGTGAAAAACTGTTTTTCTTTTTAAAGGCACGCTATTGTGACACCAGATATGAGTGGCAAAGTACACTGGCAGAGGTTGGCAGAGTACACGCTGAAGGCCTGACACACCCACTTGAAGACAACTAACTGCTATTCAATCTATAACAGTGAAAAAAGTTTTTGGGTTTTAAATGCACGCTATTGTGACACCAGATATGAGTGGCAATGTGCACTTGCAGAGGTTGGCAGAGTACACGCTGAAGGCCTGTCACACCCGCTTGAAGGAAACTGACTGCTATTAGCTTACAGTGAAAAACTTTTTTTCTTTTTAAAGGCACGCTATTGTGACACCAGATATGAGTGGCAAAGTGGACTGGCAAAGGTTGGCAGAGTACACGCTGACGGCCTGACACACCCGCTTGAAGGAAACTGACTGCTATTAGCTTACAGTGAAAAACTGTTTTTCTTTTTAAAGGCACGCTATTGTGACACCAGATATGAGTGGCAAAGTACACTGGCAGAGGTTGGCAGAGTACACGCTGAAGGCCTGACACACCCACTTGAAGACAACTAACTGCTATTCAATCTATAACAGTGAAAAAAGTTTTTGGATTTTAAATGCACGCTATTGTGACACCAGATATGAGTGGCAATGTGCACTTGCAGAGGTTGGCAGAGTACACGCTGAAGGCCTGACACACCCGCTTGAAGGAAACTGACTGCTATTAGCTTACAGTGAAAAACTTTTTTTCTTTTTAAAGGAACGCTATTGTGACACCAGATATGAGTGGCAAAGTGGACTGGCAAAGGTTGGCAGAGTACACGCTGAAGGCCTGACACACCCGCTTGAAGGAAACTGACTGCTGTTAGCTTACAGTGAAAAGTCTTTTTTTCTTTTTAAAGGCACGCTATTGTGACACCAGATATGAGTGGCAAAGTACACTGGCAGAGGTTGGCAGAGTTCACGCTGAAGGCCTGACACACCCGCTTGAAGGACACTGACTGCTATTAGCTTACAGTGAAAAACTTTTTTTCTTTTTAAAGGCACGCTATTGTGACACCAGATATGAGTGGCAAAGTGGACTGGCTAAGGTTGGCAGAGTACACGCTGAAGGCCTGACACACCCGCTTGAAGGAAACTGACTGCTATTAGCTTACAGTGAAAAACTTTTTTTCTTTTTAAAGGCACGCTATTGTGACACCAGATATGAGTGGCAAAGTACACTGGCAGAGGTTGGCAGAGTACACGCTGAAGGCCTGACACACCCGCTTGAAGGACACTGACTGCTATTAGCTTACAGTGAAAAACTGTTTTTCTTTTTAAAGGCACGCTATTGTGACACCAGATATGAGTGGCAAAGTACACTGGCAGAGGTTGGCAGAGTACACGCTGAAGGCCTGACACACCCACTTGAAGACAACTAACTGCTAATCAATCTATAACAGTGAATAACGTTTTTTGGTTTCAAATGCACGCTATTGTGACACCAGATATGATTGGCAATGTGCACTTGCAGAGGTTGGCAGAGTACACGCTGAAGGCCTAACACACCCGCTTGAAGGAAACTGACTGCTATTAGCTTACAGTGAAAAACTTTTTTTCTTTTTAAAGGCACGCTATTGTGACACCAGATATGAGTGGCAAAGTGGACTGGTAAAGGTTGGCAGAGTACACGCTGAAGGCCTGACACACCCGCTTGAAGGAAACTGACTGCTATTAGCTTACAGTGAAAAACTTTTTTTTATTTTTAAAGGCACGCTATTGTGACACCAGATATGAGTGGTAAAGTACAGTGGCAGAGGTTGGCAGAGTACACGCTGAAGGCCTGACACACCCGCTTGAAGGACACTGACTGCTATTAGCTTACAGTGAAAAACTGTTTTTCTTTTTAAAGGCACGCTATTGTGACACCAGATATGAGTGGCAAAGTACACTGGCAGAGGTTGGCAGAGTACACGCTGAAGGCCTGACACACCCGTTTAAGGACACTGACTGCTATTAGCTTACAGTGAAAAACTTTTTTCTTTTTAAAGGCACGCTATTGTGACACCAGATATGAGTGGTAAAGTGGACTGGCAAAGGTTGGCAGAGTACACGCTGAAGGCCTGACACACCCGCTTGAAGGAAACTGACTGCTATTAGATTACAGTGAAACGTCTTTTTTTCTTTTTAAAGGCACGCTATTGTGACACCAGATATGAGTGGCAAAGTACACTGGCAGAGGTTGGCAGAGTACACGCTGAAGGCCTGACACACCCGCTTGAAGGACACTGACTGCTATTAGCTTACAGTGAAAAACTGTTTTTCTTTTTAAGGGCACGCTATTGTGACACCAGATATGAGTGGCAAAGTACACTGGCAGAGGTTGGCAGAGTACACGCTAAAGGCCTGACACACCCACTTGAAGACAACTAACTGCTAATCAATCTATAACAGTGAATAACGTTTTTTGGTTTCAAATGCACGCTATTGTGACACCAGATATGAGTGGCAATGTGCACTTGCAGAGGTTGGCAGAGTACACGCTGAAGGCCTAACACACCCGCTTGAAGGAAACTGACTGCTATTAGCTTACAGTGAAAAACTTTTTTTTCTTTTTAAAGGCATGCTATTGTGACACCAGATATGAGTGGCAAAGTACACTGGCAGAGGTTGGCAGAGTACACGCTGAAGGCCTGACACACCCGCTTGAAGGACACTGACTGCTATTAGCTTACAGTGAAAAACTGTTTTTCTTTTTAAAGGCACGCTATTGTGACACCAGATATGAGTGGCAAAGTACACTGGCAGAGGTTGGCAGAGTACACGCTGAAAGCCTGACACACCCACTTGAAGACAACTAACTGCTATTCAATCTATAACAGTGAAAAAAGTTTTTGGGTTTTAAATGCACGCTATTGTGACACCAGATATGAGTGGCAATGTGCAATTGCAGAGGTTGGCAGAGTACACGCTGAAGGCCTGACACACCCGCTTGAAGGAAACTGACTGCTATTAGCTTACAGTGAAAAGTCTTTTTTTCTTTTTAAAGGCACGCTATTGTGACACCAGATATGAGTGGCAAAGTACACTGGCAGAGGTTGGCAGAGTACACGCTGAAGGCCTGACACACCCGCTTGAAGGACACTGACTGCTATTAGCTTACAGTGAAAAACTTTTTTCTTTTTAAAGGCACGCTATTGTGACACCAGATATGAGTGGCAAAGTGGACTGGCAAAGGTTGGCAGAGTACACGCTGAAGGCCTGACACACCCGCTTGAAGGAAACTGACTGCTATTAGCTTACAGTGAAAAGTCTTTTTTTCTTTTTAAAGGCACGCTATTGTGACACCAGATATGAGTGGCAAAGTACACTGGCAGAGGTTGGCAGAGTACACGCTGAAGGCCTGACACACCCGCTTGAAGACAACTAACTGCTAATCAATCTATAACAGTGAATAACGTTTTTTGGTTTCAAATGCACGCTATTGTGACACCAGATATGAGTGGCAATGTGCACTTGCAGAGGTTGGCAGAGTACACGCTGAAGGCCTGACACACCCGCTTGAAGGACACTGACTGCTATTAGCTTACAGTGAAAAACTGTTTTTCTTTTTAAAGGCACGCTATTGTGACACCAGATATGAGTGGCAAAGTACACTGGCAGAGGTTGGCAGAGTACACGCTGAAGGCCTGACACACCCGCTTGAAAGACACTGACTGCTATTAGCTTACAGTGAAAAACTTTTTTCTTTTTAAAGGCACGCTATTGTGACACCAGATATGAGTTGCAAAGTGGACTGGCAAAGGTTGGCAGAGTACACGCTGAAGGCCTGACACCCGCTTGAAGGAAACTGACTGCTATTAGCTTACAGTGAAAAACTTTTTTTCTTTTTAAAGGCACGCTATTGTGACACCAGATATGAGTGGCAAAGTACACTGGCAGAGGTTGGCAGAGTACACGCTGAAGGCCTGACACACCCGCTTGAAGGACACTGACTGCTATTAGCTTACAGTGAAAAACTGTTTTTCTTTTTAAAGGCACGCTATTGTGACACCAGATATGAGTGGCAAAGTACACTGGCAGAGGTTGGCAGAGTACACGCTGAAGGCCTGACACACCCGCTTGAAGGACACTGACTGCTATTAGCTTACAGTGAAAAACTGTTTTTCTTTTTAAAGGCACGCTATTGTGACACCAGATATGAATGGCAAAGTACACTGGCAGAGGTTGGCAGAGTACACGCTGAAGGCCTGACACACCCACTTGAAGACAACTAACTGCTATTCAATCTATAACAGTGAAAAAAGTTTTTGGGTTTTAAATGCACGCTATTGTGACACCAGATACGAGTGGCAATGTGCACTTGCAGAGGTTGGCAGAGTACACGCTGAAGGCCTGACACACCCGCTTGAAGGAAACTGACTGCTATTAGCTTACAGTGAAAAACTTTTTTTCTTTTTAAAGGCACGCTATTGTGACACCAGATATGAGTGGCAAAGTGGACTGGCAAAGGTTGGCAGAGTACACGCTGACGGCCTGACACACCCGCTTGAAGGAAACTGACTGCTATTAGCTTACAGTGAAAAACTGTTTTTCTTTTTAAAGGCACGCTATTGTGACACCAGATATGAGTGGCAAAGTACACTGGCAGAGGTTGGCAGAGTACACGCTGAAGGCCTGACACACCCACTTGAAGACAACTAACTGCTATTCAATCTATAACAGTGAAAAAAGTTTTTGGGTTTTAAATGCACGCTATTGTGACACCAGATATGAGTGGCAATGTGCACTTGCAGAGGTTGGCAGAGTACACGCTGAAGGCCTGACACACCCGCTTGAAGGAAACTGACTGCTATTAGCTTACAGTGAAAAACTTTTTTTCTTTTTAAAGGAACGCTATTGTGACACCAGATATGAGTGGCAAAGTGGACTGGCAAAGGTTGGCAGAGTACACGCTGAAGGCCTGACACACCCGCTTGAAGGAAACTGACTGCTGTTAGCTTACAGTGAAAAGTCTTTTTTTCTTTTTAAAGGCACGCTATTGTGACACCAGATATGAGTGGCAAAGTACACTGGCAGAGGTTGGCAGAGTTCACGCTGAAGGCCTGACACACCCGCTTGAAGGACACTGACTGCTATTAGCTTACAGTGAAAAACTTTTTTCTTTTTAAAGGCACGCTATTGTGACACCAGATATGAGTGGCAAAGTGGACTGGCAAAGGTTGGCAGAGTACACGCTGAAGGCCTGACACACCCGCTTGAAGGAAACTGTCTGCTATTAGCTTACAGTGAAAAACTTTTTTTCTTTTTAAAGGCACGCTATTGTGACACCAGATATGAGTGGCAAAGTACACTGGCAGAGGTTGGCAGAGTACACGCTGAAGGCCTGACACACCCGCTTGAAGGACACTGACTGCTATTAGCTTACAGTGAAAAACTGTTTTTCTTTTTAAAGGCACGCTATTGTGACACCAGATATGAGTGGCAAAGTACACTGGCAGAGGTTGGCAGAGTACACGCTGAAGGCCTGACACACCCACTTGAAGACAACTAACTGCTAATCAATCTATAACAGTGAATAACGTTTTTTGGTTTCAAATGCACGCTATTGTGACACCAGATATGATTGGCAATGTGCACTTGCAGAGGTTGGCAGAGTACACGCTGAAGGCCTAACACACCCGCTTGAAGGAAACTGACTGCTATTAGCTTACAGTGAAAAACTTTTTTCTTTTTAAAGGCACGCTATTGTGACACCAGATATGAGTGGCAAAGTGGACTGGTAAAGGTTGGCAGAGTACACGCTGAAGGCCTGACACACCCGCTTGAAGGAAACTGACTGCTATTAGCTTACAGTGAAAAACTTTTTTTTATTTTTAAAGGCACGCTATTGTGACACCAGATATGAGTGGTAAAGTACAGTGGCAGAGGTTGGCAGAGTACACGCTGAAGGCCTGACACACCCGCTTGAAGGACACTGACTGCTATTAGCTTACAGTGAAAAACTGTTTTTCTTTTTAAAGGCACGCTATTGTGACACCAGATATGAGTGGCAAAGTACACTGGCAGAGGTTGGCAGAGTACACGCTGAAGGCCTGACACACCCGTTTAAGGACACTGACTGCTATTAGCTTACAGTGAAAAACTTTTTTCTTTTTAAAGGCACGCTATTGTGACACCAGATATGAGTTGCAAAGTGGACTGGCAAAGGTTGGCAGAGTACACGCTGAAGGCCTGACACACCCGCTTGAAGGAAACTGACTGCTATTAGCTTACAGTGAAAAACTTTTTTTCTTTTTAAAGGCACGCTATTGTGAAACCAGATATGAGTGGCAAAGTACACTGGCAGAGGTTGGCAGAGTACACGCTGAAGGCCTGACACACCCGCTTGAAGGACACTGACTGCTATTAGCTTACAGTGAAAAACTGTTTTTCTTTTTAAAGGCACGCTATTGTGACACCAGATATGAGTGGCAAAGTACACTGGCAGAGGTTGGCAGAGTACACGCTGAAAGCCTGACACACCCACTTGAAGACAACTAACTGCTATTCAATCTATAACAGTGAAAAAAGTTTTTGGGTTTTAAATGCACGCTATTGTGACACCAGATATGAGTGGCAATGTGCACTTGCAGAGGTTGGCAGAGTACACGCTGAAGGCCTGACACACCCGCTTGAAGGAAACTGACTGCTATTAGCTTACAGTGAAAAGTCTTTTTTTCTTTTTAAAGGCACGCTATTGTGACACCAGATATGAGTGGCAAAGTACACTGGCAGAGGTTGGCAGAGTACACGCTGAAGGCCTGACACACCCGCTTGAAGGACACTGACTGCTATTAGCTTACAGTGAAAAACATTTTTTCTTTTTAAAGGCACGCTATTGTGACACCAGATATGAGTGGTAAAGTGGACTGGCAAAGGTTGGCAGAGTACACGCTGAAGGCCTGACACACCCGCTTGAAGGAAACTGACTGCTATTAGCTTACAGTGAAAAGTCTTTTTTTCTTTTTAAAGGCACGCTATTGTGACACCAGATATGAGTGGCAAAGTACACTGGCAGAGGTTGGCAGAGTACACGCTGAAGGCCTGACACACCCGCTTGAAGGACACTGACTGCTATTAGCTTACAGTGAAAAACTGTTTTTCTTTTTAAGGGCACGCTATTGTGACACCAGATATGAGTGGCAAAGTACACTGGCAGAGGTTGGCAGAGTACACGCTAAAGGCCTGACACACCCACTTGAAGACAACTAACTGCTAATCAATCTATAACAGTGAATAACGTTTTTTGGTTTCAAATGCACGCTATTGTGACACCAGATATGAGTGGCAATGTGCACTTGCAGAGGTTGGCAGAGTACACGCTGAAGGCCTAACACACCCGCTTGAAGGAAACTGACTGCTATTAGCTTACAGTGAAAAACTTTTTTTTCTTTTTAAAGGCACGCTATTGTGACACCAGATATGAGTGGCAAAGTACACTGGCAGAGGTTGGCAGAGTACACGCTGAAGGCCTGACACACCCGCTTGAAGGACACTGACTGCTATTAGCTTACAGTGAAAAACTGTTTTTCTTTTTGAAGGCACGCTATTGTGACACCAGATATGAGTGGCAAAGTACACTGGCAGAGGTTGGCAGAGTACACGCTGAAGGCCTGACACACCCACTTGAAGACAACTAACTGCTAATCAATCTATAACAGTGAATAACGTTTTTTGGTTTCAAATGCACGCTATTGTGACACCAGATATGAGTGGCAATGTGCACTTGCAGAGGTTGGCAGAGTACACGCTGAAGGCCTAACACACCCGCTTGAAGGAAACTGACTGCTATTAGCTTACAGTGAAAAATTTTTTTTCTTTTTAAAGGCACGCTATTGTGACACCAGATATGAGTGGCAAAGTACACTGGCAGAGGTTGGCAGAGTACACGCTGAAGGCCTGACACACCCGCTTGAAGGACACTGACTGCTATTAGCTTACAGTGAAAAACTGTTTTTCTTTTTAAAGGCACGCTATTGTGACACCAGATATGAGTGGCAAAGTACACTGGCAGAGGTTGGCAGAGTACACGCTGAAGGCCTGACACACCCGCTTGAAGGACACTGACTGCTATTAGCTTACAGTGAAAAACTGTTTTTCTTTTTAAGGGCACGCTATTGTGACACCAGATATGAGTGGCAAAGTACACTGGCAGAGGTTGGCAGAGTACACGCTAAAGGCCTGACACACCCACTTGAAGACAACTAACTGCTAATCAATCTATAACAGTGAATAACGTTTTTTGGTTTCAAATGCACGCTATTGTGACACCAGATATGAGTGGCAATGTGCACTTGCAGAGGTTGGCAGAGTACACGCTGAAGGCCTAACACACCCGCTTGAAGGAAACTGACTGCTATTAGCTTACAGTGAAAAACTTTTTTTTCTTTTTAAAGGCACGCTATTGTGACACCAGATATGAGTGGCAAAGTACACTGGCAGAGGTTGGCAGAGTACACGCTGAAGGCCTGACACACCCGCTTGAAGGACACTGACTGCTATTAGCTTACAGTGAAAAACTGTTTTTCTTTTTAAAGGCACGCTATTGTGACACCAGATATGAGTGGCAAAGTACACTGGCAGAGGTTGGCAGAGTACACGCTGAAAGCCTGACACACCCACTTGAAGACAACTAACTGCTATTCAATCTATAACAGTGAAAAAAGTTTTTGGGTTTTAAATGCACGCTATTGTGACACCAGATATGAGTGGCAATGTGCAATTGCAGAGGTTGGCAGAGTACACGCTGAAGGCCTGACACACCCGCTTGAAGGAAACTGACTGCTATTAGCTTACAGTGAAAAGTCTTTTTTTTCTTTTTAAAGGCACGCTATTGTGACACCAGATATGAGTGGCAAAGTACACTGGCAGAGGTGGGCAGAGTACACGCTGAAAGCCTGACACACCCACTTGAAGACAACTAACTGCTATTCAATCTATAACAGTGAAAAAAGTTTTTGGGTTTTAAATGCACGCTATTGTGACACCAGATATGAGTGGCAATGTGCAATTGCAGAGGTTGGCAGAGTACACGCTGAAGGCCTGACACACCCGCTTGAAGGAAACTGACTGCTATTAGCTTACAGTGAAAAGTCTTTTTTTCTTTTTAAAGGCACGCTATTGTGACACCAGATATGAGTGGCAAAGTGGACTGGCAAAGGTTGGCAGAGTACACGCTGAAGGCCTGACACACCCGCTTGAAGGAAACTGACTGCTATTAGCTTACAGTGAAAAGTCTTTTTTTCTTTTTAAAGGCACGCTATTGTGACACCAGATATGAGTGGCAAAGTACACTGGCAGAGGTTGGCAGAGTACACGCTGAAGGCCTGACACACCCGCTTGAAGACAACTAACTGCTAATCAATCTATAACAGTGAATAACGTTTTTTGGTTTCAAATGCACGCTATTGTGACACCAGATATGAGTGGCAATGTGCACTTGCAGAGGTTGGCAGAGTACACGCTGAAGGCCTGACACACCCGCTTGAAGGACACTGACTGCTATTAGCTTACAGTGAAAAACTGTTTTTCTTTTTAAAGGCACGCTATTGTGACACCAGATATGAGTGGCAAAGTACACTGGCAGAGGTTGGCAGAGTACACGCTGAAGGCCTGACACACCCGCTTGAAAGACACTGACTGCTATTAGCTTACAGTGAAAAACTTTTTTCTTTTTAAAGGCACGCTATTGTGACACCAGATATGAGTTGCAAAGTGGACTGGCAAAGGTTGGCAGAGTACACGCTGAAGGCCTGACACCCGCTTGAAGGAAACTGACTGCTATTAGCTTACAGTGAAAAACTTTTTTTCTTTTTAAAGGCACGCTATTGTGACACCAGATATGAGTGGCAAAGTACACTGGCAGAGGTTGGCAGAGTACACGCTGAAGGCATGACACACCCGCTTGAAGGACACTGACTGCTATTAGCTTACAGTGAAAAACTGTTTTTCTTTTTAAAGGCACGCTATTGTGACACCAGATATGAGTGGCAAAGTACACTGGCAGAGGTTGGCAGAGTACACGCTGAAGGCCTGACACACCCGCTTGAAGGACACTGACTGCTATTAGCTTACAGTGAAAAACTGTTTTTCTTTTTAAAGGCACGCTATTGTGACACCAGATATGAATGGCAAAGTACACTGGCAGAGGTTGGCAGAGTACACGCTGAAGGCCTGACACACCCACTTGAAGACAACTAACTGCTATTCAATCTATAACAGTGAAAAAAGTTTTTGGGTTTTAAATGCACGCTATTGTGACACCAGATACGAGTGGCAATGTGCACTTGCAGAGGTTGGCAGAGTACACGCTGAAGGCCTGACACACCCGCTTGAAGGAAACTGACTGCTATTAGCTTACAGTGAAAAACTTTTTTTCTTTTTAAAGGCACGCTATTGTGACACCAGATATGAGTGGCAAAGTGGACTGGCAAAGGTTGGCAGAGTACACGCTGACGGCCTGACACACCCGCTTGAAGGAAACTGACTGCTATTAGCTTACAGTGAAAAACTGTTTTTCTTTTTAAAGGCACGCTATTGTGACACCAGATATGAGTGGCAAAGTACACTGGCAGAGGTTGGCAGAGTACACGCTGAAGGCCTGACACACCCACTTGAAGACAACTAACTGCTATTCAATCTATAACAGTGAAAAAAGTTTTTGGGTTTTAAATGCACGCTATTGTGACACCAGATATGAGTGGCAATGTGCACTTGCAGAGGTTGGCAGAGTACACGCTGAAGGCCTGACACACCCGCTTGAAGGAAACTGACTGCTATTAGCTTACAGTGAAAAACTTTTTTTCTTTTTAAAGGAACGCTATTGTGACACCAGATATGAGTGGCAAAGTGGACTGGCAAAGGTTGGCAGAGTACACGCTGAAGGCCTGACACACCCGCTTGAAGGAAACTGACTGCTGTTAGCTTACAGTGAAAAGTCTTTTTTTCTTTTTAAAGGCACGCTATTGTGACACCAGATATGAGTGGCAAAGTACACTGGCAGAGGTTGGCAGAGTTCACGCTGAAGGCCTGACACACCCGCTTGAAGGACACTGACTGCTATTAGCTTACAGTGAAAAACTTTTTTTCTTTTTAAAGGCACGCTATTGTGACACCAGATATGAGTGGCAAAGTGGACTGGCAAAGGTTGGCAGAGTACACGCTGAAGGCCTGACACACCCGCTTGAAGGAAACTGTCTGCTATTAGCTTACAGTGAAAAACTTTTTTTCTTTTTAAAGGCACGCTATTGTGACACCAGATATGAGTGGCAAAGTACACTGGCAGAGGTTGGCAGAGTACACGCTGAAGGCCTGACACACCCGCTTGAAGGACACTGACTGCTATTAGCTTACAGTGAAAAACTGTTTTTCTTTTTAAAGGCACGCTATTGTGACACCAGATATGAGTGGCAAAGTACACTGGCAGAGGTTGGCAGAGTACACGCTGAAGGCCTGACACACCCACTTGAAGACAACTAACTGCTAATCAATCTATAACAGTGAATAACGTTTTTTGGTTTCAAATGCACGCTATTGTGACACCAGATATGATTGGCAATGTGCACTTGCAGAGGTTGGCAGAGTACACGCTGAAGGCCTAACACACCCGCTTGAAGGAAACTGACTGCTATTAGCTTACAGTGAAAAACTTTTTTCTTTTTAAAGGCACGCTATTGTGACACCAGATATGAGTGGCAAAGTGGACTGGTAAAGGTTGGCAGAGTACACGCTGAAGGCCTGACACACCCGCTTGAAGGAAACTGACTGCTATTAGCTTACAGTGAAAAACTTTTTTTTATTTTTAAAGGCACGCTATTGTGACACCAGATATGAGTGGTAAAGTACAGTGGCAGAGGTTGGCAGAGTACACGCTGAAGGCCTGACACACCCGCTTGAAGGACACTGACTGCTATTAGCTTACAGTGAAAAACTGTTTTTCTTTTTAAAGGCACGCTATTGTGACACCAGATATGAGTGGCAAAGTACACTGGCAGAGGTTGGCAGAGTACACGCTGAAGGCCTGACACACCCGTTTAAGGACACTGACTGCTATTAGCTTACAGTGAAAAACTTTTTTCTTTTTAAAGGCACGCTATTGTGACACCAGATATGAGTTGCAAAGTGGACTGGCAAAGGTTGGCAGAGTACACGCTGAAGGCCTGACACACCCGCTTGAAGGAAACTGACTGCTATTAGCTTACAGTGAAAAACTTTTTTTCTTTTTAAAGGCACGCTATTGTGAAACCAGATATGAGTGGCAAAGTACACTGGCAGAGGTTGGCAGAGTACACGCTGAAGGCCTGACACACCCGCTTGAAGGACACTGACTGCTATTAGCTTACAGTGAAAAACTGTTTTTCTTTTTAAAGGCACGCTATTGTGACACCAGATATGAGTGGCAAAGTACACTGGCAGAGGTTGGCAGAGTACACGCTGAAAGCCTGACACACCCACTTGAAGACAACTAACTGCTATTCAATCTATAACAGTGAAAAAAGTTTTTGGGTTTTAAATGCACGCTATTGTGACACCAGATATGAGTGGCAATGTGCACTTGCAGAGGTTGGCAGAGTACACGCTGAAGGCCTGACACACCCGCTTGAAGGAAACTGACTGCTATTAGCTTACAGTGAAAAGTCTTTTTTTCTTTTTAAAGGCACGCTATTGTGACACCAGATATGAGTGGCAAAGTACACTGGCAGAGGTTGGCAGAGTACACGCTGAAGGCCTGACACACCCGCTTGAAGGACACTGACTGCTATTAGCTTACAGTGAAAAACATTTTTTCTTTTTAAAGGCACGCTATTGTGACACCAGATATGAGTGGTAAAGTGGACTGGCAAAGGTTGGCAGAGTACACGCTGAAGGCCTGACACACCCGCTTGAAGGAAACTGACTGCTATTAGCTTACAGTGAAAAGTCTTTTTTTCTTTTTAAAGGCACGCTATTGTGACACCAGATATGAGTGGCAAAGTACACTGGCAGAGGTTGGCAGAGTACACGCTGAAGGCCTGACACACCCGCTTGAAGGACACTGACTGCTATTAGCTTACAGTGAAAAACTGTTTTTCTTTTTAAGGGCACGCTATTGTGACACCAGATATGAGTGGCAAAGTACACTGGCAGAGGTTGGCAGAGTACACGCTAAAGGCCTGACACACCCACTTGAAGACAACTAACTGCTAATCAATCTATAACAGTGAATAACGTTTTTTGGTTTCAAATGCACGCTATTGTGACACCAGATATGAGTGGCAATGTGCACTTGCAGAGGTTGGCAGAGTACACGCTGAAGGCCTAACACACCCGCTTGAAGGAAACTGACTGCTATTAGCTTACAGTGAAAAACTTTTTTTTCTTTTTAAAGGCACGCTATTGTGACACCAGATATGAGTGGCAAAGTACACTGGCAGAGGTTGGCAGAGTACACGCTGAAGGCCTGACACACCCGCTTGAAGGACACTGACTGCTATTAGCTTACAGTGAAAAACTGTTTTTCTTTTTGAAGGCACGCTATTGTGACACCAGATATGAGTGGCAAAGTACACTGGCAGAGGTTGGCAGAGTACACGCTGAAGGCCTGACACACCCACTTGAAGACAACTAACTGCTAATCAATCTATAACAGTGAATAACGTTTTTTGGTTTCAAATGCACGCTATTGTGACACCAGATATGAGTGGCAATGTGCACTTGCAGAGGTTGGCAGAGTACACGCTGAAGGCCTAACACACCCGCTTGAAGGAAACTGACTGCTATTAGCTTACAGTGAAAAACTTTTTTTTCTTTTTAAAGGCACGCTATTGTGACACCAGATATGAGTGGCAAAGTACACTGGCAGAGGTTGGCAGAGTACACGCTGAAGGCCTGACACACCCGCTTGAAGGACACTGACTGCTATTAGCTTACAGTGAAAAACTGTTTTTCTTTTTAAAGGCACGCTATTGTGACACCAGATATGAGTGGCAAAGTACACTGGCAGAGGTTGGCAGAGTACACGCTGAAGGCCTGACACACCCGCTTGAAGGACACTGACTGCTATTAGCTTACAGTGAAAAACTTTTTTCTTTTTAAAGGCACGCTATTGTGACACCAGATATGAGTTGCAAAGTGGACTGGCAAAGGTTGGCAGAGTACACGCTGAAGGCCTGACACACCCGCTTGAAGGAAACTGACTGCTATTAGCTTACAGTGAAAAACTTTTTTTCTTTTTAAAGGAACGCTATTGTGACACCAGATATGAGTGGCAAAGTGGACTGGCAAAGGTTGGCAGAGTACACGCTGAAGGCCTGACACACCCGCTTGAAGGAAACTGACTGCTATTAGCTTACAGTGAAAAACTTTTTTTATTTTTAAAGGCACGCTATTGTGACACCAGATATGAGTGGTAAAGTACAGTGGCAGAGGTTGGCAGAGTACACGCTGAAGGCCTGACACACCCGCTTGAAGGACACTGACTGCTATTAGCTTACAGTGAAAAACTGTTTTTCTTTTTAAAGGCACGCTATTGTGACACCAGATATGAGTGGCAAAGTACACTGGCAGAGGTTGGCAGAGTACACGCTGAAGGCCTGACACACCCGTTTAAGGACACTGACTGCTATTAGCTTACAGTGAAAAACTTTTTTCTTTTTAAAGGCACGCTATTGTGACACCAGATATGAGTTGCAAAGTGGACTGGCAAAGGTTGGCAGAGTACACGCTGAAGGCCTGACACACCCGCTTGAAGGAAACTGACTGCTATTAGCTTACAGTGAAAAACTTTTTTTCTTTTTAAAGGCACGCTATTGTGAAACCAGATATGAGTGGCAAAGTACACTGGCAGAGGTTGGCAGAGTACACGCTGAAGGCCTGACACACCCGCTTGAAGGACACTGACTGCTATTAGCTTACAGTGAAAAACTGTTTTTCTTTTTAAAGGCACGCTATTGTGACACCAGATATGAGTGGCAAAGTACACTGGCAGAGGTTGGCAGAGTACACGCTGAAAGCCTGACACACCCACTTGAAGACAACTAACTGCTATTCAATCTATAACAGTGAAAAAAGTTTTTGGGTTTTAAATGCACGCTATTGTGACACCAGATATGAGTGGCAATGTGCACTTGCAGAGGTTGGCAGAGTACACGCTGAAGGCCTGACACACCCGCTTGAAGGAAACTGACTGCTATTAGCTTACAGTGAAAAGTCTTTTTTTCTTTTTAAAGGCACGCTATTGTGACACCAGATATGAGTGGCAAAGTACACTGGCAGAGGTTGGCAGAGTACACGCTGAAGGCCTGACACACCCGCTTGAAGGACACTGACTGCTATTAGCTTACAGTGAAAAACATTTTTTCTTTTTAAAGGCACGCTATTGTGACACCAGATATGAGTGGTAAAGTGGACTGGCAAAGGTTGGCAGAGTACACGCTGAAGGCCTGACACACCCGCTTGAAGGAAACTGACTGCTATTAGCTTACAGTGAAAAGTCTTTTTTTCTTTTTAAAGGCACGCTATTGTGACACCAGATATGAGTGGCAAAGTACACTGGCAGAGGTTGGCAGAGTACACGCTGAAGGCCAGACACACCCGCTTGAAGGACACTGACTGCTATTAGCTTACAGTGAAAAACTGTTTTTCTTTTTAAGGGCACGCTATTGTGACACCAGATATGAGTGGCAAAGTACACTGGCAGAGGTTGGCAGAGTACACGCTAAAGGCCTGACACACCCACTTGAAGACAACTAACTGCTAATCAATCTATAACAGTGAATAACGTTTTTTGGTTTCAAATGCACGCTATTGTGACACCAGATATGAGTGGCAATGTGCACTTGCAGAGGTCGGCAGAGTACATGCTGAAGGCCTAACACACCCGCTTGAAGGAAACTGACTGCTATTAGCTTACAGTGAAAAACTTTTTTTTCTTTTTAAAGGCACGCTATTGTGACACCAGATATGAGTGGCAAAGTACACTGGCAGAGGTTGGCAGAGTACACGCTGAAGGCCTGACACACCCGCTTGAAGGACACTGACTGCTATTAGCTTACAGTGAAAAACTGTTTTTCTTTTTGAAGGCACGCTATTGTGACACCAGATATGAGTGGCAAAGTACACTGGCAGAGGTTGGCAGAGTACACGCTGAAGGCCTGACACACCCACTTGAAGACAACTAACTGCTAATCAATCTATAACAGTGAATAACGTTTTTTGGTTTCAAATGCACGCTATTGTGACACCAGATATGAGTGGCAATGTGCACTTGCAGAGGTTGGCAGAGTACACGCTGAAGGCCTAACACACCCGCTTGAAGGAAACTGACTGCTATTAGCTTACAGTGAAAAACTTTTTTTTCTTTTTAAAGGCACGCTATTGTGACACCAGATATGAGTGGCAAAGTACACTGGCAGAGGTTGGCAGAGTACACGCTGAAGGCCTGACACACCCGCTTGAAGGACACTGACTGCTATTAGCTTACAGTGAAAAACTGTTTTTCTTTTTAAAGGCACGCTATTGTGACACCAGATATGAGTGGCAAAGTACACTGGCAGAGGTTGGCAGAGTACACGCTGAAGGCCTGACACACCCGCTTGAAGGACACTGACTGCTATTAGCTTACAGTGAAAAACTTTTTTCTTTTTAAAGGCACGCTATTGTGACACCAGATATGAGTTGCAAAGTGGACTGGCAAAGGTTGGCAGAGTACACGCTGAAGGCCTGACACACCCGCTTGAAGGAAACTGACTGCTATTAGCTTACAGTGAAAAACTTTTTTTCTTTTTAAAGGAACGCTATTGTGACACCAGATATGAGTGGCAAAGTGGACTGGCAAAGGTTGGCAGAGTACACGCTGAAGGCCTGACACACCCGCTTGAAGGAAACTGACTGCTGTTAGCTTACAGTGAAAAGTATTTTTTTCTTTTTAAAGGCACGCTATTGTGACACCAGATATGAGTGGCAAAGTACACTGGCAGAGGTTGGCAGAGTTCACGCTGAAGGCCTGACACACCCACTTGAAGGACACTGACTGCTATTAGCTTACAGTGAAAAACTTTTTTTCTTTTTAAAGGCACGCTATTGTGACACCAGATATGAGTGGCAAAGTGGACTGGCAAAGGTTGGCAGAGTACACGCTGAAGGCCTGACACACCCGCTTGAAGGAAACTGACTGCTATTAGCTTACAGTGAAAAACTTTTTTCTTTTTAAAGGCACGCTATTGTGACACCAGATATGAGTGGCAAAGTACACTGGCAGAGGTTGGCAGAGTACACGCTGAAGGCCTGACACACCCGCTTGAAGGACACTGACTGCTATTAGCTTACAGTGAAAAACTGTTTTTCTTTTTAAAGGCACGCTATTGTGACACCAGATATGAGTGGCAAAGTACACTGGCAGAGGTTTGCAGAGTACACGCTGAAGGCCTGACACACCCACTTGAAGACAACTAACTGCTAATCAATCTATAACAGTGAATAACGTTTTTTGGTTTCAAATGCACGCTATTGTGACACCAGATATGAGTGGCAATGTGCACTTGCAGAGGTTGGCAGAGTACACGCTGAAGGCCTAACACACCCGCTTGAAGGAAACTGACTGCTATTAGCTTACAGTGAAAAACTTTTTTTCTTTTTAAAGGCACGCTATTGTGACACCAGATATGAGTGGCAAAGTGGACTGGTAAAGGTTGGCAGAGTACACGCTGAAGGCCTGACACACCCGCTTGAAGGAAACTGACTGCTATTAGCTTACAGTGAAAACCTTTTTTTTATTTTTAAAGGCACGCTATTGTGACACCAGATATGAGTGGTAAAGTACACTGGCAGAGGTTGGCAGAGTACACGCTGAAGGCCTGACACACCCGCTTGAAGGACACTGACTGCTATTAGCTTACAGTGAAAAACTGTTTTTCTTTTTAAAGGCACGCTATTGTGACACCAGATATGAGTGGCAAAGTACACTGGCAGAGGTTGGCAGAGAACACGCTGAAGGCCTGACACACCCGCTTGAAGGACACTGACTGCTATTAGCTTACAGTGAAAAACTTTTTTCTTTTTAAAGGCACGCTATTGTGACACCAGATATGAGTTGCAAAGTGGACTGGCAAAGGTTGGCAGAGTACACGCTGAAGGCCTGACACACCCGCTTGAAGGAAACTGACTGCTATTAGCTTACAGTGAAAAACTTTTTTTCTTTTTAAAGGCACGCTATTTTGACACCAGATATGAGTGGCAAAGTACACTGGCAGAGGTTGGCAGAGTACACGCTGAAGGCCTGACACACCCGCTTGAAGGACACTGACTGCTATTAGCTTACAGTGAAAAACTGTTTTTCTTTTTAAAGGCACGCTATTGTGACACCAGATATGAGTGGCAAAGTACACTGGCAGAGGTTGGCAGAGTACACGCTGAAAGCCTGACACACCCACTTGAAGACAACTAACTGCTATTCAATCTATAACAGTGAATAACGTTTTTTGGTTTCAAATGCACGCTATTGTGACACCAGATATGAGTGGCAATGTGCACTTGCAGAGGTTGGCAGAGTACACGCTGAAGGCCTAACACACCCGCTTGAAGGAAACTGACTGCTATTAGCTTACAGTGAAAAACTTTTTTTTCTTTTTAAAGGCACGCTATTGTGACACCAGATATGAGTGGCAAAGTACACTGGCAGAGGTTGGCAGAGTACACGCTGAAGGCCTGACACACCCGCTTGAAGGACACTGACTGCTATTAGCTTACAGTGAAAAACTGTTTTTCTTTTTAAAGGCACGCTATTGTGACACCAGATATGAGTGGCAAAGTACACTGGCAGAGGTTGGCAGAGTACACGCTGAAGGCCTGACACACCCGCTTGAAGGACACTGACTGCTATTAGCTTACAGTGAAAAACTTTTTTCTTTTTAAAGGCACGCTATTGTGACACCAGATATGAGTTGCAAAGTGGACTGGCAAAGGTTGGCAGAGTACACGCTGAAGGCCTGACACACCCGCTTGAAGGAAACTGACTGCTATTAGCTTACAGTGAAAAACTTTTTTTCTTTTTAAAGGAACGCTATTGTGACACCAGATATGAGTGGCAAAGTGGACTGGCAAAGGTTGGCAGAGTACACGCTGAAGGCCTGACACACCCGCTTGAAGGAAACTGACTGCTGTTAGCTTACAGTGAAAAGTATTTTTTTCTTTTTAAAGGCACGCTATTGTGACACCAGATATGAGTGGCAAAGTACACTGGCAGAGGTTGGCAGAGTTCACGCTGAAGGCCTGACACACCCGCTTGAAGGACACTGACTGCTATTAGCTTACAGTGAAAAACTTTTTTCTTTTTAAAGGCACGCTATTGTGACACCAGATATGAGTGGCAAAGTGGACTGGCAAAGGTTGGCAGAGTACACGCTGAAGGCCTGACACACCCGCTTGAAGGAAACTGACTGCTATTAGCTTACAGTGAAAAACTTTTTTCTTTTTAAAGGCACGCTATTGTGACACCAGATATGAGTGGCAAAGTACACTGGCAGAGGTTGGCAGAGTACACGCTGAAGGCCTGACACACCCGCTTGAAGGACACTGACTGCTATTAGCTTACAGTGAAAAACTGTTTTTCTTTTTAAAGGCACGCTATTGTGACACCAGATATGAGTGGCAAAGTACACTGGCAGAGGTTTGCAGAGTACACGCTGAAGGCCTGACACACCCACTTGAAGACAACTAACTGCTAATCAATCTATAACAGTGAATAACGTTTTTTGGTTTCAAATGCACGCTATTGTGACACCAGATATGAGTGGCAATGTGCACTTGCAGAGGTTGGCAGAGTACACGCTGAAGGCCTAACACACCCGCTTGAAGGAAACTGACTGCTATTAGCTTACAGTGAAAAACTTTTTTTCTTTTTAAAGGCACGCTATTGTGACACCAGATATGAGTGGCAAAGTGGACTGGTAAAGGTTGGCAGAGTACACGCTGAAGGCCTGACACACCCGCTTGAAGGAAACTGACTGCTATTAGCTTACAGTGAAAACCTTTTTTTTATTTTTAAAGGCACGCTATTGTGACACCAGATATGAGTGGTAAAGTACACTGGCAGAGGTTGGCAGAGTACACGCTGAAGGCCTGACACACCCGCTTGAAGGACACTGACTGCTATTAGCTTACAGTGAAAAACTGTTTTTCTTTTTAAAGGCACGCTATTGTGACACCAGATATGAGTGGCAAAGTACACTGGCAGAGGTTGGCAGAGAACACGCTGAAGGCCTGACACACCCGCTTGAAGGACACTGACTGCTATTAGCTTACAGTGAAAAACTTTTTTCTTTTTAAAGGCACGCTATTGTGACACCAGATATGAGTTGCAAAGTGGACTGGCAAAGGTTGGCAGAGTACACGCTGAAGGCCTGACACACCCGCTTGAAGGAAACTGACTGCTATTAGCTTACAGTGAAAAACTTTTTTTCTTTTTAAAGGCACGCTATTTTGACACCAGATATGAGTGGCAAAGTACACTGGCAGAGGTTGGCAGAGTACACGCTGAAGGCCTGACACACCCGCTTGAAGGACACTGACTGCTATTAGCTTACAGTGAAAAACTGTTTTTCTTTTTAAAGGCACGCTATTGTGACACCAGATATGAGTGGCAAAGTACACTGGCAGAGGTTGGCAGAGTACACGCTGAAAGCCTGACACACCCACTTGAAGACAACTAACTGCTATTCAATCTATAACAGTGAAAAAAGTTTTTGGGTTTTAAATGCACGCTATTGTGACACCAGATATGAGTGGCAATGTGCACTTGCAGAGGTTGGCAGAGTACACGCTGAAGGCCTGACACACCCGCTTGAAGGACACTGACTGCTATTAGCTTACAGTGAAAAACTGTTTTTCTTTTTAAAGGCACGCTATTGTGACACCAGATATGAGTGGCAAAGTACACTGGCAGAGGTTGGCAGAGTACACGCTGAAAGCCTGACACACCCACTTGAAGACAACTAACTGCTATTCAATCTATAACAGTGAAAAAAGTTTTTGGGTTTTAAATGCACGCTATTGTGACACCAGATATGAGTGGCAATGTGCACTTGCAGAGGTTGGCAGAGTACACGCTGAAGGCCTGACACACCCGCTTGAAGGAAACTGACTGCTATTAGCTTACAGTGAAAAGTCTTTTTTTCTTTTTAAAGGCACGCTATTGTGACACCAGATATGAGTGGCAAAGTACACTGGCAGAGGTTGGCAGAGTACACGCTGAAGGCCTGACACACCCGCTTGAAGGACACTGACTGCTATTAGCTTACAGTGAAAAACATTTTTTCTTTTTAAAGGCACGCTATTGTGACACCAGATATGAGTGGTAAAGTGGACTGGCAAAGGTTGGCAGAGTACACGCTGAAGGCCTGACACACCCGCTTGAAGGAAACTGACTGCTATTAGCTTACAGTGAAAAGTCTTTTTTTCTTTTTAAAGGCACGCTATTGTGACATCAGATATGAGTGGCAAAGTACACTGGCAGAGGTTGGCAGAGTACACGCTGAAGGCCTGACACACCCGCTTGAAGGACACTGACTGCTATTAGCTTACAGTGAAAAACTGTTTTTCTTTTTAAAGGCACGCTATTGTGACACCAGATATGAGTGGCAAAGTACACTGGCAGAGGTTGGCAGAGTACACGCTAAAGGCCTGACACACCCACTTGAAGACAACTAACTGCTAATCAATCTATAACAGTGAATAACGTTTTTTGGTTTCAAATGCACGCTATTGTGACACCAGATATGAGTGGCAATGTGCACTTGCAGAGGTTGGCAGAGTACACGCTGAAGGCCTAACACACCCGCTTGAAGGAAACTGACTGCTATTACCTTACAGTGAAAAACTTTTTTTTCTTTTTAAAGGCACGCTATTGTGACACCAGATATGAGTGGCAAAGTACACTGGCAGAGGTTGGCAGAGTACACGCTGAAGGCCTGACACACCCGCTTGAAGGACACTGACTGCTATTAGCTTACAGTGAAAAACTGTTTTTCTTTTTAAAGGCACGCTATTGTGACACCAGATATGAGTTGCAAAGTACACTGGCAGAGGTTGGCAGAGTACACGCTGAAGGCCTGACACACCCACTTGAAGACAACTAACTGCTATTAGCTTACAGTGAAAAACTTTTTTCTTTTTAAAGGCACGCTATTGTGACACCAGATATGAGTTGCAATCTGGACTGGCAAAGGTTGGCAGAGTACACGCTGAAGGCCTGACACACCCGCTTGAAGGAAACTGACTGCTATTAGCTTACAGTGAAAAACTTTTTTTCTTTTTAAAGGAACGCTATTGTGACACCAGATATGAGTGGCAAAGTGGACTGGCAAAGGTTGGCAGAGTACACGCTGAAGGCCTGACACACCCGCTTGAAGGAAACTGACTGCTGTTAGCTTACAGTGAAAAGTCTTTTTTTCTTTTTAAAGGCACGCTATTGTGACACCAGATATGAGTGGCAAAGTACACTGGCAGAGGTTGGCAGAGTTCACGCTGAAGGCCTGACACACCCGCTTGAAGGACACTGACTGCTATTAGCTTACAGTGAAAAACTTTTTTTCTTTTTAAAGGCACGCTATTGTGACACCAGATATGAGTGGCAAAGTGGACTGGCAAAGGTTGGCAGAGTACACGCTGAAGGCCTGACACACCCGCTTGAAGGAAACTGACTGCTATTAGCTTACAGTGAAAAACTTTTTTTCTTTTTAAAGGCACGCTATTGTGACACCAGATATGAGTGGCAAAGTACACTGGCAGAGGTTGGCAGAGTACACGCTGAAGGCCTGACACACCCGCTTGAAGGACACTGACTGCTATTAGCTTACAGTGAAAAACTGTTTTTCTTTTTAAAGGCACGCTATTGTGACACCAGATATGAGTGGCAAAGTACACTGGCAGAGGTTGGCAGAGTACACGCTGAAGGCCTGACACACCCACTTGAAGACAACTAACTGCTAATCAATCTATAACAGTGAATAACGTTTTTTGGTTTCAAATGCACGCTATTGTGACACCAGATATGAGTGGCAATGTGCACTTGCAGAGGTTGGCAGAGTACACGCTGAAGGCCTAACACACCCGCTTGAAGGAAACTGACTGCTATTAGCTTACAGTGAAAAACTTTTTTTCTTTTTAAAGGCACGCTATTGTGACACCAGATATGAGTGGCAAAGTGGACTGGTAAAGGTTGGCAGAGTACACGCTGAAGGCCTGACACACCCGCTTGAAGGAAACTGACTGCTATTAGCTTACAGTGAAAACCTTTTTTTTATTTTTAAAGGCACGCTATTGTGACACCAGATATGAGTGGTAAAGTACACTGGCAGAGGTTGGCAGAGTACACGCTGAAGGCCTGACACACCCGCTTGAAGGACACTGACTGCTATTAGCTTACAGTGAAAAACTGTTTTTCTTTTTAAAGGCACGCTATTGTGACACCAGATATGAGTGGCAAAGTACACTGGCAGAGGTTGGCAGAGAACACGCTGAAGGCCTGACACACCCGCTTGAAGGACACTGACTGCTATTAGCTTACAGTGAAAAACTTTTTTCTTTTTAAAGGCACGCTATTGTGACACCAGATATGAGTTGCAAAGTGGACTGGCAAAGGTTGGCAGAGTACACGCTGAAGGCCTGACACACCCGCTTGAAGGAAACTGACTGCTATTAGCTTACAGTGAAAAACTTTTTTTCTTTTTAAAGGCACGCTATTGTGACACCAGATATGAGTGGCAAAGTACACTGGCAGAGGTTGGCAGAGTACACGCTGAAGGCCTGACACACCCGCTTGAAGGACACTGACTGCTATTAGCTTACAGTGAAAAACTGTTTTTCTTTTTAAAGGCACGCTATTGTGACACCAGATATGAGTGGTAAAGTGGACTGGCAAAGGTTGGCAGAGTACACGCTGAAGGCCTGACACACCCGCTTGAAGGAAACTGACTGCTATTAGCTTACAGTGAAAAGTCTTTTTTTCTTTTTAAAGGCACGCTATTGTGACATCAGATATGAGTGGCAAAGTACACTGGCAGAGGTTGGCAGAGTACACGCTGAAGGCCTGACACACCCGCTTGAAGGACACTGACTGCTATTAGCTTACAGTGAAAAACTTTTTTCTTTTTAAAGGCACGCTATTGTGACACCAGATATGAGTTGCAAAGTGGACTGGCAAAGGTTGGCAGAGTACACGCTGAAGGCCTGACACACCCGCTTGAAGGAAACTGACTGCTATTAGCTTACAGTGAAAAACTTTTTTTCTTTTTAAAGGCACGCTATTGTGACACCAGATATGAGTGGCAAAGTACACTGGCAGAGGTTGGCAGAGTACACGCTGAAGGCCTGACACACCCGCTTGAAGGACACTGACTGCTATTAGCTTACAGTGAAAAACTGTTTTTCTTTTTAAAGGCACGCTATTGTGACACCAGATATGAGTGGCAAAGTACACTGGCAGAGGTTGGCAGAGTTCACGCTGAAGGCCTGACACACCCGCTTGAAGGACACTGACTGCTATTAGCTTACAGTGAAAAACTTTTTTCTTTTTAAAGGCACGCTATTGTGACACCAGATATGAGTGGCAAAGTGGACTGGCAAAGGTTGGCAGAGTACACGCTGAAGGCCTGACACACCCGCTTGAAGGAAACTGACTGCTATTAGCTTACAGTGAAAAACTTTTTTCTTTTTAAAGGCACGCTATTGTGACACCAGATATGAGTGGCAAAGTACACTGGCAGAGGTTGGCAGAGTACACGCTGAAGGCCTGACACACCCGCTTGAAGGACACTGACTGCTATTAGCTTACAGTGAAAAACTGTTTTTCTTTTTAAAGGCACGCTATTGTGACACCAGATATGAGTGGCAAAGTACACTGGCAGAGGTTTGCAGAGTACACGCTGAAGGCCTGACACACCCACTTGAAGACAACTAACTGCTAATCAATCTATAACAGTGAATAACGTTTTTTGGTTTCAAATGCACGCTATTGTGACACCAGATATGAGTGGCAATGTGCACTTGCAGAGGTTGGCAGAGTACACGCTGAAGGCCTAACACACCCGCTTGAAGGAAACTGACTGCTATTAGCTTACAGTGAAAAACTTTTTTTCTTTTTAAAGGCACGCTATTGTGACACCAGATATGAGTGGCAAAGTGGACTGGTAAAGGTTGGCAGAGTACACGCTGAAGGCCTGACACACCCGCTTGAAGGAAACTGACTGCTATTAGCTTACAGTGAAAACCTTTTTTTTATTTTTAAAGGCACGCTATTGTGACACCAGATATGAGTGGTAAAGTACACTGGCAGAGGTTGGCAGAGTACACGCTGAAGGCCTGACACACCCGCTTGAAGGACACTGACTGCTATTAGCTTACAGTGAAAAACTGTTTTTCTTTTTAAAGGCACGCTATTGTGACACCAGATATGAGTGGCAAAGTACACTGGCAGAGGTTGGCAGAGAACACGCTGAAGGCCTGACACACCCGCTTGAAGGACACTGACTGCTATTAGCTTACAGTGAAAAACTTTTTTCTTTTTAAAGGCACGCTATTGTGACACCAGATATGAGTTGCAAAGTGGACTGGCAAAGGTTGGCAGAGTACACGCTGAAGGCCTGACACACCCGCTTGAAGGAAACTGACTGCTATTAGCTTACAGTGAAAAACTTTTTTTCTTTTTAAAGGCACGCTATTTTGACACCAGATATGAGTGGCAAAGTACACTGGCAGAGGTTGGCAGAGTACACGCTGAAGGCCTGACACACCCGCTTGAAGGACACTGACTGCTATTAGCTTACAGTGAAAAACTGTTTTTCTTTTTAAAGGCACGCTATTGTGACACCAGATATGAGTGGCAAAGTACACTGGCAGAGGTTGGCAGAGTACACGCTGAAAGCCTGACACACCCACTTGAAGACAACTAACTGCTATTCAATCTATAACAGTGAAAAAAGTTTTTGGGTTTTAAATGCACGCTATTGTGACACCAGATATGAGTGGCAATGTGCACTTGCAGAGGTTGGCAGAGTACACGCTGAAGGCCTGACACACCCGCTTGAAGGACACTGACTGCTATTAGCTTACAGTGAAAAACTGTTTTTCTTTTTAAAGGCACGCTATTGTGACACCAGATATGAGTGGCAAAGTACACTGGCAGAGGTTGGCAGAGTACACGCTGAAAGCCTGACACACCCACTTGAAGACAACTAACTGCTATTCAATCTATAACAGTGAAAAAAGTTTTTGGGTTTTAAATGCACGCTATTGTGACACCAGATATGAGTGGCAATGTGCACTTGCAGAGGTTGGCAGAGTACACGCTGAAGGCCTGACACACCCGCTTGAAGGAAACTGACTGCTATTAGCTTACAGTGAAAAGTCTTTTTTTCTTTTTAAAGGCACGCTATTGTGACACCAGATATGAGTGGCAAAGTACACTGGCAGAGGTTGGCAGAGTACACGCTGAAGGCCTGACACACCCGCTTGAAGGACACTGACTGCTATTAGCTTACAGTGAAAAACATTTTTTCTTTTTAAAGGCACGCTATTGTGACACCAGATATGAGTGGTAAAGTGGACTGGCAAAGGTTGGCAGAGTACACGCTGAAGGCCTGACACACCCGCTTGAAGGAAACTGACTGCTATTAGCTTACAGTGAAAAGTCTTTTTTTCTTTTTAAAGGCACGCTATTGTGACATCAGATATGAGTGGCAAAGTACACTGGCAGAGGTTGGCAGAGTACACGCTGAAGGCCTGACACACCCGCTTGAAGGACACTGACTGCTATTAGCTTACAGTGAAAAACTGTTTTTCTTTTTAAAGGCACGCTATTGTGACACCAGATATGAGTGGCAAAGTACACTGGCAGAGGTTGGCAGAGTACACGCTAAAGGCCTGACACACCCACTTGAAGACAACTAACTGCTAATCAATCTATAACAGTGAATAACGTTTTTTGGTTTCAAATGCACGCTATTGTGACACCAGATATGAGTGGCAATGTGCACTTGCAGAGGTTGGCAGAGTACACGCTGAAGGCCTAACACACCCGCTTGAAGGAAACTGACTGCTATTACCTTACAGTGAAAAACTTTTTTTTCTTTTTAAAGGCACGCTATTGTGACACCAGATATGAGTGGCAAAGTACACTGGCAGAGGTTGGCAGAGTACACGCTGAAGGCCTGACACACCCGCTTGAAGGACACTGACTGCTATTAGCTTACAGTGAAAAACTGTTTTTCTTTTTAAAGGCACGCTATTGTGACACCAGATATGAGTTGCAAAGTACACTGGCAGAGGTTGGCAGAGTACACGCTGAAGGCCTGACACACCCACTTGAAGACAACTAACTGCTATTAGCTTACAGTGAAAAACTTTTTTCTTTTTAAAGGCACGCTATTGTGACACCAGATATGAGTTGCAATCTGGACTGGCAAAGGTTGGCAGAGTACACGCTGAAGGCCTGACACACCCGCTTGAAGGAAACTGACTGCTATTAGCTTACAGTGAAAAACTTTTTTTCTTTTTAAAGGAACGCTATTGTGACACCAGATATGAGTGGCAAAGTGGACTGGCAAAGGTTGGCAGAGTACACGCTGAAGGCCTGACACACCCGCTTGAAGGAAACTGACTGCTGTTAGCTTACAGTGAAAAGTCTTTTTTTCTTTTTAAAGGCACGCTATTGTGACACCAGATATGAGTGGCAAAGTACACTGGCAGAGGTTGGCAGAGTTCACGCTGAAGGCCTGACACACCCGCTTGAAGGACACTGACTGCTATTAGCTTACAGTGAAAAACTTTTTTTCTTTTTAAAGGCACGCTATTGTGACACCAGATATGAGTGGCAAAGTGGACTGGCAAAGGTTGGCAGAGTACACGCTGAAGGCCTGACACACCCGCTTGAAGGAAACTGACTGCTATTAGCTTACAGTGAAAAACTTTTTTTCTTTTTAAAGGCACGCTATTGTGACACCAGATATGAGTGGCAAAGTACACTGGCAGAGGTTGGCAGAGTACACGCTGAAGGCCTGACACACCCGCTTGAAGGACACTGACTGCTATTAGCTTACAGTGAAAAACTGTTTTTCTTTTTAAAGGCACGCTATTGTGACACCAGATATGAGTGGCAAAGTACACTGGCAGAGGTTGGCAGAGTACACGCTGAAGGCCTGACACACCCACTTGAAGACAACTAACTGCTAATCAATCTATAACAGTGAATAACGTTTTTTGGTTTCAAATGCACGCTATTGTGACACCAGATATGAGTGGCAATGTGCACTTGCAGAGGTTGGCAGAGTACACGCTGAAGGCCTAACACACCCGCTTGAAGGAAACTGACTGCTATTAGCTTACAGTGAAAAACTTTTTTTCTTTTTAAAGGCACGCTATTGTGACACCAGATATGAGTGGCAAAGTGGACTGGTAAAGGTTGGCAGAGTACACGCTGAAGGCCTGACACACCCGCTTGAAGGAAACTGACTGCTATTAGCTTACAGTGAAAACCTTTTTTTTATTTTTAAAGGCACGCTATTGTGACACCAGATATGAGTGGTAAAGTACACTGGCAGAGGTTGGCAGAGTACACGCTGAAGGCCTGACACACCCGCTTGAAGGACACTGACTGCTATTAGCTTACAGTGAAAAACTGTTTTTCTTTTTAAAGGCACGCTATTGTGACACCAGATATGAGTGGCAAAGTACACTGGCAGAGGTTGGCAGAGAACACGCTGAAGGCCTGACACACCCGCTTGAAGGACACTGACTGCTATTAGCTTACAGTGAAAAACTTTTTTCTTTTTAAAGGCACGCTATTGTGACACCAGATATGAGTTGCAAAGTGGACTGGCAAAGGTTGGCAGAGTACACGCTGAAGGCCTGACACACCCGCTTGAAGGAAACTGACTGCTATTAGCTTACAGTGAAAAACTTTTTTTCTTTTTAAAGGCACGCTATTGTGACACCAGATATGAGTGGCAAAGTACACTGGCAGAGGTTGGCAGAGTACACGCTGAAGGCCTGACACACCCGCTTGAAGGACACTGACTGCTATTAGCTTACAGTGAAAAACTGTTTTTCTTTTTAAAGGCACGCTATTGTGACACCAGATATGAGTGGTAAAGTGGACTGGCAAAGGTTGGCAGAGTACACGCTGAAGGCCTGACACACCCGCTTGAAGGAAACTGACTGCTATTAGCTTACAGTGAAAAGTCTTTTTTTCTTTTTAAAGGCACGCTATTGTGACATCAGATATGAGTGGCAAAGTACACTGGCAGAGGTTGGCAGAGTACACGCTGAAGGCCTGACACACCCGCTTGAAGGACACTGACTGCTATTAGCTTACAGTGAAAAACTGTTTTTCTTTTTAAAGGCACGCTATTGTGACACCAGATATGAGTGGCAAAGTACACTGGCAGAGGTTGGCAGAGTACACGCTAAAGGCCTGACACACCCACTTGAAGACAACTAACTGCTAATCAATCTATAACAGTGAATAACGTTTTTTGGTTTCAAATGCACGCTATTGTGACACCAGATATGAGTGGCAATGTGCACTTGCAGAGGTTGGCAGAGTACACGCTGAAGGCCTAACACACCCGCTTGAAGGAAACTGACTGCTATTACCTTACAGTGAAAAACTTTTTTTTCTTTTTAAAGGCACGCTATTGTGACACCAGATATGAGTGGCAAAGTACACTGGCAGAGGTTGGCAGAGTACACGCTGAAGGCCTGACACACCCGCTTGAAGGACACTGACTGCTATTAGCTTACAGTGAAAAACTGTTTTTCTTTTTAAAGGCACGCTATTGTGACACCAGATATGAGTTGCAAAGTACACTGGCAGAGGTTGGCAGAGTACACGCTGAAGGCCTGACACACCCACTTGAAGACAACTAACTGCTATTAGCTTACAGTGAAAAACTTTTTTCTTTTTAAAGGCACGCTATTGTGACACCAGATATGAGTTGCAATCTGGACTGGCAAAGGTTGGCAGAGTACACGCTGAAGGCCTGACACACCCGCTTGAAGGAAACTGACTGCTATTAGCTTACAGTGAAAAACTTTTTTTCTTTTTAAAGGAACGCTATTGTGACACCAGATATGAGTGGCAAAGTGGACTGGCAAAGGTTGGCAGAGTACACGCTGAAGGCCTGACACACCCGCTTGAAGGAAACTGACTGCTGTTAGCTTACAGTGAAAAGTCTTTTTTTCTTTTTAAAGGCACGCTATTGTGACACCAGATATGAGTGGCAAAGTACACTGGCAGAGGTTGGCAGAGTTCACGCTGAAGGCCTGACACACCCGCTTGAAGGACACTGACTGCTATTAGCTTACAGTGAAAAACTTTTTTTCTTTTTAAAGGCACGCTATTGTGACACCAGATATGAGTGGCAAAGTGGACTGGCAAAGGTTGGCAGAGTACACGCTGAAGGCCTGACACACCCGCTTGAAGGAAACTGACTGCTATTAGCTTACAGTGAAAAACTTTTTTTCTTTTTAAAGGCACGCTATTGTGACACCAGATATGAGTGGCAAAGTACACTGGCAGAGGTTGGCAGAGTACACGCTGAAGGCCTGACACACCCGCTTGAAGGACACTGACTGCTATTAGCTTACAGTGAAAAACTGTTTTTCTTTTTAAAGGCACGCTATTGTGACACCAGATATGAGTGGCAAAGTACACTGGCAGAGGTTGGCAGAGTACACGCTGAAGGCCTGACACACCCACTTGAAGACAACTAACTGCTAATCAATCTATAACAGTGAATAACGTTTTTTGGTTTCAAATGCACGCTATTGTGACACCAGATATGAGTGGCAATGTGCACTTGCAGAGGTTGGCAGAGTACACGCTGAAGGCCTAACACACCCGCTTGAAGGAAACTGACTGCTATTAGCTTACAGTGAAAAACTTTTTTTCTTTTTAAAGGCACGCTATTGTGACACCAGATATGAGTGGCAAAGTGGACTGGTAAAGGTTGGCAGAGTACACGCTGAAGGCCTGACACACCCGCTTGAAGGAAACTGACTGCTATTAGCTTACAGTGAAAACCTTTTTTTTATTTTTAAAGGCACGCTATTGTGACACCAGATATGAGTGGTAAAGTACACTGGCAGAGGTTGGCAGAGTACACGCTGAAGGCCTGACACACCCGCTTGAAGGACACTGACTGCTATTAGCTTACAGTGAAAAACTGTTTTTCTTTTTAAAGGCACGCTATTGTGACACCAGATATGAGTGGCAAAGTACACTGGCAGAGGTTGGCAGAGAACACGCTGAAGGCCTGACACACCCGCTTGAAGGACACTGACTGCTATTAGCTTACAGTGAAAAACTTTTTTCTTTTTAAAGGCACGCTATTGTGACACCAGATATGAGTTGCAAAGTGGACTGGCAAAGGTTGGCAGAGTACACGCTGAAGGCCTGACACACCCGCTTGAAGGAAACTGACTGCTATTAGCTTACAGTGAAAAACTTTTTTTCTTTTTAAAGGCACGCTATTGTGACACCAGATATGAGTGGCAAAGTACACTGGCAGAGGTTGGCAGAGTACACGCTGAAGGCCTGACACACCCGCTTGAAGGACACTGACTGCTATTAGCTTACAGTGAAAAACTGTTTTTCTTTTTAAAGGCACGCTATTGTGACACCAGATATGAGTGGCAAAGTACACTGGCAGAGGTTGGCAGAGTACACGCTGAAAGCCTGACACACCCACTTGAAGACAACTAACTGCTATTCAATCTATAACAGTGAAAAAAGTTTTTGGGTTTTAAATGCACGCTATTGTGACACCAGATATGAGTGGCAATGTGCACTTGCAGAGGTTGGCAGAGTACACGCTGAAGGCCTGACACACACGCTTGAAGGAAACTGACTGCTATTAGCTTACAGTGAAAAGTATTTTTTTCTTTTTAAAGGCACGCTATTGTGACACCAGATATGAGTGGCAAAGTACACTGGCAGAGGTTGGCAGAGTACACGCTGAAGGCCTGACACACCCGCTTGAAGGACACTGACTGCTATTAGCTTACAGTGAAAAACATTTTTTCTTTTTAAAGGCACGCTATTGTGACACCAGATATGAGTGGTAAAGTGGACTGACAAAGGTTGGCAGAGTACACGCTGAAGGCCTGACACACCCGCTTGAAGGAAACTGACTGCTATTAGCTTACAGTGAAAAGTCTTTTTTTCTTTTTAAAGGCACGCTATTGTGACACCAGATATGAGTGGCAAAGTACACTGGCAGAGGTTGGCAGAGTACACGCTGAAGGCCTGACACACCCGCTTGAAGGACACTGACTGCTATTAGCTTACAGTGAAAAACTGTTTTTCTTTTTAAAGGCACGCTATTGTGACACCAGATATGAGTGGCAAAGTACACTGGCAGAGGTTGGCAGAGTACACGCTAAAGGCCTGACACACCCACTTGAAGACAACTAACTGCTAATCAATCTATAACAGTGAATAACGTTTTTTGGTTTCAAATGCACGCTATTGTGACACCAGATATGAGTGGCAATGTGCACTTGCAGAGGTTGGCAGAGTACACGCTGAAGGCCTAACACACCCGCTTGAAGGAAACTGACTGCTATTAGCTTACAGTGAAAAACTTTTTTTCTTTTTAAAGGCACGCTATTGTGACACCAGATATGAGGGGCAAAGTACACTGGCAGAGGTTGGAAGAGTACACGCTGAAGGCCTGACACACCCGCTTGAAGGACACTGACTGCTATTAGCTTACAGTGAAAAACTGTTTTTCTTTTTAAAGGCACGCTATTGTGACACCAGATATGAGTGGCAAAGTACACTGGCAGAGGTTGGCAGAGTACACGCTGAAGGCCTGACACACCCACTTGAAGACAACTAACTGCTAATCAATCTATAACAGTGAATAACGTTTTTTGGTTTCAAATGCACGCCATTGTGACACTAGATATGAGTGGCAATGTGCACTTGCAGAGGTTGGCAGAGTACACGCTGAAGGCCTAACACACCCGCTTGAAGGAAACTGACTGCTATTAGCTTACAGTGAAAAACTTTTTTTTTCTTTTTAAAGGCACGCTATTGTGACACCAGATATGAGTGGCAAAGTACACTGGCAGAGGTTGGCAGAGTACACGCTGAAGGCCTGACACACCCGCTTGAAGGACACTGACTGCTATTAGCTTACAGTGAAAAACTGTTTTTCTTTTTAAAGGCACGCTATTGTGACACCAGATATGAGTGGCAAAGTACACTGGCAGAGGTTGGCAGAGTACACGCTGAAGGCCTGACACACCCGATTGAAGGACACTGACTGCTATTAGCTTACAGTGAAAAACTTTTTTCTTTTTAAAGGCACGCTATTGTGACACCAGATATGAGTTGCAAAGTGGACTGGCAAAGGTTGGCAGAGTACACGCTGAAGGCCTGACACACCCGCTTGAAGGAAACTGACTGCTATTAGCTTACAGTGAAAAACTTTTTTTCTTTTTAAAGGCACGCTATTGTGACACCAGATATGAGTGGCAAAGTACACTGGCAGAGGTTGGCAGAGTACACGCTGAAGGCCTGACACACCCGCTTGAAGGACACTGACTGCTATTAGCTTACAGTGAAAAACTTTTTTTTCTTTTTAAAGGCACGCTATTGTGACACCAGATATGAGTGGCAAAGTACACTGGCAGAGGTTGGCAGAGTACACGCTGAAGGCCTGACACACCCACTTGAAGGACACTGACTGCTATTAGCTTACAGTGAAAAACTGTTTTTCTTTTTAAAGGCACACTATTGTGACACCAGATATGAGTGGCAAAGTACACTGGCAGAGGTTGGCAGAGTACACGCTGAAGGCCTGACACACCCGCTTGAAGGACACTGACTGCTATTAGCTTACAGTGAAAAACTTTTTTCTTTTTAAAGGCACGCTATTGTGACACCAGATATGAGTTGCAAAGTGGACTGGCAAAGGTTGGCAGAGTACACGCTGAAGGCCTGACACACCCGCTTGAAGGAAACTGACTGCTATTAGCTTACAGTGAAAAACTTTTTTTCTTTTTAAAGGCACGCTATTGTGACACCAGATATGAGTGGCAAAGTACACTGGCAGAGGTTGGCAGAGTACACGCTGAAGGCCTGACACACCCGCTTGAAGGACACTGACTGCTATTAGCTTACAGTGAAAAACTTTTTTCTTTTTAAAGGCACGCTATTGTGACACCAGATATGAGTGGCAAAGTACACTGGCAGAGGTTGGCAGAGTACACGCTGAAGGCCTGACACACCCACTTGAAGACAACTAATTGCTATTCAATCTATAACAGTGAAAAAAGTTTTTGGGTTTTAAATGCACGCTATTGTGACACCAGATATGAGTGGCAATGTGCACTTGCAGAGGTTGGCAGAGTACACGCTGAAGGCCTGACACACCCGCTTGAAGGAAACTGACTGCTATTAGCTTACAGTGAAAAACTTTTTTTCTTTTTAAAGGCACGCTATTGTGACACCAGATATGAGTGGCAAAGTACACTGGCAGAGGTTGGCAGAGTACACGCTGAAAGCCTGACACACCCACTTGAAGACAACTAACTGCTATTCAATCTATAACAGTGAAAAAAGTTTTTGGGTTTTAAATGCACGCTATTGTGACACCAGATATGAGTGGCAATGTGCACTTGCAGAGGTTGGCAGAGTACACGCTGAAGGCCTGACACACCCGCTTGAAGGAAACTGACTGCTATTAGCTTACAGTGAAAAGTCTTTTTTTCTTTTTAAAGGCACGCTATTGTGACACCAGATATGAGTGGCAAAGTACACTGGCAGAGGTTGGCAGAGTACACGCTGAAGGCCTGACACACCCGCTTGAAGGACACTGACTGCTATTAGCTTACAGTGAAAAACATTTTTTCTTTTTAAAGGCACGCTATTGTGACACCAGATATGAGTGGTAAAGTGGACTGACAAAGGTTGGCAGAGTACACGCTGAAGGCCTGACACACCCGCTTGAAGGAAACTGACTGCTATTAGCTTACAGTGAAAAGTCTTTTTTTCTTTTTAAAGGCACGCTATTGTGACACCAGATATGAGTGGCAAAGTACACTGGCAGAGGTTGGCAGAGTACACGCTGAAGGCCTGACACACCCGCTTGAAGGACACTGACTGCTATTAGCTTACAGTGAAAAACTGTTTTTCTTTTTAAAGGCACGCTATTGTGACACCAGATATGAGTGGCAAAGTACACTGGCAGAGGTTGGCAGAGTACACGCTAAAGGCCTGACACACCCACTTGAAGACAACTAACTGCTAATCAATCTATAACAGTGAATAACGTTTTTTGGTTTCAAATGCACGCTATTGTGACACCAGATATGAGTGGCAATGTGCACTTGCAGAGGTTGGCAGAGTACACGCTGAAGGCCTAACACACCCGCTTGAAGGAAACTGACTGCTATTAGCTTACAGTGAAAAACTTTTTTTCTTTTTAAAGGCACGCTATTGTGACACCAGATATGAGGGGCAAAGTACACTGGCAGAGGTTGGCAGAGTACACGCTGAAGGCCTGACACACCCGCTTGAAGGACACTGACTGCTATTAGCTTACAGTGAAAAACTGTTTTTCTTTTTAAAGGCACGCTATTGTGACACCAGATATGAGTGGCAAAGTACACTGGCAGAGGTTGGCAGAGTACACGCTGAAGGCCTGACACACCCACTTGAAGACAACTAACTGCTAATCAATCTATAACAGTGAATAACGTTTTTTGGTTTCAAATGCACGCCATTGTGACACTAGATATGAGTGGCAATGTGCACTTGCAGAGGTTGGCAGAGTACACGCTGAAGGCCTAACACACCCGCTTGAAGGAAACTGACTGCTATTAGCTTACAGTGAAAAACTTTTTTTTCTTTTTAAAGGCACGCTATTGTGACACCAGATATGAGTGGCAAAGTACACTGGCAGAGGTTGGCAGAGTACACGCTGAAGGCCTGACACACCCGCTTGAAGGACACTGACTGCTATTAGCTTACAGTGAAAAACTGTTTTTCTTTTTAAAGGCACGCTATTGTGACACCAGATATGAGTGGCAAAGTACACTGGCAGAGGTTGGCAGAGTACACGCTGAAGGCCTGACACACCCGATTGAAGGACACTGACTGCTATTAGCTTACAGTGAAAAACTTTTTTCTTTTTAAAGGCACGCTATTGTGACACCAGATATGAGTTGCAAAGTGGACTGGCAAAGGTTGGCAGAGTACACGCTGAAGGCCTGACACACCCGCTTGAAGGAAACTGACTGCTATTAGCTTACAGTGAAAAACTTTTTTTCTTTTTAAAGGCACGCTATTGTGACACCAGATATGAGTGGCAAAGTACACTGGCAGAGGTTGGCAGAGTACACGCTGAAGGCCTGACACACCCGCTTGAAGGACACTGACTGCTATTAGCTTACAGTGAAAAACTTTTTTTTCTTTTTAAAGGCACGCTATTGTGACACCAGATATGAGTGGCAAAGTACACTGGCAGAGGTTGGCAGAGTACACGCTGAAGGCCTGACACACCCGCTTGAAGGAAACTGACTGCTATTAGCTTACAGTGAAAAGTCTTTTTTTCTTTTTAAAGGCACGCTATTGTGACACCAGATATGAGTGGCAAAGTACACTGGCAGAGGTTGGCAGAGTACACGCTGAAGGCCTGACACACCCGCTTGAAGGACACTGACTGCTATTAGCTTACAGTGAAAAACTGTTTTTCTTTTTAAAGGCACGCTATTGTGACACCAGATATGAGTGGCAAAGTACACTGGCAGAGGTTGGCAGAGTACACGCTAAAGGCCTGACACACCCACTTGAAGACAACTAACTGCTAATCAATCTATAACAGTGAATAACGTTTTTTGGTTTCAAATGCACGCTATTGTGACACCAGATATGAGTGGCAATGTGCACTTGCAGAGGTTGGCAGAGTACACGCTGAAGGCCTAACACACCCGCTTGAAGGAAACTGACTGCTATTAGCTTACAGTGAAAAACTTTTTTTCTTTTTAAAGGCACGCTATTGTGACACCAGATATGAGGGGCAAAGTACACTGGCAGAGGTTGGCAGAGTACACGCTGAAGGCCTGACACACCCGCTTGAAGGACACTGACTGCTATTAGCTTACAGTGAAAAACTGTTTTTCTTTTTAAAGGCACGCTATTGTGACACCAGATATGAGTGGCAAAGTACACTGGCAGAGGTTGGCAGAGTACACGCTGAAGGCCTGACACACCCACTTGAAGACAACTAACTGCTAATCAATCTATAACAGTGAATAACGTTTTTTGGTTTCAAATGCACGCCATTGTGACACTAGATATGAGTGGCAATGTGCACTTGCAGAGGTTGGCAGAGTACACGCTGAAGGCCTAACACACCCGCTTGAAGGAAACTGACTGCTATTAGCTTACAGTGAAAAACTTTTTTTTCTTTTTAAAGGCACGCTATTGTGACACCAGATATGAGTGGCAAAGTACACTGGCAGAGGTTGGCAGAGTACACGCTGAAGGCCTGACACACCCGCTTGAAGGACACTGACTGCTATTAGCTTACAGTGAAAAACTGTTTTTCTTTTTAAAGGCACGCTATTGTGACACCAGATATGAGTGGCAAAGTACACTGGCAGAGGTTGGCAGAGTACACGCTGAAGGCCTGACACACCCGATTGAAGGACACTGACTGCTATTAGCTTACAGTGAAAAACTTTTTTCTTTTTAAAGGCACGCTATTGTGACACCAGATATGAGTTGCAAAGTGGACTGGCAAAGGTTGGCAGAGTACACGCTGAAGGCCTGACACACCCGCTTGAAGGAAACTGACTGCTATTAGCTTACAGTGAAAAACTTTTTTTCTTTTTAAAGGCACGCTATTGTGACACCAGATATGAGTGGCAAAGTACACTGGCAGAGGTTGGCAGAGTACACGCTGAAGGCCTGACACACCCGCTTGAAGGACACTGACTGCTATTAGCTTACAGTGAAAAACTTTTTTTTCTTTTTAAAGGCACGCTATTGTGACACCAGATATGAGTGGCAAAGTACACTGGCAGAGGTTGGCAGAGTACACGCTGAAGGCCTGACACACCCGCTTGAAGGACACTGACTGCTATTAGCTTACAGTGAAAAACTGTTTTTCTTTTTAAAGGCACACTATTGTGACACCAGATATGAGTGGCAAAGTACACTGGCAGAGGTTGGCAGAGTACACGCTGAAGGCCTGACACACCCGCTTGAAGGACACTGACTGCTATTAGCTTACAGTGAAAAACTTTTTTCTTTTTAAAGGCACGCTATTGTGACACCAGATATGAGTTGCAAAGTGGACTGGCAAAGGTTGGCAGAGTACACGCTGAAGGCCTGACACACCCGCTTGAAGGAAACTGACTGCTATTAGCTTACAGTGAAAAACTTTTTTTCTTTTTAAAGGCACGCTATTGTGACACCAGATATGAGTGGCAAAGTACACTGGCAGAGGTTGGCAGAGTACACGCTGAAGGCCTGACACACCCGCTTGAAGGACACTGACTGCTATTAGCTTACAGTGAAAAACTTTTTTCTTTTTAAAGGCACGCTATTGTGACACCAGATATGAGTGGCAAAGTACACTGGCAGAGGTTGGCAGAGTACACGCTGAAGGCCTGACACACCCACTTGAAGACAACTAATTGCTATTCAATCTATAACAGTGAAAAAAGTTTTTGGGTTTTAAATGCACGCTATTGTGACACCAGATATGAGTGGCAATGTGCACTTGCAGAGGTTGGCAGAGTACACGCTGAAGGCCTGACACACCCGCTTGAAGGAAACTGACTGCTATTAGCTTACAGTGAAAAACTTTTTTTCTTTTTAAAGGCACGCTATTGTGACACCAGATATGAGTGGCAAAGTGGACTGGCAAAGGTTGGCAGAGTACACGCTGAAGGCCTGACACACCCGCTTGAAGGAAACTGACTGCTGTTAGCTTACAGTGAAAAGTATTTTTTTCTTTTTAAAGGCACGCTATTGTGACACCAGATATGAGTGGCAAAGTACACTGGCAGAGGTTGGCAGAGTACACGCTGAAGGCCTGACACACCCGCTTGAAGGACACTGACTGCTATTAGCTTACAGTGAAAAACTTTTTTTCTTTTTAAAGGCACGCTATTGTGACACCAGATATGAGGGGCAAAGTACACTGGCAGAGGTTGGCAGAGTACACGCTGAAGGCCTGACACACCCGCTTGAAGGACACTGACTGCTATTAGCTTACAGTGAAAAACTGTTTTTCTTTTTAAAGGCACGCTATTGTGACACCAGATATGAGTGGCAAAGTACACTGGCAGAGGTTGGCAGAGTACACGCTGAAGGCCTGACACACCCACTTGAAGACAACTAACTGCTAATCAATCTATAACAGTGAATAACGTTTTTTGGTTTCAAATGCACGCCATTGTGACACTAGATATGAGTGGCAATGTGCACTTGCAGAGGTTGGCAGAGTACACGCTGAAGGCCTAACACACCCGCTTGAAGGAAACTGACTGCTATTAGCTTACAGTGAAAAACTTTTTTTTCTTTTTAAAGGCACGCTATTGTGACACCAGATATGAGTGGCAAAGTACACTGGCAGAGGTTGGCAGAGTACACGCTGAAGGCCTGACACACCCGCTTGAAGGACACTGACTGCTATTAGCTTACAGTGAAAAACTGTTTTTCTTTTTAAAGGCACGCTATTGTGACACCAGATATGAGTGGCAAAGTACACTGGCAGAGGTTGGCAGAGTACACGCTGAAGGCCTGACACACCCGATTGAAGGACACTGACTGCTATTAGCTTACAGTGAAAAACTTTTTTCTTTTTAAAGGCACGCTATTGTGACACCAGATATGAGTTGCAAAGTGGACTGGCAAAGGTTGGCAGAGTACACGCTGAAGGCCTGACACACCCGCTTGAAGGAAACTGACTGCTATTAGCTTACAGTGAAAAACTTTTTTTCTTTTTAAAGGCACGCTATTGTGACACCAGATATGAGTGGCAAAGTACACTGGCAGAGGTTGGCAGAGTACACGCTGAAGGCCTGACACACCCGCTTGAAGGACACTGACTGCTATTAGCTTACAGTGAAAAACTTTTTTTTCTTTTTAAAGGCACGCTATTGTGACACCAGATATGAGTGGCAAAGTACACTGGCAGAGGTTGGCAGAGTACACGCTGAAGGCCTGACACACCCGCTTGAAGGACACTGACTGCTATTAGCTTACAGTGAAAAACTGTTTTTCTTTTTAAAGGCACACTATTGTGACACCAGATATGAGTGGCAAAGTACACTGGCAGAGGTTGGCAGAGTACACGCTGAAGGCCTGACACACCCGCTTGAAGGACACTGACTGCTATTAGCTTACAGTGAAAAACTTTTTTCTTTTTAAAGGCACGCTATTGTGACACCAGATATGAGTTGCAAAGTGGACTGGCAAAGGTTGGCAGAGTACACGCTGAAGGCCTGACACACCCGCTTGAAGGAAACTGACTGCTATTAGCTTACAGTGAAAAACTTTTTTTCTTTTTAAAGGCACGCTATTGTGACACCAGATATGAGTGGCAAAGTACACTGGCAGAGGTTGGCAGAGTACACGCTGAAGGCCTGACACACCCGCTTGAAGGACACTGACTGCTATTAGCTTACAGTGAAAAACTTTTTTCTTTTTAAAGGCACGCTATTGTGACACCAGATATGAGTGGCAAAGTACACTGGCAGAGGTTGGCAGAGTACACGCTGAAGGCCTGACACACCCACTTGAAGACAACTAACTGCTAATCAATCTATAACAGTGAATAACGTTTTTTGGTTTCAAATGCACGCCATTGTGACACTAGATATGAGTGGCAATGTGCACTTGCAGAGGTTGGCAGAGTACACGCTGAAGGCCTAACACACCCGCTTGAAGGAAACTGACTGCTATTAGCTTACAGTGAAAAACTTTTTTTTCTTTTTAAAGGCACGCTATTGTGACACCAGATATGAGTGGCAAAGTACACTGGCAGAGGTTGGCAGAGTACACGCTGAAGGCCTGACACACCCGCTTGAAGGACACTGACTGCTATTAGCTTACAGTGAAAAACTGTTTTTCTTTTTAAAGGCACGCTATTGTGACACCAGATATGAGTGGCAAAGTACACTGGCAGAGGTTGGCAGAGTACACGCTGAAGGCCTGACACACCCGATTGAAGGACACTGACTGCTATTAGCTTACAGTGAAAAACTTTTTTCTTTTTAAAGGCACGCTATTGTGACACCAGATATGAGTTGCAAAGTGGACTGGCAAAGGTTGGCAGAGTACACGCTGAAGGCCTGACACACCCGCTTGAAGGAAACTGACTGCTATTAGCTTACAGTGAAAAACTTTTTTTCTTTTTAAAGGCACGCTATTGTGACACCAGATATGAGTGGCAAAGTACACTGGCAGAGGTTGGCAGAGTACACGCTGAAGGCCTGACACACCCGCTTGAAGGACACTGACTGCTATTAGCTTACAGTGAAAAACTTTTTTTTCTTTTTAAAGGCACGCTATTGTGACACCAGATATGAGTGGCAAAGTACACTGGCAGAGGTTGGCAGAGTACACGCTGAAGGCCTGACACACCCGCTTGAAGGACACTGACTGCTATTAGCTTACAGTGAAAAACTGTTTTTCTTTTTAAAGGCACACTATTGTGACACCAGATATGAGTGGCAAAGTACACTGGCAGAGGTTGGCAGAGTACACGCTGAAGGCCTGACACACCCGCTTGAAGGACACTGACTGCTATTAGCTTACAGTGAAAAACTTTTTTCTTTTTAAAGGCACGCTATTGTGACACCAGATATGAGTTGCAAAGTGGACTGGCAAAGGTTGGCAGAGTACACGCTGAAGGCCTGACACACCCGCTTGAAGGAAACTGACTGCTATTAGCTTACAGTGAAAAACTTTTTTTCTTTTTAAAGGCACGCTATTGTGACACCAGATATGAGTGGCAAAGTACACTGGCAGAGGTTGGCAGAGTACACGCTGAAGGCCTGACACACCCGCTTGAAGGACACTGACTGCTATTAGCTTACAGTGAAAAACTTTTTTCTTTTTAAAGGCACGCTATTGTGACACCAGATATGAGTGGCAAAGTACACTGGCAGAGGTTGGCAGAGTACACGCTGAAGGCCTGACACACCCACTTGAAGACAACTAATTGCTATTCAATCTATAACAGTGAAAAAAGTTTTTGGGTTTTAAATGCACGCTATTGTGACACCAGATATGAGTGGCAATGTGCACTTGCAGAGGTTGGCAGAGTACACGCTGAAGGCCTGACACACCCGCTTGAAGGAAACTGACTGCTATTAGCTTACAGTGAAAAACTTTTTTTCTTTTTAAAGGCACGCTATTGTGACACCAGATATGAGTGGCAAAGTGGACTGGCAAAGGTTGGCAGAGTACACGCTGAAGGCCTGACACACCCGCTTGAAGGAAACTGACTGCTGTTAGCTTACAGTGAAAAGTATTTTTTTCTTTTTAAAGGCACGCTATTGTGACACCAGATATGAGTGGCAAAGTACACTGGCAGAGGTTGGCAGAGTACACGCTGAAGGCCTGACACACCCGCTTGAAGGACACTGACTGCTATTAGCTTACAGTGAAAAACTTTTTTTCTTTTTAAAGGCACGCTATTGTGACACCAGATATGAGTGGCAAAGTGGACTGGCAAAGGTTGGCAGAGTACACGCTGAAGGCCTGACACACCCGCTTGAAGGAAACTGACTGCTATTAGCTTACAGTGAAAAGTCTTTTTTTCTTTTTAAAGGCTGTGGCGAAACCAACCTCGCCACTGGGCCCTGGAGAAGCCTGTTTGCTAGCCTCCTACCTACTGACTATGGCCCCTGGGTTATTTGGGGCATATTGTACTGTATATTGCTGCTACTGGCCCTTTTAACAGCATCTATGGACATATTGGGACTTTTGGGACTACTGTCCCTTTAAGACTGTGAAGCATATTCGAGTGTACTGCCTGTAATATTATATATGTATTTATAGATGTGTTAAGTTTATCCTGGGTGATTTGTATGCAGCATTCATCTGATTGTTCGGTAGAATCACTCCATTCAGTATATTGAGTGAAACTACCGAACAACCAGACCACCCAGGAATGAGTGTGCCTCCAATTACCGTTTGCAACAATGTTGCAAACAGGTAATTGGCAATCAGTGCAGTGTGGTCTGTGTCCTCTGGGTGGCCGCCATTCGGGAGCCGAACACGTGGCGGCGGCCATCTTAAACTACCGAACAGCGGTGTTTTGCCGTCGAGCGTCTGGAACTAAAATCGGACACTCGACTAGGCAAACACCGCTGAGACCTCCAGACTTCCAGGATTTCGTATAGAAACTACCGAATGGCCCGCCGTTCGGTAGAAAGAACCCCTCAAACAAGGGAATTCATTCAAACCCTCTCCAGGCTCTATAACACAGGCAATTCGCCTGTTTTCATTCCCTTGTTTGTGACCGACCGCAGGGCCAAAATGCATGGAACTGTTTTCGGATACTTTACCCATGCGGTCGGTCAAAACTTTGCCTGCTCATAACTCCCGAACCCCTGGTCCGATCTGGGTGATTTTTGAGTATGTTGCTCACCCAGATCAGGGCTATCAGGGGATACCTGTTTTAGGGGTGTATCATATGTATTTGGGGTACATCCAGGAATTGGGGAAAAATGTGTACTATATAATTGGATTAAGTGTTAATCTAAGGGGAGGAAAGGTGTGGGAGGTACATCCATGTGATTGGTCAATTTCATCCTCCCCCTGGGAGTGTCCTGTATGTACCTGTTTGTGAATAAAAGCCGGGCTGGATGAGCCAGTCCAGAGTTCCTGTTTTACCCTCAAAGTGATGTGTCGTCTCATTATTGGGGGAAGGATTTATTGCATGCTGTTCCAGTTGACTGCTAGGAGTACAAGCCTATTCGTATGGTTCCTATTCAATGGTCTACAGCATTCATATGCTTGGGAGAATTTAAAGGCTTCTCTGATTCGGTGATTGTGGTGTCTGTCAGAGTGCTTGGAGTCCTCAGGAAGCGCTAGGAGCATCCATTAACGGAGGTACCCAGTCGGGGTGCCAGGTGATCCGTTACATTGGTGGCAAGCGGTGGGATGGCGTCCTAGTGCGAGGTAAAGCAGCTCGGAGACACAGTTCGTTTGGATTACAAAGGGAGGGCAACGCTAGTACCCGTACAGCGCCCCTATCTACAAAAGAAGCAACGTCGGCAGGGCAAGCATGGCGCCCAGTTACAGTCAAGAGGAGTTTGACGCTATGATGAAAATGCTGCTGGCTTTCTTTGGACCAGAACCCCCGGAGGAGAAATACATACAGAGCACAAGGAAAATAGCGGCAGCGTATCTGCAGGGTCTAGCAGACAAAAAAGCAGCTGAAGGTGTCGTCCTTCCTCCCCAGCGGCAGCTTAGCACACCAAGGGGAGATAGTAAGCCCCTCACCAGCGCAGATGGGACCGTGGACTCTGCGGCCAAGCTACAAGGAGCTGAAGGGGCCGTCCTTGCTCCCCAGCGGCAGTCTACGGTTCAGGGAGAGGAGCCTGTTATCCCCTCTCCCCAGCGGCAGCTTAGCATACCAAGGGGAGACAGTAAGCCCCACACCAGCGCAGATGGGACCGTGGTCTCTGTGCCCAAGTTACAGGGAGCTGAAGGGGCCATCCTTGCTCCCCAGCGGCAGGTTACAGTTCAGAGAGAGGAGCTTGTTACACCCTCTCTCCAGCGGCAGCCTAACCCACCAAGGGGAGACCGTAAGCCCCACACCAGCGCAGATGGGACCGTGGTCTCTGCGCCCAAGTTACAGGGAGCTGAAGGGGCCGTCCTCCCTCCCCAGCGGCAGTGTGATTTGTTGGGAATTGGGAGCCCAGTCTCCATTCCCCAGCGGCAGTGTGAATTGCAGGGAATTGGGAGCCCAGTCTCCATTCCCCAGCGGCAGGCTGAGTTACAGGGGGCAGAGGTAGTTGGTCCTACCCCCCAGCAGCAGAGTGATATGCCGGGAAGGCAGTGTGAAGTGCAGGGAGAGGAGAGCAGCGTCCTCCCTCCCCAGCGGAAGGCTGAGTTACAGGGGGCAGAGGTAGTTGGTCCTACCCCCCAGCAGCAGCGTGATTTTTTGGGAATAGAGAGCCCAGTCTCTATTCCCCAGCAGCAGGACACTGAATTGGGAGGAGAGACAGTCAGTCTCCCTCCACAAAGACTGAAAGTAGGCATGGGAGAGGAGATTGTTACCTCCTCTCCCCAGCGGCGGATCATCAATGGGCAGAGTGTTCTAATGGGAGAGGAGCTGGTTACCACCTCTCCCCAGCGGCAGCTTAATGTACCAGGGGGAGACTGTAAGCCCCACACCTGTGCAGATGGGACCGTGGTCTCTGCACTTCCAGCACAGGGGGTAGGGACGGTCGGTCCTGCCCCCCCACAACAGGGCTGTTTAGCCAAAGGGGAGACAGTCTGTCTCCAGCGGCAGAGCTGTGTAACTAAAGGGGAGACAGTCGGTCTCCAGCAGCAGAGCTGCGCAGCAAAAGGGGAGACAGTCGGTCTCCAGCAACCAGGCTCCAACCAGACTACTCCTGTAGTAGTGCTGGCACCAGGGCAGAGTACCGCTGGTCTCTGCCCACTCAGCAACCCACCAAAACAGCCTACCAGTCCCCCACACAGCCGGGGTGAGGCACCTGGACCTGGACAAGTTTTTCCATTACTCAAGTGTAGTAACCATTTATTGTGGGTGGGCTGTACTGCTGTTTCTGTTTTGTGGGTGGGCTGCTGGACTAACAAGGGCACTGACCGGCAAGAGGTCAGGTACCCTGTTAGTCTGTTTGGAAAAGGGGAGAAATGTGGCGAAACCAACCTCGCCACTGGGCCCTGGAGAAGCCTGTTTGCTAGCCTCCTACCTACTGACTATGGCCCCTGGGTTATTTGGGGCATATTGTACTGTATATTGCTGCTACTGGCCCTTTTAACAGCATCTATGGACATATTGGGACTTTTGGGACTACTGTCCCTTTAAGACTGTGAAGCATATTCGAGTGTACTGCCTGTAATATTATATATGTATTTATAGATGTGTTAAGTTTATCCTGGGTGATTTGTATGCAGCATTCAGCTGATTGTTCGGTAGAATCACTCCATTCAGTATATTGAGTGAAACTACCGAACAACCAGACCACCCAGGAATGAGTGTGCCTCCAATTACCGTTTGCAACAATGTTGCAAACAGGTAATTGGCAATCAGTGCAGTGTGGTCTGTGTCCTCTGGGTGGCCGCCATTCGGGAGCCGAACACGTGGCGGCGGCCATCTTAAACTACCGAACAGCGGTGTTTTGCCGTCGAGCGTCTGGAACTAAAATCGGACACTCGACTAGGCAAACACCGCTGAGACCTCCAGACTTCCAGGATTTCGTATAGAAACTACCGAATGGCCCGCCGTTCGGTAGAAAGAACCCCTCAAACAAGGGAATTCATTCAAACCCTCTCCAGGCTCTATAACACAGGCAATTCGCCTGTTTTCATTCCCTTGTTTGTGACCGACCGCAGGGCCAAAATGCATGGAACTGTTTTCGGATACTTTACCCATGCGGTCGGTCAAAACTTTGCCTGCTCATAACTCCCGAACCCCTGGTCCGATCTGGGTGATTTTTGAGTATGTTGCTCACCCAGATCAGGGCTATCAGGGGATACCTGTTTTAGGGGTGTATCATATGTATTTGGGGTACATCCAGGAATTGGGGAAAAATGTGTACTATATACTTGGATTAAGTGTTAATCTAAGGGGAGGAAAGGTGTGGGAGGTGCATCCATGTGATTGGTCAATTTCATCCTCCCCCTGGGAGTGTCCTGTATGTACCTGTTTGTGAATAAAAGCCGGGCTGGATGAGCCAGTCCAGAGTTCCTGTTTTACCCTCAAAGTGATGTGTCGTCTCATTATTGGGGGAAGGATTTATTGCATGCTGTTCCAGTTGACTGCTAGGAGTACAAGCCTATTCGTATGGTTCCTATTCAATGGTCTACAGCATTCATATGCTTGGGAGAATTTAAAGGCTTCTCTGATTCGGTGATTGTGGTGTCTGTCAGAGTGCTTGGAGTCCTCAGGAAGCACTAGGAGCATCCATTAACGGAGGTACTCAGTCGGGGTGCCAGGCGATCCGTTACAAAGGCACGCTATTGTGACACCAGATATGAGTGGCAAAGTACACTGGCAGAGGTTGGCAGAGTACACGCTGAAGGCCTGACACACCCGCTTGAAGGACACTGACTGCTATTAGCTTACAGTGAAAAACTGTTTTTCTTTTTAAAGGCACGCTATTGTGACACCAGATATGAGTGGCAAAGTACACTGGCAGAGGTTGGCAGAGTACACGCTGAAGTCCTGACACACCCACTTGAAGACAACTAACTGCTAATCAATCTATAACAGTGAATAACGTTTTTGGGTTTTAAATGCACGCTATTGTGACACCAGATATGAGTGGCAATGTGCACTTGCAGAGGTTGGCAGAGTACACGCTGAAGGCCTGACACACCCGCTTGAAGGAAACTGACTGCTATTAGCTTACAGTGAAAAACTTTTTTTCTTTTTAAAGGCACGCTATTGTGACACCAGATATGAGTGGCAAAGTACACTGGCAAAGGTTGGCAGAGTACACGCTGAAGGCCTGACACACCCGCTTGAAGGAAACTGACTGCTATTAGCTTACAGTGAAAAGTCATTTTTTCTTTTTAAAGGCACGCTATTGTGACACCAGATATGAGTGGCAAAGTACACTGGCAGAGGTTGGCAGAGTACACGCTGAAGGCCTGACACCCGCTTGAAGGACACTGACTGCTATTAGCTTACAGTGAAAAACTTTTTTCTTTTTAAAGGCACGCTATTGTGACACCAGATATGAGTGGCAAAGTACACTGGCAGAGGTTGGCAGAGTACACGCTGAAGGCCTGACACACCTGCTTGAAGGACACTGACTGCTATTAGCTTACAGTGAAAAACTTTTTTCTTTTTAAAGGCACGCTATTGTGACACCAGATATGAGTGGCAAAGTACACTGGCAGAGGTTGGCAGAGTACACGCTGAAGGCCTGACACACCCGCTTGAAGGACACTGACTGCTATTAGCTTACAGTGAAAAACTTTTTTCTTTTTAAAGGCACGCTATTGTGACAACAGATATGAGTTGCAAAGTGGACTGGCAAAGGTTGGCAGAGTACACGCTGAAGGCCTGACACACCCACTTGAAGACAACTAACTGCTATTCAATCTATAACAGTGAAAAATGTTTTTGGGTTTTAAATGCACGCTATTGTGACACCAGATATGAGTGGCAATGTGCACTTGCAGAGGTTGGCAGAGTACACGCTGAAGGCCTGACACACCCGCTTGAAGGAAACTGACTGCTATTAGCTTACAGTGAAAAACTTTTTTTCTTTTTAAAGGCACGCTATTGTGACACCAGATATGAGTGGCAAAGTGGACTGGCAAAGGTTGGCAGAGTACACGCTGAAGGCCGGACACACCCGCTTGAAGGAAACTGACTGCTGTTAGCTTACAGTGAAAAGTCTTTTTTTCTTTTTAAAGGCACGCTATTGTGACACCAGATATGAGTGGCAAAGTACACTGGCAGAGGTTGGCAGAGTACACGCTGAAGACCTGACACACCCGCTTGAAGGACACTGACTGCTATTAGCTTACAGTGAAAAACTTTTTTTCTTTTTAAAGGCACGCTATTGTGACACCAGATATGAGTGGCAAAGTGGACTGGCAAAGGTTGGCAGAGTACACGCTGAAGGCCTGACACACCCGCTTGAAGGAAACTGACTGCTATTAGCTTACAGTGAAAAACTGTTTTTCTTTTTAAAGGCACGCTATTGTGACACCAGATATGAGTGGCAAAGTACACTGGCAGAGGTTGGCAGAGTACACGCTGAAGGCCTGACACACCCACTTGAAGACAACTAACTGCTAATCAATCTATAACAGTGAATAACGTTTTTTGGTTTCAAATGCACGCTATTGTGACACCAGATATGAGTGGCAATGTGCACTTGCAGAGGTTGGCAGAGTACACGCTGAAGGCCTAACACACCCGCTTGAAGGACACTGACTGCTATTAGCTTACAGTGAAAAACTGTTTTTCTTTTTAAAGGCACGCTATTGTGACACCAGATATGAGTGGCAAAGTACACTGGCAGAGGTTGGCAGAGTACACGCTGAAGGCCTGACACACCCGCTTGAAGGACACTGACTGCTATTAGCTTACAGTGAAAAACTTTTTTCTTTTTAAAGGCACGCTATTGTGACACCAGATATGAGTTGCAAAGTGGACTGGCAAAGGTTGGCAGAGTACACGCTGAAGGCCTGACACACCCGCTTGAAGGAAACTGACTGCTATTAGCTTACAGTGAAAAACTTTTTTTCTTTTTAAAGGCACGCTATTGTGACACCAGATATGAGTGGCAAAGTACACTGGCAGAGGTTGGCAGAGTACACGCTGAAGGCCTGACACACCCGCTTGAAGGACACTGACTGCTATTAGCTTACAGTGAAAAACTGTTTTTCTTTTTAAAGGCACGCTATTGTGACACCAGATATGAGTGGCAAAGTACACTGGCAGAGGTTGGCAGAGTACACGCTGAAAGCCTGACACACCCACTTGAAGACAACTAACTGCTATTCAATCTATAACAGTGAAAAAAGTTTTTGGGTTTTAAATGCACGCTATTGTGACCCCAGATATGAGTGGCAATGTGCACTTGCAGAGGTTGGCAGAGTACACTCTGAAGGCCTGACACACCCGCTTGAAGGAAACTGACTGCTATTAGCTTACAGTGAAAAGTCTTTTTTTCTTTTTAAAGGCACGCTATTGTGACACCAGATATGAGTGGCAAAGTACACTGGCAGAGGTTGGCAGAGTACACGCTGAAGGCCTGAAACACCCGCTTGAAGGAAACTGACTGCTATTAGCTTACAGTGAAAAACATTTTTTCTTTTTAAAGGCACGCTATTGTGACACCAGATATGAGTGGTAAAGTGGACTGGCAAAGGTTGGCAGAGTACACGCTGAAGGCCTGACACACCCGCTTGAAGGAAACTGACTGCTATTAGCTTACAGTGAAAAGTCTTTTTTTCTTTTTAAAGGCACGCTATTGTGACACCAGATATGAGTGGCAAAGTACACTGGCAGAGGTTGGCAGAGTACACGCTGAAGGCCTGACACACCCGCTTGAAGGACACTGACTGCTATTAGCTTACAGTGAAAAACTGTTTTTCTTTTTAAAGGCACGCTATTGTGACACCAGATATGAGTGGCAAAGTACACTGGCAGAGGTTGGCAGAGTACACGCTAAAGGCCTGACACACCCACTTGAAGACAACTAACTGCTAATCAATCTATAACAGTGAATAACGTTTTTTGGTTTCAAATGCACGCTATTGTGACACCAGATATGAGTGGCAATGTGCACTTGCAGAGGTTGGCAGAGTACACGCTGAAGGCCTAACACACCCGCTTGAAGGAAACTGACTGCTATTAGCTTACAGTGAAAAACTTTTTTTTCTTTTTAAAGGCACGCTATTGTGACACCAGATATGAGTGGCAAAGTACACTGGCAGAGGTTGGCAGAGTACACGCTGAAGGCCTGACACACCCGCTTGAAGGACACTGACTGCTATTAGCTTACAGTGAAAAACTGTTTTTCTTTTTAAAGGCACGCTATTGTGACACCAGATATGAGTGGCAAAGTACACTGGCAGAGGTTGGCAGAGTAAACGCTGAAGGCCTGACACACCCGCTTGAAGGACACTGACTGCTATTAGCTTACAGTGAAAAACTTTTTTCTTTTTAAAGGCACGCTATTGTGACACCAGATATGAGTTGCAAAGTGGACTGGTAAAGGTTGGCAGAGTACACACTGAAGGCCTGACACACCCACTTGAAGGAAACTGACTGCTATTAGCTTACAGTGAAAAACTTTTTTTCTTTTTAAAGGCACGCTATTGTGACACCAGATATGAGTGGCAAAGTACACTGGCAGAGGTTGGCAGAGTACACGCTGAAGGCCTGACACACCCGCTTGAAGGACACTGACTGCTATTAGCTTACAGTGAAAAACTGTTTTTCTTTTTAAAGGCACGCTATTGTGACACCAGATATGAGTGGCAAAGTACACCGGCAGAGGTTGGCAGAGTACACGCTGAAGGCCTGACACACCCACTTGAAGACAACTAATTGCTATTCAATCTATAACAGTGAAAAAAGTTTTTGGGTTTTAAATGCACGCTATTGTGACACCAGATATGAGTGGCAATGTGCACTTGCAGAGGTTGGCAGAGTACACGCTGAAGGCCTGACACACCCGCTTGAAGGAAACTGACTGCTATTAGCTTACAGTGAAAAACTTTTTTCTTTTTAAAGGCACGCTATTGTGACACCAGATATGAGTGGCAAAGTGGACTGGCAAAGGTTGGCAGAGTACACGCTGAAGGCCTGACACACCCGCTTGAAGGAAACTGACTGCTGTTAGCTTACAGTGAAAAGTATTTTTTTCTTTTTAAAGGCACGCTATTTTGACACCAGATATGAGTGGCAAAGTACACTGGCAGAGGTTGGCAGAGTACACGCTGAAGGCCGGACACACCCGCTTGAAGGACACTGACTGCTATTAGCTTACAGTGAAAAACTTTTTTTCTTTTTAAAGGCACGCTATTGTGACACATGATATGAGTGGCAAAGTGGAGTGGCAAAGGTTGGCAGAGTACACGCTGAAGGCCTGACACACCCGCTTGAAGGAAACTGACTGCTATTAGCTTACAGTTAAAAGTCTTTTTTTCTTTTTAAAGGCACGCTATTGTGACACCAGATATGAGTGGCAAAGTACACTGGCAGAGGTTGGCAGAGTACACGCTGAAGGCCTGACACACCCGCTTGAAGGACACTGACTGCTATTAGCTTACAGTGAAAAACTTTTTTCTTTTTAAAGGCACGCTATTGTGACACCAGATATGAGTGGCAAAGTGGACTGGCAAAGGTTGGCAGAGTACACGCTGAAGGCCTGACACACCCGCTTGAAGGAAACTGACTGCTATTAGCTTACAGTGAAAAACTGTTTTTCTTTTTAAAGGCACGCTATTGTGACACCAGATATGAGTGGCAAAGTACACTGGCAGAGGTTGGCAGAGTACACGCTGAAGGCCTGACACACCCACTTGAAGACAACTAACTGCTAATCAATCTATAACAGTGAATAACGTTTTTGTGTTTCAAATGCACGCTATTGTGACACCAGATATGAGTGGCAAGGTGCACTTGCAGAGGTTGGCAGAGTACACGCTGAAGGCCTAACACACCCACTTGAAGGAAACTGACTGCTATTAGCTTACAGTGAAAAACTTTTTTTCTTTTTAAAGGCACGCTATTGTGACACCAGATATGAGTGGCAAAGTGGACTGGCAAAGGTTGGCAGAGTACACGCTGAAGGCCTGACACACCTGCTTGAAGGAAACTGACTGCTATTAGCTTACAGTGAAAAACTTTTTTTTCTTTTTAAAGGCACGCTATTGTGACACCAGATATGAGTGGCAAAGTACACTGGCAGAGGTTGGCAGAGTACACGCTGAAGGCCTGACACACCCGCTTGAAGGACACTGACTGCTATTAGCTTACAGTGAAAAACTGTTTTTCTTTTTAAAGGCACGCTATTGTGACACCAGATATGAGTAGCAAAGTACACTGGCAGAGGTTGGCAGAGTACACGCTGAAGGCCTGACACACCCGCTTGAAGGACACTGACTGCTATTAGCTTACAGTGAAAAACTTTTTTCTTTTTAAAGGCACCCTATTGTGACACCAGATATGAGTTGCAAAGTGGACTGGCAAAGGTTGGCAGAGTACACGCTGAAGGCCTGACACACCCGCTTGAAGGAAACTGACTGCTATTAGCTTACAGTGAAAAACTTTTTTCTTTTTAAAGGGACGCTATTGTGACACCAGATATGAGTGGCAAAGTACACTGGCAGAGGTGGGCAGAGTACACGCTGAAGGCCTGACACACCCGCTTGAAGGACACTGACTGCTATTAGCTTACAGTGAAAAACTGTTTTTCTTTTTAAAGGCACGCTATTGTGACACCAGATATGAGTGGCAAAGTACACTGGCAGAGGTTGGCAGAGTACACGCTGAAGGCCTGACACACCCACTTGAAGACAACTAACTGCTATTCAATCTATAACAGTGAAAAAAGTTTTTGGGTTTTAAATGCACGCTATTGTGACACCAGATATGAGTGGCAATGTGCACTTGCAGAGGTTGGCAGAGTACACGCTGAAGGCCTGACACACCCGCTTGAAGGAAACTGACTGCTATTAGCTTACAGTGAAAAACTTTTTTTTCTTTTTAAAGGCACGCTATTGTGACACCAGATATGAGTGGCAAAGTGGACTGGCAAAGGTTGGCAGAGTACACGCTGAAGGCCTGACACACCCGCTTGAAGGAAACTGACTGCTATTAGCTTACAGTGAAAAGTCTTTTTTTCTTTTTAAAGGCACGCTATTGTGACACCAGATATGAGTGGCAAAGTACACTGGCAGAGGTTGGCAGAGTACACGCTGAATGCCTGACACCCGCTTGAAGGACACTGACTGCTATTAGCTTACAGTGAAAAACTTTTTTCTTTTTAAAGGCACGCTATTGTGACACCAGATATGAGTGGCAAAGTACACTGGCAGAGGTTGGCAGAGTACACGCTGAAGGCCTGACACACCCGCTTGAAGGACACTGACTGCTATTAGCTTACAGTGAAAAACTTTTTTCTTTTTAAAGGCACGCTATTGTGACACCAGATATGAGTGGCAAAGTACACTGGCAGAGGTTGGCAGAGTACACGCTGAAGGCCTGACACACCCGCTTGAAGGACACTGACTGCTATTAGCTTACAGTGAAAAACTGTTTTTCTTTTTAAAGGCACGCTATTGTGACACCAGATATGAGTGGCAAAGTACACTGGCAGAGGTTGGCAGAGTACACGCTGAAGGCCTGACACACCCGCTTGAAGGACACTGACTGCTATTAGCTTACAGTGAAAAACTTTTTTCTTTTTAAAGGCACGCTATTGTGACACCAGATATGAGTTGCAAAGTGGACTGGCAAAGGTTGGCAGAGTACACGCTGAAGGCCTGACACACCCGCTTGAAGGAAACTGACTGCTATTAGCTTACAGTGAAAAACGTTTTTCTTTTTAAAGGCACGCTATTGTGACACCAGATATGAGTGGCAAAGTACACTGGCAGAGGTTGGCAGAGTACACGCTGAAGGCCTGACACACCCGCTTGAAGGACACTGACTGCTATTAGCTTACAGTGAAAAACTGTTTTTCTTTTTAAAGGCACGCTATTGTGACACCAGATATGAGTGGCAAAGTGGACTGGCAAAGGTTGGCAGAGTACACGCTGAAGGCCTGACACACCCGCTTGAAGGAAACTGACTGCTATTAGCTTACAGTGAAAAACTGTTTTTCTTTTTAAAGGCACGCTATTGTGACACCAGATATGAGTGGCAAAGTACACTGGCAGAGGTTGGCAGAGTACACGCTGAAGGCCTGACACACCCACTTGAAGACAACTAACTGCTAATCAATCTATAACAGTGAATAACGTTTTTTGGTTTCAAATGCAAGCTATTGTGACACCAGATATGAGTGGCAATGTGCACTTGCAGAGGTTGGCAGAGTACACGCTGAAGGTCTAACACACCCGCTTGAAGGAAACTGACTGCTATTAGCTTACAGTGAAAAACTTTTTTCTTTTTAAAGGCACGCTATTGTGACACCAGATATGAGTGGCAAAGTGGACTGGCAAAGGTTGGCAGAGTACACGCTGAAGGCCTGACACACCCGCTTGAAGGAAACTGACTGCTATTAGCTTACAGTGAAAAACTTTTTTTTCTTTTTAAAGGCACGCTATTGTGACACCAGATATGAGTGGCAAAGTACACTGGCAGAGGTTGGCAGAGTACATGCTGAAGGCCTGACACACCCGCTTTAAGGACTCTGACTGCTATTAGCTTACAGTGAAAAACTGTTTTTCTTTTTAAAGGCACGCTATTGTGACACCAGATATGAGTAGCAAAGTACACTGGCAGAGGTTGGCAGAGTACACGCTGAAGGCCTGACACACCCGCTTGAAGGACACTGACTGCTATTAGCTTACAGTGAAAAACTGTTTTTCTTTTTAAAGGCACGCTATTGTGACACCAGATATGAGTGGCAAAGTACACTGGCAGAGGTTGGCAGAGTACACGCTGAAGGCCTGACACACCCACTTGAAGACAACTAACTGCTATTCAATCTATAACAGTGAAAAAAGTTGTTGGGTTTTAAATGCACGCTATTGTGACACCAGATATGAGTGGCAATGTGCACTTGCAGAGGTTGGCAGAGTACACGCTGAAGGCCTGACACACCCGCTTGAAGGAAACTGACTGCTATTAGCTTACAGTGAAAAACATTTTTTCTTTTTAAAGGAACGCTATTGTGACACCAGATATGAGTGGCAAAGTGGACTGGCAAAGGTTGGCAGAGTACACGCTGAAGGCCTGACACACCCGCTTGAAGGAAACTGACTGCTATTAGCTTACAGTGAAAACCTTTTTTTCTTTTTAAAGGCACGCTATTGTGACACCAGATATGAGTGGCAAAGTACACTGGCAGAGGTTGGCAGAGTACACGTTGAAGGCCTGACACACCCACTTGAAGACAACTAACTGCTATTCAATCTATAACAGTGAAAAAGTTTTTGGGTTTTAAATGCACGCTATTGTGACACCAGATATGAGTGGCAATGTGCACTTGCAGAGGTTGGCAGAGTACACGCTGAAGGCCTGACACACCCGCTTGAAGGACACTGACTGCTATTAGCTTACAGTGAAAAACTTTTTTCTTTTTAAAGGCACGCTATTGTGACACCAGATATGAGTGGCAAAGTACACTGGCAGAGGTTGGCAGAGTACACGCTGAAGGCCTGACACACCCGCTTGAAGGAAACTGACTGCTATTAGCTTACAGTGAAAAACTTTTTTTCTTTTTAAAGGCACGCTATTGTGACACCAGATATGAGTGGCAAAGTGGACTGGCAAAGGTTGGCAGAGTACACGCTGAAGGCCTGACACACCCGCTTGAAGGAAACTGACTGCTATTAGCTTACAGTGAAAAGTCTTTTTTTCTTTTTAAAGGCACGCTATTGTGACACCAGATATGAGTGGCAAAGTGGACTGGCAAAGGTTGGCAGAGTACACGCTGAAGGCCTGACACACCCGCTTGAAGGAAACTGACTGCTATTAGCTTACAGTGAAAAGTATTTTTTTCTTTTTAAAGGCACGCTATTGTGACACCAGATATGAGTGGCAAAGTACACTGGCAGAGGTTGGCAGAGTACACGCTGAAGGCCTGACACCCGCTTGAAGGACACTGACTGCTATTAGCTTACAGTGAAAAACTTTTTTCTTTTTAAAGGCACGCTATTGTGACACCAGATATGAGTGGCAAAGTACACTGGCAGAGGTTGGCAGAGTACACGCTGAAGGCCTGACACACCTGCTTGAAGGACACTGACTGCTATTAGCTTACAGTGAAAAACTTTTTTCTTTTTAAAGGCACGCTATTGTGACACCAGATATGAGTTGCAAAGTGGACTGGCAAAGGTTGGCAGAGTACACGCTGAAGGCCTGACACACCCGCTTGAAGGAAACTGACTGCTATTAGCTTACAGTGAAAAACTTTTTTTCTTTTTAAAGGCACACTATTGTGACACCAGATATGAGTGGCAAAGTACACTGGCAGAGGTTGGCAGAGTACACGCTGAAGGCCTGACACACCCGCTTGAAGGACACTGACTGCTATTAGCTTACAGTGAAAAACTGTTTTTCTTTTTAAAGGCACGCTATTGTGACACCAGATATGAGTGGCAAAGTACACTGGCAGAGGTTGGCAGAGTACACGCTGAAGGCCTGACACACCCGCTTGAAGGACACTGACTGCTATTAGCTTACAGTGAAAAACTTTTTTCTTTTTAAAGGCACGCTATTGTGACACCAGATATGAGTGGCAAAGTACACTGGCAGAGGTTGGCAGAGTACACGCTGAAAGCCTGACACACCCACTTGAAGACAACTAACTGCTATTCAATCTATAACAGTGAAAAAAGTTTTTGGGTTTTAAATGCACGCTATTGTGACACCAGATATGAGTGGCAATGTGCACTTGCAGAGGTTGGCAGAGTACACGCTGAAGGCCTGACACACCCGCTTGAAGGAAACTGACTGCTATTAGCTTACAGTGAAAAGTCTTTTTTTCTTTTTAAAGGCACGCTATTGTGACACCAGATATGAGTGGCAAAGTACACTGGCAGAGGTTGGCAGAGTACACGCTGAAGGCCTGACACACCCGCTTGAAGGACACTGACTGCTATTAGCTTACAGTGAAAAACTTTTTTTCTTTTTAAAGGCACGCTATTGTGACACCAGATATGAGTGGCAAAGTGGACTGGCAAAGGTTGGCAGAGTACACGCTGAAGGCCTGACACACCCGCTTGAAGGAAACTGACTGCTATTAGCTTACAGTGAAAAGTCTTTTTTTCTTTTTAAAGGCACGCTATTGTGACACCAGATATGAGTGGCAAAGTACACTGGCAGAGGTTGGCAGAGTACACGCTGAAGGCCTGACACACCCGCTTAAAGGACACTGAATGCTATTAGCTTACAGTGAAAAACTGTTTTTCTTTTTAAAAGCACGCTATTGTGACACCAGATATGAGTGGCAAAGTACACTGGCAGAGGTTGGCAGAGTACACGCTGAAGGCCTGACACACCCACTTGAAGACAACTAACTGCTAATCAATCTATAACAGTGAATAACTTTTTTTGTTTTCAAATGCACGCTATTGTGACACCAGATATGAGTGGCAATGTGCACTTGCAGAGTTTGGCAGAGTACACGCTGAAGGCCTAACACACCCGCTTGAAGGAAACTGACTGCTATTAGCTTACAGTGAAAAACTTTTTTTTCTTTTTAAAGGCACGCTATTGTGACACCAGATATGAGTGGCAAAGTACACTGGCAGAGGTTGGCAGAGTACACGCTGAAGGCCTGACACACCCGCTTGAAGGACACTGACTGCTATTAGCTTACAGTGAAAAACTTTTTTCTTTTTAAAGGCACGCTATTGTGACACCAGATATGAGTTGCAAAGTGGACTGGCAAAGGTTGGCAGAGTACACGCTGAAGGCCTGACACACCCGCTTGAAGGTAACTGACTGCTATTAGCTTACAGTGAAAAACTTTTTTCTTTTTAAAGGCACGCTATTGTGACACCAGATATGAGTGGCAAAGTACACTGGCAGAGGTTGGCAGAGTACACGCTGAAGGCCTGACACACCCGCTTGAAGGACACTGACTGCTATTAGCTTACAGTGAAAAACTGTTTTTCTTTTTAAAGGCACGCTATTGTGACACCAGATATGAGTGGCAAAGTACACTGGCAGAGGTTGGCAGAGTACACGCTGAAGGCCTGACACACCCACTTGAAGACAACTAACTGCTATTCAATCTATAACAGTGAAAAATGTTTTTGGGTTTTAAATGCACGCTATTGTGACACCAGATATGAGTGGCAATGTGCACTTGCAGAGGTTGGCAGAGTACACGCTGAAGGCCTGACACACCCGCTTGAAGGAAACTGACTGCTATTAGCTTACAGTGAAAAACTTTTTTTCTTTTTAAAGGCACGCTATTGTGACACCAGATATGAGTGGCAAAGTGAACTGGCAAAGGTTGGCAGAGTACACGCTGAAGGCCTGACACACCCGCTTGAAGGAAACTGACTGCTGTTAGCTTACAGTGAAAAGTCTTTTTTTCTTTTTAAAGGCACGCTATTGTGACACCAGATATGAGTGGCAAAGTACACTGGCAGAGGTTGGCAGAGTACACGCTGAAGGCCTGACACACCCGCTTGAAGGACACTGACTGCTATTAGCTTACAGTGAAAAACTGTTTTTCTTTTTAAAGGCACGCTATTGTGACACCAGATATGAGTGGCAAAGTACACTGGCAGAGGTTGGCAGAGTACACGCTGAAAGCCTGACACACCCACTTGAAGACAACTAACTGCTATTCAATCTATAACAGTGAAAAAAGTTTTTGGGTTTTAAATGCACGCTATTGTGACACCAGATATGAGTGGCAATGTGCACTTGCAGAGGTTGGCAGAGTACACGCTGAAGGCCTGACACACCCGCTTGAAGGAAACTGACTGCTATTAGCTTACAGTGAAAAGTCTTTTTTTCTTTTTAAAGGCACGCTATTGTGACACCAGATATGAGTGGCAAAGTACACTGGCAGAGGTTGGCAGAGTACACGCTGAAGGCCTGACACACCCGCTTGAAGGACACTGACTGCTATTAGCTTACAGTGAAAAACTTTTTTTCTTTTTAAAGGCACGCTATTGTGACACCAGATATGAGTGGCAAAGTGGACTGGCAAAGGTTGGCAGAGTACACGCTGAAGGCCTGACACACCCGCTTGAAGGAAACTGACTGCTATTAGCTTACAGTGAAAAGTCTTTTTTTCTTTTTAAAGGCACGCTATTGTGACACCAGATATGAGTGGCAAAGTACACTGGCAGAGGTTGGCAGAGTACACGCTGAAGGCCTGACACACCCGCTTGAAGGACACTGACTGCTATTAGCTTACAGTGAAAAACTGTTTTTCTTTTTAAAGGCACGCTATTGTGACACCAGATATGAGTGGCAAAGTACACTGGCAGAGGTTGGCAGAGTACACGCTGAAAGCCTGACACACCCACTTGAAGACAACTAACTGCTATTCAATCTATAACAGTGAAAAAAGTTTTTGGGTTTTAAATGCACGCTATTGTGACACCAGATATGAGTGGCAATGTGCACTTGCAGAGGTTGGCAGAGTACACGCTGAAGGCCTGACACACCCGCTTGAAGGAAACTGACTGCTATTAGCTTACAGTGAAAAGTCTTTTTTTCTTTTTAAAGGCACGCTATTGTGACACCAGATATGAGTGGCAAAGTACACTGGCAGAGGTTGGCAGAGTACACGCTGAAGGCCTGACACACCCGCTTGAAGGACACTGACTGCTATTAGCTTACAGTGAAAAACTGTTTTTCTTTTTAAAGGCACGCTATTGTGACACCAGATATGAGTGGCAAAGTACACTGGCAGAGGTTGGCAGAGTACACGCTGAAGGCCTGACACACCCACTTGAAGACAACTAACTGCTAATCAATCTATAACAGTGAATAACGTTTTTTGGTTTCAAATGCACGCTATTGTGACACCAGATATGAGTGGCAATGTGCACTTGCAGAGGTTGGCAGAGTACACGCTGAAGGCCTAACACACCCGCTTGAAGGAAACTGACTGCTATTAGCTTACAGTGAAAAACTTTTTTTTCTTTTTAAAGGCACGCTATTGTGACACCAGATATGAGTGGCAAAGTACACTGGCAGAGGTTGGCAGAGTACACGCTGAAGGCCTGACACACCCGCTTGAAGGACACTGACTGCTATTAGCTTACAGTGAAAAACTTTTTTCTTTTTAAAGGCACGCTATTGTGACACCAGATATGAGTGGCAAAGTACACTGGCAGAGGTTGGCAGAGTACACGCTGAAGGCCTGACACACCCGCTTGAAGGACACTGACTGCTATTAGCTTACAGTGAAAAACTGTTTTTCTTTTTAAAGGCACGCTATTGTGACACCAGATATGAGTGGCAAAGTACACTGGCAGAGGTTGGCAGAGTACACGCTGAAGGCCTGACACACCCACTTGAAGACAACTAACTGCTATTCAATCTATAACAGTGAAAAATGTTTTTGGGTTTTAAATGCACGCTATTGTGACACCAGATATGAGTGGCAATGTGCACTTGCAGAGGTTGGCAGAGTACACGCTGAAGGCCTGACACACCCGCTTGAAGGAAACTGACTGCTATTAGCTTACAGTGAAAAACTTTTTTTCTTTTTAAAGGCACGCTATTGTGACACCAGATATGAGTGGCAAAGTGAACTGGCAAAGGTTGGCAGAGTACACGCTGAAGGCCTGACACACCCGCTTGAAGGAAACTGACTGCTGTTAGCTTACAGTGAAAAGTCTTTTTTTCTTTTTAAAGGCACGCTATTGTGACACCAGATATGAGTGGCAAAGTACACTGGCAGAGGTTGGCAGAGTACACGCTGAAGGCCTGACACACCCGCTTGAAGGACACTGACTGCTATTAGCTTACAGTGAAAAACTTTTTTTCTTTTTAAAGGCACGCTATTGTGACACCAGATATGAGTGGCAAAGTGGACTGGCAAAGGTTGGCAGAGTACACGCTGAAGGCCTGACACACCCGCTTGAAGGAAACTGACTGCTATTAGCTTATAGTGAAAAACTGTTTTTCTTTTTAAAGGCACGCTATTGTGACACCAGATATGAGTGGCAAAGTACACTGGCAGAGGTTGGCAGAGTACACGCTGAAGGCCTGACACACCCACTTGAAGACAACTAACTGCTAATCAATCTATAACAGTGAATAACGTTTTTTGATTTCAAATGCACGCTATTGTGACACCAGATATGAGTGGCAATGTGCACTTGCAGAGGTTGGCAGAGTACACGCTGAAGGCCTAACCCACCCGCTTGAAGGAAACTGACTGCTATTAGCTTACAGTGAAAAACTTTTTAAAGGCACGCTATTGTGACACCAGATATGAGTGGCAAAGTGGACTGGCAAAGGTTGGCAGAGTACACGCTGAAGGCCTGACACACCCGCTTGAAGGAAACTGACTGCTATTAGCTTACAGTGAAAAACTTTTTTTCTTTTTAAAGGCACGCTATTGTGACACCAGATATGAGTGGCAAAGTACACTGGCAGAGGTTGGCAGAGTACACGCTGAAGGCCTGACACACCCGCTTGAAGGACACTGACTGCTATAAGCTTACAGTGAAAAACTTTTTTCTTTTTAAAGGCACCCTATTGTGACACCAGATATGAGTTGCAAAGTGGACTGGCAAAGGTTGGCAGAGTACACGCTGAAGGCCTGACACACCCGCTTGAAGGAAACTGACTGCTATTAGCTTACAGTGAAAAACTTTTTTCTTTTTAAAGGCACGCTATTGTGACACCAGATATGAGTGGCAAAGTACACTGGCAGAGGTTGGCAGAGTACACGCTGAAGGCCTGACACACCCGCTTGAAGGACACTGACTGCTGTTAGCTTACAGTGAAAAACTGTTTTTCTTTTTAAAGGCACGCTATTGTGACACCAGATATGAGTGGCAAAGTACACTTGCAGAGGTTGGCAGAGTACACGCTGAAGGCCTGACACACCCAACCTGAAGACAACTAACTGCTATTCAATCTATAACAGTGAAAAAAGTTTTTGGGTTTTAAATGCACGCTATTGTGACACCAGATATGAGTGGCAATGTGCACTTGCAGAGGTTGGCAGAGTACACGCTGAAGGCCTGACACACCCGCTTGAAGGAAACTGACTGCTATTAGCTTACAGTGAAAAACTTTTTTTTCTTTTTAAAGGCTCGCTATTGTGACACCAGATATGAGTGGCAAAGTGGACTGGCAAAGGTTGGCAGAGTACACGCTGAAGGCCTGACACACCCGCTTGAAGGAAACTGACTGCTATTAGCTTACAGTGAAAAGTATTTTTTTCTTTTTAAAGGCACGCTATTGTGACACCAGATATGAGTGGCAAAGTACACTGGCAGAGGTTGGCAGAGTACACGCTGAAGGCCTGACACCCGCTTGAAGGACACTGACTGCTATTAGCTTACAGTGAAAAACTTTTTTCTTTTTAAAGGCACGCTATTGTGACACCAGATATGAGTGGCAAAGTACACTGGCAGAGGTTGGCAGAGTACACGCTGAAGGCCTGACACACCTGCTTGAAGGACACTGACTGCTATTAGCTTACAGTGAAAAACTTTTTTCTTTTTAAAGGCACGCTATTGTGACACCAGATATGAGTGGCAAAGTACACTGGCAGAGGTTGGCAGAGTACACGCTGAAGGCCTGACACACCCGCTTGAAGGACACTGACTGCTATTAGCTTACAGTGAAAAACTGTTTTTCTTTTTAAAGGCACGCTATTGTGATACCAGATATGAGTGGCAAAGTACACTGGCAGAGGTTGGCAGAGTACACGCTGAAGGCCTGACACACCCGCTAGAAGGACACTGACTGCTATTAGCTTACAGTGAAAAACTTTTTTCTTTTTAAAGGCACGCTATTGTGACACCAGATATGAGTTGCAAAGTGGACTGGCAAAGGTTGGCAGAGTACACGCTGAAGGCCTGACACACCCGCTTGAAGGAAACTGACTGCTATTAGCTTACAGTGAAAAACTTTTTTCTTTTTAAAGGCACGCTATTGTGACACCAGATATGAGTGGCAAAGTACACTGGCAGAGGTTGGCAGAGTACACGCTGAAGGCCTGACACACCCGCTTGAAGGACACTGACTGCTATTAGCTTACAGTGAAAAACTGTTTTTCTTTTTAAAGGCACGCTATTGTGACACCAGATATGAGTGGCAAAGTACACTGGCAGAGGTTGGCAGAGTACACGCTGAAGGCCTGACACACCCACTTGAAGACAACTAACTGCTATTCAATCTATAACAGTGAAAAATGTTTTTGGGTTTTAAATGCACGCTATTGTGACACCAGATATGAGTGGCAATGTGCACTTGCAGAGGTTGGCAGAGTACACGCTGAAGGCCTGACACACCCGCTTGAAGGAAACTGACTGCTATTAGCTTACAGTGAAAAACTTTTTTTCTTTTTAAAGGCACGCTATAGTGACACCAGATATGAGTGGCAAAGTGGACTGGCAAAGGTTGGCAGAGTACACGCTGAAGGCCTGACACACCCGCTTGAAGGAAACTGACTGCTATTAGCTTACAGTGAAAAGTATTTTTTTCTTTTTAAAGGCACGCTATTGTGACACCAGATATGAGTGGCAAAGTACACTGGCAGAGGTTGGCAGAGTACACGCTGAAGGCCTGACACACCCGCTTGAAGGACACTGACTGCTATTAGCTTAAAGTGAAAAACTTTTTTTCTTTTTAAAGGCACGCTATTGTGACACCAGATATGAGTGGCAAAGTGGACTGCTAAAGGTTGGCAGAGTACACGCTGAAGGCCTGACACACCCACTTGAAGGAAACTGACTGCTATTAGCTTACAGTGAAAAACTGTTTTTCTTTTTAAAGGCACGCTATTGTGACACCAGATATGAATGGCAAAGTACACTGGCAGAGGTTGGCAGAGCACACGCTGAAGGCCTGACACACCCACTTGAAGACAACTAACTGCTAATCAATCTATAACAGTGAATAACGTTTTTTGGTTTCAAATGCACGCTATTGTGACACCAGATATGAGTGGCAATGTGCACTTGCAGAGGTTGGCAGAGTACACGCTGAAGGCCTGACACACCCGCTTGAAGGAAACTGACTGCTATTAGCTTACAGTGAAAAACTTTTTTTCTTTTTAAAGGCACGCTATTGTGACACCAGATATGAGTGGCAAAGTGGACTGGCAAAGGTTGGCAGAGTACACGCTGAAGGCCTGACACACCCGCTTGAAGGAAACTGACTGCTTCACTGACTGCAGTGAAAAGTCTTTTTTTCTTTTTAAAGGCACGCTATTGTGATACCAGATATGAGTGGCAAAGTACACTGGCAGAGGTTGGCAGAGTACACGCTGAAGGCCTGACACACCCGCTTGAAGGACACTGACTGCTATTAGCTTACAGTGAAAAACTTTTTTCTTTTTAAAGGCACGCTATTGTGACACCAGATATGAGTGGCAAAGTACACTGGCAGAGGTTGGCAGAGTACATGCTGAAGGCCTGACACACCCACTTGAAGACAACTAACTGCTATTCAATCTATAACAGTGAAAAAGGTTTTTGGGTTTTAAATGCACGCTATTGTGACACCAGATATGAGTGGCAATGTGCACTTGCAGAGGTTGGCAGAGTACATGCTGAAGGCCTGACACACCCGCTTGAAGGACACTGACTGCTATTAGCTTACAGTGAAAAACTTTTTTCTTTTTAAAGGCACGCTATTGTGACACCAGATATGAGTTGCAAAGTACACTGGCAGAGGTTGGCAGAGTACACGCTGAAGGCCTGACACACCCGCTTGAAGGACACTGACTGCTATTAGCTTACAGTGAAAAACTTTTTTCTTTTTAAAGGCACGCTATTGTGACACCAGATATGAGTGGCAAAGTACACTGGCAGAGGTTGGCAGAGTACACGCTGAAGGCCTGACACACCCACTTGAAGACAACTAACTGCTATTCAATCTATAACAGTGAAAAAAGTTTTTGGGTTTTAAATGCACGCTATTGTGACACCAGATATGAGTGGCAATGTGCACTTGCAGAGGTTGGCAGAGTACACGCTGAAGGCCTGACACACCCGCTTGAAGGAAACTGACTGCTATTAGCTTACAGTGAAAAGTCTTTTTTTCTTTTTAAAGGCACGCTATTGTGACACCAGATATGAGTGGCAAAGTACACTGGCAGAGGTTGGCAGAGTACACGCTGAAGGCCTGACACCCGCTTGAAGGACACTGACTGCTATTAGCTTACAGTGAAAAACTTTTTTCTTTTTAAAGGCACGCTATTGTGACACCAGATATGAGTGGCAAAGTACACTGGCAGAGGTTGGCAGAGTACACGCTGAAGGCCTGACACACCTGCTTGAAGGACACTGACTGCTATTAGCTTACAGTGAAAAACTTTTTTCTTTTTAAAGGCACGCTATTGTGACACCAGATATGAGTGGCAAAGTACACTGGCAGAGGTTGGCAGAGTACACGCTGAAGGCCTGACACACCCGCTTGAAGGACACTGACTGCTATTAGCTTACAGTGAAAAACTGTTTTTCTTTTTAAAGGCACGCTATTGTGATACCAGATATGAGTGGCAAAGTACACTGGCAGAGGTTGGCAGAGTACACGCTGAAGGCCTGACACACCCGCTAGAAGGACACTGACTGCTATTAGCTTACAGTGAAAAACTTTTTTCTTTTTAAAGGCACGCTATTGTGACACCAGATATGAGTTGCAAAGTGGACTGGCAAAGGTTGGCAGAGTACACGCTGAAGGCCTGACACACCCGCTTGAAGGAAACTGACTGCTATTAGCTTACAGTGAAAAACTTTTTTCTTTTTAAAGGCACGCTATTGTGACACCAGATATGAGTGGCAAAGTACACTGGCAGAGGTTGGCAGAGTACACGCTGAAGGCCTGACACACCCGCTTGAAGGACACTGACTGCTATTAGCTTACAGTGAAAAACTGTTTTTCTTTTTAAAGGCACGCTATTGTGACACCAGATATGAGTGGCAAAGTACACTGGCAGAGGTTGGCAGAGTACACGCTGAAGGCCTGACACACCCACTTGAAGACAACTAACTGCTATTCAATCTATAACAGTGAAAAATGTTTTTGGGTTTTAAATGCACGCTATTGTGACACCAGATATGAGTGGCAATGTGCACTTGCAGAGGTTGGCAGAGTACACGCTGAAGGCCTGACACACCCGCTTGAAGGAAACTGACTGCTATTAGCTTACAGTGAAAAACTTTTTTTCTTTTTAAAGGCACGCTATAGTGACACCAGATATGAGTGGCAAAGTGGACTGGCAAAGGTTGGCAGAGTACACGCTGAAGGCCTGACACACCCGCTTGAAGGAAACTGACTGCTATTAGCTTACAGTGAAAAGTCTTTTTTTCTTTTTAAAGGCACGCTATTGTGACACCAGATATGAGTGGCAAAGTACACTGGCAGAGGTTGGCAGAGTACACGCTGAAGGCCTGACACACCCGCTTGAAGGACACTGACTGCTATTAGCTTAAAGTGAAAAACTTTTTTTCTTTTTAAAGGCACGCTATTGTGACACCAGATATGAGTGGCAAAGTGGACTGCTAAAGGTTGGCAGAGTACACGCTGAAGGCCTGACACACCCACTTGAAGGAAACTGACTGCTATTAGCTTACAGTGAAAAACTGTTTTTCTTTTTAAAGGCACGCTATTGTGACACCAGATATGAATGGCAAAGTACACTGGCAGAGGTTGGCAGAGTACACGCTGAAGGCCTGACACACCCACTTGAAGACAACTAACTGCTAATCAATCTATAACAGTGAATAACGTTTTTTGGTTTCAAATGCACGCTATTGTGACACCAGATATGAGTGGCAATGTGCACTTGCAGAGGTTGGCAGAGTACACGCTGAAGGCCTGACACACCCGCTTGAAGGAAACTGACTGCTATTAGCTTACAGTGAAAAACTTTTTTTCTTTTTAAAGGCACGCTATTGTGACACCAGATATGAGTGGCAAAGTAGACTGGCAAAGGTTGGCAGAGTACACGCTGAAGGCCTGACACACCCGCTTGAAGGAAACTGACTGCTTCACTGACTGCAGTGAAAAGTCTTTTTTTCTTTTTAAAGGCACGCTATTGTGATACCAGATATGAGTGGCAAAGTACACTGGCAGAGGTTGGCAGAGTACACGCTGAAGGCCTGACACACCCGCTTGAAGGACACTGACTGCTATTAGCTTACAGTGAAAAACTTTTTTCTTTTTAAAGGCACGCTATTGTGACACCAGATATGAGTGGCAAAGTACACTGGCAGAGGTTGGCAGAGTACATGCTGAAGGCCTGACACACCCACTTGAAGACAACTAACTGCTATTCAATCTATAACAGTGAAAAAGGTTTTTGGGTTTTAAATGCACGCTATTGTGACACCAGATATGAGTGGCAATGTGCACTTGCAGAGGTTGGCAGAGTACATGCTGAAGGCCTGACACACCCGCTTGAAGGACACTGACTGCTATTAGCTTACAGTGAAAAACTGTTTTCTTTTTAAAGGCACGCTATTGTGACACCAGATATGAGTTGCAAAGTACACTGGCAGAGGTTGGCAGAGTACACGCTGAAGGCCTGACACACCCGCTTGAAGGACACTGACTGCTATTAGCATACAGTGAAAAACTTTTTTCTTTTTAAAGGCACGCTATTGTGACACCAGATATGAGTGGCAAAGTACACTGGCAGAGGTTGGCAGAGTACACGCTGAAGGCCTGACACACCCACTTGAAGACAACTAACTGCTATTCAATCTATAACAGTGAAAAAAGTTTTTGGGTTTTAAATGCACGCTATTGTGACACCAGATATGAGTGGCAATGTGCACTTGCAGAGGTTGGCAGAGTACACGCTGAAGGCCTGACACACCCGCTTGAAGGAAACTGACTGCTATTAGCTTACAGTGAAAAGTCTTTTTTTCTTTTTAAAGGCACGCTATTGTGACACCAGATATGAGTGGCAAAGTACACTGGCAGAGGTTGGCAGAGTACACGCTGAAGGGCTGACACCCGCTTGAAGGACACTGACTGCTATTAGCTTACAGTGAAAAACTTTTTTCTTTTTAAAGGCACGCTATTGTGACACCAGATATGAGTGGCAAAGTACACTGGCAGAGGTTGGCAGAGTACACGCTGAAGGCCTGACACACCTGCTTGAAGGACACTGACTGCTATTAGCTTACAGTGAAAAACTTTTTTCTTTTTAAAGGCACGCTATTGTGACACCAGATATGAGTTGCGAAGTGGACTGGCAAAGGTTGGCAGAGTACACGCTGAAGGCCTGACACACCCGCTTGAAGGAAACTGACTGCTATTAGCTTACAGTGAAAAACTGTTTTGCTTTTTAAAGGCACGCTATTGTGACACCAGATATGAGTGGCAAAGTACACTGGCAGAGGTTGGCAGAGTACACGCTGAAGGCCTGACACACCCGCTTGAAGGACACTGACTGCTATTAGCTTACAGTGAAAAACTGTTTTTCTTTTTAAAGGCACACTATTGTGACACCAGATATGAGTAGCAAAGTACACTGGCAGAGGTTGGCAGAGTACACGCTGAAGGCCTGACACACCCGCTTGAAGGACACTGACTGCTATTAGCTTACAGTGAAAAATTTTTTTCTTTTTAAAGGCACCCTATTCTGACACCAGATATGAGTTGCAAAGTGGACTGGCAAAGGTTGGCAGAGTACACGCTGAAGGCCTGACACACCCGCTTGAAGGAAACTGACTGCTATTAGCTTACAGTGAAAAACTTTTTTCTTTTTAAAGGCACGCTATTGTGACACCAGATATGAGTGGCAAAGTACACTGGCAGAGGTTGGCAGAGTACACGCTGAAGGCCTGACACACCCGCTTGAAGGACACTGACTGCTATTAGCTTACAGTGAAAAACTGTTTTTCTTTTTAAAGGCACGCTATTGTGACACCAGATATGAGTGGCAAAGTACACTGGCAGAGGTTGGCAGAGTACACGCTGAAGGCCTGACACACCCACTTGAAGACAACTAACTGCTATTCAATCTATAACAGTGAAAAAAGTTTTTGGGTTTTAAAAGCACGCTATTGTGACACCAGATATGAGTGGCAATGTGCACTTGCAGAGGTTGGCAGAGTACACGCTGAAGGCCTGACACACCCGCTTGAAGGAAACTGACTGCTATTAGCTTACAGTGAAAAACTTTTTTTCTTTTTAAAGGCACGCTATTGTGACACCAGATATGAGTGGCAAAGTGGACTGGCAAAGGTTGGCAGAGTACACGCTGAAGGCCTGACACACCCGCTTGAAGGAAACTGACTGCTATTAGCTTACAGTGAAAAGTCTTTTTTTCTTTTTAAAGGCACGCTATTGTGACACCAGATATGAGTGGCAAAGTACACTGGCAGAGGTTGGCAGAGTACACGCTGAAGGCCTGACACCCGCTTGAAGGACACTGACTGCTATTAGCTTACAGTGAAAAACTTTTTTCTTTTTAAAGGCACGCTATTGTGACACCAGATATGAGTGGCAAAGTACACTGGCAGAGGTTGGCAGAGTACACGCTGAAGGCCTGACACACCTGCTTGAAGGACACTGACTGCTATTAGCTTACAGTGAAAAACTTTTTTCTTTTTAAAGGCACGCTATTGTGACACCAGATATGAGTTGCAAAGTGGACTGGCAAAGGTTGGCAGAGTACACGCTGAAGGCCTGACACACCCGCTTGAAGGAAACTGACTGCTATTAGCTTACAGTGAAAAACTGTTTTGCTTTTTAAAGGCACGCTATTGTGACACCAGATATGAGTGGCAAAGTACACTGGCAGAGGTTGGCAGAGTACACGCTGAAGGCCTGACACACCCACTTGAAGACAACTAACTGCTAATCAATCTATAACAGTGAATAAAGTTTTTTGGTTTCAAATGCACGCTATTGTGACACCAGATATGAGTGGCAATGTGCACTTGCAGAGGTTGGCAGAGTACACGCTGAAGGCCTAACACTCCTGCTTGAAGGACACTGACTGCTATTAGCTTACAGTGAAAAACTGTTTTTCTTTTTAAAAGCACGCTATTGTGACACCAGATATGAGTGGCAAAGTACACTGGCAGAGGTTGGCAGAGTACACGCTGAAGGCCTGACACACCCGCTTGAAGGACACTGACTGCTATTAGCTTACAGTGAAAAACTGTTTTGCTTTTTAATGGCACGCTATTGTGACACCAGATATGAGTGGCAATGTGCACTTGCAGAGGTTGGCAGAGTACACGCTGAAGGCCTAACACTCCCGCTTGAAGGACACTGACTGCTATTAGCTTACAGTGAAAAACTTTTTTCTTTTTAAAGGCACCCTATTCTGACACCAGATATGAGTTGCAAAGTGGACTGGCAAAGGTTGGCAGAGTACACGCTGAAGGCCTGACACACCCGCTTGAAGGAAACTGACTGCTATTAGCTTACAGTGAAAAACTTTTTTCTTTTTAAAGGCACGCTATTGTGACACCAGATATGAGTGGCAAAGTACACTGGCAGAGGTTGGCAGAGTACACGCTGAAGGCCTGACACACCCGCTTGAAGGACACTGACTGCTATTAGCTTACAGTGAAAAACTGTTTTTCTTTTTAAAGGCACGCTATTGTGACACCAGATATGAGTGGCAAAGTACACTGGCAGAGGTTGGCAGAGTACACGCTGAAGGCCTGACACACCCACTTGAAGACAACTAACTGCTATTCAATCTATAACAGTGAAAAAAGTTTTTGGGTTTTAAATGCACGCTATTGTGACACCAGATATGAGTGGCAATGTGCACTTGCAGAGGTTGGCAGAGTACACGCTGAAGGCCTGACACACCCGCTTGAAGGAAACTGACTGCTATTAGCTTACAGTGAAAAACTTTTTTTCTTTTTAAAGGCACGCTATTGTGACACCAGATATGAGTGGCAAAGTGGACTGGCAAAGGTTGGCAGAGTACACGCTGAAGGCCTGACACACCCGCTTGAAGGAAACTGACTGCTATTAGCTTACAGTGAAAAGTCTTTTTTTCTTTTTAAAGGCACGCTATTGTGACACCAGATATGAGTGGCAAAGTACACTGGCAGAGGTTGGCAGAGTACACGCTGAAGGCCTGACACCCGCTTGAAGGACACTGACTGCTATTAGCTTACAGTGAAAAACTTTTTTCTTTTTAAAGGCACGCTATTGTGACACCAGATATGAGTGGCAAAGTACACTGGCAGAGGTTGGCAGAGTACACGCTGAAGGCCTGACACACCTGCTTGAAGGACACTGACTGCTATTAGCTTACAGTGAAAAACTTTTTTCTTTTTAAAGGCACGCTATTGTGACACCAGATATGAGTTGCAAAGTGGACTGGCAAAGGTTGGCAGAGTACACGCTGAAGGCCTGACACACCCGCTTGAAGGAAACTGACTGCTATTAGCTTACAGTGAAAAACTGTTTTGCTTTTTAAAGGCACGCTATTGTGACACCAGATATGAGTGGCAAAGTACACTGGCAGAGGTTGGCAGAGTACACGCTGAAGGCCTGACACACCCACTTGAAGACAACTAACTGCTAATCAATCTATAACAGTGAATAAAGTTTTTTGGTTTCAAATGCACGCTATTGTGACACCAGATATGAGTGGCAATGTGCACTTGCAGAGGTTGGCAGAGTACACGCTGAAGGCCTAACACTCCTGCTTGAAGGACACTGACTGCTATTAGCTTACAGTGAAAAACTGTTTTTCTTTTTAAAAGCACGCTATTGTGACACCAGATATGAGTGGCAAAGTACACTGGCAGAGGTTGGCAGAGTACACGCTGAAGGCCTGACACACCCGCTTGAAGGACACTGACTGCTATTAGCTTACAGTGAAAAACTGTTTTGCTTTTTAATGGCACGCTATTGTGACACCAGATATGAGTGGCAATGTGCACTTGCAGAGGTTGGCAGAGTACACGCTGAAGGCCTAACACTCCCGCTTGAAGGACACTGACTGCTATTAGCTTACAGTGAAAAACTTTTTTCTTTTTAAAGACACGCTATTGTGACACCAGATATGAGTGGCAAAGTGGACTGGCAGAGGTTGGCAGAGTATACGCTGAAGTCCTGACACATCCGCTCCGCTTGAAGGACACTGACTGCTATTAGCTTACAGTGAAAAACTTTTTTCTTTTTAAAGGCACGCTATTGTGACACCAGATATGAGTGGCAAAGTACACTGGCAGAGGTTGGCAGAGTACACGCTGAAGGCCTGACACACCCGCTTGAAGGATACTGACTGCTATTAGCTTACAGTGAAAAACTTTTTTCTTTTTAAAGGCACGCTATTGTGACACCAGATATGAGTGGCAAAGTACACTGGCAGAGGTTGGCAGAGTACACGCTGAAGGCCTGTCACACCCACTTGAAGACAACTAACTGCTATTCAATCTATAACAGTGAAAAAAGTTTTTGGGTTTTAAATGCACGATATTGTGACAACAAATATGAGTGGCAATGTGCACTTGCAGAGGTTGGCAGAGTACACGCTGAAGGCCTGACACACCCGCTTGAAGGAAACTGACTGCTATTAGCTTACAGTGAAAAACATTTTTTCTTTTTAAAGGCACGCTATTGTGACACCAGATATGAGTGGCAAAGTGGACTGGCAAAGGTTGGCAGAGTACACGCTGAAGGCCTGACACACCCGCTTGAAGGAAACTGACTGCTATTAGCTTACAGTGAAAAACTTTTTTTCTTTTTAAAGGCACGCTATTGTGACACCAGATATGAGTGGCAAAGTACACTGGCAGAGGGTGGCAGAGTACACGCTGAAGGCCTTACACACCCACTTGAAGAAAACTAACTGCTATTCAATCTATAACAGTGAAAAAGTTTTTGGGTTTTAAATGCACGCTATTGTGACACCAGATATGAGTGGCAATGTGCACTTGCAGAGGTTGGCAGAGTACACGCTGAAGGCCTAACACTCCCGCTTGAAGGACACTGACTGCTATTAGGTTACAGTGAAAAACTTTTTTCTTTTTAAAGGCACGCTATTGTGACACCAGATATGAGTGGCAAAGTGGACTGGCAAAGGTTGGCAGAGTACACGCTGAAGGCCTGACACACCCGCTTGAAGGAAACTGACTGCTATTAGCTTACAGTGAAAAGTCTTTTTTTCTTTTTAAAGGCACGCTATTGTGACACCAGATATGAGTGGCAAAGTACACTGGCAGAGGTTGGCAGAGTACACGCTGAAGGCCTGACACACCCGCTTGAAGGACACTGACTGCTATTAGCTTACAGTGAAAAACTGTTTTGCTTTTTAAAGGCACGCTATTGTGACACCAGATATGAGTGGCAAAGTACACTGGCAGAGGTTGGCAGAGTACACGCTGAAGGCCAGACACACCCACTTGAAGACAACTAACTTCTAATCAATCTATAACAGTGAATAAAGTTTTTTGGTTTCAAATGCACGCTATTGTGACACCAGATATGAGTGGCAATGTGCACTTGCAGAGGTTGGCAGAGTACACGCTGAAGGCCTAACACTCCCGCTTGAAGGACACTGACTGCTATTAGGTTACAGTGAAAAACTTTTTTCTTTTTAAAGGCACGCTGTTGTGACACCAGATATGAGTGGCAAAGTACACTGGCAGAGGTTGGCAGAGTACACGCTGAATTCCTGACACACCCGCTTGAAGGAAACTGACTGCTATTAGCTTACAGTGAAAACCTTTTTTTCTTTTTAAAGGCACGCTATTGTGACACCAGATATGAGTGGCAAAGTACACTGGCAGAGGTTGGCAGAGTACACGCTGAAGGCCTGACACACCCACTTGAAGACAACTAACTGCTATTCAATCTATAACAGTGAAAAAGTTTTTGGGTTTTAAATGCACGCTATTGTGACACCAGATATGAGTGGCAATGTGCACTTGCAGAGGTTGGCAGAGTACACGCTGAAGGCCTGACACACCCGTTTGAAGGAAACTGACTACTATTAGCTTACAGTGAAAAACGTTTTTTCTTTTTAAAGGCACGCTATTGTGACACCAGATATGAGTGGCAAAGTGGACTGGCAAAGGTTGGCAGAGTACACGCTGAAGCCCTGACACACCCGCTTGAAGGAAACTGACTGCTATTAGCTTACAGTGAAAAACATTTTTTCTTTTTAAAGGCACGCTATTGTGACACCAGATATGAGTGGCAATGTACACTTGCAGAGGTTGGCAGAGTACACGCTGAAGGCCTGACACACCCGCTTGAAGGAAACTGACTGCTATTAGCTTACAGTGAAAAACATTTTTTCTTTTTAAAGGCACGCTATTGTGACACCAGATATGAGTGGCAAAGTGGACTGGCAAAGGTTGGCAGAGTACACGCTGAAGGCCTGACACACCCGCTTGAAGGAAACTGACTGCTATTAGCTTATAGTGAAAAACTTGTTTTCTTTTTAAAGGCACGCTATTGTGACACCAGATATGAGTGGCAAAGTACACGGGCAGAGGTTGGCAGAGTACACGCTGAAGGCCTGACACACCCACTTGAAGACAACTAACTGCTATTCAATCTATAACAGTGAAAAAGTTTTTGGGTTTTAAATGCACGCTCTTGTGACACCAGATATGAGTGGCAATGTGCACTTGCAGAGGTTGGCAGAGTACACGCTGAAGGCCTGACACACCCGTTTGAAGGAAACTGACTACTATTAGCTTACAGTGAAAAACGTTTTTTCTTTTTAAAGGCACGCTATTGTGACACCAGATATGAGTGGCAAAGTGGACTGGCAAAGGTTGGCAGAGTACACGCTGAAGGCCTGACACACCCGCTTGAAGGAAACTGACTGCTATTAGCTTACAGTGAAAAGTCTTTTTTTCTTTTTAAAGGCACGCTATTGTGACACCAGATATGAGTGGCAAAGTACACTGGCAGAGGTTGGCAGAGTACACGCTGAAGGCCTGACACACCCGCTTGAAGGACACTGACTGCTATTAGCTTACAGTGAAAAACTGTTTTGCTTTTTAAAGGCACGCTATTGTGATACCAGATATGAGTGGCAAAGTACACTGGCAGAGGTTGGCAGAGTACACGCTGAAGGCCTGACACACCCACTTGAAGACAACTAACTGCTAATCAATCTATAACAGTGAATAAAGTTTTTTGGTTTCAAATGCACGCTATTTTGACACCAGATATGAGTGGCAATGTGCACTTGCAGAGGTTGGCAGAGTACACGCTGAAGGCCTAACACTCCCGCTTGAAGGACACTGACTGCTATTAGCTTACAGTGAAAAACTTTTTTCTTTTTAAAGGCACGCTGTTGTGACACCAGATATGAGTGGCAAAGTACACTGGCAGAGGTTGGCAGAGTACACGCTGAAGGCCTGACACACCCGCTTGAAGTACACTGACTGCTATTAGCTTACAGTGAAAAACTGTTTTTCTTTTTAAAGGCACGCTATTGTAACACCAGATATGAGTTGCAAAGTGTACTGGCAGAGGTTGGCAGAGTATACGCTGAAGGCCTGACACACCCGCTTGAAGGACACTGACTGCTATTAGCTTACAGTGAAAAACTTTTTTCTTTTTAAAGGCACGCTATTGTGACACCAGATATGAGTGGCAAAGTACACTGGCAGAGGTTGGCAGAGTACACGCTGAAGGCCTGACACACCCACTTGAAGACAACTAACTGATATTCAATCTATAACAGTGAAAAACGCTTTTGGGTTTTAAATGCACGCTATTGTGACAACAGATATGAGTGGCAATGTGCACTTGCAGAGGTTGGCAGAGTACACGCTGAAGGCCTGACACACCCGCTTGAAGTACACTGACTGCTATTAGCTTACAGTGAAAAACTGTTTTTCTTTTTAAAGGCACGCTATTGTGACACCAGATATGAGTGGCAAAGTACACTGGCAGAGGTTGGCAGAGTACACGCTGAAGGCCTGACACACCCACTTGAAGACAACTAACTGCTATTCAATCTATAACAGTGAAAAAAGCTTTTGGGTTTTAAATGCACGCTATTGTGACAACAGATATGAGTGGCAATGTGCACTTGCAGAGGTTGGCAGAGTACACGCTGAAGGCCTGACACACCCGCTTGAAGGAAACTGACTGCTATTAGCTTACAGTGAAAAACATTTTTTCTTTTTAAAGGCACGCTATTGTGACACCAGATATGAGTGGCAAAGTGGACTGGCAGAGGTTGGCAGAGTATACGCTGAAGGCCTGACACACCCGCTTGAAGGACACTGACTGCTATTAGCTTACAGTGAAAAACCGTTTTTCTTTTTAAAAGCACGCTATTGTGACACCAAATATGAGTGGCAAAGTACACTGGCAGAGGTTGGCAGAGTACACGCTGAAGGCCTGACACCCACTTGAAGGACACTGACTGCTATTAGCTTACAGTGAAAAACTTTTTTCTTTTTAAAGGCACGCTATTGTGACACCAGATATGAGTGGCAAAGTGGACTGGCAGAGGTTGGCAGAGTACACGCTGAAGGCCTGACACACCCGCTTGAAGCACACTGACTGCTATTAGCTTACAGTGAAAAACTGTTTTTCTTTTTAAAGGCACACTATTGTGGCACCAGATATGAGTGGCAATGTACACTGGCAGATGGTGGCAGAGTACACGCCGAAGGCCTGACACACCTGCTTTAAGACAGCTAACTGCTATTCAATCTATAACAGTGAAAAAAGTTTTTTCTTTTTAAAGGCACGCTATTGTGACACCAGATATGAGTGGCAAAGTACACTGGCAGAGGTTGGCAGAGTACACGCTGAAGGCCTGACACACCCGCTTGAAGGACACTGACTGCTATTAGCTTACAGTGAAAAACAGTTTTTCTTTTTAAAGGCACGCTATTGTGACACCAGATATGAGTGGCAAAGTACACTGGCAGAGGTTGGCAGAGTACACGCTGAAGGCCTGACACACCCACTTGAAGACAACTAACTGCTATTCAATCTATAACAGTGAAAAAGTTTTTGGGTTTTAAATGCACGCTATTGTGACACCAGATATGAGTGGCAATGTGCACTTGCAGAGGTTGGCAGAGTACTTGCTGAAGGCCTGACACACCCTCTTGAAGGAAACAGACTGCTATTAGCTTACAGTGAAAAACTTTTTTCTTTTTAAAGGCACGCTATTGTGACACCAGATATGAGTGGCAAAGTGGACTGGCAGAGGTTGGCAGAGTACACGCTGAAGGCCTGACACACCCGCTTGAAGCACACTGACTGCTATTAGCTTACAGTGAAAAACTGTTTTTCTTTTTAAAGGCACGCTATTGTGGCACCAGATATGAGTGGCAAAGTACACTGGCAGATGTTGGCAGAGTACACGCCGAAGGCCTGACACACCTGCTTTAAGACAGCTAACTGCTATTCAATCTATAACAGTGAAAAAAGTTTTTTCTTTTTAAAGGCATGCTATTGTGACACCAGATATGAGTGGCAAAGTACACTGGCAGAGGTTGGCAGAGTATTCGCTGAAGGCCTGACACATCCGCTCCGCTTGAAGGACACTGACTGCTATTAGCTTACAGTGAAAAACGTTTTTCTTTTTAAAGGCACGCTTTTGTGACACCAGATATGAGTGGCAAAGTACACTGGCAGAGGTTGGCAGAGTACACGCTGAAGGCCTGACACACCCGCTTGAAGGACACTGACTACTATTAGCTTACAGTGAAAAACATTTTTTCTTTTTAAAGGCACGCTATTGTGACACCAGATATGAGTGGCAATGTACACTTGCAAAGGTTGGCAGAGTACACGCTGAAGGCCTGACACACCCGCTTGAAGGAAACTGACTGCTATTAGCTTACAGTGAAAAACATTTTTTCTTTTTAAAGGCACGCTATTGTGACACCAGATATGAGTGGCAAAGTGGACTGGCAAAGGTTGGCAGAGTACACGCTGAAGGCCTGACACACCCGCTTGAAGGAAACTGACTGCTATTAGCTTATAGTGAAAAACTTGTTTTCTTTTTAAAGGCACGCTATTGTGACACCAGATATGAGTGGCAAAGTACACGGGCAGAGGTTGGCAGAGTACACGCTGAAGGCCTGACACACCCACTTGAAGACAACTAACTGCTATTCAATCTATAACAGTGAAAAAGTTTTTGGGTTTTAAATGCACGCTCTTGTGACACCAGATATGAGTGGCAATGTGCACTTGCAGAGGTTGGCAGAGTACACGCTGAAGGCCTGACACACCCGTTTGAAGGAAACTGACTACTATTAGCTTACAGTGAAAAACGTTTTTTCTTTTTAAAGGCACGCTATTGTGACACCAGATATGAGTGGCAAAGTGGACTGGCAAAGGTTGGCAGAGTACACGCTGAAGGCCTGACACACCCGCTTGAAGGAAACTGACTGCTATTAGCTTACAGTGAAAAGTCTTTATTTCTTTTTAAAGGCACGCTATTGTGACACCAGATATGAGTGGCAAAGTACACTGGCAGAGGTTGGCAGAGTACACGCTGAAGGCCTGACACACCCGCTTGAAGGACACTGACTGCTATTAGCTTACAGTGAAAAACTGTTTTGCTTTTTAAAGGCACGCTATTGTGATACCAGATATGAGTGGCAAAGTACACTGGCAGAGGTTGGCAGAGTACACGCTGAAGGCCTGACACACCCACTTGAAGACAACTAACTGCTAATCAATCTATAACAGTGAATAAAGTTTTTTGGTTTCAAATGCACGCTATTTTGACACCAGATATGAGTGGCAATGTGCACTTGCAGAGGTTGGCAGAGTACACGCTGAAGGCCTAACACTCCCGCTTGAAGGACACTGACTGCTATTAGCTTACAGTGAAAAACTTTTTTCTTTTTAAAGGCACGCTGTTGTGACACCAGATATGAGTGGCAAAGTACACTGGCAGAGGTTGGCAGAGTACACGCTGAAGGCCTGACACACCCGCTTGAAGTACACTGACTGCTATTAGCTTACAGTGAAAAACTGTTTTTCTTTTTAAAGGCACGCTATTGTAACACCAGATATGAGTTGCAAAGTGTACTGGCAGAGGTTGGCAGAGTATACGCTGAAGGCCTGACACACCCGCTTGAAGGACACTGACTGCTATTAGCTTACAGTGAAAAACTTTTTTCTTTTTAAAGGCACGCTATTGTGACACCAGATATGAGTGGCAAAGTACACTGGCAGAGGTTGGCAGAGTACACGCTGAAGGCCTGACACACCCACTTGAAGACAACTAACTGATATTCAATCTATAACAGTGAAAAACGCTTTTGGGTTTTAAATGCACGCTATTGTGACAACAGATATGAGTGGCAATGTGCACTTGCAGAGGTTGGCAGAGTACACGCTGAAGGCCTGACACACCCGCTTGAAGGAAACTGACTGCTATTAGCTTACAGTGAAAAACATTTTTTCTTTTTAAAGGCACACTATTGTGACACCAGATATGAGTGGCAAAGTGGACTGGCAGAGGTTGGCAGAGTATACGCTGAAGGCCTGACACACCCGCTTGAAGGACACTGACTGCTATTAGCTTACAGTGAAAAACTGTTTTTCTTTTTAAAAGCACGCTATTGTGACACCCAATATGAGTGGCAAAGTACAACGGCAGAGGTTGGCAGAGTACACGCTGAAGGCCTGACACCCGCTTGAAGGACACTGACTGCTATTAGCTTACAGTGAAAAACTTTTTTCTTTTTAAAGGCACGCTATTGTGACACCAGATATGAGTGGCAAAGTGGACTGGCAGAGGTTGGCAGAGTACACGCTGAAGGCCTGACACACCCGCTTGAAGCACACTGACTGCTATTAGTTTACTTTGAAAAACTGTTTTTCTTTTTAAAGGCACACTATTGTGGCACCAGATATGAGTGGCAAAGTACACTGGCAGATGTTGGCAGAGTACACGCCGAAGGCCTGACACACCTGCTTTAAGACAGCTAACTGCTATTCAATCTATAACAGTGAAAAAAGTTTTTTCTTTTTAAAGGCACGCTATTGTGACACCAGATATGAGTGGCAAAGTACACTGGCAGAGGTTGGCAGAGTACACGCTGAAGGCCTAACACTCCCGCTTGAAGGACACTGACTGCTATTAGCTTACAGTGAAAAACTTTTTTCTTTTTAAAGGCACGCTGTTGTGACACCAGATATGAGTGGCAAAGTACACTGGCAGAGGTTGGCAGAGTACAAGCTGAAGGCCTGACACACCCGCTTGAAGTACACTGACTGCTATTAGCTTACAGTGAAAAACTGTTTTTCTTTTTAAAGGCACGCTATTGTGACACCAGATATGAGTGGCAAAGTACACTGGCAGAGGTTGGCAGAGTACACGCTGAAGGCCTGACACACCCACTTGAAGACAACTAACTGCTATTCAATCTATAACAGTGAAAAAAGCTTTTGGGTTTTAAATGCACGCTATTGTGACAACAGATATGAATGGCAATGTGCACTTGCAGAGGTTGGCAGAGTACACGCTGAAGGCCTGACACACCCGCTTGAAGGAAACTGACTGCTATTAGCTTACAGTGAAAAACATTTTTTCTTTTTAAAGGCACGCTATTGTGACACCAGATATGAGTGGCAAAGTGGACTGGCAGAGGTTGGCAGAGTATACGCTGAAGGCCTGACACACCCGCTTGAAGGACACTGACTGCTATTAGCTTACAGTGAAAAACTGTTTTTCTTTTTAAAAGCACGCTATTGTGACACCCAATATGAGTGGCAAAGTACACTGGCAGAGGTTGGCAGAGTACACGCTGAAGGCCTGACACCCACTTGAAGGACACTGACTGCTATTAGCTTACAGTGAAAAACTTTTTTCTTTTTAAAGGCACGCTATTGTGACACCAGATATGAGTGGCAAAGTGGACTGGCAGAGGTTGGCAGAGTACACGCTGAAGGCCTGACACACCCGCTTGAAGCACACTGACTGCTATTAGCTTACAGTGAAAAACTGTTTTTCTTTTTAAAGGCACACTATTGTGGCACCAGATATGAGTGGCAATGTACACTGGCAGATGTTGGCAGAGTACACGCCGAAGGCCTGACACACCTGCTTTAAGACAGCTAACTGCTATTCAATCTATAACAGTGAAAAAAGTTTTTTCTTTTTAAAGGCACGCTATTGTGACACCAGATATGAGTGGCAAAGTACACTGGCAGAGGTTGGCAGAGTACACGCTGAAGGCCTGACACACCCGCTTGAAGGACACTGACTGCTATTAGCTTATAGTGAAAAACAGTTTTTCTTTTTAAAGGCACGCTATTGTGACACCAGATATGAGTGGCAAAGTACACTGGCAGAGGTTGGCAGAGTACACGCTGAAGGCCTGACACACCCACTTGAAGACAACTAACTGCTATTCAATCTATAACAGTGAAAAAGTTTTTGGGTTTTAAATGCACGCTATTGTGACACCAGATATGAGTGGCAATGTGCACTTGCAGAGGTTGGCAGAGTACACGCTGAAGGCCTGACACACCCGCTTGAAGGAAACTGACTGCTATTAGCTTACAGTGAAAAACTTTTTTCTTTTTAAAGGCACGCTGTTGTGACACCAGATATGAGTGGCAAAGTACACTGGCAGAGGTTGGCAGAGTACACGCTGAAGGCCTGACACCCGCTTGAAGTACACTGACTGCTATTAGCTTACAGTGAAAAACTTTTTTCTTTTTAAAGGCACGCTATTGTGACACCAGATATGAGTGGCAAAGTGGACTGGCAGAGGTTGGCAGAGTACACGCTGAAGGCCTGACACACCCGCTTGAAGCACACTGACTGCTATTAGCTTACAGTGAAAAACTGTTTTTCTTTTTAAAGGCACGCTATTGTGGCACCAGATATGAGTGGCAAAGTACACTGGCAGATGTTGGCAGAGTACACGCCGAAGGCCTGACACACCTGCTTTAAGACAGCTAACTGCTATTCAATCTATAACAGTGAAAAAAGTTTTTTCTTTTTAAAGGCATGCTATTGTGACACCAGATATGAGTGGCAAAGTACACTGGCAGAGGTTGGCAGAGTATTCGCTGAAGGCCTGACACATCTGCTCCGCTTGAAGGACACTGACTGCTATTAGCTTACAGTGAAAAACGTTTTTCTTTTTAAAGGCACGCTTTTGTGACACCAGATATGAGTGGCAAAGTACACTGGCAGAGGTTGGCAGAGTACACGCTGAAGGCCTGACACACCCGCTTGAAGGACACTGACTACTATTAGCTTACAGTGAAAAACATTTTTTCTTTTTAAAGGCACGCTATTGTGACACCAGATATGAGTGGCAATGTGCACTTGCAGAGGTTGGCAGAGTACACGCTGAAGGCCTGACACACCCGCTTGAAGGAAACTGACTGCTATTAGCTTACAGTGAAAAACATTTTTTCTTTTTAAAGGCACGCTATTGTGACACCAGATATGAGTGGCAAAGTGGACTGGCAAAGGTTGGCAGAGTACACGCTGAAGGCCTGACACACCCGCTTGAAGGAAACTGACTGCTATTAGCTTATAGTGAAAAACTTGTTTTCTTTTTAAAGGCACGCTATTGTGACACCAGATATGAGTGGCAAAGTACACGGGCAGAGGTTGGCAGAGTACACGCTGAAGGCCTGACACACCCACTTGAAGACAACTAACTGCTATTCAATCTATAACAGTGAAAAAGTTTTTGGGTTTTAAATGCACGCTATTGTGACACCAGATATGAGTGGCAATGTGCACTTGCAGAGGTTGGCAGAGTACACGCTGAAGGCCTGACACACCCGTTTGAAGGAAACTGACTACTATTAGCTTACAGTGAAAAACGTTTTTTCTTTTTAAAGGCACGCTATTGTGACACCAGATATGAGTGGCAAAGTGGACTGGCAAAGGTTGGCAGAGTACACGCTGAAGGCCTGACACACCCGCTTGAAGGAAACTGACTGCTATTAGCTTACAGTGAAAAGTCTTTTTTTCTTTTTAAAGGCACGCTATTGTGACACCAGATATGAGTGGCAAAGTACACTGGCAGAGGTTGGCAGAGTACACGCTGAAGGCCTGACACACCCGCTTGAAGGACACTGACTGCTATTAGCTTACAGTGAAAAACTGTTTTGCTTTTTAAAGGCACGCTATTGTGATACCAGATATGAGTGGCAAAGTACACTGGCAGAGGTTGGCAGAGTACACGCTGACGGCCTGACACACCCACTTGAAGACAACTAACTGCTAATCAATCTATAACAGTGAATAAAGTTTTTTGGTTTCAAATGCACGCTATTGTGACACCAGATATGAGTGGCAATGTGCACTTGCAGAGGTTGGCAGAGTACACGCTGAAGGCCTAACACTCCCGCTTGAAGGACACTGACTGCTATTAGCTTACAGTGAAAAACTTTTTTCTTTTTAAAGGCACGCTGTTGTGACACCAGATATGAGTGGCAAAGTACACTGGCAGAGGTTGGCAGAGTACACGCTGAAGGCCTGACACACCCGCTTGAAGTACACTGACTGCTATTAGCTTACAGTGAAAAACTGTTTTTCTTTTTAAAGGCACGCTATTGTAACACCAGATATGAGTTGCAAAGTGTACTGGCAGAGGTTGGCAGAGTATACGCTGAAGGTCTGACACACCCGCTTGAAGGACACTGACTGCTATTAGCTTACAGTGAAAAACTTTTTTCTTTTTAAAGGCACGCTATTGTGACACCAGATATGAGTGGCAAAGTACACTGGCAGAGGTTGGCAGAGTACACGCTGAAGGCCTGACACACCCACTTGAAGACAACTAACTGCTATTCAATCTATAACAGTGAAAAAAGCTTTTGGGTTTTAAATGCACGCTATTGTGACAACAGATATGAGTGGCAATGTGCACTTGCAGAGGTTGGCAGAGTACACGCTGAAGGCCTGACACACCCGCTTGAAGGAAACTGACTGCTATTAGCTTACAGTGAAAAACATTTTTTCTTTTTAAAGGCACACTATTGTGACACCAGATATGAGTGGCAAAGTGGACTGGCAGAGGTTGGCAGAGTATACGCTGAAGGCCTGACACACCCGCTTGAAGGACACTGACTGCTATTAGCTTACAGTGAAAAACTGTTTTTCTTTTTAAAAGCACGCTATTGTGACACCCAATATGAGTGGCAAAGTACAACGGCAGAGGTTGGCAGAGTACACGCTGAAGGCCTGACACCCGCTTGAAGGACACTGACTGCTATTAGCTTACAGTGAAAAACTTTTTTCTTTTTAAAGGCACGCTATTGTGACACCAGATATGAGTGGCAAAGTGGACTGGCAGAGGTTGGCAGAGTACACGCTGAAGGCCTGACACACCCGCTTGAAGCACACTGACTGCTATTAGTTTACAGTGAAAAACTGTTTTTCTTTTTAAAGGCACACTATTGTGGCACCAGATATGAGTGGCAAAGTACACTGGCAGATGTTGGCAGAGTACACGCCGAAGGCCTGACACACCTGCTTTAAGACAGCTAACTGCTATTCAATCTATAACAGTGAAAAAAGTTTTTTCTTTTTAAAGGCACGCTATTGTGACACCAGATATGAGTGGCAAAGTACACTGGCAGAGGTTGGCAGAGTACACGCTGAAGGCCTGGCACACCCGCTTGAAGGACACTGACTGCTATTAGCTTACAGTGAAAAACAGTTTTTCTTTTTAAAGGCACGCTATTGTGACACCAGATATTAGTGGCAAAGTACACTGGCAGAGGTTGGCAGAGTACACGCTGAAGGCCTGACACACCCACTTGAAGACAACTAACTGCTATTCAATCTATAACAGTGAAAAAGTTTTTGGGTTTTAAATGCACGCTATTGTGACACCAGATATGAGTGGCAATGTGCACTTGCAGAGGTTGGCAGAGTACACGCTGAAGGCCTGACACACCCGCTTGAAGGAAACTGACTGCTATTAGCTTGCAGTGAAAAACTTTTTTCTTTTTAAAGGCACGCTGTTGTGACACCAGATATGAGTGGCAAAGTACACTGGCAGAGGTTGGCAGAGTACACGCTGAAGGCCTGACACACCCGTTTGAAGTACACTGACTGCTATTAGCTTACAGTGAAAAACTGTTTTTCTTTTTAAAGGCACGCTATTGTAACACCAGATATGAGTTGCAAAGTGTACTGGCAGAGGTTGGCAGAGTATACGCTGAAGGCCTGACACACCCGCTTGAAGGACACTGACTGCTATTAGCTTACAGTGAAAAACTGTTTTTCTTTTTAAAAGCACGCTATTGTGACACCCAATATGAGTGGCAAAGTACAACGGCAGAGGTTGGCAGAGTACACGCTGAAGGCCTGACACCCGCTTGAAGTACACTGACTGCTATTAGCTTACAGTGAAAAACTTTTTTCTTTTTAAAGGCACGCTATTGTGACACCAGATATGAGTGGCAAAGTGGACTGGCAGAGGTTGGCAGAGTACACGCTGAAGGCCTGACACACCCGCTTGAAGCACACTGACTGCTATTAGCTTACAGTGAAAAACAGTTTTTCTTTTTAAAGGCACGCTATTGTGGCACCAGATATGAGTGGCAAAGTACACTGGCAGATGTTGGCAGAGTACACGCCGCATGCCTGACACACCTGCTTTAAGACAGCTAACTGCTATTCAATCTATAACAGTGAAAAAAGTTTTTTCTTTTTAAAGGCATGCTATTGTGACACCAGATATGAGTGGCAAAGTACACTGGCAGAGGTTGGCAGAGTATACGCTGAAGGCCTGACACATCCGCTCCGCTTGAAGGACACTGACTGCTATTAGCTTACAGTGAAAAACTTTTTTCTTTTTAAAGGCACGCTTTTGTGACACCAGATATGAGTGGCAAAGTACACTGGCAGAGGTTGGCAGAGTACACGCTGAAGGCCTGACACACCCGCTTGAAGGACACTGACTACTGTTAGCTTACAGTGAAAAACTTTTTTCTTTTTAAAGGCACGCTATTGTGACACCAGATATGAGTGGCAAAGTACACTGGCAGAGGTTAGCAGAGTACACGCTGAAGGCCTGACACACCCACTTGAAGACAACTAACTGCTATTCAATCTATAACAGTGAAAAAAGTTTTTGGGTTTTAAATGCACGCTATTGTGACACCAGATATGAGTGGCAATGTGCACTTGCAGAGGTTGGCAGAGTACACGCTGAAGGCCTGACACACCCGCTTGAAGGAAACTGACTGCTATTAGCTTACAGTGAAAAACATTTTTTCTTTTTAAAGGCACGCTATTGTGACACCAGATATGAGTGGCAAAGTGGACTGGCAAAGGTTGGCAGAGTACACGCTGAAGGCCTGACACACCCGCTTAAAGGAAACTGACTGCTATTAGCTTACAGTGAAAAACTTTTTTCTTTTTAAAGGCACGCTATTGTGACACCAGATATGAGTGGCAAAGTACACGGGCAGAGGTTGGCAGAGTACACGCTGAAGGCCTGACACACCCGCTTGAAGGACACTGACTGCTATTAGCTTACAGTGAAAAACTGTTTTTCTTTTTAAAGGCACGCTATTGTGACACCAGATATGAGTGGCAAAGTACACTGGCAGAGGTTGGCAGAGTACACGCTGAAGGCCTGACACACCCACTTGAAGACAACTAACTGCTATTCAATCTATAACAGTGAAAAAGTTTTTGAGTTTTAAATGCACGCTATTGTGACACCAGATATGAGTGGCAATGTGCACTTGCAGAGGTTGGCAGAGTACACGCTGAAGGCCTGACACACCCGTTTGAAGGAAACTGACTACTATTAGCTTACAGTGAAAAACTTTTTTTCTTTTTAAAGGCACGCTATTGTGACACCAGATATGAGTGGCAAAGTGGACTGGCAAAGGTTGGCAGAGTACACGCTGAAGGCCTGACACCCGCTTGAAGTACACTGACTGCTATTAGCTTACAGTGAAAAACTTTTTTCTTTTTAAAGGCACGCTATTGTGACACCAGATATGAGTGGCAAAGTGGACTGGCAGAGGTTGGCAGAGTACACGCTGAAGGCCTGACACACCCGCTTGAAGCACACTGACTGCTATTAGCTTACAGTGAAAAACTGTTTTTCTTTTTAAAGGCACGCTATTGTGGCACCAGATATGAGTGGCAAAGTACACTGGCAGATGTTGGCAGAGTACACGCCGAAGGCCTGACACACCTGCTTTAAGACAGCTAACTGCTATTCAATCTATAACAGTGAAAAAAGTTTTTTCTTTTTAAAGGCATGCTATTGTGACACCAGATATGAGTGGCAAAGTACACTGGCAGAGGTTGGCAGAGTATTCGCTGAAGGCCTGACACATCTGCTCCGCTTGAAGGACACTGACTGCTATTAGCTTACAGTGAAAAACGTTTTTCTTTTTAAAGGCACGCTTTTGTGACACCAGATATGAGTGGCAAAGTACACTGGCAGAGGTTGGCAGAGTACACGCTGAAGGCCTGACACACCCGCTTGAAGGACACTGACTACTATTAGCTTACAGTGAAAAACATTTTTTCTTTTTAAAGGCACGCTATTGTGACACCAGATATGAGTGGCAATGTGCACTTGCAGAGGTTGGCAGAGTACACGCTGAAGGCCTGACACACCCGCTTGAAGGAAACTGACTGCTATTAGCTTACAGTGAAAAACATTTTTTCTTTTTAAAGGCACGCTATTGTGACACCAGATATGAGTGGCAAAGTGGACTGGCAAAGGTTGGCAGAGTACACGCTGAAGGCCTGACACACCCGCTTGAAGGAAACTGACTGCTATTAGCTTATAGTGAAAAACTTGTTTTCTTTTTAAAGGCACGCTATTGTGACACCAGATATGAGTGGCAAAGTACACGGGCAGAGGTTGGCAGAGTACACGCTGAAGGCCTGACACACCCACTTGAAGACAACTAACTGCTATTCAATCTATAACAGTGAAAAAGTTTTTGGGTTTTAAATGCACGCTATTGTGACACCAGATATGAGTGGCAATGTGCACTTGCAGAGGTTGGCAGAGTACACGCTGAAGGCCTGACACACCCGTTTGAAGGAAACTGACTACTATTAGCTTACAGTGAAAAACGTTTTTTCTTTTTAAAGGCACGCTATTGTGACACCAGATATGAGTGGCAAAGTGGACTGGCAAAGGTTGGCAGAGTACACGCTGAAGGCCTGACACACCCGCTTGAAGGAAACTGACTGCTATTAGCTTACAGTGAAAAGTCTTTTTTTCTTTTTAAAGGCACGCTATTGTGACACCAGATATGAGTGGCAAAGTACACTGGCAGAGGTTGGCAGAGTACACGCTGAAGGCCTGACACACCCGCTTGAAGGACACTGACTGCTATTAGCTTACAGTGAAAAACTGTTTTGCTTTTTAAAGGCACGCTATTGTGATACCAGATATGAGTGGCAAAGTACACTGGCAGAGGTTGGCAGAGTACACGCTGACGGCCTGACACACCCACTTGAAGACAACTAACTGCTAATCAATCTATAACAGTGAATAAAGTTTTTTGGTTTCAAATGCACGCTATTGTGACACCAGATATGAGTGGCAATGTGCACTTGCAGAGGTTGGCAGAGTACACGCTGAAGGCCTAACACTCCCGCTTGAAGGACACTGACTGCTATTAGCTTACAGTGAAAAACTTTTTTCTTTTTAAAGGCACGCTGTTGTGACACCAGATATGAGTGGCAAAGTACACTGGCAGAGGTTGGCAGAGTACACGCTGAAGGCCTGACACACCCGCTTGAAGTACACTGACTGCTATTAGCTTACAGTGAAAAACTGTTTTTCTTTTTAAAGGCACGCTATTGTAACACCAGATATGAGTTGCAAAGTGTACTGGCAGAGGTTGGCAGAGTATACGCTGAAGGTCTGACACACCCGCTTGAAGGACACTGACTGCTATTAGCTTACAGTGAAAAACTTTTTTCTTTTTAAAGGCACGCTATTGTGACACCAGATATGAGTGGCAAAGTACACTGGCAGAGGTTGGCAGAGTACACGCTGAAGGCCTGACACACCCACTTGAAGACAACTAACTGCTATTCAATCTATAACAGTGAAAAAAGCTTTTGGGTTTTAAATGCACGCTATTGTGACAACAGATATGAGTGGCAATGTGCACTTGCAGAGGTTGGCAGAGTACACGCTGAAGGCCTGACACACCCGCTTGAAGGAAACTGACTGCTATTAGCTTACAGTGAAAAACATTTTTTCTTTTTAAAGGCACACTATTGTGACACCAGATATGAGTGTCAGGGTACCTGAAGTCTCTACCTCCGAGAGAGGTAGAGACTTAGACGCTCATCCGTCCGGACGCCATGTTTCCTCTGTTCCTCGCGGTCGACCCGGTCACACAAACGCCGGCCGCGAGGGAGTCTCTTCCTTTTGTAGCATGGTGCCCGGAGGCCGACGTCATCACGCCAATCCGGAACGACCTGTCACTCAGTCCGAGACAGACTAATCAGGTTTCGTCGGAGGCGTGTCTATCCTCTCTAGCCAGGGTATTTAAACATACTTCGCCCTGTTGCTCATTGCCCTGTCGTGGTTCTAGCCTGTCTAGTCACACAGTGCTCTGGTGTTTCTCAGTTATCCTTTTGGTTTCGACCCGGCTTGTTTCCTTACTCTGTTTACCTCCGTTATCCTTGACCCGGCTTGTTCCTCGCTTACCTGTCTTCTCGTTCCCTCGACCTCGGCTTGTCTCTGACCATTCTCTATACTCTCTGTACGTTAGCCCGGCCATTCTAAGGACCGGTATACGTACCCTGTACCTGTTTGTACTTTGCGTGTTGGATCCCTGTCCCGATCCTGACATTACGACAGGGCCAATGGATCCTGCAGGTACAAACAGTCAGGTTGGTTCCTCTGATTCCAGGTTTGACGCCATGGAACACAGAATGGACCAAATGGCCTTAGCACTACAGGCATTGTTGTCTCGTGCTAATAATCCTCCAGAGGAGACGCGTCCTACTCCTATTTCCTCTGTAGGTTCAGGCCTAGAGGTAGCTACTGTAGGTGCCTCTTCCCGTGTTACTCCACCTGTACGTTATGGTGGGTCACCTGAGAAGTGTCGTGGTTTTTTAAACCAGATCAGCATTCACTTTGAATTGCAACCTCGCTCCTATCCTACCGATAGGGCAAAGGTTGGGTTTATTATCACCTTACTCATTGAGAAAGCTCTGAGATGGGCTAACCCATTATGGGAGAACGATAACCCGTTGGTATACAATTATGCTGCCTTTGTAGCTGCTTTTAGAAGAACTTTTGACCCCCCTGGTAGAAAGGTCAATGCAGCCAGATTACTGTTGCGCCTGAGACAGGAGAACCGAACATTAGTGGATTATGCACTAGAGTTCAGGTCTCTGGCGTCAGAAGTTAAGTGGAATGAACAAGCTTATATGGATGTATTCCTGAACGGGTTATCAGATGTTATCCTTGACGAAATTGCTACTAGGGAGCTACCAGAGAATTTAGAGGACTTAATTTCGTTCATTTCTCGTATTGATGAACGTATAAGAGAAAGACAGAACACTCGAGAGAGGAACCTAAGACCTGCCTTTAAATTAGCACCCGCATTTCTAAGTCCTGAGTCCAATACCTCCCTGATTCCTGAACCTATGCAGATAGGCAATACTCATCTCTCAGAAGAGGAGAGACTGTACAGGAGAAGGGAGGGATTGTGTATGTATTGTGGAGTCAGAGGTCATTTACGCCTGAATTGTCCTGTTCGCTCGGGAAACGCCCGCACCTAAGTTTCTCTAGAGGACAGGCCTTGGGTGTTTCTATTTTGTCCTCTACGCATAATTACAAGAATCACAGGCTTTTACTACCAGTTTCTTTAACATGGAAGAAGGAAGTACTTAAGACCGTGGCATTGATAGATTCCGGCGCTGCTGAGAATTTTATCGATCAAGCCTTTGCCACTAAGCACACTATTCCTTCCCAGTTAAGAGAGACCCCCTTGGCCGTTGAGGCCATTGATGGTAGACCACTACTCGAGCCTGTTATTACTCGTGAGACTATATCCATGAGCCTGTCTGTTGGTATCTTACACGAGGAGAGTATATCTCTTATGCTTATTTCGTCCCCTTCCGTTCCCATAGTCCTGGGGTATCCATGGTTAAAGAGACATAACCCTACTATCGATTGGGAGTTAGGGGAGATACTCTCGTGGGGTCAGGGTTGTCAGGAGAGGTGTTTACAGAAGGTATCCCCTTTGGCTGTAATTTACACACCTGACACTACTACCCAGCCTAAAGAGAGACAGATACCTCCTTTGTACATGGACTTAAAGGCAGTATTCGATAAAAAGAACGCTGATACTCTACCTCCACACAGGTCCTTTGATTGTAAAATTAACCTATTACCTGGTACCATGCCTCCTAGGGGCAATGTATACCCTCTATCCACTAAAGAGAATGCTGTTTTAGAGGAGTATATTCAGGAGAATTTAGACAAGGGATTTATCAGGAGATCCTCATCTCCTGCCGGGGCTGGGTTCTTTTTTGTTAAGAAGAAGGATGGGTCACTCAGACCTTGTATCGATTATCGAGGGTTGAATAAAATAACCATCAGGAATGCCTATCCTATCCCCTTGATTACAGAACTCTTTGATCGGTTAAAGGGCTCTAAGATTTTCACCAAGTTGGACCTCAGAGGGGCGTACAACTTGGTGAGAATTCAGCAAGGCCATGAGTGGAAGACAGCGTTTAATACCCGCTATGGTCATTATGAGTATACGGTCATGCCTTTTGGTCTCTGTAACGCACCTGCAGTTTTCCAAGATTTGATTAACGAAGTTCTTAGGGAATTTCAACATGATTGTGTTATTGTCTACCTGGATGACATACTCATACACTCTAAAGAGATTGAGACCCACCATCGACAAGTCAGACAGGTATTACACAAACTTTTACAACATGGTTTGTACTGTAAACTTGAGAAATGCAGTTTTGACCAGACCCAGATAGACTTTCTTGGATACGTGATTTCTGGGGAGGGCTTTAAGATGGATCCCGACAAACTCCAGTCTATTTTAGATTGGCCATTGCCTCAGGGACTCAAAGCTATCCAGAGATTTATTGGCTTCTCTAATTATTATAGACGCTTCATTAAGGGCTACTCGTCTATTATTGCGCCCATCACCAATATGACCAAACAAGGGGCGGATACTAAGACATGGTCTACTGATGCTCTAGCTGCTTTCAAGAGTCTCAAAGAACTTTTTGCTTCTGCTCCAATACTAGTCCATCCGGATACGACCTTACCGTTCCTGCTCGAGGTCGATGCCTCTGAGACAGGAGTTGGGGCGGTTCTGTCACAAAGATTGGGGGTAGATAAACCATTGCACCCATGTGGTTTTTTTTCTAGGAAACTTTCGGGCCCTGAAAGCAGATATGACATCGGCGACAGAGAACTCTTAGCAGTCATTAAAGCCTTAAAGGAATGGAGACATTTATTAGAGGGAACCTTACACCCTATTACTATCCTGACGGACCACAAGAACTTGTCCTACATTGGGGAGGCTAAGCGCCTGTCCTCTAGGCAGGCTCGTTGGTCCTTATTCCTGACTCACTTCAACTATGTGCTGACTTATAGACCTGGTTCAAAAAATTCTAAAGCCGATGCCTTATCTCGCCAGTATGAACCTTCTACTGTACCTGAGCCGGTTCTTTCCTCTATAGTTCCGAAATGCAATATTGTTGCTAATACGAATCTCAGGATTCATTCTCCGTTACTGGCCGAGATCGTTAAGCTACAACATTTAGCACCTAGACAGACTCCTGTGGGTCGACATTTCGTTCCTCCTGCTCTTCAACTGGAACTGTTGCAGTGTTTCCATAACAGCAAGATGGCGGGACATCCTGGTATTCGCAAGACTTTTGCGTTGATCTCTAAGGATTTCTGGTGGCCTGCTTTACGTAGGGATACGAAAGATTTCATCGCTGCATGTGAGGTTTGTACTAAGACCAAACAACCTCATACGCTTCCTTGTGGATTCCTGCACCCCTTAGAAGTTCCAGAGAAGCCGTGGTCCTGCTTGGCCATGGACTTTATTGTCGATCTACCTATCTCTAAAAAACAGACTGTTATCCTCACCGTGGTTGACAGATTCACTAAGATGGCACACTTCATTCCTCTGCCTAAACTTCCATCTTCTCCCGAATTGGCCGAGATATTCGCTAGGGAAATTTTTCGCCTACATGGGATACCCTCTCAAATTGTGTCTGACAGAGGTTCCCAATTTATTTCCCGTTTTTGGAGGTCCTTCTGTTCGCAACTTGGTATCAAATTGAACTTTTCTTCTGCCTATCACCCTCAGTCTAATGGAGCTGCTGAGCGTACCAACCAGAAAATTGAACAATATCTGCGATGTTTTGTTTCCGAACACCAGGATGATTGGGTCGGTTTGATTCCTTGGGCAGAGTTTGCGCACAACAATCTCGTTTGCGATTCTACTCATTCAAGCCCCTTCTTCATGAATTATGGCTTTCACCCGTCTATTCTTCCTTCGGCTTCTCCTTCCCAGGGGGTGCCGTCGGTTGATGTTCATGTTGCTAATCTGAGGAAGTTGTGGGATCAAACTCGGCAAATCCTTACGCACAATTCTATGCTGGTTAAGAAACATGCTGATAAACGTAGAAGGGCGGCTCCGCTCTTTGTTCCGGGTGATAGGGTATGGTTGAGCACGAGGAACATCCGTTTAAAGGTGCCCTCCATGAAGTTCGCTCCCCGTTATATTGGACCTTACAGGGTGTTGTCTCGTATCAATCCAGTTGCGTATCGTCTAGCTCTTCCTGATACCTTACGCATCCCTAACTCGTTTCATGTGTCGTTGCTGAAACCTCTTATTTGTAACAGGTTCTCCTCCACAACAGCCCCTCCTTGTCCTGTTCAGGTGGAGGGTCAGGAGGAGTATGAGGTTAACTCTATTATTGATTCTCGTATCTCCCGGGGGAAAGTACAATATCTGGTCGATTGGAAGGGATACGGTCCTGAGGAGAGGAGTTGGGTACCTCAGGAGGATGTTCATGCTCCCCGTCTCCGCAGGGCGTATCACTCTCGCTTTCCATCTCGTCCCGGTTCTTTCCGCCCGGTGGGCGTATCTGAGGGGGGGGGTACTGTCAGGGTACCTGAAGTCTCTACCTCCGAGAGAGGTAGAGACTTAGACGCTCATCCGTCCGGACGCCATGTTTCCTCTGTTCCTCGCGGTCGACCCGGTCACACAAACGCCGGCCGCGAGGGAGTCTCTTCCTTTTGTAGCATGGTGCCCGGAGGCCGACGTCATCACGCCAATCCGGAACGACCTGTCACTCAGTCCGAGACAGACTAATCAGGTTTCGTCGGAGGCGTGTCTATCCTCTCTAGCCAGGGTATTTAAACATACTTCGCCCTGTTGCTCATTGCCCTGTCGTGGTTCTAGCCTGTCTAGTCACACAGTGCTCTGGTGTTTCTCAGTTATCCTTTTGGTTTCGACCCGGCTTGTTTCCTTACTCTGTTTACCTCCGTTATCCTTGACCCGGCTTGTTCCTCGCTTACCTGTCTTCTCGTTCCCTCGACCTCGGCTTGTCTCTGACCATTCTCTATACTCTCTGTACGTTAGCCCGGCCATTCTAAGGACCGGTATACGTACCCTGTACCTGTTTGTACTTTGCGTGTTGGATCCCTGTCCCGATCCTGACAATGAGTGGCAAAGTGGACTGGCAGAGGTTGGCAGAGTATACGCTGAAGGCCTGACACACCCGCTTGAAGGACACTGACTGCTATTAGCTTACAGTGAAAAACTGTTTTTCTTTTTAAAAGCACGCTATTGTGACACCCAATATGAGTGGCAAAGTACAACGGCAGAGGTTGGCAGAGTACACGCTGAAGGCCTGACACCCGCTTGAAGGACACTGACTGCTATTAGCTTACAGTGAAAAACTTTTTTCTTTTTAAAGGCACGCTATTGTGACACCAGATATGAGTGGCAAAGTGGACTGGCAGAGGTTGGCAGAGTACACGCTGAAGGCCTGACACACCCGCTTGAAGCACACTGACTGCTATTAGTTTACAGTGAAAAACTGTTTTTCTTTTTAAAGGCACACTATTGTGGCACCAGATATGAGTGGCAAAGTACACTGGCAGATGTTGGCAGAGTACACGCCGAAGGCCTGACACACCTGCTTTAAGACAGCTAACTGCTATTCAATCTATAACAGTGAAAAAAGTTTTTTCTTTTTAAAGGCACGCTATTGTGACACCAGATATGAGTGGCAAAGTACACTGGCAGAGGTTGGCAGAGTACACGCTGAAGGCCTGGCACACCCGCTTGAAGGACACTGACTGCTATTAGCTTACAGTGAAAAACAGTTTTTCTTTTTAAAGGCACGCTATTGTGACACCAGATATTAGTGGCAAAGTACACTGGCAGAGGTTGGCAGAGTACACGCTGAAGGCCTGACACACCCACTTGAAGACAACTAACTGCTATTCAATCTATAACAGTGAAAAAGTTTTTGGGTTTTAAATGCACGCTATTGTGACACCAGATATGAGTGGCAATGTGCACTTGCAGAGGTTGGCAGAGTACACGCTGAAGGCCTGACACACCCGCTTGAAGGAAACTGACTGCTATTAGCTTGCAGTGAAAAACTTTTTTCTTTTTAAAGGCACGCTGTTGTGACACCAGATATGAGTGGCAAAGTACACTGGCAGAGGTTGGCAGAGTACACGCTGAAGGCCTGACACACCCGTTTGAAGTACACTGACTGCTATTAGCTTACAGTGAAAAACTGTTTTTCTTTTTAAAGGCACGCTATTGTAACACCAGATATGAGTTGCAAAGTGTACTGGCAGAGGTTGGCAGAGTATACGCTGAAGGCCTGACACACCCGCTTGAAGGACACTGACTGCTATTAGCTTACAGTGAAAAACTGTTTTTCTTTTTAAAAGCACGCTATTGTGACACCCAATATGAGTGGCAAAGTACAACGGCAGAGGTTGGCAGAGTACACGCTGAAGGCCTGACACCCGCTTGAAGTACACTGACTGCTATTAGCTTACAGTGAAAAACTTTTTTCTTTTTAAAGGCACGCTATTGTGACACCAGATATGAGTGGCAAAGTGGACTGGCAGAGGTTGGCAGAGTACACGCTGAAGGCCTGACACACCCGCTTGAAGCACACTGACTGCTATTAGCTTACAGTGAAAAACAGTTTTTCTTTTTAAAGGCACGCTATTGTGGCACCAGATATGAGTGGCAAAGTACACTGGCAGATGTTGGCAGAGTACACGCCGCATGCCTGACACACCTGCTTTAAGACAGCTAACTGCTATTCAATCTATAACAGTGAAAAAAGTTTTTTCTTTTTAAAGGCATGCTATTGTGACACCAGATATGAGTGGCAAAGTACACTGGCAGAGGTTGGCAGAGTATACGCTGAAGGCCTGACACATCCGCTCCGCTTGAAGGACACTGACTGCTATTAGCTTACAGTGAAAAACTTTTTTCTTTTTAAAGGCACGCTTTTGTGACACCAGATATGAGTGGCAAAGTACACTGGCAGAGGTTGGCAGAGTACACGCTGAAGGCCTGACACACCCGCTTGAAGGACACTGACTACTGTTAGCTTACAGTGAAAAACTTTTTTCTTTTTAAAGGCACGCTATTGTGACACCAGATATGAGTGGCAAAGTACACTGGCAGAGGTTAGCAGAGTACACGCTGAAGGCCTGACACACCCACTTGAAGACAACTAACTGCTATTCAATCTATAACAGTGAAAAAAGTTTTTGGGTTTTAAATGCACGCTATTGTGACACCAGATATGAGTGGCAATGTGCACTTGCAGAGGTTGGCAGAGTACACGCTGAAGGCCTGACACACCCGCTTGAAGGAAACTGACTGCTATTAGCTTACAGTGAAAAACATTTTTTCTTTTTAAAGGCACGCTATTGTGACACCAGATATGAGTGGCAAAGTGGACTGGCAAAGGTTGGCAGAGTACACGCTGAAGGCCTGACACACCCGCTTAAAGGAAACTGACTGCTATTAGCTTACAGTGAAAAACTTTTTTCTTTTTAAAGGCACGCTATTGTGACACCAGATATGAGTGGCAAAGTACACGGGCAGAGGTTGGCAGAGTACACGCTGAAGGCCTGACACACCCGCTTGAAGGACACTGACTGCTATTAGCTTACAGTGAAAAACTGTTTTTCTTTTTAAAGGCACGCTATTGTGACACCAGATATGAGTGGCAAAGTACACTGGCAGAGGTTGGCAGAGTACACGCTGAAGGCCTGACACACCCACTTGAAGACAACTAACTGCTATTCAATCTATAACAGTGAAAAAGTTTTTGAGTTTTAAATGCACGCTATTGTGACACCAGATATGAGTGGCAATGTGCACTTGCAGAGGTTGGCAGAGTACACGCTGAAGGCCTGACACACCCGTTTGAAGGAAACTGACTACTATTAGCTTACAGTGAAAAACTTTTTTTCTTTTTAAAGGCACGCTATTGTGACACCAGATATGAGTGGCAAAGTGGACTGGCAAAGGTTGGCAGAGTACACGCTGAAGGCCTGACACACCCGCTTGAAGGAAACTGACTGCTATTAGCTTACAGTGAAAAACTGTTTTTCTTTTTAAAGGCACGCTATTGTGACACCAGATATGAGTGGCAAAGTGGACTGGCAAAGGTTGGCAGAGTACACGCTGAAGGCCTGACACACCCGCTTGAAGGAAACTGACTGCTATTAGCTTACAGTGAAAAGTCTTTTTTTCTTTTTAAAGGCACGCTATTGTGATACCAGATATGAGTGGCAAAGTACACTGGCAGAGGTTGGCAGAGTACACGCTGAAGGCCTGACACACCCACTTGAAGACAACTAACTGCTAATCAATCTATAACAGTGAATAAAGTTTTTTGGTTTCAAATGCACGCTATTGTGACACCAGATATGAGTGGCAATGTGCACTTGCAGAGGTTGGCAGAGTACACGCTGAAGGCCTAACACTCCCGCTTGAAGGACACTGACTGCTATTAGCTTACAGTGAAAAACTTTTTTCTTTTTAAAGGCACGCTGTTGTGACACCAGATATGAGTGGCAAAGTACACTGGCAGAGGTTGGCAGAGTACACGCTGAAGGCCTGACACACCCGCTTGAAGTACACTGACTGCTATTAGCTTACAGTGAAAAACTGTTTTTCTTTTTAAAGGCACGCTATTGTAACATCAGATATGAGTTGCAAAGTGTACTGGCAGAGGTTGGCAGAGTATACGCTGAAGGCCTGACACACCCGCTTGAAGGACACTGACTGCTATTAGCTTACAGTGAAAAACTTTTTTCTTTTTAAAGGCACGCTATTGTGACACCAGATATGAGTGGCAAAGTACACTGGCAGAGGTTGGCAGAGTACACGCTGAAGGCCTGACACACCCACTTGAAGACAACTAACTGCTATTCAATCTATAACAGTGAAAAAAGCTTTTGGGTTTTAAATGCACGCTATTGTGACAACAGATATGAGTGGCAATGTGCACTTGCAGAGGTTGGCAGAGTACACGCTGAAGGCCTGACACAACCGCTTGAAGGAAACTGACTGCTATTAGCTTACAGTGAAAAACATTTTTTCTTTTTAAAGGCACGCTATTGTGACACCAGATATGAGTGGCAAAGTGGACTGGCAGAGGTTGGCAGAGTATAAGCTGAAGGCCTGACACACCCGCTTGAAGGACACTGACTGCTATTAGCTTACAGTAAAAAACTGTTTTTCTTTTTAAAAGCACGCTATTGTGACACCCAATATGAGTGGCAAAGTACAACGGCAGAGGTTGGCAGAGTACACGCTGAAGGCCTGACACCCGCTTAAAGGACACTGACTGCTATTAGCTTACAGTGAAAAACTTTTTTCTTTTTAAAGGCACGCTATTGTGACACCAGATATGAGTGGCAAAGTGGACTGGCAGAGGTTGGCAGAGTACACGCTGAAGGCCTGACACACCCGCTTGAAGCACACTGACTGCTATTAGCTTACAGTGAAAAACTGTTTTTCTTTTTAAAGGCACACTATTGTGGCACCAGATATGAGTGGCAAAGTACACTGGCAGATGTTGGCAGAGTACACGCCGCAGGCCTGACACACCTGCTTTAAGACAGCTAACTGCTATTCAATCTATAACAGTGAAAAAAGTTTTTTCTTTTTAAAGGCACGCTATTGTGAGACCAGATATGAGTGGCAAAGTACACTGGCAGAGGTTGGCAGAGTACACGCTGAAGGCCTGACACACCCGCTTGAAGGACACTGACTGCTATTAGCTTACAGTGAAAAACTGTTTTTCTTTTTAAAGGCACGCTATTGTGACACCAGATATGAGTGGCAAAGTACACTGGCAGAGGTTGGCAGAGTACACGCTGAAGGCCTGACACACCCACTTGAAGACAACTAACTGCTATTCAATCTATAACAGTGAAAAAGTTTTTGGGTTTTAAATGCACGCTATTGTGACACCAGATATGAGTGGCAATGTGCACTTGCAGAGGTTGGCAGAGTACACGCTGAAGGCCTGACACACCCGCTTGAAGGAAACTGACTGCTATTAGCTTACAGTGAAAAACTTTTTTCTTTTTAAAGGCACGCTGTTGTGACACCAGATATGAGTGGCAAAGTACACTGGCAGAGGTTGTCAGAGTACACGCTGAAGGCCTGACACACCCGTTTGAAGTACACTGACTGCTATTAGCTTACAGTGAAAAACTGTTTTTCTTTTTAAAGGCACGCTATTGTAACACCAGATATGAGTTGCAAAGTGTACTGGCAGAGGTTGGCAGAGTATACGCTGAAGGCCTGACACACCCGCTTGAAGGACACTGACTGCTATTAGCTTACAGTGAAAAACTGTTTTTCTTTTTAAAAGCACGCTATTGTGACACCAGATATGAGTGGCAAAGTACACGGGCAGAGGTTGGCAGAGTATTCGCTGAAGGCCTGACACATCCGCTCCGCTTGAAGGACACTGACTGCTATTAGCTGACAGTGAAAAACTTTTTTCTTTTTAAAGGCACGCTATTGTGACACCAGATATGAGTGGCAAAGTGGACTGGCAAAGGTTGGCAGAGTACACGCTGAAGGCCTGACACACCCGCTTGAAGGAAACTGACTGCTATTAGCTTACAGTGAAAAACTTTTTTCTTTTTAAAGGCACGCTATTGTGACACCAGATATGAGTGGCAAAGTACACGGGCAGAGGTTGGCAGAGTACACGCTGAAGGCCTGACACACCCGCTTGAAGGACACTGACTGCTATTAGCTTACAGTGAAAAACTGTTTTTCTTTTTAAAGGCACGCTATTGTGACACCAGATATGAGTGGCAAAGTACACTGGCAGAGGTTGGCAGAGTACACGCTGAAGGCCTGACACACCCACTTGAAGACAACTAACTGCTATTCAATCTATAACAGTGAAAAAGTTTTTGGGTTTTAAATGCACGCTATTGTGACACCAGATATGAGTGGCAATGTGCACTTGCAGAGGTTGGCAGAGTACACGCTGAAGGCCTGACTCACCCGTTTGAAGGAAACTGACTACTATTAGCTTACAGTGAAAAACTTTTTTTATTTTTAAAGGCACGCTATTGTGACACCAGATATGAGTGGCAAAGTGGACTGGCAAAGGTTGGCAGAGTACACGCCGAAGGCCTGACACACCCGCTTGAAGGAAACTGACTGCTATTAGCTTACAGAGAAAAGTATTTTTTTCTTTTTAAAGGCACGCTATTGTGACACCAGATATTAGTGGCAAAGTACACTGGCAGAGGTTGGCAGAGTACACGCTGAAGGCCTGACACAACCGCTTGAAGGAAACAGACTGCTATTAGCTTACAGTGAAAAACTTTTTTCTTTTTAAAGGCACGCTGTTGTGACACCAGATATGAGTGGCAAAGTACACTGGCAGAGGTTGGCAGAGTACACGCTGAAGGCCTGACACACCCGTTTGAAGTACACTGACTGCTATTAGCTTACAGTGAAAAACTGTTTTTCTTTTTAAAGGCACGCTATTGTAACACCAGATATGAGTTGCAAAGTGTACTGGCAGAGGTTGGCAGAGTATACGCTGAAGGCCTGACACACCCGCTTGAAGGACACTGACTGCTATTAGCTTACAGTGAAAAACTGTTTTTCTTTTTAAAAGCACGCTATTGTGACACCCAATATGAGTGTCAAAGTACAACGGCAGAGGTTGGCAGAGTACACGCTGAAGGCCTGACACACGCTTGAAGTACACTGACTGCTTTTAGCTTACAGTGAAAAACTTTTTTCTTTTTAAAGGCACGCTATTGTGACACCAGATATGAGTGGCAAAGTGGACTGGCAGAGGTTGGCAGAGTACACGCTGAAGGCCTGACACACCCGCTTGAAGCACACTGACTGCTATTAGCTTACAGTGAAAAACTGTTTTTCTTTTTAAAGGCACGCTATTGTGGCACCAGATATGAGTGGCAAAGTACACTGGCAGATGTTGGCAGAGTACACGCCGAAGGCCTGACACACCTGCTTTAAGACAGCTAACTGCTATTCAATCTATAACAGTGAAAAAAGTTTTTTCTTTTTAAAGGCATGCTATTGTGACACCAGATATGAGTGGCAAAGTACACTGGCAGAGGTTGGCAGAGTATACGCTGAAGGCCTGACACATCCGCTCCGCTTGAAGGACACTGACTGCTATTAGCTTACAGTGAAAAACTTTTTTCTTTTTAAAGGCACGCTATTGTGACACCAGATATGAGTGGCAAAGTACACTGGCAGAGGTTGGCAGAGTACACGCTGAAGGCCTGACACACCCGCTTGAAGGACACTGACTACTATTAGCTTACAGTGAAAACCTTTTTTGTTTTTAAAGGCACGCAATTGTGACACCAGATATGAGTGGCAAAGTACACTGGCAGAGGTTGGCAGAGTACACGCTGAAGGCCTGACACACCCACTTGAAGACAACTAACTGCTATTCAATCTATAACAGTGAAAAAAGTTTTTGGGTTTTAAATGCACAATATTGTGACACCAGATATGAGTGGCAATGTGCACTTGCAGAGGTTGGCAGAGTACACGCTGAAGGCCTGACACACCCGCTTGAAGGAAACTGACTGCTATTAGCTTACAGTGAAAAACATTTTTTCTTTTTAAAGGCACGCTATTGTGACACTAGATATGAGTGGCAAAGTGGACTGGCAAAGGTTGGCAGAGTACACGCTGAAGGCCTGACACACCCGCTTGAAGGAAACTGACTGCTATTAGCTTACAGTGAAAAACTTTTTTTCTTTTTAAAGGCACGCTATTGTGACACCAGATATGAGTGGCAAAGTACACGGGCAGAGGTTGGCAGAGTACACGCTGAAGGCCTGACACACCCGCTTGAAGGAAACTGACTGCTATTAGCTTACAGTGAAAAACTGTTTTTCTTTTTAAAGGCACGCTATTGTGACACCAGATATGAGTGGCAAAGTACACTGGCAGAGGTTGGCAGAGTACACGCTGAAGGCCTGACACACCCACTTGAAGACAACTAACTGCTATTCAATCTATAACAGTGAAAAAGTTTTTGAGTTTTAAATGCACGCTATTGTGACACCAGATATGAGTGGCAATGTGCACTTGCAGAGGTTGGCAGAGTACACGCTGAAGGCCTGACACACCCGTTTGAAGGAAACTGACTACTATTAGCTTACAGTGAAAAACTTTTTTCTTTTTAAAGGCACGCTATTGTGACACCAGATATGAGTGGCAAAGTGGACTGGCAAAGGTTGGCAGAGTACACGCTGAAGGCCTGACACACCCGCTTGAAGGAAACTGACTGCTATTAGCTTACAGTGAAAAGTCTTTTTTTCTTTTTAAAGGCACGCTATTGTGACACCAGATATGAGTGGCAAAGTACACTGGCAGAGGTTGGCAGAGTACACGCTGAAGGCCTGACACACGCGCTTGAAGGACACTGACTGCTATTAGCTTACAGTGAAAAACTGTTTTGCTTTTTAAAGGCACGCTATTGTGATACCAGATATGAGTGGCAAAGTACACTGGCAGAGGTTGGCAGAGTACACGCTGAAGGCCTGACACACCCACTTGAAGACAACTAACTGCTAATCAATCTATAACAGTGAATAAAGTTTTTTGGTTTTAAATGCACGCTATTGTGACACCAGATATGAGTGGCAATGTGCACTTGCAGAGGTTGGCAGAGTACACGCTGAAGGCCTAACACTCCCGCTTGAAGGACACTGACTGCTATTAGCTTACAGTGAAAAACTTTTTTCTTTTTAAAGGCACGCTGTTGTGACACCAGATAAGAGTGGCAAAGTACACTGGCAGAGGTTGGCAGAGTACACGATGAAGGCCTGACACACATGCTTGAAGTACACTGACTGCTATTAGCTTACAGTGAAAAACTGTTTTTCTTTTTAAAGGCACGCTATTGTAACACCAGATATGAGTTGCAAAGTGTACTGGCAGAGGTTGGCAGAGTATACGCTGAAGGCCTGACACACCCGCTTGAAGGACACTGACTGCTATTAGCTTACAGTGAAAAACTTTTTTCTTTTTAAAGGCACGCTATTGTGACACCAGATATGAGTGGCAAAGTACACTGGCAGAGGTTGGCAGAGTACACGCTGAAGGCCTGACACACCCACTTGAAGACAACTAACTGCTATTCAATCTATAACAGTGAAAAAAGCTTTTGGGTTTTAAATGCACGCTATTGTGACAACAGATATGAGTGGCAATGTGCACTTGCAGAGGTTGGCAGAGTACACGCTGAAGGCCTGACACACCCGCTTGAAGGAAACTGACTGCTATTAGCTTACAGTGAAAAACATTTTTTCTTTTTAAAGGCACGCTATTGTGACACCAGATATGAGTGGCAATGTGCACTCGCAGAGGTTGGCAGAGTACACGCTGAAGGCCTAACACTCCCGCTTGAAGGACACTGACTGCTATTAGCTTACAGTGAAAAACTTTTTTCTTTTTAAAGGCACGCTGTTGTGACACCAGATATGAGTGGCAAAGTACACTGGCAGAGGTTGGCAGAGTACACGCTGAAGGCCTGACACACCCGCTTGAAGTACACTGACTGCTATTAGCTTACAGTGAAAAACTGTTTTTCTTTTTAAAGGCACGCTATTGTAACACCAGATATGAGTTGCAAAGTGTACTGGCAGAGGTTGGCAGAGTATACGCTGAAGGCCTGACACACCCGCTTGAAGGACACTGACTGCTATTAGCTTACAGTGAAAAACTTTTTTCTTTTTAAAGGCACGCTATTGTGACACCAGATATGAGTGGCAAAGTACACTGGCAGAGGTTGGCAGAGTACACGCTGAAGGCCTGACACACCCACTTGAAGACAACTAACTGCTATTCAATCTATAACAATGAAAAAAGCTTTTGGGTTTTAAATGCACGCTATTGTGACAACAGATATGAGTGGCAATGTGCACTTGCAGAGGTTGGCAGAGTACACGCTGAAGGCCTGACACACCCGCTTGAAGGAAACTGACTGCTATTAGCTTACAGTGAAAAACATTTTTTCTTTTTAAAGGCACGCTATTGTGACACCAGATATGAGTGGCAAAGTGGACTGGCAAAGGTTGGCAGAGTACACGCTGAAGGCCTGACACACCCGCTTGAAGGAAACTGACTGCTATTAGCTTACAGTGAAAACCTTTTTTTCTTTTTAAAGGCACGCTATTGTGACACCAGATATGAGTGGCAAAGTACACTGGCAGAGGTTGGCAGAGTACACGCTGAAGGCCTTGATGTAGATTAATTTAGAAATAAACAAATATGTTTAAATGTCTATCTGTTCCTGTCCAAATCTGAGATGATTAAATTGCGTATACGCAGAAGTAAGCTCACACTGACACATGGAGTTCAGGTTAAAAGCACTTCAGAAAATTTAATGCAATCTGGTTGGAAAACAGTTATGCAGATCTTTTTAAAAGCAAAATGACATCATCATTGAATATCAGATAATAACAAATAAACATCATTAATTGGATTAAACATTATGTGACTAACTTCGTGTCCACCCACCAAGAGGTGGTATTATTTTGGACACGGGTGGGGACAAGGGGGTCTTGAGCGTCATTTTACACGGTCAGTGATATCAGGCCTCATGTCCAGGTGCAAGGTCTCTTATGAATAGAACATTTCATTACTACTGTGTTCTCGTGGCCTTCAAACTATACTATCTTACAAGTTTAGGGAGTAGTCAGCAACTCCTGTGTCTTTGCAGGAAATACAGTCTTTGTCTACTATACTAATTGGGTTGGGAAATTCAGTCATGTAAGGTAGTTTTAAAATGAACAAGTTAAGTCATGAGGACAAAATGGAGGATTGAAGAAGTCAGGTTAGGAGGACAAAATGGAGGATTGTCACAATATAAGGTTAAAATGGAGTTAGTGCAATAATTCAATACAAGTACAATAAAGATTTTTTAATAATTCTACATCAGTCCCCCCTATGAAATGTTAAATTCTAAGAGATAAAAACTTTATTAAGTTAGTATCAGGAAGACGTGTTAACCCAAGGCACAGAAACCCTATGAAGTAACGGTTCTTAAAGTCTTCTTAGTTCTTCAGAGGGACATCATAAATAGACAAGCTTACATTACCATATGGACCTGTGTTATCTGGAATATAGGCACAAGTAGTCATGGTGACAGGTAAACGTTGTTGGTTGCAATAGATATAATAAATGCAAATCAAAATATTATTATTATTATTAGCAGTGACGGTTGGGAAAATGGACTCAAACTTTCCTTTTACTGCAAAATCATCTGGTACCCCCCTTGGCACACCTATGGCATCAATATATATATATATATATATATATTTGTGTGAAGGGCTCATGATGGCAAAGAGAAATAAGACCTAATAAGTGTAGGATGGTATAAAAGTAGCAAGTCGGTTGTGGTGTGCCGAAACCGACGATGAGGTAGGCCTGAAAATAAAGAGGGCCCACCAAGAAGAAATGTAAGAAAAAGGAGTTGATAAAGAGGTGTGGGTGGGAGGGTGATGCAACGCTGACCTCGAAGGTATGGAGCCAGGTAAGGGGTGTCCCTTAAGTAGGGAAGGGGTGTGTCATACGCCCCTCCCACAAACACAGGCCAAAAGGCCTTACTACTTGTGTGAAGGGCTCATGATGGCAAAGAGAAATAAGACCTAATAAGTGTAGGATGGTATAAAAGTAGCAAGTCGGTTGTGGTGTGCCGAAACCGACGATGAGGTAGGCCTGAAAATAAAGAGGGCAAAATAGAAATTTCAATATTTTAATACAAACTACCAATATACATACTTTTAACAAGACATGTTCTGAAAAGCATTTCTTACTTCTTGTACAGGGTTAGGAATGTACCGTGTGTAAGCGGATGATTTCCAGCGCCCTAGTGTCTTGATAACATGAACCGGTATGTTAACACTGGAGGCTGTGGAGGCCGCTCCTATGCGGAAGGAGTGGCCTGAATAGTTAGCTGGCTTGAGTCCCAGCTGTGTTAGTAATGACCTAACGTGGGTCATGAAGTTGGTAGTAGTGAGAACTGAACCTCGTAGAACAAAAAGTGGTTGTGATGGTGGTGCCTTGAGACTCTCTGTATAAGAGTCCAGTATTTGGACGGGGCACCAACTGTTGTGAGTCGGATAGTATTTAACCTCTACGGGTGGAGCGTGTTGACTGTTTTTAGAATGAGGTAGTGTCAGGATATAATAGTCCATGTGTTTGGTTAAGTGCGAATGAAGCAGTAGGTGAGTGGATTGTGTTGTATTGATGGCGGTAAACTCTCTAGGTCTCAGAAACCCATAAAAAGCCACGTAAATAGCTGTTTTGATGACTAGTGTTGTGTTGAAGGAGAAGGGTTTTAGATCTAGTAGTTGTGATAACTTCTTAAGGATATGAAAATCTATAGGAAGCCTCTGTGCTGTATGCGGGGGTTCGGATCTTTGTATACCCCTAAGGATGTTCTTGATTTGGTATGATGACATGAAACTTGAGTTGTTGGGTTGTAAGGTCAGCATGTGATGTTGGATGCCTGTAAGATATAGTTTGATTGTGTTGTAAGAAAGTTTGAGTTTGAGGTGGCAAAAAGAGGCAAAACCTAAAAAAGATGTCATGATGAATGGTTGTAATATGTTGTGTTCCAAAAGGAATCTTTTGAATAAACTGAAAGCTCTGTTGTAGGTTTTCCTGGTATTTGTAGATAGAGCTAGTTGGGACAAAGTTCTGCAATGTTGCATGATAACGTCTAGTCCATTGTTAGCTGATGGAACAGTGGAGTGGCCGTGGCTGTGAGCGCGGCTGATGGGAGAAGTTGATGAAAGGCCTGGAATTTAAAACGAGACAAATTATCAGCCGCCTCGTTACAAATACCTGGAATATGAACACAGTGCAAGAAAAAATTATGACATGCTGCCAACCAAGTGAGTTTCCTCAAAAATCTCATGATAGTAAGGGAGTTGGAGCGACCTTTGTTGATAATGGAACAGGTTGCTTGGTTGTCTGAGTAACACCTGACTGATGAACCTGTCCATAGATGTCCCCATGCCACGGCAGCCGCCACGATGGGATATATCTCGAAAAGAGCTGAGGTAGAGAAAAAACACTCCAGGTCCTGCACCTCTGAAGGCCAGCTACCCCAAAGCCATTCGTTCCCAAAAATTGCTGCAAAACCTGTGGTAGACGCTGCGTCTGTCCAAACAGTAGGAGAAGTGTCAGACAATTGAGGGAGGAACATGCTTTTTCCGTTCCAGGAGTTTAAAAAGTTTCTCCACATGAGAAGGTCTGCCGTGGCTTGGGTATCTAGGGTTAATCTGTGTGCATCATGTAGAAACCTAGGGAACATGCTGAGGAGACGTGATATGAAAGCACGGCCTTGAGGTATGATACGCATGGCAAAATTGAGTGACCCCAGTAAAGATTGTAATTCTTTGCGATTGCAAGTGCGTAGTTGTATATAGAGGTTGATGTTTGTCAGGATGTTTTCTACCTTGGTGCGTGGTAGGCTAGCTTGCATGTTGGCTGAGTCTAGCATGATGCCCAGGAAAGTGATGATGGTATCTGGGCCTTCGGTCTTGGTAGGGGAGACTGGGACCCCCAACTGGTTGAATAGGCTGACAGTTTCTTTGAGGCTACTGGGAGGGGAAGAATTCTCCTCGACCATTAGGAAATCGTCCAGATAATGTATGACTGTAGGGCATCTGGATATATTGAGTAGTAACCAGCATAGGATTTCGGCAAATGTGTCAAATATGGCTGGACTACTTTTAGAACCAAAAGTTAGTCGTGAGAAAAAGTAGTAGTTCCCTTCCCACTTGATGCCATGTAGGTGCCACAGTGTGGGGTGGATTGGTAGTAGTTTGAATGCATTTGTTATGTCGGTCTTACTGAGCCATGCACCGACTCCTGCCTGTAAGATAGCCGTAATGGCGTGGTCTATAGTGGAATATTGCAGGGAGAATTCCTCCGATGGTATTAGGGAGTTGAGGCTAGGAGTGGTAGAGGTGTGTGGTGCCGACAAATCGATAATAAGTCTCTGCTTGTTGGAAGATTTTCCTGTGACAACCCCGATAGGGTTTGTCCTCCATGTAGTGAAAGGAGGGGATTGAAAAGGTCCCAATAAAAAACCTTCTGACACTTCTTTAGCTATGAGTGTGTCAACAGCTGTAGGGTTGTGTTGGGCGGATTGTAGATTTGGACATTCCAGGATTCCTGAAGGCATATGTATGATACCTGTGTGGAATCCTTCTGATAGACCAGAGATTATGAAATCTACTAAATGTGTAGATGGATGCTGTGACAGAAATGTCGCAAGTAGGGATATGTTGATAGACGTTAGGTACTGTTTGGGATACATTTTATTGGGACACATGATTTTTGCATGTGCCCTGAAACATTTTGAGCATATATGCAATAAACGACAACCGCTGTAATTACATGTACCAACATTAAAGTTATTACATATCTGGGATTTGCCCAGAAACTTGATAGGTCTACCCAGTTTGTCTTTAGCTATTTTCTCCGTAGGACCAGCGGAGCTAGGTCCTTGCACGTGGGTATGCTCGTTAGCAGTGGTGGGACAAAAATTTGCCGAATGAGACATGGAGGAGCAGTATGCACAAGCCGGCGTCCTTAGCCCTGCAAAGTGTCTGCAGAAAATCACTGTGTCTATCTTACTCCAGTTGGACCTTGTCCCGTACTGTGAGAAGGCGCCTGACACTTTTGCAGAAAAAGATCTATGGTAATCGTAGAATGCCGATCCACCATATTTATTGCCCAGGTCCACCAGCTTGTGCATATACATGTCAAATTCCTCACGCCTGTGTGGGTAAACGGCACATATGACATCCCGGTAGATGCCAAAAGCCAACACAAATTCCGGGATGGTGAGTTTTCTGTTTAGGCGTGCATCCCTGGACTTGACCACCACAGAAATATCCTCATACGCATAAGTTTTATGCTCCACCACATCCTGGGAGGCAATTAGTAGTGCAGCTAAGTTGACATCTTTACCTTCCAGGATGTCTTTCTTAAGGTGCTCAGGTATCATATGGGCAGGGTTAACCTCCTGCTCGTCAGAGGTGGTGGCTGGAGAAACTAGTGGCAACTCGACCAGTGGCGGAGGGGTCACAGTGACTGACCCAGCCAAGGTAAGGGCTGTGGTGACCGATTCCAGTTTCTCCAGCCTGGAGTTTACCTTGCCCATGGATGACATGAGGGATGTAAGCATGCCATGTATATCTGTCGGGTTAGACTGGCTAGTCCCTTCCCCTGCATCAGAGTTATCAGTTGAGGTGTGCAACAGTTTGTATAGTTCCGCTTTCCTGGCAGTAGCGGGGAAAGGAATGTGTCGCCTCCTGAGTTCGCTAGTTATGCGAGGGATTGTCCAGGACCTGAATGATGCAGGACTAGCCATGTCTTCTTCCGGTGGTGGGGAGTTTGGTCTAGCCGGAGTGCTCGGGATGGAGAAATCCTCTACCCCTTCTTGAGACATACTAGATGAGAAAATATACCGTTAGTGTTGAAACCCAGGGGATGTACTGGCGGGCTAATTATGCCGTGTGAGGCGAAAAAATTAATCTTGTCCTTTGGTGACAGGTGAGGCCCTGCTATTTGCCAAGTGGCTATGAGAGGCTCTATCTATGCGTTGGCGCGAGGGAATATTGAGGCCACCCATGTAGTGGCAGGAATTCGTAGGCCTCTCGGTGACAATAAAAGAAAAACAGGGGAAGGGAGTGACAGGTGACGCCCTCTCTAAACTTTGCGAGGCGGCTAACTAACGTGTGGCTCGAGGGGTGTATGCCTCCGAAACGTTTGAGGCGGGGTGTTGGCCTCGCGGACCTCTAAACTATAGGCGGTATGCCAAGAGGGGAGATACCTATTTGGGCCTATACCCCTAACTTGCCAGTACTCTATGTCCTATTTAGGGAGAACGTATGTGACACGTGAGCAGGCTTACGTACCTGATAGTATGTATACGTATATGGTGCGTAAGGTATAGAAAACCTGGATAAACCTAAAAGGGTAGAAATAGATATGATAGTATGAGAAATGGATCCTGTGATACTAACGTAGACTAGATATGCTGTGGTTGATTTTATTAACCGTATGTGTTGAAGGGGAATAATTAGAGTAAGGAAGTACCCCGCCTGATTTGTTATGGAAAAAAAAACCGTAACGCAGGATTAGCTTGTAGTGTCTACATATAATGTGTATACCTGGTGACCAAAATTTAAAATATATATATGGCCGTCCTACTGTAGTAATCATAGTGCAGGGAGTATGAGTTTAAACTATGAAAATTGACCATATGCAGAAAAGTTGACGTATGAGAGGTTAAACCAAAAGTGTGATTCAAACCTGAAAGTGTGAGATGTTGGGACCGTGTTCTGTATACACGATATATCGTTTGAGTATATGCAGAAAGGTCAGGAAATGTACGTGCCATGTAAACGGGTGTACATGGTAGTGACAACGTAATATACACAATTAAATTAGAGAAAACCTTATCACATATATATACATTATACCTATTCCTGATTAATTATCTGAGTTTCTAGTGTATGTAATTTGAGTACATAAAGAAAAGTCAGCATATGACACGTGCCATGTAATGAAAAAGTGTACATGGTGTGTTTAAACAGGGAGGAGAAAAAAAAAACGTTTGTTTAAAACAAATTTCCTAAGTGTAAATGGAAGGTACACAAAAAGTAAAGTGTTCAAGCAAGACTATGTATATGTATACCAGGATAATATCATGAACTAATAATACATGAGCCCTAACCTAGGTATAATTAATGTGACAGCATAAATTATGAAATACATGCTATAATCGTTATGTGTATATAAAACAGGCTGGTATTTAATAACTATAATCTGCATTAAAAATGAATAATCCTACTATCAGGTACTAAAAACTTATCATATAGAAACAAACTGAAATAAAGGAGGGAAAAAGTAAAGCATAAGAATGCTACATACTTAGTACTTGGTTTCCGGAAACCGGAGGGTTAATTTGCCTGAGACTTTGGCCGTAAAGCGTGTGGCCGTAAAGTGAGGCTGAAAATTATTGCGACGCCGTGGGAAGTGATCCGGGCGACGGACTTACGTTTGAGAAGTCCTGAGGACTCGATCAGCGAAGAAGACCGGGTTTTTTGTGCGTGGCTGGCCGTGGAAAGACCTGTAAGGAGTTCCTGGACACAGCTGACACCGAAGAAAAACGCGGGTTTCCGAAAGCAAGATGGCGCCGTCCGTGAACCGGAAGTGGATTCAGGATGCAACGCTGACCTCGAAGGTATGGAGCCAGGTAAGGGGTGTCCCTTAAGTAGGGAAGGGGTGTGTCATACGCCCCTCCCACAAACACAGGCCAAAAGGCCTTACTACATATCAAACTTTCCCTTTCGAGGGGTGCTCCTTTTTATGTTCTGAAGCATGAATGTGGTGTGTCAAGAGTACCTTGTCATGTATTATGTGTATTGACATAATAACCTTGGCTAGGGTGTAGTATTAAACCTGTCCCACGCTACATCAGCGTAGGTGGACTCGGATCATTTAGTCAATATTAATATCACCACAAACTCAGGATGGGCAAATAATCCTGAGGGAGCTTGGCGTTTGGATCTCTTTAGCTTCACGAGGTCTCCTTTTGGGGTCCTCGGCTTTCCATCGATGGCAGGTGGTCAGGCATTATTATGGCCATCAAACACCTACTTGCTGGTATCTTTTTATTTAACAAGTCATTTTTTCTTTAGAGTCAAAAGTGTGTCAAAATCAACAAATGTCACTTCTCATGTTGCAGAGAGAGTCTTGAATCTGGAACAATGAATCCACTGAGTGATCTCTGCAACTTTCACAATGCACTACTGGGTATATGGTCTTGGTTGTCACATTGATGACCGGCTAGGCTTCTGGCCATTCTGACAAAATGTCTATTATAACTAGTGCATATTTGACCCAGTAGCTCTTTGTCACCTGGATTCTTGAAAGGGATATTGAGAGTTAGCTAGGTGCTTAGGGGTATTTTAGAGATCAAAGAGTTCATGAGGGTCTTGGATAGGTATAAAGTTCCATGGGCTCACTGCCCAGTACATGTTTTTGGGTAAACAGAGCTTGAGAGCGTTGGAGTACAGCCCGTCTTCAAGGGTTGCCCCTTTCTGTTTTTCCAGCTTTGTATTTCTTCAAGGTCAGCAGCTGCTTGTCATTCTTTCAGAAGCTTGAGATCTGTAGGTAGGATCTACATGGTGAGTATAGAAGTTTCTTTAGCGGACACCCTTCTGTCCACTTCCCTTGGTGCACTTGTGGCTTGGTTGGCAGCTTTTGGGCAGCTGAGTGGTGCTTCTTATCTTCCAGACTGATCCAAAATAATGTGCTGCACCCAGGGCATATCTTGAGTCAGTGTGGATATTGGCATGTCTTCCTTCAGGCATTTTGTATGCCACTGAGAAGGCTGACAATTCAGCGTCTTGAGCAGATGTGAATGAGGAAAGTGAAGATGCTTGACGTACCTGATCTTCTGTAGCAACAGCAAATCCAGTATGGTACCTTTCCTCTTTATCCGCAAACAGAGTGGAGTCAGGATCTGGTAAAGCTACTGCATGCTCTGTTGAAAGGTGTCTTGTTTCTTCTTTCATCTGTTCAAAGCAACCATGAGGAGCAGTAGAAGAGGTTTCCTCACCTATTTCTGTGTGAGATTGGGGGGTATTTGTCTTTCTATTCACAGTTCTCTTGCTGACCCCCCTCTGTAGAGAATGTGCATGTTTTGTTCTAATGAGTCAGGTTCCTTTCATGAGATTTCTGGGGACTTAGTGAAGAAAAAAACATGAGGGACAGCCACCTCCCTTACTTCCATGGGAATCTGGGTCAGGGCCGCACTATTTCTTTGAGAGTGCCCAAAACAGTTCTTTCAGTGTGGTATTCCCCCCTGGGAAGTGGCGGAAGAGTGGCCAGAGCAACTTTTCTTCAAAATATAATGTTGTCAGGTAGAGGCAGAGTTGTCTATGGGTGGAGGAAATTGGTAAGGAATAAGAAGGGAGGAAGCATATAAAGGATATAGATATGGTGGTGGGGAGATGGAAGAATGAGTAGCGGATAGAGTGAGAGGGAAGAAGGTGGAGTAGGAGGAGGAGAAGGAGGAGTAGAGGAGAAGTAGGAGGAGAGAGGAGAAGGTGGAGTGGAAGGAGAAAGTGGAGTAGAGGGAGGAGTAGGAGGAGGAGTAGAGGAGAAGTAGGAGGAGAGAGGAGAAGGTGGAGTAGAGGGAGGAGTAGGAGGTGGAGTAGAGGAGAAGTAGGAGGAGAGAGGAGAAGGTGGAGTAGAGGGAGGAGTAGGAGGAGGAGAAGAGGAGAAGTAGGAGGAGAGAGGAGAAGGTGGAGTAGAGGAAGGAGTAGGAGGAGAAAGTGGAGTAGAGGGAGGAGTAGGAGGAGAAAGTGGAGTAGAGGGAGGAGTAGGAAGAGGAGGGAGGAGTAAGAGCAGGAAGAAGGAGTAGGAGGAGGAGAAGGTGGAGTAGAGGAAGGAGTAGGAGGAGAAAGTGGAGTAGAGGGAGGAGTAGGAAGAGGAGGGAGGAGTAAGAGCAGGAAGAAGGAGTAGGAGGAGGAGAAGGTGGAGTAGAGGGAGGGGCAGTAGGGGAAAGTGGGGGACTGCAGATGAAGGGGAGGGATCGGTAGGAGGAATAAGCGGGGGTGGGCAGGTAAGGGAGCAGACAGGTGATGTAGCAATGGAGGAGACATCAGAAATCAAGACTAGGTAGAAATGCAATGGAGGCTGCAAATAGCCCATGTACAACAACTATTAACTGGCCCTAAGCTTTCCCTAGAGAAAAATAATAAAAGGCTAACATGCTCATCTTGTCTCCACAAGCCTCGAACGTTTCACTCCCATGGGTGGCCCATGATGGCTTGCCCACCACTTCTCCACACGGGGCCTTGTGCCCGCGGAGACAGACGCTATCCCTGACTCTCGTTCTTAATTTAATAATTTATATCTAACATCTCAAAATGTAATTCCTACTTATATCACAAATATACATTATCACAATTTTATGTCTCGTAAATGGGATAAAATGTATTCTACTCTTCACTGATAATGTATTTTTAAAACATACAAAATAGACAAATAACATTGCCTTCTGCAAAATAAATGGAAAAGATAATGGAGATTTTGTTAAGCTTATAAATGGCTATACATTAATTCACATTTCTTGTTCTCCAGTTTCTGGCTGTTAATGACAATGTACAATGTAATAGAGCAGCGGAAAATGCTAGCAGAATGCTTGGTTGCATAGGGAGAGGTATTAGCAGTAGGAAGAGGGAAATGCTCATGCCATTGTACAGAACACTGGTGGGACCTCACTTAGAGTACTGGATACAGTACTGGAGACCATATCTTCAGAAGGACATGGATTGCAGGATAAAATTCACCAGGAAAGGTTAAAGGATCTTAACAGGTATAGCTAGGTGAAAGGACGAGACAGGGGAAATATGATAAAAGCATTTTAAATACATAAAGGGAAACAACACAGTAAAAGTGGAGACTATATGTAAAAGAAGGAAAACTACCATAACAAGAGGACATAGTCTCAAAAATAGAGGGACCAAGGTTTAAAAAAAAATAATAATAATAATATCAGGAAGTATTACATTACTGAGAGGGTAGTGGATGCATGGAATAGCCTTCCAACTGGAGTGGTAGAGGTTAACTCAGTAGAAGTGTTTTAAGCATGCGTGGGATAGGCACTTGCTGCTAGTAACAGATCTAGAATTAATATACTATAATGCCCAAAGTCTCAATTCCTATGCATATGCAATAATAAAATATCTGGGCTTACAACAAAAATTATGTTAGTCAGTCTTTAAACTTGGCTTATTCATTTGTTCAAGAAATCTTGGTTTATTAGAACTTTCTTTTAGTAAATGTTCTTTAGGATAACCCTTCTTTCAGCATGTTATCAATCTTTGTACACAAAGCTAAAACACACTTGTTACTTATACGTCAAACGATAGACATATATATTCTATCTACATATTAACCATTACTTGTCACAGACACTTTCCTGATATAGGGAAACTAATAGTAGGATAATTTTAGTAATTGTAACTTTTTTGTTCATAATATATGGGAATTAAGGAAGACAGCATGTCTTTAAGATAGGATGAGCATGACACAATACACGGGCGGATATGACCTCACTGATATGGTAAGGGCAGAGTGAGGGCAGGAGGAGGCGTGGGTACTAAGGACAACCCTCTTGTGTTCTAGGGGCCATTTTATTTTAGGGCATTTCAGCTGACAAATGAAAGCATTATACATTTAACAGCCCGTGAAGCTTTGAAATAACATGGTGCAAAAAAAACAAAAAAAAAACTCACGGGATTCAAACAATTACCAATTCACTTTTCCTCTTCATAATCTAACGTAACAACTTTGCATATTCCCTCTATCCACATTGCATAGTATTGCAACAAATCACACTTGCCTTTACATTTTTAACTCGTCCAAATAATTCTCTATTCCTGCATCAGATTCACTTTCCTAACCTTCGTAATAAACACTGAGCTACATCCCCCACACGATCCTATCAACTTCAATTGAAATAACAAAATACACAATTAGAATGTTTTCTAGCAAAAAATTCCATTGTTAAGTCTTAACAGCAGCCTCTGAATAACTCTACGTAACACTGAAGAGACAGACCTGAATCGCAAGCATGCCACCCCCCCCCTCCCTCCTCCCCCCCGAACCTCCGCACACAGAGACCAGAAGCAAGAGAGGGAGGGAGGAGGGGGGGGGGGAGAGAGGGAGGGGGAGACAACAGTCACAAGATCCAACCATGTCAGCACTGGAAGGACAGTTACGTTACAGCTATTGCAAAAGCAAATAGACACAAAAAAAACACAACATTTAGACAATACACCTAGGGTACCCATACTTATAGCAGTAATTGAAATAATCCCTGATCCAGTCAGGTCAATCACAATATAGTAATGCTCTCAGTGGAACTCAATACAAAACCCCCACCCTCTACCAGGGTAATGGCTAACACAAAATACAAAAACAATTATTATAATATACATATATTCTTAACCCTTTGTGATCTAGTTCTTCCTCAGCCCAACCTTCCTGCTGAATAGCATTGCTACTCTGTACCAGTAAGCTTGCTTTCTTCTCTGTCAGTAATCTACCACATGAAGGCACAGCAATTTTACACACTTTAGCAATCTCTATCTTCAACTAGATCACACGCGCTAGCCAGCCCTTATTGGGCTTTTCTAACCCTGTTCCATTCCCCTCCTATACAGGCGTCCCAGATATAGGGGAAAAAAGATTAAACAGATTATCTACAATGGTCAGCTGCCACTCAGAAAGGGTGGGTCCCTCCAAGTGCATCTTCCCAAAACGCAGACTAGTCACTAATTCCGTGTACCCGAGGTGGGAGCCACGGATTGGAGTGGGGTGAGAAGTGTGTGACCAATCCCTTCTCTCACAAGAGAAATAGTAGAGGATAGTATACTAGTATAGGAAGTGTAGAAAAGATAAAAAGGTAAGGAAAATCCTTAGAGACAGACACAGGAGTTCATGAGACTCCTAATTAAACAGACAAGACAACAATACAATTGAAATACAGTGCATGCATTACAGTTCAAATAAAATCAACAGTAATCCCTTTCCTTTACTCGTGTGCTTACTCCAAAGTCACCTCCCTCAACCTCGTAGTGTCCCCGCTCGGAGAACGACTTTCGTAAGTCTCACTACCAGCGGCCACGGAAAACAACTGACACCGGTCCGAGTTCCGTCAGCCTCCCTCTGCACAGCAGTCCACAAGAATGTGGCCACCTCTATCCTCACTCCCGTAGTGCCCCTATAAAACCCACTTATAAGTCTCACTACCACGTGATGCGGAAAACAAGCAATGCCTACTTGAATTCCCCCAGGAAACAGAGTCCCCTGCCACAAGACTAAGTCCCCTACCACAAATAAACAGAAAACTGGAATTCCACCAGCCCCAGCGCTCAGGGTTGTGGTTACCAAAAGAAAACTGGAATCCCCCCAGCCGAAGCTGAGGTTTACCAAAACTGGAATCCCCCCAGCCTCAGTACTCGGGGCAGTGGTTACCAAACTTGGAATTCCACTAGCCCCAGCACTCGAAGCTGTGGGTTACCACGTGCACAATGAGGCTAGCTGGGCTCTCAAAGTGTCACAAGAAGGATCACAGGAAATTATGAGTCTACACAAAATCCACAGTTCCAACAATCCTCTTTTTCCTTACAGCCACAGCCACGAGGCTCCTAAAAGAGGTAAACAGGCAAAGAAGACCCCCAGGAACGCATCCACAGGTCAACCCCCCTTTTTCCCTACAACCACAGCACCGTGGTTCCTAAAAGGAGTAAAACAGGCAACAGAAGACCCAGGCAAATCCCCTCAGGTCCACCCCCCTTTATCCCAAAAGGGGTAAAATACAAACAGATAGACAGACAAACTGAAGACCCAGGCAAGTCCCCTCAGGTCCACCCCCCTTTATCCCAAAAAGGGGAAAACAAGCAAAACAGAGAACCCCAGGCAAATCCCCTGCAGGTCCACCCCCCTTTATCTCAAAATGGGGAAACAGGCAAACAATTCAAACACACCCAGGCAACAGATAGACTAAAATGCAGGTAAACAAGTGAGTAACGAGACACCGGGCAAGATATTACCTGTCTTTGATGTCCTCCCGGGAAGCAGTCACAGACACGTGGACGGGTCAATCAAAGGGGCCGGAACATACCGGTGGCTCTGCAGAAGTCTCTACCGTGTACCTGGAGGTGATCAATCTCCTTTCCTACCCCCAGGATTCCCCCGTCCAACAGTGTCTTCCTTAGGACGGCTCACCGGCCAGAGGCCATAGCCCGATGCCCCACGTTGGAAAGCGCCAAATTGATGTAGATTAATTTAGAAATAAACAAATATGTTTAAATGTCTATCTGTTCCTGTCCAAATCTGAGATGATTAAATTGCGTATACGCAGAAGTAAGCTCACACTGACACATGGAGTTCAGGTTAAAAGCACTTCAGAAAATTTAATGCAATCTGGTTGGAAAACAGTTATGCAGATCTTTTTAAAAGCAAAATGACATCATCATTGAATATCAGATAATAACAAATAAACATCATTAATTGGATTAAACATTATGTGACTAACTTCGTGTCCACCCACCAAGAGGTGGTATTATTTTGGACACGGGTGGGGACAAGGGGGTCTTGAGCGTCATTTTACACGGTCAGTGATATCAGGCCTCATGTCCAGGTGCAAGGTCTCTTATGAATAGAACATTTCATTACTACTGTGTTCTCGTGGCCTTCAAACTATACTATCTTACAAGTTTAGGGAGTAGTCAGCAACTCCTGTGTCTTTGCAGGAAATACAGTCTTTGTCTACTATACTAATTGGGTTGGGAAATTCAGTCACGTAAGGTAGTTTTAAAATGAACAAGTTAAGTCATGAGGACAAAATGGAGGATTGAAGAAGTCAGGTTAGGAGGACAAAATGGAGGATTGTCACAATATAAGGTTAAAATGGAGTTAGTGCAATAATTCAATACAAGTACAATAAAGATTTTTTAATAATTCTACATCAGCCTGACACACCCACTTGAAGACAACTAACTGCTATTCAATCTATAACAGTGAAAAAGTTTTTGGGTTTTAAATGCACGCTATTGTGACACCAGATATGAGTGGCAATGTGCACTTGCAGAGGTTGGCAGAGTACACGCTGAAGGCCTGACACACCCGCTTGAAGGAAACTGACTACTATTAGCTTACAGTGAAAAACTTTTTTTCTTTTTAAAGGCACGCTATTGTGACACCAGATATGAGTGGCAAAGTGGACTGGCAAAGGTTGGCCGAGTACACGCTGAAGGCCTGACACACCCGCTAGAAGGAAACTGACTGCTATTAGCCTACAGTGAAAAGTCTTTTTTTTCTTTTTAAAGGCACGCTATTGTGACACCAGATATGAGTGGCAAAGTGGACTGGCAAAGGTTGGCAGAGTACACGCTGAAGGCCTGACACACCCGCTTGAAGGAAACTGACTATTATTAGCTTACAGTGAAAAACTTTTTTCTTTTTAAAGGCACGCTATTGTGACACCAGATATGAGTGGCAAAGTGGACTGGCAAAGGTTGGCAGAGTACACGCTGAAGGCCTGACACACCCGCTTGAAGGAAACTGACTGCTATTAGCCTACAGTGAAAAGTCTTTTTTTCTTTTTAAAGGCACGCTATTGTGACACCAGATATGAGTGGCAAAGTACACTGGCAGAGGTTGGCAGAGTACACGCTGAAGGCCTGACACACCCGCTTGAAGGACACTGACTACTATTAGCTTACAGTGAAAAACTGTTTTGCTTTTTAAAGGCACGCTATTGTGACACCAGATATGAGTGGCAAAGTACACTGGCAGAGGTTGGCAGAGTACACGCTGAAGGCCTGACACACCCACTTGAAGACAACTAACTGCTAATCAATCTATAACAGTGAATAAAGTTTTTTGGTTTCAAATGCACGCTATTGTGAAACCAGATATGAGTGGCAATGTGCACTTGCAGAGGTTGGCAGAGTACACGCTGAAGGCCTAACACTCCCGCTTGAAGGACACTGACTGCTATTAGCTTACAGTGAAAAACGTTTTTCTTTTTAAAGGCACGCTGTTGTGACACCAGATATGAGTGGCAAAGTACACTGGCAGAGGTTGGCAGAGTACACGCTGAAGGCCTGACACACCCGCTTGAAGGACACTGACTGCTATTAGCTTACAGTGAAAAACTGTTTTTCTTTTTAAAAGCACGCTATTGTGACACCCAATATGAGTGGCAAAGTACAACGGCAGAGGTTGGCAGAGTACACGCTGAAGGCCTGACACCCGCTTGAAGGACACTGACTGCTATTAGCTTACAGTGAAAAACTTTTTTCTTTTTAAAGGCACGCTGTTGTGACACCAGATATGAGTGGCAAAGTACACTGGCAGAGGTTGGCAGAGTACACGCTGAAGGCCTGACACACCCGCTTGAAGTACACTGACTGCTATTAGCTTACAGTGAAAAACTGTTTTTCTTTTTAAAGGCACGCTATTGTAACACCAGATATGAGTTGCAAAGTGTACTGGCAGAGGTTGGCAGAGTATACGCTGAAGGCCTGACACACCCGCTTGAAGGACACTGACTGCTATTAGCTTACAGTGAAAAACTTTTTTCTTTTTAAAGGCACGGTATTATGACACCAGATATGAGTGGCAAAGTACACTGGCAGAGGTTGGCAGAGTTCACGCTGAAGGCCTGACACACCCACTTGAAGACAACTAACTGCTATTCAATCTATAACAGTGAAAAAAGTTTTTGGGTTTTAAATGCACGCTATTGTGACAACAGATATGAGTGGCAATGTGCACTTGCAGAGGTTGGCAGAGTACACGCTGAAGGCCTGACACACCCGCTTGAAGGAAACTGACTGCTATTAGCTTACAGTGAAAAACATTTTTTCTTTTCAAAGGCACGCTATTGTGACACCAGATATGAGTGGCAAAGTGGACTGGCAAAGGTTGGCAGAGTACACGCTGAAGGCCTGACACACCCGCTTGAAGGAAACTGACTGCTATTAGCTTACAGTGAAAACCTTTTTTTCTTTTTAAAGGCACGCTATTGTGACACCAGATATGAGTGGCAAAGTACACTGGCAGAGGTTGGCAGAGTACACGCTGAAGGCCTGACACACCCACTTGAAGACAACTAACTGCTATTCAATCTATAACAGTGAAAAAGTTTTTGGGTTTTAAATGCACGCTATTGTGACACCAGATATGAGTGGCAAAGTACACTGGCAGAGGTTGGCAGAGTACACGCTGAAGGCCTGACACACCCGCTTGAAGGACACTGACTGCTATTAGCTTACAGTGAAAAACTGTTTTGCTTTTTAAAGGCACGCTATTGTGACACCAGATATGAGTGGCAAAGTACACTGGCAGAGGTTGGCAGAGTACACGCTGAAGGCCTGACACACCCACTTGAAGACAACTAACTGCTAATCAATCTATAACAGTGAATAAAGTTTTTTGGTTTCAAATGCACGCTATTGTGACACCAGATATGAGTGGCCATGTGCACTTGCAGAGGTTGGCAGAGTACATGCTGAAGGCCTAACACTCCCGCTTGAAGGACACTGACTGCTATTAGCTTACAGTGAAAAACTTTTTTCTTTTTAAAGGCACGCTGTTGTGACACCAGATATGAGTGGCAAAGTACACTGGCAGAGGTTGGCAGAGTACACGCTGAAGGCCTGACACACCCGCTTGAAGTACACTGACTGCTATTAGCTTACAGTGAAAAACTGTTTTTCTTTTTAAAGGCACGCTATTGTAACACCAGATATGAGTTGCAAAGTGTACTGGCAGTGGTTTGCAGAGTATACGCTGAAGGCCTGACACACCCGCTTGAAGGAAACTGACTACTATTAGCTTACAGTGAAAAACTTTTTTTCTTTTTAAAGGCACGCTATTGTGACACCAGATATGTGTGGCAAAGTGGACTGGCAAAGGTTGGCAGAGTACACGCTGAAGGCCTGACACACCCGCTTGAAGGAAACTGACTGCTATTAGCCTACAGTGAAAAGTATTTTTTTCTTTTTAAAGGCACGCTATTGTGACACCAGATATGAGTGGCAAAGTACACTGGCAGAGGTTGGCAGAGTACACGCTGAAGGCCTGACACACCCGCTTGAAGGACACTGACTACTATTAGCTTACAGTGAAAAACTGTTTTGCTTTTTAAAGGCACGCTATTGTGACACCAGATATGAGTGGCAAAGTACACTGGCAGAGGTTGGCAGAGTACACGCTGAAGGCCTGACACACCCACTTGAAGACAACTAACTGCTAATCAATCTATAACAGTGAATAAAGTTTTTTGGTTTCAAATGCACGCTATTGTGACACCAGATATGAGTGGCAATGTGCACTTGCAGAGGTTGGCAGAGTACACGCTGAAGGCCTAACACTCCCGCTTGAAGGACACTGACTGCTATTAGCTTACAGTGAAAAACTTTTTTCTTTTTAAAGGCACGCTGTTGTGACACCAGATATGAGTGGCAAAGTACACTGGCAGAGGTTGGCAGAGTACACGCTGAAGGCCTGACACACCCGCTTGAAGTACACTGACTGCTATTAGCTTACAGTGAAAAATTGTTTTTCTTTTTAAAGGCACGCTATTGTAACACCAGATATGAGTTGCAAAGTGTACTGGCAGAGGTTGGCAGAGTATACGCTGAAGGCCTGACACACCCGCTTGAAGGACACTGACTGCTATTAGCTTACAGTGAAAAACTGTTTTTCTTTTTAAAAGTACGCTATTGTGACACCCAATATGAGTGGCAAAGTACAACGGCAGAGGTTGGCAGAGTACACGCTGAAGGCCTGACACCCGCTTGAAGGACACTGACTGCTATTAGCTTACAGTGAAAAACTTTTTTCTTTTTAAAGGCACGCTGTTGTGACACCAGATATGAGTGGCAAAGTACACTGGCAGAGGTTGGCAGAGTACACGCTGAAGGCCTGACACACCCGCTTGAAGTACACTGACTGCTATTAGCTTACAGTGAAAAACTGTTTTTCTTTTTAAAGGCACGCTATTGTAACACCAGATATGAGTTGCAAAGTGTACTGGCAGAGGTTGGCAGAGTATACGCTGAAGGCCTGACACACCCGCTTGAAGGACACTGACTGCTATTAGCTTACAGTGAAAAACTTTTTTCTTTTTAAAGGCACGGTATTGTGACACCAGATATGAGTGGCAAAGTACACTGGCAGAGGTTGGCAGAGTACACGCTGAAGGCCTGACACACCCACTTGAAGACAACTAACTGCTATTCAATCTATAACAGTGAAAAAAGTTTTTGGGTTTTAAATGCACGCTATTGTGACAACAGATATGAGTGGCAATGTGCACTTGCAGAGGTTGGCAGAGTACACGCTGAAGGCCTGACACACCCGCTTGAAGGAAACTGACTGCTATTAGCTTACAGTGAAAAACATTTTTTTCTTTTCAAAGGCACGCTATTGTGACACCAGATATGAGTGGCAAAGTACACTGGCAGAGGTTGGCAGAGTACACGCTGAAGGCCTGACACACCCACTTGAAGACAACTAACTGCTATTCAATCTATAACAGTGAAAAAGTTTTTGGGTTTTAAATGCACGCTATTGTGACACCAGATATGAGTGGCAAAGTACACTGGCAGAGGTTGGCAGAGTACACGCTGAAGGCCTGGCACACCTGCTTGAAGGACACTGACTGCTATTAGCTTACAGTGAAAAACTGTTTTGCTTTTTAAAGGCACGCTATTGTGACACCAGATATGAGTGGCAAAGTACACTGGCAGAGGTTGGCAGAGTACACGCTGAAGGCCTGACACACCCACTTGAAGACAACTAACTGCTAATCAATCTATAACAGTGAATAAAGTTTTTTGGTTTCAAATGCACGCTATTGTGACACCAGATATGAGTGGCCATGTGCACTTGCAGAGGTTGGCAGAGTACATGCTGAAGGCCTAACACTCCCGCTTGAAGGACACTGACTGCTATTAGCTTACAGTGAAAAACTTTTTTCTTTTTAAAGGCACGCTGTTGTGACACCAGATATGAGTGGCAAAGTACACTGGCAGAGGTTGGCAGAGTACACGCTGAAGGCCTGACACACCCGATTGAAGTACACTGACTGCTATTAGCTTACAGTGAAAAACTGTTTTTTTTTTAAAGGCACGCTATTGTAACACCAGATATGAGTTGCAAAGTGTACTGGCAGTGGTTGGCAGAGTAAACGCTGAAGGCCTGACACACCCGCTTGAAGGACACTGACTGCTATTAGCTTACAGTGAAAAACTGTTTTTCTTTTTAAAAGCACGCTATTGTGACACCCAATATGAGTGGCAAAGTACAACGGCAGAGGTTTGCAGAGTACACGCTGAAGGCCTGACACCCGCTTGAAGGACACTGACTGCTATTAGCTTACAGTGAACAACTTTTTTCTTTTTAAAGGCACGCTATTGTGACACCAGATATGAGTGGCAAAGTGGACTGGCAGAGGTTGGCAGAGTACACGCTGAAGGCCTGACACACCCGCTTGAAGCACACTGACTGTTATTAGCTTACAGTGAAAAACTGTTTTTCTTTTTAAAGGCACGCTATTGTGTCACCAGATATGAGTGGCAAAGTACACTGGCAGATGTTGGCAGAGTACACGCCGAAGGTCTGACACACCTGCTTTAAGACAGCTAACTGCTATTCAATCTATAACAGTGAAAAAAGTTTTTTCTTTTTAAAGGCATGCTATTGTGACACCAGATATGAGTGGCAAAGTACACTGGCAGAGGTTGGCAGAGTATACGCTGAAGGCCTGACACATCCGCTCCGCTTGAAGGACACTGACTGCTATTAGCTTACAGTGAAAAACTTTTTTCTTTTTAAAGGCACGCTATTGTGACACCAGATATGAGTGGCAAAGTACACTTGCAGAGGTTGGCAGAGTACACGCTGAAGGCCTGACACACCCGCTTGAAGGACACTGACTACTATTAGCTTACAGTGAAAAACTTTTTTCTTTTAAAAGGCACGCTATTGTGACACCAGATATGAGTGGCAAAGTACACTGGCAGAGGTTGGCAGAGTACACGCTGAAGGCCTGACACACCCACTTGAAGACAACTAACTGCTATTCAATCTATAACAGTGAAAAAAGTTTTTGGGTTTTAAATGCACGCTATTGTGACACCAGATATGAGTGGCAATGTGCACTTGCAGAGGTTGACAGAGTACACGCTGAAGGCCTGACACACCCGCTTGAAGGAAACTGACTGCTATTAGCTTACAGTGAAAAACATTTTTTTCATTTTAAAGGCACGCTATTGTGACACCAGATATGAGTGGCAAAGTGGACTGGCAAAGGTTGGCAGAGTACACGCTGAAGGCCTGACACACCCGCTTGAAGGAAACTGACTGCTATTAGCTTACAGTGAAAAACTTTTTTCTTTTTAAAGGCACGCTATTGTGACACCAGATATGAGTGGCAAAGTACACGGGCAGAGGTTTGCAGAGTACACGCTGAAGGCCTGACACACCTGCTTGAAGGACACTGACTGCTATTAGCTTACAGTGAAAAACTGTTTTTCTTTTAAAAGGCACGCTATTGTGACACCAGATATGAGTGGCAAAGTACACTGGCAGAGGTTGGCAGAGTACACGCTGAAGGCCTGACACACCCACTTGAAGACAACTAACTGCTATTCAATCTATAACAGTGAAAAAAGTTTTTGGGTTTTAAATGCACGCTATTGTGACACCAGATATGAGTGGCAATGTGCACTTGCAGAGGTTGACAGAGTACACGCTGAAGGCCTGACACACCCGCTTGAAGGAAACTGACTGCTATTAGCTTACAGTGAAAAACATTTTTTTCGTTTTAAAGGCACGCTATTGTGACACCAGATATGAGTGGCAAAGTGGACTGGCAAAGGTTGGCAGAGTACACGCTGAAGGCCTGACACACCCGCTTGAAGGAAACTGACTGCTATTAGCTTACAGTGAAAAGTCTTTTTTTCTTTTTAAAGGCACGCTATTGTGACACCAGATATGAGTGGCAAAGTGGACTGGCAAAGGTTGGCAGAGTACACGCTGAAGGCCTAACACTCCCGCTTGAAGGACACTGACTGCTATTAGCTTACAGTGAAAAACTTTTTTCTTTTTAAAGGCACGCTATTGTGACACCAGATATGAGTGGCAAAGTACACGGGCAGAGGTTGGCAGAGTACACGCTGAAGGCCTGACACACCTGCTTGAAGGACACTGACTGCTATTAGCTTACAGTGAAAAACTGTTTTTCTTTTTAAAGGCACGCTATTGTGACACCAGATATGAGTGGCAAAGTACACTGGCAGAGGTTGGCAGAGTACACGCTAAAGGCCTGACACACCCACTTGAAGACAACTAACTGCTATTCAATCTATAACAGTGAAAAAGGTTTTGGGTTTTAAATGCACGCTATTGTGACACCAGATATGAGTGGCAATGTGCACTTGCAGAGGTTGGCAGAGTACACGCTGAAGGCCTGACACACCCGCTTGAAGGAAACTGACTACTATTAGCTTACAGTGAAAAACTTTTTTTCTTTTTAAAGGCACGCTATTGTGACACCAGATATGAGTTGCAAAGTGTACTGGCAGTGGTTGGTAGAGTATACGCTGAAGGCCTAACACTCCCGCTTGAAGGACACTGACTTCTATTAGCTTACAGTGAAAAACTTTTTTCTTTTTAAAGGCACACTGTTGTGACACCAGATATGAGTGGCAAAGTACACTGGCAGAGGTTGGCAGAGTACACGCTGAAGGCCTGACACACCCGCTTGAAGAACACTGACTGCTATTAGCTTACAGTGAAAAACTGTTTTTCTTTTTAAAGGCACGCTATTGTAACACCAGATATGAGTTGCAAAGTGTACTGGCAGTGGTTGGCAGAGTATACGCTGAAGGCCTGACACACCCGCTTGAAGGACACTGACTGCTATTAGCTTACAGTGAAAAACAGTTTTTCTTTTTAAAAGCACGCTATTGTGACACCAAATATGAGTGGCAAAGTACAACGGCAGAGGTTGGCAGAGTACACGCTGAAGGCCTGACACCCGCTTATAGGACACTGACTGCTATTAGCTTACAGTGAAAAACTTTTTTCTTTTTAAAGGCACGCTATTGTGACACCAGATATGAGTGGCAAAGTGGACTGGCAGAGGTTGGCAGAGTACACGCTGAAGGCCTGACACACCCGCTTGAAGCACAATGACTGCAATTAGCTTACAGTGAAAAACTGTTTTTCTTTTTAAAGGCACGCTATTGTGGCACCAGATATGAGTGGCAAAGTACACTGGCAGATGTTGGCAGAGTACACGCCGAAGGCCTGACCCACCTGCTTTAAGACAGCTAACTGCTATTCAATCTATAACAGTGAAAAAAGTTTTTTCTTTTTAAATGCATGCTATTGTGACACCAGATATGAGTGGCAAAGTACACTGGCAGAGGTTGGCAGAGTACACGCTGAAGGCCTGACACACCCGCTTGAAGTACACTGACTGCTATTAGCTTACAGTGAAAAACTGTTTTTCTTTTTAAAGGCACGCTATTGTAACACCAGATATGAGTTGCAAAGTGTACTGGCAGAGGTTGGCAGAGTATACTCTGAAGGCCTGACACACCCGCTTGAAGGACACTGACTGCTATTAGCTTACAGTGAAAAACTGTTTTTCTTTTTAAAGGCACGCTATTGTGACACCAGATGTGAGTGGCAAAGTGGACTGGCAGAGGTTGGCAGAGTACACGCTGAAGGCCTGACACACCCGCTTGAAGCACACTGACTGCTATTAGCTTACAGTTAAAAACAGTTTTTCTTTTTAAAGGCACGCTATTGTGACACCAGATATGAGTGGCAAAGTACACTGGCAGAGGTTGGCGAGTACACGCTGAAGGCCTGACACACCCGCTTGAAGCACACTGACTGCAATTAGCTTACAGTGAAAAACTGTTTTTCTTTTTAAAGGCACGCTATTGTGACACCAGATATGAGTGGCAAAGTACACTGGCAGAGGTTGGCAGAGTACACGCTGAAGGCCTGACACACCCACTTGAAGACAACTAACTGCTATTCAATCTATAACAGTGAAAAAGTTTTTGGGTTTTAAATGCACGCTATTGTGACACCAGATATGAGTGGCAATGTGCACTTGCAGAGGTTGGCAGAGTACACGCTGAAGGCCTGACACACCCGCTTGAAGGAAACTGACTGCTATTAGCTTACAGTGAAAAACTTTTTTCTTTTTAAAGGCACGCTGTTGTGACACCAGATATGAGTGGCAAAGTACACTGGCAGAGGTTGGCAGAGTACACGCTGAAGGCCTGACACACCCGTTTGAAGTACACTGACTGCTATTAGCTTATAGTGAAAAACTGTTTTTCTTTTTAAAGGCACGCTATTGTAACACCAGATATGAGTTGCAAAGTGTACTGGCAGAGGTTGGCAGAGTATACGCTAAAGGCCTGACACACCCGCTTGAAGGACACTGACTGCTATTAGCTTACAGTGAAAAACTGTTTTTCTTTTTAAAAGCACGCTATTGTGACACCCAATATGAGTGGCAAAGTACACTGGCAGAGGTTGGCAGAGTACACGCTGAAGGCCTGACACACCCACTTGAAGACAATTAACTGCTATTCAATCTATAACAGTGAAAAAAGTTTTTGGGTTTTAAATGCACGCTATTGTGACACCAGATATGAGTGGCAATGTGCACTTGCAGAGGTTGGCAGAGTACACGCTGAAGGCCTGACACACCCGCTTGAAGGAAACTGACTGCTATTAGTTTACAGTGAAAAACATTTTTTTCTTTTTAAAGGCACGCTATTGTGACACCAGATATGAGTGTCAAAGTTGACTGGCAAAGGTTGGCAGAGTACACGCTGAAGGCCTGACACACCCGCTTGAAGGAAACTGACTGCTATTAGCTTACAGTGAAAAACTTTTTTTCTTTTTAAAGGCACGCTATTGTGACACCAGATATGAGTGGCAAAGTACACGGGCAGAGGTTGGCAGAGTACACGCTGAAGGCCTGACACACCCGCTTGAAAGACACTGACTGCTATTAGCTTACAGTGAAAAACTGTTTTTCTTTTTAAAGGCACGCTATTGTGACACCAGATATGAGTGGCAAAGTACACTGGCAGAGGTTGGCAGAGTACACGCTAAAGGCCTGACACACCCACTTGAAGACAACTAACTTTTATTCAATCTATAACAGTGAAAAAAATTTTGGGTTTTAAATGCACGCTATTGTGACACCAGATATGAGTGGCAATGTGCACTGGCAGAGGTTGGCAGAGTACACGCTAAAGGCCTGACACACCCACTTGAAGACAACTAACTGCTATTCAATCTATAACAGTGAAAAATTTTTTTCTTTTTAAAGGCACGCTATTGTGACACCAGATATGAGTTGCAAAGTGTACTGGCAGTGGTTGGCAGAGTACACGCCGAAGGCCTGACCCACCTGCTTTAAGACAGCTAACTGCTATTCAATCTATAACAGTGAAAAAAGTTTTTTCTTTTTAAATGCATGCTATTGTGACACCAGATATGAGTGGCAAAGTACACTGGCAGAGGTTGGCAGAGTACACGCTGAAGGCCTGACACACCCGCTTGAAGTACACTGACTGCTATTAGCTTACAGTGAAAAACTGTTTTTCTTTTTAAAGGCACGATATTGTAACACCAGATATGAGTTGCAAAGTGTACTGGCAGAGGTTGGCAGAGTATACTCTGAAGGCCTGACACACCCGCTTGAAGGACACTGACTGCTATTAGCTTACAGTGAAAAACTGTTTTTCTTTTTAAAAGCACGCTATTGTGACACCAGATATGAGTGGCAAAGTACACTGGCAGATGTTGGCAGAGTACACGCCGAAGGCCTGACACACCTGCTTTAAGACAGCTAACAGCTATTCAATCTATAACAGTGAAAAAAGTTTTTTCTTTTTAAAGGCACGCTATTGTGACACCAGATATGAGTGGCAAAGTACACTGGCAGAGGTTGGCAGAGTACACGCTGAAGGCCTGACACACTCGCTTGAAGGACACTGACTGCTATTAGCTTACAGTGAAAAACTGTTTTTCTTTTTAAAGGCACGCTATTGTGACACCAGATATGAGTGGCAAAGTACACTGGCAGAGGTTGGCAGAGTACACGCTGAAGTCCTGACACACCCACTTGAAGACAACAAACTGCTATTCAATCTATAACAGTGAAAAAGTTTTTGGGTTTTAAATGCACGCTATTGTGACACCAGATATGAGTGGCAATGTGCACTTGCAGAGGTTGGCAGAGTACACGCTGAAGGCCTGACACACCCGCTTGAAGGAAACTGACTGCTATTAGCTTACAGTGAAAAACTTTTTTCTTTTTAAAGGCACGCTGTTGTGACACCAGATATGAGTGGCAAAGTACACTGGCAGAGGTTGGCAGAGTACACGCTGAAGGCCTGACACACCCGTTTGAAGTACACTGACTGCTATTAGCGTATAGTGAAAAACTGTTTTTCTTTTTAAAGGCACGCTATTGTAACACCAGATATGAGTTGCAAAGTGTACTGGCAGAGGTTGGCAGAGTATACGCTGAAGGCCTGACACACCCGCTTGAAGGACACTGACTGCTATTAGCTTACAGTGAAAAACTGTTTTTCTTTTTAAAAGCACGCTATTGTGACACCCAATATGAGTGGCAAAGTACACTGGCAGAGGTTGGCAGAGTACACGCTGAAAGCCTGACACACCCACTTGAAGACAACTAACTGCTATTAAATCTATAACAGTGAAAAAAGTTTTTGGGTTTTAAATGCACGCTATTGTGACACCAGATATGAGTGGCAATGTGCACTTGCAGAGGTTGGCAGAGTACACGCTGAAGGCCTGACACACCCGCTTGAAGGAAACTGACTGCTATTAGCTTACAGTGAAAAACATTTTTTTCTTTTTAAAGGCACGCTATTGTGACACCAGATATGAGTGGCAAAGTGGACTGGCAAAGGTTGGCAGAGTACACGCTGAAGGCCTGACACACCCGCTTGAAGGAAACTGACTGCTATTAGCTTACAGTGAAAAACTTTTTTTCTTTTTAAAGGCACGCTATTGTGACACCAGATATGAGTGGCAAAGTACATGGGCAGAGGTTGGCAGAGTACACGCTGAAGGCCTGACACACCCGCTTGAAGGACACTGACTGCTATTAGCTTACAGTGAAAAACTGTTTTTCTTTTTAAAGGCACGCTATTGTGACACCAGATATGAGTGGCAAAGTACACTGGCAGAGGTTGGCAGAGTACACGCTAAAGGCCTGACACACCCACTTGAAGACAACTAACTGCTATTCAATCTATAACAGTGAAAAAGTTTTTGGGTTTTAAATGCACGCTATTGTGACACCAGATATGAGTGGCAATGTGCACTTGCAGAGGTTGGCAGAGTACACGCTGAAGGCCTGACACACCCGCTTGAAGGAAACTGACTACTATTAGCTTACAGTGAAAAACTTTTTTTTCTTTTTAAAGGCACGCTATTGTGACACCAGATATGAGTTGCAAAGTGTACTGGCAGTGGTTGGCAGAGTATACGCTGAAGGCCTAACACTCCCGCTTGAAGGACACTGACTTCTATTAGCTTACAGTGAAAAACTTTTTTCTTTTTAAAGGCACGCTGTTGTGACACCAGATATGAGTGGCAAAGTACACTGGCAGAGGTTGGCAGAGTACACGCTGAAGGCCTGACACACCCGCTTGAAGTACACTGACTGCTATTAGCTTACAGTGAAAAACTGTTTTTCTTTTTAAAGGCACACTATTGTAACACCAGATATGAGTTGCAAAGTGTACTGGCAGTGGTTGGCAGAGTATACGCTGAAGGCCTGACACACCCGCTTGAAGGACACTGACTGCTATTAGCTTACAGTGAAAAACTGTTTTTCTTTTTAAAAGCACGCTATTGTGACACCCAATATGAGTGGCAAAGTACAACGGCAGAGGTTGGCAGAGTACACGCTGAAGGCCTGACACCCGCTTGAAGGACACTGACTGCTATTAGCTTACAGTGAAAAACTTTTTTCTTTTTAAAGGCACGCTATTGTGACACCAGATATGAGTGGCAAAGTGGACTGGCAGAGGTTGGCAGAGTACACGCTGAAGGCCTGACACACCCGCTTGAAGCACACTGACTGCAATTAGCTTACAGTGAAAAACTGTTTTTCTTTTTAAAGGCACGCTATTGTGGCACCAGATATGAGTGGCAAAGTACACTGGCAGATGTTGGCAGAGTACACGCCGAAGGCCTGACCCACCTGCTTTAAGACAGCTAACTGCTATTCAATCTATAACAGTGAAAAAAGTTTTTTCTTTTTAAATGCATGCTATTGTGACACCAGATATGAGTGGCAAAGTACACTGGCAGAGGTTGGCAGAGTACACGCTGAAGGCCTGACACACCCGCTTGAAGTACACTGACTGCTATTAGCTTACAGTGAAAAACTGTTTTTCTTTTTAAAGGCACGCTATTGTAACACCAGATATGAGTTGCAAAGTGTACTGGCAGAGGTTGGCAGAGTATACGCTGAAGGCCTGACACACCCGCTTGAAGGACACTGACTGCTATTAGCTTACAGTGAAAAACTGTTTTTCTTTTTAAAAGCACGCTATTGTGACACCCAATATGAGTGGCAAAGTACACTGGCAGAGGTTGGCAGAGTACACGCTGAAGGCCTGACACACCCACTTGAAGACAATTAACTGCTATTCAATCTATAACAGTGAAAAAAGTTTTTGGGTTTTAAATGCACGCTATTGTGACACCAGATATGAGTGGCAATGTGCACTTGCAGAGGTTGGCAGAGTACACGCTGAAGGCCTGACACACCCGCTTGAAGGAAACTGACTGCTATTAGCTTACAGTGAAAAACATTTTTTTCTTTTTAAAGGCACGCTATTGTGACACCAGATATGAGTGGCAAAGTGGACTGGCAAAGGTTGGCAGAGTACACGCTGAAGGCCTGACACACCCGCTTGAAGGAAACTGACTGCTATTAGCTTACAGTGAAAAACTTTTTTTCTTTTTAAAGGCACGCTATTGTGACACCAGATATGAGTGGCAACGTACACGGGCAGAGGTTGGCAGAGTACACGCTGAAGGCCTGACACACCCGCTTGAAGGACACTGACTGCTATTAGCTTACAGTGAAAAACTGTTTTTCTTTTTAAAGGCACGCTATTGTGACACCAGATATGAGTGGCAAAGTACACTGGCAGAGGTTGGCAGAGTACACGCTAAAGGCCTGACACACCCACTTGAAGACAACTAACTGCTATTCAATCTATAACAGTGAAAAAGTTTTTGGGTTTTAAATGCACGCTATTGTGACACCAGATATGAGTGGCAATGTGCACTTGCAGAGGTTGGCAGAGTAAACGCTGAAGGCCTGACACACCCGCTTGAAGGAAACTGACTACTATTAGCTTACAGTGAAAAACGTTTTTTCTTTTTAAAGGCACGCTATTGTGACACCAGATATGAGTTGCAAAGTGTACTGGCAGTGGTTGGCAGAGTACACGCCGAAGGCCTGACCCACCTGCTTTAAGACAGCTAACTGCTATTCAATCTATAACAGTGAAAAAAGTTTTTTCTTTTTAAATGCATGCTATTGTGACACCAGATATGAGTGGCAAAGTACACTGGCAGAGGTTGGCAGAGTACACGCTGAAGGCCTGACACACCCGCTTGAAGTACACTGACTGCTATTAGCTTACAGTGAAAAACTGTTTTTCTTTTTAAAGGCACGCTATTGTAACACCAGATATGAGTTGCAAAGTGTACTGGCAGAGGTTGGCAGAGTATACTCTGAAGGCCTGACACACCCGCTTGAAGGACACTGACTGCTATTAGCTTACAGTGAAAAACTGTTTTTCTTTTTAAAAGCACGCTATTGTGACACCCAATATGAGTGGCAAAGTACAACGGCAGAGGTTGGCAGAGTACACGCTGAAGGCCTGACACCCGCTTGAAGGACACTGACTGCTATTAGCTTACAGTGAAAAACTTTTTTCTTTTTAAAGGCACGCTATTGTGACACCAGATGTGAGTGGCAAAGTGGACTGGCAGAGGTTGGCAGAGTACACGCTGAAGGCCTGACACACCCGCTTGAAGCACACTGACTGCTATTAGCTTACAGTGAAAAACTGTTTTTCTTTTTAAAGGCACGCTATTGTGGCACCAGATATGAGTGGCAAAGTACACTGGCAGATGTTGGCAGAGTACACGCCGAAGGCCTGACACACCTGCTTTAAGACAGCTAACTGCTATTCAATCTATAACAGTGAAAAAAGTTTTTTCTTTTTAAAGGCACGCTATTGTGACACCAGATATGAGTGGCAAAGTACACTGGCAGAGGTTGGCAGAGTACACGCTGAAGGCCTGACACACCCGCTTGAAGGACACTGACTGCTATTAGCTTACAGTGAAAAACTGTTTTTCTTTTTAAAGGCACGCTATTGTGACACCAGATATGAGTGGCAAAGTACACTGGCAGAGGTTGGCTGAGTACACGCTGAAGGCCTGACACACCCACTTGAAGACAACTAACTGCTATTCAATCTATAACGGTGAAAAAGTTTTTGGGTTTTAAATGCACGCTATTGTGACACCAGATATGAGTGGCAATGTGCACTTGCAGAGGTTGGCAGAGTACACGCTGAAGGCCTGACACACCCGCTTGAAGGAAACTGACTGCTATTAGCTTACAGTGAAAAACTTTTTTCTTTTTAAAGGCACGCTGTTGTGACACCAGATATGAGTGGCAAAGTACACTGGCAGAGGTTGGCAGAGTACGCTCTGAAGGCCTTACACACCCGTTTGAAGTACACTGACTGCTATTAGCTTATAGTGAAAAACTGTTTTTCTTTTTAAAGGCACGCTATTGTAACACCAGATATGAGTTGCAAAGTGTACTGGCAGTGGTTGGCAGAGTACACGCCGAAGGCCTGACCCACCTGCTTTAAGACAGCTAACTGCTATTCAATCTATAACAGTGAAAAAAGTTTTTTCTTTTTAAATGCATGCTATTGTGACACCAGATATGAGTGGCAAAGTACACTGGCAGAGGTTGGCAGAGTACACGCTGAAGGCCTGACACACCCGCTTGAAGTACACTGACTGCTATTAGCTTACAGTGAAAAACTGTTTTTCTTTTTAAAGGCACGCTATTGTAACACCAGATATGAGTTGCAAAGTGTACTGGCAGAGGTTGGCAGAGTATACTCTGAAGGCCTGACACACCCGCTTGAAGGACACTGACTGCTATTAGCTTACAGTGAAAAACTGTTTTTCTTTTTAAAGGCACGCTATTGTGGCACCAGATATGAGTGGCAAAGTACACTGGCAGATGTTGGCAGAGTACACGCCGAAGGCCTGACACACCCGCTTGAAGGAAACTGACTGCTATTAGCTTACAGTGAAAAACTTTTTTCTTTTTAAAGGCACGCTGTTGTGACACCAGATATGAGTGGCAAAGTACACTGGCAGAGGTTGGCAGAGTACACGCTGAAGGCCTGACACACCCGTTTGAAGTACACTGACTGCTATTAGCTTATAGTGAAAAACTGTTTTTCTTTTTAAAGGCACGCTATTGTAACACCAGATATGAGTTGCAAAGTGTACTGGCAGAGGTTGGCAGAGTATACGCTGAAGGCCTGACACACCCGCTTGAAGGACACTGACTGCTATTAGCTTACAGTGAAAAACTGTTTTTCTTTTTAAAAGCACGCTATTGTGACACCCAATATGAGTGGCAAAGTACACTGGCAGAGGTTGGCAGAGTACACGCTGAAGGCCTGACACACCCACTTGAAGACAACTAACTGCTATTCAATCTATAACAGTGAAAAAAGTTTTTGGGTTTTAAATGCACGCTATTGTGACACCAGATATGAGTGGCAATGTGCACTTGCAGAGGTTGGCAGAGTACACGCTGAAGGCCTGACACACCCGCTTGAAGGAAACTGACTGCTATTAGCTTACAGTGAAAAACATTTTTTTCTTTTTAAAGGCACGCTATTGTGACACCAGATATGAGTGGCAAAGTGGATTGGCAAAGGTTGGCAGAGTACACGCTGAAGGCCTGACACACCCGCTTGAAGGAAACTGACTGCTATTAGCTTACAGTGAAAAACTTTTTTTCTTTTTAAAGGCATGCTATTGTGACACCAGATATGAGTGGCAAAGTACACGGGCAGAGGTTGGCAGAGTACACGCTGAAGGCCTGACACACCCGCTTGAAGGACACTGACTGCTATTAGCTTACAGTGAAAAACTGTTTTTCTTTTTAAAGGCACGCTATTGTGACACCAGATATGAGTGGCAAAGTACACTGGCAGAGGTTGGCAGAGTACACGCTGAAGGCCTGACACACCCGCTTGAAGGAAACTGACTACTATTAGCTTACAGTGAAAAACTTTTTTTCTTTTTAAAGGCACGCTATTGTGACACCAGATATGAGTTGCAAAGTGTACTGGCAGTGGTTGGCAGAGTATACGCTGAAGGCCTAACACTCCCGCTTGAAGGACACTGACTTCTATTAGCTTACAGTGAAAAACTTTTTTCTTTTTAAAGGCACGCTGTTGTGACACCAGATATGAGTGGCAAAGTACACTGGCAGAGGTTGGCAGAGTACACGCTGAAGGCCTGACACACCCGCTTGAAGTACACTGACTGCTATTAGCTTACAGTGAAAAACTGTTTTTCTTTTTAAAGGCACGCTATTGTAACACCAGATATGAGTTGCAAAGTGTACTGGCAGTGGTTGGCAGAGTATACGCTGAAGGCCTGACACACCCGCTTGAAGGACACTGACTGCTATTAGCTTACAGTGAAAAACTGTTTTTCTTTTTAAAAGCACGCTATTGTGACACCCAATATGAGTGGCAAAGTACAACGGCAGAGGTTGGCAGAGTACACGCTGAAGGCCTGACACCCGCTTGAAGGACACTGACTGCTATTAGCTTACAGTGAAAAACTTTTTTCTTTTTAAAGGCACGCTATTGTGACACCAGATATGAGTGGCAAAGTGGACTGGCAGAGGTTGGCAGAGTACACGCTGAAGGCCTGACACACCCGCTTGAAGCACACTGACTGCAATTAGCTTACAGTGAAAAACTGTTTTTCTTTTTAAAGGCACGCTATTGTGGCACCAGATATGAGTGGCAAAGTACACTGGCAGATGTTGGCAGAGTACACGCCGAAGGCCTGACCCACCTGCTTTAAGACAGCTAACTGCTATTCAATCTATAACAGTGAAAAAAGTTTTTTCTTTTTAAATGCATGCTATTGTGACACCAGATATGAGTGGCAAAGTACACTGGCAGAGGTTGGCAGAGTACACGCTGAAGGCCTGACACACCCGCTTGAAGTACACTGACTGCTATTAGCTTACAGTGAAAAACTGTTTTTCTTTTTAAAGGCACGCTATTGTAACACCAGATATGAGTTGCAAAGTGTACTGGCAGAGGTTGGCAGAGTATACGCTGAAGGCCTGACACACCCGCTTGAAGGACACTGACTGCTATTAGCTTACAGTGAAAAACTGTTTTTCTTTTTAAAAGCACGCTATTGTGACACCCAATATGAGTGGCAAAGTACACTGGCAGAGGTTGGCAGAGTACACGCTGAAGGCCTGACACACCCACTTGAAGACAATTAACTGCTATTCAATCTATAACAGTGAAAAAAGTTTTTGGGTTTTAAATGCACGCTATTGTGACACCAGATATGAGTGGCAATGTGCACTTGCAGAGGTTGGCAGAGTACACGCTGAAGGCCTGACACACCCGCTTGAAGGAAACTGACTGCTATTAGCTTACAGTGAAAAACATTTTTTTCTTTTTAAAGGCACGCTATTGTGACACCAGATATGAGTGGCAAAGTGGACTGGCAAAGGTTGGCAGAGTACACGCTGAAGGCCTGACACACCCGCTTGAAGGAAACTTACTGCTATTAGCTTACAGTGAAAAACTTTTTTTCTTTTTAAAGGCACGCTATTGTGACACCAGATATGAGTGGCAACGTACACGGGCAGAGGTTGGCAGAGTACACGCTGAAGGCCTGACACACCCGCTTGAAGGACACTGACTGCTATTAGCTTACAGTGAAAAACTGTTTTTCTTTTTAAAGGCACGCTATTGTGACACCAGATATGAGTGGCAAAGTACACTGGCAGAGGTTGGCAGAGTACACGCTAAAGGCCTGACACACCCAGTTGAAGACAACTAACTGCTATTCAATCTATAACAGTGAAAAAAGTTTTTGGGTTTTAAATGCACGCTATTGTGACACCAGATATGAGTGGCAATGTGCACTTGCAGAGGTTGGCAGAGTACACGCTGAAGGCCTGACACACCCGCTTGAAGGAAACTGACTGCTATTAGCTTACAGTGAAAAACATTTTTTTCTTTTTAAAGGCACGCTATTGTGACACCAGATATGAGTGGCAAAGTGGACTGGCAAAGGTTGGCAGAGTACACGCTGAAGGCCTGACACACCCGCTTGAAGGAAACTGACTGCTATTAGCTTACAGTGAAAAACGTTTTTTCTTTTTAAAGGCATGCTATTGTGACACCAGATATGAGTGGCAAAGTACACGGGCAGAGGTTGGCAGAGTACACGCTGAAGGCCTGACACACCCGCTTGAAGGACACTGACTGCTATTAGCTTACAGTGAAAAACTGTTTTTCTTTTTAAAGGCCGCTATTGTGACACCAGATATGAGTGGCAAAGTACACTGGCAGAGGTTGGCAGAGTACACGCTAAAGGCCTGACACACCCACTTGAAGACAACTAACTGCTATTCAATCTATAACAGTGAAAAAGTTTTTGGGTTTTAAATGCACGCTATTGTGACACCAGATATGAGTGGCAATGTGCACTTGCAGAGGTTGGCAGAGTACACGCTGAAGGCCTGACACACCCGCTTGAAGGAAACTGACTACTATTAGCTTACAGTGAAAAACTTTTTTTCTTTTTAAAGGCACGCTATTGTGACACCAGATATGAGTTGCAAAGTGTACTGGCAGTGGTTGGCAGAGTATACGCTGAAGGCCTAACACTCCCGCTTGAAGGACACTGACTTCTTTTAGCTTACAGTGAAAAACTTTTTTCTTTTTAAAGGCACGCTGTTGTGACACCAGATATGAGTGGCAAAGTACACTGGCAGAGGTTGGCAGAGTACACGCTGAAGGCCTGACACACCCGCTTGAAGTACACTGACTGCTATTAGCTTACAGTGAAAAACTGTTTTTCTTTTTAAAGGCACGCTATTGTAAAACCAGATATGAGTGGCAAAGTACAACGGCAGAGGTTGGCAGAGTATACGCTGAAGGCCTGACACACCCGCTTGAAGGACACTGACTGCTATTAGCTTACAGTGAAAAACTGTTTTTCTTTTTAAAAGCACGCTATTGTGACACCCAATATGAGTGGCAAAGTACAACGGCAGAGGTTGGCAGAGTACACGCTGAAGGCCTGACACCCGCTTGAAGGACACTGACTGCTATTAGCTTACAGTGAAAAACTTTTTTCTTTTTAAAGGCACGCTATTGTGACACCAGATATGAGTGGCAAAGTGGACTGGCAGAGGTTGGCAGAGTACACGCTGAAGGCCTGACACACCCGCTTGAAGCACACTGACTGCTATTAGCTTACAGTGAAAAACTGTTTTTCTTTTTAAAGGCACGCTATTGTGGCACCAGATATGAGTGGCAAAGTACACTGGCAGATGTTGGCAGAGTACACGCCGAAGGCCTGACCCACCTGCTTTAAGACAGCTAACTGCTATTCAATCTATAACAGTGAAAAATGTTTTTTCTTTTTAAATGCATGCTATTGTGACACCAGATATGAGTGGCAAAGTACACTGGCAGAGGTTGGCAGAGTACACGCTGAAGGCCTGACACACCCGCTTGAAGTACACTGACTGCTATTAGCTTACAGTGAAAAACTGTTTTTCTTTTTAAAGTCACGCTATTGTAACACCAGATATGAGTTGCAAAGTGTACTGGCAGTGGTTGGCAGAGTATACGCTGAAGGCCTGACACACCCGCTTGAAGGACACTGACTGCTATTAGCTTACAGTGAAAAACTGCTTTTCTTTTTAAAAGCACGCTATTGTGACACCCAATATGAGTGGCAAAGTACAACGGCAGAGGTTGGCAGAGTACACGCTGAAGGCCTGACACCCGCTTGAAGGACACTGACTGCTATTAGCTTACAGTGAAAAACTTTTTTCTTTTTAAAAGCACGCTATTGTGACACCAGTTATGAGTGGCAAAGTGGACTGGCAGAGGTTGGCAAAGTACACGCTGAAGGCCTGAATCACCCGCTTGAAGCACACTGACTGCAATTAGCTTACAGTGAAAAACTGTTTTTCTTTTTAAAGGCACGCTATTGTGGCACCAGATATGAGTGGCAAAGTACACTGGCAGATGTTGGCAGAGTACACGCCGAAGGCCTGACCCACCTGCTTTAAGACAGCTAACTGCTATTCAATCTATAACAGTGAAAAATGTTTTTTCTTTTTAAATGCATGCTATTGTGACACCAGATATGAGTGGCAAAGTACACTGGCAGAGGTTGGCAGAGTACACGCTGAAGGACTGACACACCCGCTTGAAGTACACTGACTGCTATTAGCTTACAGTGAAAAACTGTTTTTCTTTTTAAAGGCACGCTATTGTAACACCAGATATGAGTTGCAAAGTGTACTGGCAGTGGTTGGCAGAGTATACGCTGAAGGCCTGACACACCCGCTTGAAGGACACTGACTGCTATTAGCTTACAGTGAAAAACTGTTTTTCTTTTTAAAAGCACGCTATTGTGACACCCAATATGAGTGGCAAAGTACAACGGTAGAGGTTGGCTGAGTACACGCTGAAGGCCTGACACCCGCTTGAAGGACACTGACTGCTATTAGCTTACAGTGAAAAACTTTTTTCTTTTTAAAGGCACGCTATTGTGACACCAGATATGAGTGGCAAAGTGGACTGGCAGAGGTTGGCAGAGTACACGCTGAAGGCCTGACACACCCGCTTGAAGCACACTGACTGCAATTAGCTTACAGTGAAAAACTGTTTTTCTTTTTAAAGGCACGCTATTGTGGCACCAGATATGAGTGGCAAAGTACACTGGCAGATGTTGGCAGAGTACACGCCGAAGGCCTGACCCACCTGCTTTAAGACAGCTAACTGCTATTCAATCTATAACAGTGAAAAAAGTTTTTTCTTTTTAAATGCATGCTATTGTGACACCAGATATGAGTGGCAAAGTACACTGGCAGAGGTTGGCAGAGTACACACTGAATGCCTGACACACCCGCTTGAAGTACACTGACTGCTATTAGCTTACAGTGAAAAACTGTTTTTCTTTTTAAAGGCACGCTATTGTAACACCAGATATGAGTTGCAAAGTGTACTGGCAGTGGTTGGCAGAGTATACGCTGAAGGCCTGACACACCCGCTTGAAGGACACTGACTGCTATTAGCTTACAGTGAAAAACTGTTTTTCTTTTTAAAAGCACGCTATTTTGACACCCAATATGAGTGGCAAAGTACAACGGCAGAGGTTGGCAGAGTACACGCTGAAGGCCTGACAGCCGCTTGAAGGACACTGACTGCTATTAGCTTACAGTGAAAAACTTTTTTCTTTTTAAAGGCACGCTATTGTGACACCAGATATGAGTGGCAAAGTGGACTGGCAGAGGTTGGCAGAGTACACGCTGAAGGCCTGACACACCCGCTTGAAGCACACTGACTGCAATTAGCTTACAGTGAAAAACTGTTTTTCTTTTTAAAGGCACGCTATTGTGGCACCAGATATGAGTGGCAAAGTACACTGGCAGATGTTGGCAGAGTACACGCCGAAGGCCTGACCCACCTGCTTTAAGACAGCTAACTGCTATTCAATCTATAACAGTGAAAAAAGTTTTTTCTTTTTAAATGCATGCTATTGTGACACCAGATATGAGTGGCAAAGTACACTGGCAGAGGTTGGCAGAGTACACGCTGAGGGCCTGACACACCCGCTTGAAGCACACTGACTGCTATTAGCTTACAGTGAAAAACTGTTTTTCTTTTTAAAGGCACGCTATTATGGCACCAGATATGAGTGGCAAAGTACACTGGCAGATGTTGGCAGAGTACACGCCGAAGGCCTGACCCACCTGCTTTAAGACAGCTAACTGCTATTCAATCTATAACAGTGAAAAATGTTTTTTCTTTTTAAATGCATGCTATTGTGACACCAGATATGAGTGGCAAAGTACACTGGCAGAGGTTGGCAGAGTACACGCTGAAGGCCTGACACACCCGCTTGAAGTACACTGACTGCTATTAGCTTACAGTGAAAAACTGTTTTTCTTTTTAAAGGTACGCTATTGTAACACCAGATATGAGTTGCAAAGTGTACTGGCAGTGGTTGGCAGAGTATACGCTGAAGGCCTGACACACCCGCTTGAAGGACACTGACTGCTATTAGCTTACAGTGAAAAACTGTTTTTCTTTTTAAAAGCACGCTATTGTGACACCCAATATGAGTGGCAAAGTACAACGGTAGAGGTTGGCTGAGTACACGCTGAAGGCCTGACACCCGCTTGAAGGACACTGACTGCTATTAGCTTACAGTGAAAAACTTTTTTCTTTTTAAAGGCACGCTATTGTGACACCAGATATGAGTGGCAAAGTGGACTGGCAGAGGTTGGCAGAGTACACGCTGAAGGCCTGACACACCCGCTTGAAGCACACTGACTGCAATTAGCTTACAGTGAAAAACTGTTTTTCTTTTTAAAGGCACGCTATTGTGGCACCAGATATGAGTGGCAAAGTACACTGGCAGATGTTGGCAGAGTACACGCCGAAGGCCTGACCCACCTGCTTTAAGACAGCTAACTGCTATTCAATCTATAACAGTGAAAAAAGTTTTTTCTTTTTAAATGCATGCTATTGTGACACCAGATATGAGTGGCAAAGTACACTGGCAGAGGTTGGCAGAGTACACACTGAAGGCCTGACACACCCGCTTGAAGTACACTGACTGCTATTAGCTTACAGTGAAAAACTGTTTTTCTTTTTAAAGGCACGCTATTGTAACACCAGATATGAGTTGCAAAGTGTACTGGCAGTGGTTGGCAGAGTATACGCTGAAGGCCTGACACACCCGCTTGAAGGACACTGACTGCTATTAGCTTACAGTGAAAAACTGTTTTTCTTTTTAAAAGCACGCTATTTTGACACCCAATATGAGTGGCAAAGTACAACGGCAGAGGTTGGCAGAGTACACGCTGAAGGCCTGACACCCGCTTGAAGGACACTGACTGCTATTAGCTTACAGTGAAAAACTTTTTTCTTTTTAAAGGCACGCTATTGTGACACCAGATATGAGTGGCAAAGTGGACTGGCAGAGGTTGGCAGAGTACACGCTGAAGGCCTGACACACCCGCTTGAAGCACACTGACTGCAATTAGCTTACAGTGAAAAACTGTTTTTCTTTTTAAAGGCACGCTATTGTGGCACCAGATATGAGTGGCAAAGTACACTGGCAGATGTTGGCAGAGTACACGCCGAAGGCCTGACCCACCTGCTTTAAGACAGCTAACTGCTATTCAATCTATAACAGTGAAAAAAGTTTTTTCTTTTTAAATGCATGCTATTGTGACACCAGATATGAGTGGCAAAGTACACTGGCAGAGGTTGGCAGAGTACACGCTGAGGGCCTGACACACCCGCTTGAAGCACACTGACTGCTATTAGCTTACAGTGAAAAACTGTTTTTCTTTTTAAAGGCACGCTATTATGGCACCAGATATGAGTGGCAAAGTACACTGGCAGATGTTGGCAGAGTACACGCCGAAGGCCTGACCCACCTGCTTTAAGACAGCTAACTGCTATTCAATCTATAACAGTGAAAAAAGTTTTTTCTTTTTAAATGCATGCTATTGTGACACCAGATATGAGTGGCAAAGTACACTGGCAGAGGTTGGCAGAGTACACGCTGAAGGCCTGACACACCCGCTTGAAGTACACTGACTGCTATTAGCTTACAGTGAAAAACTGTTTTTCTTTTTAAAGGCACGCTATTGTAACACCAGATATGAGTTGCAAAGTGTACTGGCAGAGGTTGGCAGAGTATACGCTGAAGGCCTGACACACCCGCTTGAAGGACACTGACTGCTATTAGCTTACAGTGAAAAACTGTTTTTCTTTTTAAAAGCACGCTATTGTGACACCCAATATGAGTGGCAAAGTACAACGGCAGAGGTTGGCAGAGTACACGCTGAAGGCCTGACACCCGCTTGAAGGACACTGACTGCTATTAGCTTACAGTGAAAAACTTTTTTCTTTTTAAAGGCACGCTATTGTGACACCAGATATGAGTGGCAAAGTGGACTGGCAGAGGTTGGCAGAGTACATGCTGAGGGCCTGACACACCCGCTTGAAGCACACTGACTGCTATTAGCTTACAGTGAAAAACTGTTTTTCTTTTTAAAGGCACGCTATTGTGGCACCAGATATGAGTGGCAAAGTACACTGGCAGATGTTGGCAGAGTACACGCCGAAGGCCTGACACACCTGCTTTAAGACAGCTAACTGCTATTTAATCTATAACAGTGAAAAAAGTTTTTTCTTTTTAAAGGCACGCTATTGTGACACCAGATATGAGTGGCAAAGTACACTGGCAGAGGCTGGCAGAGTACACGCTGAAGGCCTGACACACCCGCTTGAATGACACTGACTGCTATTAGCTTACAGTGAAAAACTGTTTTTCTTTTTAAAGGCACGCTATTGTGACACCAGATATGAGTGGCAAAGTACACTGGCAGAGGTTGGCAAAGTACACGCTGAAGGCCTGACACACCCACTTGAAGACAACTAACTGCTATTCAATCTATAACAGTGAAAAAGTTTTTGGGTTTTAAATGCATGCTATTGTGACACCAGATATGAGTGGCAATGTGCACTTGCAGAGGTTGGCTGAGTACACGCTGAAGGCCTGACACACCCGCTTGAAGGAAACTGACTGCTATTAGCTTACAGTGAAAAACTTTTTTCTTTTTAAAGGCACGCTGTTGTGACACTAGATATGAGTGGCAAAGTACACTGGCAGAGGTTGGCAGAGTACACGCTGAAGGCCTGACACACCCGCTTGAAGTACACTGACTGCTATTAGCTTACAGTGAAAAACTGTTTTTCTTTTTAAAGGCACGCTATTGTAACACCAGATATGAGTTGCAAAGTGTACTGGCAGAGGTTGGCAGAGTATACGCTGAAGGCCTGACACACCCGCTTGAAGGACACTGACTGCTATTAGCTTACAGTGAAAAACTGTTTTTCTTTTTAAAAGCACGCTATTGTGACACCCAATATGAGTGGCAAAGTACAACGGCAGAGGTTGGCAGAGTACACGCTGAAGGCCTGACACCCGCTTGAAGGACACTGACTGCTATTAGCTTACAGTGAAAAACTTTTTTCTTTTTAAAGGCACGCTATTGTGACACCAGATATGAGTGGCAAAGTGGACTGGCAGAGGTTGGCAGAGTACATGCTGAGGGCCTGACACACCCGCTTGAAGCACACTGACTGCTATTAGCTTACAGTAAAAAACTGTTTTTCTTTTTAAAGGCACGCTATTGTGGCACCAGATATGAGTGGCAAAGTACACTGGCAGATGTTGGCAGAGTACACGCCGAAGGCCTGACACACCTGCTTTAAGACAGCTAACTGCTATTCAATCTATAACAGTGAAAAAAGTTTTTTCTTTTTAAAGGCACGCTATTGTGACACCAGATATGAGTGGCAAAGTACACTGGCAGAGGTTGGCAGAGTACACGCTGAAGGCCTGACACACCCGCTTGAAGGACACTGACTGCTATTAGCTTACAGTGAAAAACTGTTTTTCTTTTTAAAGGCACGTTATTGTGACACCAGATATGAGTGGCAAAGTACACTGGCAGAGGTTGGCAGAGTACACGCTGCAGGCCTGACACACCCACTTGAAGACAACTAACTGCTATTCAATCTATAACAGTGAAAACGTTTTTGGGTTTTAAATGCACGCTATTGTGACACCAGATATGAGTGGCAATGTGCACTTGCAGAGGTTGGCAGAGTACACGCTGAAGGCCTGACACACCCGCTTGAAGGAAACTGACTGCTATTAGCTTACAGTGAAAAACGTTTTTCTTTTTAAAGGCACGCTGTTGTGACACCAGATATGAGTGGCAAAGTACACTGGCAGAGGTTGGCAGAGTACACGCTGAAGGCCTGACACACCCGTTTTTAAGTACACTGACTGCTATTAGCTTACAGTGAAAAACTGTTTTTCTTTTTAAAGGCACGCTATTGTAACACCAGATATGAGTTGCAAAGTGTACTGGCAGAGGTTGGCAGAGTATACGCTGAAGGCCTGACACACCCGCTTGAAGGACACTGACTGCTATTAGCTTACAGTGAAAAACTGTTTTTCTTTTTAAAAGCACGCTATTGTGACACCCAATATGAGTGGCAAAGTACAACGGCAGAGGTTGGCAGAGTACACGCTGAAGGCCTGACACCCGCTTGAAGTACACTGACTGCTATTAGCTTACAGTGAAAAACTTTTTTCTTTTTAAAGGCACGCTATTGTGACACCAGATATGAGTGGCAAAGTGGACTGGCAGAGCTTGGCAGAGTACACGCTGAAGGCCTGACACACCCGCTTGAAGCACACTGACTGCTATTAGCTTACAGTGAAAAACTGTTTTTCTTTTTAAAGGCACGCTATTGTGGCACCAGATATGAGTGGCAAAGTACACTGGCAGATGTTGGCAGAGTACACGCCGAAGGCCTGACACACCTGCTTTAAGACAGCTAACTGCTATTCAATCTATAACAGTGAAAAAAGTTTTTTCTTTTTAAAGGCATGCTATTGTGACACCAGATATGAGTGGCAAAGTACACTGGCAGAGGTTGGCAGAGTATATGCTGAAGGCCTGACACATCCGCTCCGCTTGAAGGACACTGACTGCTATTAGCTTACAGTGAAAAACTTTTTTCTTTTTAAAGGCACGCTATTGTGACACCAGATAAGAGTGGCAAAGTACACTGGCAGAGGTTGGCAGAGTACACGCTGAAGGCCTGACACACCCGCTTGAAGGACACTGACTACTATTAGCTTACAGTGAAAAACTTTTTTCTTTTTAAAGTCACGCTATTGTGACACCAGATATGAGTGGCAAAGTACACTGGCAGAGGTTGGCAGAGTACACGCTGAAGGCCTGACACACCCACTTGAAGACAACTAACTGCTATTCAATCTATAACAGTGAAAAAAGTTGTTGGGTTTTAAATGCACGCTATTGTGACACCAGATATGAGTGGCAATGTGCACTTGCAGAGGTTGGCAGAGTACACGCTGAAGGCCTGACACACCCGCTTGAAGGAAACTGACTGCTATTAGCTTACAGTGAAAAACATTTTTTCTTTTTAAAGGCACGCTATTGTGACACCAGATATGAGTGGCAAAGTGGACTGGCAAAGGTTGGCAGAGTACACGCTGAAGGCCTGACACACCCGCTTGAAGGACACTGACTGCTATTAGCTTACAGTGAAAAACTGTTTTTCTTTTTAAAGGCACGCTATTGTGACACCAGATATGAGTGGCAAAGTACACTGGCAGAGGTTGGCAGAGTACACGCTGAAGGCCTGACACACCCACTTGAAGACAACTAACTGCTATTCAATATATAACAGTGAAAAAAGTTTTTGGGTTTTAAATGCACGCTATTGTGACACCAGATATGAGTGGCAATGTGCACTTGCAGAGGTTGGCAGAGTACACGCTGAAGGCCTGACACACCCGCTTGAAGGAAACTGACTACTATTAGCTTACAGTTAAAAACGTTTTTCCTTTTTAAAGGCACGATATTGTGACACCAGATATGAGTGGCAAAGTGGACTGGCAAAGGTTGGCAGAGTACACGCTGAAGGCCTGACACACCCGCTTGAAGGACACTGACTGCTATTAGCTTACAGTGAAAAACTGTTTTTCTTTTTAAAGGCACGCTATTGTGACACCAGATATGAGTGGCAAAGTACACTGGCAGAGGTTGGCAGAGTACACGCTGAAGGCCTGACACACCCACTTGAAGACAACTAACTGCTATTCAATATATAACAGTGAAAAAAGTTTTTGGGTTTTAAATGCACGCTATTGTGACACCAGATATGAGTGGAAATGTGCACTTGCAGAGGTTGGCAGAGTACACGCTGAAGGCCTGACACACCCGCTTGAAGGAAACTGACTACTATTAGCTTACAGTTAAAAACGTTTTTTCTTTTTAAAGGCACGCTATTGTGACACCAGATATGAGTGGCAAAGTGGACTGGCAAAGATTGGCAGAGTACACGCTGAAGGCCTGACACACCCGCTTGAAGGAAACTGACTGCTATTAGCTTACAGTGAAAAGTCTTTTTTTCTTTTTAAAGGCACGCTATTGTGACACCAGATATGAGTGGCAAAGTACACTGGCAGAGGTTGGCAGAGTACACGCTGAAGGCCTGACACCCGCTCAACGGACACTGACTGCTATTAGCTTACAGTGAAAAACTGTTTTTCTTTTTAAAGGCACGCTATTGTGACACCAGATATGAGTGGCAAAGTGGACTGGCAGAGGTTGGCAGAGTACACGCTGAAGGCCTGACACACCCGCTTGAAGCACACTGACTGCTATTAGCTTACAGTGAAAAACTTTTTTCTTTTTAAAGGCACGCTGTTGTGACACCAGATATGAGTGGCAAAGTACACTGGCAGAGGTTGGCAGAGTACACGCTGAAGGCCTGACACACCCGCTTGAAGGAAACTGACTGCTATTAGCTTACAGTGAAAAACTTTTTTCTTTTTAAAGGCACGCTATTGTGACACCAGATATGAGTGGCAAAGTGGACTGGCAAAGGTTGGCAGAGTACACGCTGAAGGCCTGACACACCCGCTTGAAGGAAACTGACTGCTATTAGCTTACAGTGAAAAACTGTTTTTCTTTTTAAAGGCACGCTATTGTGACACCAGATATGAGTGGCAAAGTACACTGGCAGAGGTTGGCAGAGTACACGCTGAAGGCCTGACACACCCACTTGAAGACAACTAACTGCTAATCAATCTATAACAGTTAATAACGTTTTTTGGTTTCAAATGCACGCTATTGTGACACCAGATATGAGTGGCAATGTGCACTTGCAGAGGTTGGCAGAGTACACGCTGAAGGCCTAACACACCCGCTTGAAGGAAACTGACTGCTATTAGCTTACAGTGAAAAACTTTTTTTCTTTTTAAAGGCACGCTATTGTGACACCAGATATGAGTGGCAAAGTGGACTGGCAAAGGTTGGCAGAGTACACACTGAAGGCCTGACACACCCGCTTGAAGGAAACTGACTGCTATTAGCTTACAGTGAAAAACTTTTTTTTCTTTTTAAAGGCACGCTATTGTGACACCAGATATGAGTGGCAAAGTGGACTGGCAGAGGTTGGCAGAGTACACGCTGAAGGCCTGACACACCCGCTTGAAGGACACTGACTGCTATTAGCTTACAGTGAAAAACTGTTTTTCTTTTTAAAAGCACGCTATTGTGACACCAGATATGAGTGGCAAAGTACACTGGCAGAGGTTGGCAGAGTACACGCTGAAGGCCTGACACACCCGCTTGAAGGACACTGACTACTATTAGCTTACAGTGAAAAACTTTTTTCTTTTTAAAGGCACGCTATTGTGACACCAGATATGAGTGGCAAAGTGGACTGGCAAAGGTTGGCAGAGTACACGCTGAAGGCCTGACACACCCGCTTGAAGGAAACTGACTGCTATTAGCTTACAGTGAAAAACTTTTTTTCTTTTTAAAGGCACGCTATTGTGACACCAGATATGAGTGGCAAAGTACACTGGCAGAGGTTGGCAGAGTACACGCTGAAGGCCTGACACACCCGCTTGAAGGACACTGACTGCTATTAGCTTACAGTGAAAAACTTTTTTCTTTTTAAAGGCACGCTATTGTGACACCAGATATGAGTGGCAAAGTACACTGGCAGAGGTTGGCAGAGTACACGCTGAAGGCCTGACACACCCGCTTGAAGGACACTGACTGCTATTAGCTTACAGTGAAAAACTGTTTTTCTTTTTAAAGGCACGTTATTGTGACACCAGATATGAGTGGCAAAGTACACTGGCAGAGGTTGGCAGAGTACACGCTGCAGGCCTGACACACCCACTTGAAGACAACTAACTGCTATTCAATCTATAACAGTGAAAACGTTTTTGGGTTTTAAATGCACGCTATTGTGACACCAGATATGAGTGGCAATGTGCACTTGCAGAGGTTGGCAGAGTACACGCTGAAGGCCTGACACACCCGCTTGAAGGAAACTGACTGCTATTAGCTTACAGTGAAAAACTTTTTTCTTTTTAAAGGCACGCTGTTGTGACACCAGATATGAGTGGCAAAGTACACTGGCAGAGGTTGGCAGAGTACACGCTGAAGGCCTGACACACCCGTTTTTAAGTACACTGACTGCTATTAGCTTACAGTGAAAAACTGTTTTTCTTTTTAAAGGCACGCTATTGTAACACCAGATATGAGTTGCAAAGTGTACTGGCAGAGGTTGGCAGAGTATACGCTGAAGGCCTGACACACCCGCTTGAAGGACACTGACTGCTATTAGCTTACAGTGAAAAACTGTTTTTCTTTTTAAAAGCACGCTATTGTGACACCCAATATGAGTGGCAAAGTACAACGGCAGAGGTTGGCAGAGTACACGCTGAAGGCCTGACACCCGCTTGAAGTACACTGACTGCTATTAGCTTACAGTGAAAAACTTTTTTCTTTTTAAAGGCACGCTATTGTGACACCAGATATGAGTGGCAAAGTGGACTGGCAGAGCTTGGCAGAGTACACGCTGAAGGCCTGACACACCCGCTTGAAGCACACTGACTGCTATTAGCTTACAGTGAAAAACTGTTTTTCTTTTTAAAGGCACGCTATTGTGGCACCAGATATGAGTGGCAAAGTACACTGGCAGATGTTGGCAGAGTACACGCCGAAGGCCTGACACACCTGCTTTAAGACAGCTAACTGCTATTCAATCTATAACAGTGAAAAAAGTTTTTTCTTTTTAAAGGCATGCTATTGTGACACCAGATATGAGTGGCAAAGTACACTGGCAGAGGTTGGCAGAGTATATGCTGAAGGCCTGACACATCCGCTCCGCTTGAAGGACACTGACTGCTATTAGCTTACAGTGAAAAACTTTTTTCTTTTTAAAGGCACGCTATTGTGACACCAGATAAGAGTGGCAAAGTACACTGGCAGAGGTTGGCAGAGTACACGCTGAAGGCCTGACACACCCGCTTGAAGGACACTGACTACTATTAGCTTACAGTGAAAAACTTTTTTCTTTTTAAAGTCACGCTATTGTGACACCAGATATGAGTGGCAAAGTACACAGGCAGAGGTTGGCAGAGTACACGCTGAAGGCCTGACACACCCACTTGAAGACAACTAACTGCTATTCAATCTATAACAGTGAAAAAAGTTGTTGGGTTTTAAATGCACGCTATTGTGACACCAGATATGAGTGGCAATGTGCACTTGCAGAGGTTGGCAGAGTACACGCTGAAGGCCTGACACACCCGCTTGAAGGAAACTGACTGCTATTAGCTTACAGTGAAAAACATTTTTTCTTTTTAAAGGCACGCTATTGTGACACCAGATATGAGTGGCAAAGTGGACTGGCAAAGGTTGGCAGAGTACACGCTGAAGGCCTGACACACCCGCTTGAAGGACACTGACTGCTATTAGCTTACAGTGAAAAACTGTTTTTCTTTTTAAAGGCACGCTATTGTGACACCAGATATGAGTGGCAAAGTACACTGGCAGAGGTTGGCAGAGTACACGCTGAAGGCCTGACACACCCACTTGAAGACAACTAACTGCTATTCAATATATAACAGTGAAAAAAGTTTTTGGGTTTTAAATGCACGCTATTGTGACACCAGATATGAGTGGAAATGTGCACTTGCAGAGGTTGGCAGAGTACACGCTGAAGGCCTGACACACCCGCTTGAAGGAAACTGACTGCTATTAGCTTACAGTGAAAAGTCTTTTTTTCTTTTTAAAGGCACGCTATTGTGACACCAGATATGAGTGGCAAAGTACACTGGCAGAGGTTGGCAGAGTACACGCTGAAGGCCTGACACCCGCTCAACGGACACTGACTGCTATTAGCTTACAGTGAAAAACTGTTTTTCTTTTTAAAGGCACGCTATTGTGACACCAGATATGAGTGGCAAAGTGGACTGGCAGAGGTTGGCAGAGTACACGCTGAAGGCCTGACACACCCGCTTGAAGCACACTGACTGCTATTAGCTTACAGTGAAAAACTTTTTTCTTTTTAAAGGCACGCTGTTGTGACACCAGATATGAGTGGCAAAGTACACTGGCAGAGGTTGGCAGAGTACACGCTGAAGGCCTGACACACCCGCTTGAAGGAAACTGACTGCTATTAGCTTACAGTGAAAAACTTTTTTCTTTTTAAAGGCACGCTATTGTGACACCAGATATGAGTGGCAAAGTGGACTGGCAAAGGTTGGCAGAGTACACGCTGAAGGCCTGACACACCCGCTTGAAGGAAACTGACTGCTATTAGCTTACAGTGAAAAACTGTTTTTCTTTTTAAAGGCACGCTATTGTGACACCAGATATGAGTGGCAAAGTACACTGGCAGAGGTTGGCAGAGTACACGCTGAAGGCCTGACACACCCACTTGAAGACAACTAACTGCTAATCAATCTATAACAGTTAATAACGTTTTTTGGTTTCAAATGCACGCTATTGTGACACCAGATATGAGTGGCAATGTGCACTTGCAGAGGTTGGCAGAGTACACGCTGAAGGCCTAACACACCCGCTTGAAGGAAACTGACTGCTATTAGCTTACAGTGAAAAACTTTTTTTCTTTTTAAAGGCACGCTATTGTGACACCAGATATGAGTGGCAAAGTGGACTGGCAAAGGTTGGCAGAGTACACACTGAAGGCCTGACACACCCGCTTGAAGGAAACTGACTGCTATTAGCTTACAGTGAAAAACTTTTTTTTCTTTTTAAAGGCACGCTATTGTGACACCAGATATGAGTGGCAAAGTGGACTGGCAGAGGTTGGCAGAGTACACGCTGAAGGCCTGACACACCCGCTTGAAGGACACTGACTGCTATTAGCTTACAGTGAAAAACTGTTTTTCTTTTTAAAAGCACGCTATTGTGACACCAGATATGAGTGGCAAAGTACACTGGCAGAGGTTGGCAGAGTACACGCTGAAGGCCTGACACACCCGCTTGAAGGACACTGACTACTATTAGCTTACAGTGAAAAACTTTTTTCTTTTTAAAGGCACGCTATTGTGACACCAGATATGAGTGGCAAAGTGGACTGGCAAAGGTTGGCAGAGTACACGCTGAAGGCCTGACACACCCGCTTGAAGGAAACTGACTGCTATTAGCTTACAGTGAAAAACTTTTTTTCTTTTTAAAGGCACGCTATTGTGACACCAGATATGAGTGGCAAAGTACACTGGCAGAGGTTGGCAGAGTACACGCTGAAGGCCTGACACACCCGCTTGAAGGACACTGACTGCTATTAGCTTACAGTGAAAAACTTTTTTCTTTTTAAAGGCACGCTATTGTGACACCAGATATGAGTGGCAAAGTACACTGGCAGAGGTTGGCAGAGTACACGCTGAAGGCCTGACACACCCGCTTGAAGGACACTGACTGCTATTAGCTTACAGTGAAAAACTGTTTTTCTTTTTAAAGGCACGTTATTGTGACACCAGATATGAGTGGCAAAGTACACTGGCAGAGGTTGGCAGAGTACACGCTGCAGGCCTGACACACCCACTTGAAGACAACTAACTGCTATTCAATCTATAACAGTGAAAACGTTTTTGGGTTTTAAATGCACGCTATTGTGACACCAGATATGAGTGGCAATGTGCACTTGCAGAGGTTGGCAGAGTACACGCTGAAGGCCTGACACACCCGCTTGAAGGAAACTGACTGCTATTAGCTTACAGTGAAAAACGTTTTTCTTTTTAAAGGCACGCTGTTGTGACACCAGATATGAGTGGCAAAGTACACTGGCAGAGGTTGGCAGAGTACACGCTGAAGGCCTGACACACCCGTTTTTAAGTACACTGACTGCTATTAGCTTACAGTGAAAAACTGTTTTTCTTTTTAAAGGCACGCTATTGTAACACCAGATATGAGTTGCAAAGTGTACTGGCAGAGGTTGGCAGAGTATACGCTGAAGGCCTGACACACCCGCTTGAAGGACACTGACTGCTATTAGCTTACAGTGAAAAACTGTTTTTCTTTTTAAAAGCACGCTATTGTGACACCCAATATGAGTGGCAAAGTACAACGGCAGAGGTTGGCAGAGTACACGCTGAAGGCCTGACACCCGCTTGAAGTACACTGACTGCTATTAGCTTACAGTGAAAAACTTTTTTCTTTTTAAAGGCACGCTATTGTGACACCAGATATGAGTGGCAAAGTGGACTGGCAGAGCTTGGCAGAGTACACGCTGAAGGCCTGACACACCCGCTTGAAGCACACTGACTGCTATTAGCTTACAGTGAAAAACTGTTTTTCTTTTTAAAGGCACGCTATTGTGGCACCAGATATGAGTGGCAAAGTACACTGGCAGATGTTGGCAGAGTACACGCCGAAGGCCTGACACACCTGCTTTAAGACAGCTAACTGCTATTCAATCTATAACAGTGAAAAAAGTTTTTTCTTTTTAAAGGCATGCTATTGTGACACCAGATATGAGTGGCAAAGTACACTGGCAGAGGTTGGCAGAGTATATGCTGAAGGCCTGACACATCCGCTCCGCTTGAAGGACACTGACTGCTATTAGCTTACAGTGAAAAACTTTTTTCTTTTTAAAGGCACGCTATTGTGACACCAGATAAGAGTGGCAAAGTACACTGGCAGAGGTTGGCAGAGTACACGCTGAAGGCCTGACACACCCGCTTGAAGGACACTGACTACTATTAGCTTACAGTGAAAAACTTTTTTCTTTTTAAAGTCACGCTATTGTGACACCAGATATGAGTGGCAAAGTACACTGGCAGAGGTTGGCAGAGTACACGCTGAAGGCCTGACACACCCACTTGAAGACAACTAACTGCTATTCAATCTATAACAGTGAAAAAAGTTGTTGGGTTTTAAATGCACGCTATTGTGACACCAGATATGAGTGGCAATGTGCACTTGCAGAGGTTGGCAGAGTACACGCTGAAGGCCTGACACACCCGCTTGAAGGAAACTGACTGCTATTAGCTTACAGTGAAAAACATTTTTTCTTTTTAAAGGCACGCTATTGTGACACCAGATATGAGTGGCAAAGTGGACTGGCAAAGGTTGGCAGAGTACACGCTGAAGGCCTGACACACCCGCTTGAAGGACACTGACTGCTATTAGCTTACAGTGAAAAACTGTTTTTCTTTTTAAAGGCACGCTATTGTGACACCAGATATGAGTGGCAAAGTACACTGGCAGAGGTTGGCAGAGTACACGCTGAAGGCCTGACACACCCACTTGAAGACAACTAACTGCTATTCAATATATAACAGTGAAAAAAGTTTTTGGGTTTTAAATGCACGCTATTGTGACACCAGATATGAGTGGAAATGTGCACTTGCAGAGGTTGGCAGAGTACACGCTGAAGGCCTGACACACCCGCTTGAAGGAAACTGACTACTATTAGCTTACAGTTAAAAAAGTTTTTCCTTTTTAAAGGCACGCTATTGTGACACCAGATATGAGTGGCAAAGTGGACTGGCAAAGGTTGGCAGAGTACACGCTGAAGGCCTGACACACCCGCTTGAAGGACACTGACTGCTATTAGCTTACAGTGAAAAACTTTTTTTCTTTTTAAAGGCACGCTATTGTGACACCAGATATGAGTGGCAAAGTACACTGGCAGAGGTTGGCAGAGTACACGCTGAAGGCCTGACACACCCACTTGAAGACAACTAACTGCTATTCAATATATAACAGTGAAAAAAGTTTTTGGGTTTTAAATGCACGCTATTGTGACACCAGATATGAGTGGAAATGTGCACTTGCAGAGGTTGGCAGAGTACACGCTGAAGGCCTGACACACCCGCTTGAAGGAAACTGACTACTATTAGCTTACAGTTAAAAACGTTTTTTCTTTTTAAAGGCACGCTATTGTGACACCAGATATGAGTGGCAAAGTGGACTGGCAAAGATTGGCAGAGTACACGCTGAAGGCCTGACACACCCGCTTGAAGGAAACTGACTGCTATTAGCTTACAGTGAAAAGTCTTTTTTTCTTTTTAAAGGCACGCTATTGTGACACCAGATATGAGTGGCAAAGTACACTGGCAGAGGTTGGCAGAGTACACGCTGAAGGCCTGACACCCGCTCAACGGACACTGACTGCTATTAGCTTACAGTGAAAAACTGTTTTTCTTTTTAAAGGCACGCTATTGTGACACCAGATATGAGTGGCAAAGTGGACTGGCAGAGGTTGGCAGAGTACACGCTGAAGGCCTGACACACCCGCTTGAAGCACACTGACTGCTATTAGCTTACAGTGAAAAACTTTTTTCTTTTTAAAGGCACGCTGTTGTGACACCAGATATGAGTGGCAAAGTACACTGGCAGAGGTTGGCAGAGTACACGCTGAAGGCCTGACACACCCGCTTGAAGGAAACTGACTGCTATTAGCTTACAGTGAAAAACTTTTTTTCTTTTTAAAGGCACGCTATTGTGACACCAGATATGAGTGGCAAAGTGGACTGGCAAAGGTTGGCAGAGTACACGCTGAAGGCCTGACACACCCGCTTGAAGGAAACTGACTGCTATTAGCTTACAGTGAAAAACTGTTTTTCTTTTTAAAGGCACGCTATTGTGACACCAGATATGAGTGGCAAAGTACACTGGCAGAGGTTGGCAGAGTACACGCTGAAGGCCTGACACACCTGCTTTAAGACAGCTAACTGCTATTCAATCTATAACAGTGAAAAAAGTTTTTTCTTTTTAAAGGCATGCTATTGTGACACCAGATATGAGTGGCAAAGTACACTGGCAGAGGTTGGCAGAGTATATGCTGAAGGCCTGACACATCCGCTCCGCTTGAAGGACACTGACTGCTATTAGCTTACAGTGAAAAACTTTTTTCTTTTTAAAGGCACGCTATTGTGACACCAGATAAGAGTGGCAAAGTACACTGGCAGAGGTTGGCAGAGTACACGCTGAAGGCCTGACACACCCGCTTGAAGGACACTGACTACTATTAGCTTACAGTGAAAAACTTTTTTCTTTTTAAAGTCACGCTATTGTGACACCAGATATGAGTGGCAAAGTACACTGGCAGAGGTTGGCAGAGTACACGCTGAAGGCCTGACACACCCACTTGAAGACAACTAACTGCTATTCAATCTATAACAGTGAAAAAAGTTGTTGGGTTTTAAATGCACGCTATTGTGACACCAGATATGAGTGGCAATGTGCACTTGCAGAGGTTGGCAGAGTACACGCTGAAGGCCTGACACACCCGCTTGAAGGAAACTGACTGCTATTAGCTTACAGTGAAAAACATTTTTTCTTTTTAAAGGCACGCTATTGTGACACCAGATATGAGTGGCAAAGTGGACTGGCAAAGGTTGGCAGAGTACACGCTGAAGGCCTGACACACCCGCTTGAAGGACACTGACTGCTATTAGCTTACAGTGAAAAACTGTTTTTCTTTTTAAAGGCACGCTATTGTGACACCAGATATGAGTGGCAAAGTACACTGGCAGAGGTTGGCAGAGTACACGCTGAAGGTCTGACACACCCACTTGAAGACAACTAACTGCTATTCAATATATAACAGTGAAAAAAGTTTTTGGGTTTTAAATGCACGCTATTGTGACACCAGATATGAGTGGAAATGTGCACTTGCAGAGGTTGGCAGAGTACACGCTGAAGGCCTGACACACCCGCTTGAAGGAAACTGACTACTATTAGCTTACAGTTAAAAACGTTTTTCCTTTTTAAAGGCACGCTATTGTGACACCAGATATGAGTGGCAAAGTGGACTGGCAAAGGTTGGCAGAGTACACGCTGAAGGCCTGACACACCCGCTTGAAGGACACTGACTGCTATTAGCTTACAGTGAAAAACTGTTTTTCTTTTTAAAGGCACGCTATTGTGACACCAGATATGAGTGGCAAAGTACACTGGCAGAGGTTGGCAGAGTACACGCTGAAGGCCTGACACACCCACTTGAAGACAACTAACTGCTATTCAATATATAACAGTGAAAAAAGTTTTTGGGTTTTAAATGCACGCTATTGTGACACCAGATATGAGTGGAAATGTGCACTTGCAGAGGTTGGCAGAGTACACGCTGAAGGCCTGACACACCCGCTTGAAGGAAACTGACTACTATTAGCTTACAGTTAAAAACGTTTTTCCTTTTTAAAGGCACGCTATTGTGACACCAGATATGAGTGGCAAAGTGGACTGGCAAAGGTTGGCAGAGTACACGCTGAAGGCCTGACACACCCGCTTGAAGGACACTGACTGCTATTAGCTTACAGTGAAAAACTTTTTTTCTTTTTAAAGGCACGCTATTGTGACACCAGATATGAGTGGCAAAATACACTGGCAGAGGTTGGCAGAGTACACGCTGAAGGCCTGACGCATCCACTTGAAGACAACTAACTGCTATTCAATCTATAACAGTGAATAACGTTTTTTGGTTTTAAATGCACGCTATTGTGACACCAGATATGAGTCGCAATGTGCACTTGCAGAGGTTGGCAGAGTACACGCTGAAGGCCTAACACACCCGCTTGAAGGACACTGACTGCTATTAGCTTACAGTGAAAAACTGTTTTCTTTTTAAAGGCACGCTGTTGTGACACCAGATATGAGTGGCAATGTACACTGGCAGAGGTTGGCAGAGTACACGCTGAAGGCCTGACACACCCACTTGAAGTACACTGACTGCTATTAGCTTACAGTGAAAAACTGTTTTTCTTTTTAAAAGCACGCTATTGTAACACCAGATATGAGTTGCAAAGTACAACGGCAGAGGTTGGCAGAGTACACGCTGAAGGCCTGACACCCGCTTGAAGGACACTGACTGCTATTAGCTTATAGTGAAAAACTTTTTTCTTTTTAAATGCACGCTATTGTGACACCAGATATGAGTGGCAAAGTGGACTGGCAGAGGTTGGCAGAGTACATGCTGAAGGCCTGACACACCCGCTTGAAGCACACTGACTGCTATTAGCTTACAGTGAAAAACTGTTTTTCTTTTTAAAGGCACGCTATTGTGACACCAGATATGAGTGGCAAAGTACACTGGCAGAGGTTGGCAGAGTACACGCTGAAGGCCTAACACACCCGCTTGAAGGACACTGACTGCTATTAGCTTACAGTGAAAAACTTTTTTCTTTTTAAAGGCACGCTATTGTGACACCAGATATGAGTGGCAAAGTACACTGGCAGAGGTTGGCAGAGTACACGCTGAAGGCCTGACACCCGCTTGAAGGACACTGACTGCTATTAGCTTACAGTGATAAACAGTTTTTCTTTTTAAAGGCACGCTATTGTGATACCAGATATGAGTGGCAAAGTACACTGGCAGAGGATGGCAGAGAACATGCTGAAGGCCTGACACACCCGCTTGAAGACAACTAACTGCTATTCAATCTATAACAGTGAAAAAAGTTTTTTGGTTTTAAATGCACGCTATTGTGACACCAGATATGAGTGGCAATGTGCACTTGCAGAGGTTGGCAGAGTACACGCTGAAGGCCTGACACACCCGCTTGAAGGAAACTGACTGCTATTAGCTTACAGTGAAAAACATTTTTTCTTTTTAAAGGCACGCTATTGTGACACCAGATATGAGTGGCAAAGTGGACTGGCAAAGGTTGGCAGAGTACACGCTGAAGGCCTGACACATCCGCTTGAAGGAAACTGACTGCTATTAGCTTACAGTGAAAAGTCTTTTTTTCTTTTTAAAGGCACGCTATTGTGACACCAGATATGAGTCGCAAAGTACACTGGCAGAGGTTGGCAGAGTACACGCTGAAGGCCTGACACACCCGCTTGAAGGACACTGACTGCTATTAGCTTACAGTTAAAAACTGTTTTTCTTTTTAAAGGCACGCTATTGTAACACCAGATATGAGTTGCAAAGTGTACTGGCAGAGGTTGGCAGAGTATACGCTGAAGGCCTGACACACCCGCTTGAAGGACACTGACTGCTATTAGCTTACAGTGAAAAACTGTTTTTCTTTTTAAAAGCACGCTATTGTGACACCAGATATGAGTGGCAAAGTACAACGGCAGAGGTTGGCAGAGTATACGATGAAGGCCTGACACCCGCTTGAAGGACACTGACTGCTATTAGCTTACAGTGAAAAACTTTTTTCTTTTTAAAGGCACGCTATTGTGACAACAGATATGAGTGGCAAAGTGGACTGGCAGAGGTTGGCAGAGTACATGCTGAATGCCTGACACACCCGCTTGAAGCACACTGACAGCTATTAGCTTACAGTGAAAAACTGTTTTTCGTTTTAAAGGCACGCTATTGTGACACCAGATATGAGTTGCAAAGTGTACTGGCAGAGGTTGGCAGAGTACACGCTGAAGGCCTGACACCCGCTTGAAGGACACTGACTGCTATTAGCTTACAGTAAAAAACTTTTTTTCTTTTTAAAGGCACGCTATTGTGACAACAGATATGAGTGGCAAAGTGGACTGGCAGAGGTTGGCAGAGTACATGCTGAATGCCTGACACACCCGCTTGAAGCACACTGACTGCTATTAGCTTACAGTGAAAAACTGTTTTTCTTTTTAAAGGCACGCTATTGTGACACCAGATATGAGTGGCAAAGTGGACTGGCAAAGGTTGGCAGAGTACACGCTGAAGGCCTGACACACCCGCTTGAAGGAAACTGACTGCTATTAGCTTACAGTGAAAAGTATTTTTTTCTTTTTAAAGGCACGCTATAGTGACACCAGATATGAGTGGCAAAGTACAACGGCAGAGGTTGGCAGAGTACACGCTGAAGGCCTGACACATCCGCTTGAAGGACACTGACTGCTATTAGCTTACAGTTAAAAACTGTTTTTCTTTTTAAAGGCACGCTATTGTGACACCAGATATGAGTGGCAAAGTACACTGGCAGAGGTTGGCAGAGTACACGCTGAAGGCCTGACACACCCACTTGAAGTACACTGACTGCTATTAGCTTACAGTGAAAAACTGTTTTTCTTTTTAAAAGCACGCTATTGTGACACCAGATATGAGTGGCAAAGTACAACGGCAGAGGTTGGCAGAGTAAACGCTGAAGGCCTGACACCCGCTTGAAGGACACTGACTGCTATTAGCTTACAGTGAAAAACTGTTTTTCTTTTTAAAAGCACGCTATTGTGACACCAGATATGAGTGGCAAAGTACAACGGCAGAGGTTGGCAGAGTACACGCTGAAGGCCTGACACCCGCTTGAAGGACACTGACTGCTATTAGCTTACAGTGAAAAACTTTTTTTCTTTTTAAAGGCACGCTATTGTGACAACAGATATGAGTGGCAAAGTGGACTGGCAGAGGTTGGCAGAGTACATGCTGAATGCCTGACACACCCACTTGAAGCACACTGACTGCTATTAGCTTACAGTGAAAAACTGTTTTTCTTTTTAAAGGCACGCTATTGTGACACCAGATATGAGTTGCAAAGTGTACTGGCAGAGGTTGGCAGAGTACACACTAGAGGCCTGACACACCTGCTTTAAGACAGCTAACTGCTATTCAATCTATAACAGTGAAAAAGTTTTTTGGTTTTAAATGCACGCTATTGTGACGCCAGATATGAGTGGCAATGTGCACTTGCAGAGGTTGGCAGAGTACACGCTGAAGGCCTGACACACCCGCTTGAAGGACACTGACTGCTATTAGCTTACAGTGAAAAACTTTTTTCTTTTTAAAGGCACGCTATTGTGACACCAGATATGAGTGGCAAAGTACACTGGCAGAGGTTGGCAGAGTACACGCTGAAGGCCTGACACCCGCTTGAAGGACACTGACTGCTATTCAATCTATAACAGTGAAAAAAGTTTTTTGGTTTTAAATGCACGCTATTGTGACACCAGATATGAGTGGCAATGTGCAATTGCAGCGGTTGGCAGAGTACGCGCTGAAGGCCTGACACACCCGCATGAAGGAAACTGACTGCTATTAGCTTACAGTGAAAAACTGTTTTTCTTTTTAAAGGCACGCTATTGTGACACCAGATATGAGTGGCAAAGTGGACTGGCAAAGGATGGCAGAGTACACGCTGAAGGCCTGACACACCCGCTTGAAGGACACTGACTGCTATTAGCTTACAGTAAAAAACTGTTTTTCTTTTTAAAGGCACGCTATTGTGACACCAGATATGAGTGGCAAAGTACACTGGCAGAGGTTGGCAGAGTATACGCTGAAGGCCTGACACACCCGCTTGAAGGACACTGACTGCTATTAGCTTACAGTGGAAAACTGTTTTTCTTTTTAAAGGCACGCTATTGTAACACCAGATATGAGTTGCAAAGTGTACTGGCAGAGGTTGGCAGAGTATACGCTGAAGGCCTGACACACCCGCTTGAAGGACACTGACTGCTGTTAGCTTACAGTGAAAAACAGTTTTTCTTCTTAAAAGCACGCTATTGTGACACCAGATATGAGTGGCAAAGTACAACGGCAGAGGTTGGCAGAGTACACGCTGAAGGCCTGACACCCGCTTGAAGGACACTGACTGCTATTAGCTTACAGTGAAAAACTTTTTTCTTTTTAAAGGCACGCTATTGTGACAACAGATATGAGTGGCAAAGTGGACTGGCAGAGGTTGGCAGAGTACATGCTGAATGCCTGACACACCCGCTTGAAGCACACTGACTGCTATTAGCTTACAGTGAAAAACTGTTTTTCTTTTTAAAGGCACGCTATTGTGACACCAGATATGAGTGGCAAAGTACACTGGCAGAGGTTGGCAGAGTACACGCCGAAGGCCTGACACACCTGATTTAAGACAGCTAACTGCTATTCAATCTATAACAGTGAAAAAGTTTTTTGGTTTTAAATGCACGCTATTGTGACGCCAGATATGAGTGGCAATGTGCACTTGCAGAGGTTGGCAGAGTACACGCTGAAGGCCTGACACACCCGCTTGAAGGACACTGACTGCTATTAGCTTACAGTGAAAAACGTTTTTCTTTTTAAAGGCACGCTATTGTGACACCAGATATGAGTGGCAAAGTACACTGGCAGAGGTTGGCAGAGTACACGCTGAAGGCCTGACACCCGCTTGAAGGACACTGACTGCTATTCAATCTATAACAGTGAAAAAAGTTTTTTGGTTTTAAATGCACGCTATTGTGACACCAGATATGAGTGGCAATGTGCAGTTGCAGCGGTTGGCAGAGTACACGCTGAAGGCCTGACACACCCGCTTGAAGGAAACTGACTGCTATTAGCTTACAGTGAAAAACTTTTTTTCTTTTTAAAGGCACGCTATTGTGACACCAGATATGAGTGGCAAAGTGGACTGGCAAAGGATGGCAGAGTACACGCTGAAGGCCTGACACACCCGCTTGAAGGACACTGACTGCTATTAGCTTACAGTAAAAAACTGTTTTTATTTTTAAAGGCACGCTATTGTGACACCAGATATGAGTGGCAAAGTACACTGGCAGAGGTTGGCAGAGTACACGCTGAAGGTCTGACACACCCGCTTGAAGTACACTGACTGCTATTAGCTTACAGTGGAAAACTGTTTTTCTTTTTAAAGGCACGCTATTGTAACACCAGATATGAGTTGCAAAGTGTACTGGCAGAGGTTGGCAGAGTATACGCTGAAGGCCTGACACACCCGCTTGAAGGACACTGACTGCTATTAGCTTACAGTGAAAAACTGTTTTTCTTCTTAAAAGCACGCTATTGTGACACCAGATATGAGTGGCAAAGTACAACGGCAGAGGTTGGCAGAGTACACGCTGAAGGCCTGACACCCGCTTGAAGGACACTGACTGCTATTAGCTTACAGTGAAAAACTTTTTTCTTTTTAAAGGCACGCTATTGTGACACCAGATATGAGTGGCAAAGTGGACTGGCAGAGGTTGGCAGAGTACACGCTGAAGGCCTGACACACCCGCTTGAAGCACACTGACTGCTATTAGCTTACAGTGAAAAACTGTTTTTCTTTTTAAAGGCACGCTATTGTGACACCAGATATGAGTGGCAAAGTACACTGGCAGAGGTTGGCAGAGTACACGCCGAAGGCCTGACACACCTGATTTAAGACAGCTAACTGCTATTCAATCTATAACAGTGAAAAAAGTTTTTTATTTTTAAAGGCATGCTATTGTGACACCAGATATGAGTGGCAAAGTGGACTGGCAGAGGTTGGCAGAGTACACGCTGAAGGCCTGACACACCCGCTTGAAGGACACTGACTGCTATTAGCTTACAGTGAAAAACTTTTTTCTTTTTAAAGGCACGCTATTGTGACACCAGATATGAGTGGCAAAGTACACTGGCAGAGGTTGGCAGAGTACACGCTGAAGGCCTGACACACCCGCTTGAAGGAAACTGACTGCTATTAGCTTACAGTGAAAAGTCTTTTTTTCTTTTTAAAGGCACGCTATTGTGACACCAGATATGAGTGGCAAAGTACACTGGCAGAGGTTGGCAGAGTACACGCTGAAGGCCTGACACCCGCTTGATGGACACTGACTGCTATTAGCTTACAGTGAAAAACTTTTTTTCTTTTTAAAGGCACGCTATTGTGACACCAGATATGAGTGGCAAAGTACAACGGCAGAGGTTGGCAGAGTACACGCTGAAGGCCTGACACACCCGCTTGAAGGACACTGACTGCTATTAGCTTACAGTTAAAAACTGTTTTTCTTTTTAAAGGCACGCTATTGTGACACCAGATATGAGTGGCAAAGTACACTGGCAGAGGTTGGCAGAGTACACGCTGAAGGCCTGACACACCCACTTGAAGTACACTGACTGCTATTAGCTTACAGTGAAAAACTGTTTTTCTTTTTAAAGGCAAGCTATTGTAACACCAGATATGAGTTGCAAAGTGTGCTGGCAGAGGTTGGCAGAGTATACGCTGAAGGCCTGACACACCCGCTTGAAGGACACTGACTGCTATTAGCTTACAGTGAAAAACTGTTTTTCTTTTTAAAAGCACGCTATTGTGACACCAGATATGAGTGGCAAAGTACAACGGCAGAGGTTGGCAGAGTACACGCTGAAGGCCTGACACCCGCTTGAAGGACACTGACTGCTATTAGCTTACAGTGAAAAACTTTTTTTCTTTTTAAAGGCACGCTATTGTGACAACAGATATGAGTGGCAAAGTGAACTGGCAGAGGTTGGCAGAGTACATGCTGAATGCCTGACACACCCGCTTGAAGCACACTGACTGCTATTAGCTTACAGTGAAAAACTGTTTTTCTTTTTAAAGGCACGCTATTGTGACACCAGATATGAGTTGAAAAGTGTACTGGCAGAGGTTGGCAGAGTACACGCTAGAGGCCTGACACACCTGCTTTAAGACAGCTAACTGCTATTTAATCTATAACAGTGAAAAAGTTTTTTGGTTTTAAATGCACGCTACTGTGACGCCAGATATGAGTGGCAATGTGCACTTGCAGAGGTTGGCAGAGTACACGCTGAAGGCCTGACACACCCGCTTGAAGGACACTGACTGCTATTAGCTTACAGTGAAAAACTTTTTTCTTTTTAAAGGCACGCTATTGTGACACCAGATATGAGTGGCAAAGTACACTGGCAGAGGTTGGCAGAGTACACGCTGAAGGCCTGACACCCGCTTGAAGGACACTGACTGCTATTAGCTTACAGTGATAAACTGTTTTTCTTTTTAAAGGCACGCTATTGTGATACCAGATATGAGTGGCAAAGTACACTGGCAGAGGTTGGCAGAGTACACGCTGAAGGCCTGACACACCCGCTTGAAGACAACTAACTGCTATTCAATCTATAACAGTGAAAAAAGTTTTTTGGTTTTAAATGCACGCTATTGTGACACCAGATATGAGTGGCAATGTGCAGATGCAGAGGTTGGCAGAGTACACGCTGAAGGCCTGACACACCCGCTTGAAGGAAACTGACTGCTATTAGCTTACAGTGAAAAACTTTTTTTCTTTTTAAAGGCACGCTATTCTGACACCAGATATGAGTGGCAAAGTGGACTGTCAAAGGATGGCAGAGTACACGCTGAAGGCCTGACACACCCGCTTGAAGGACACTGACTGCTATTAGCTTACAGTAAAAAACTGTTTTTCTTTTTAAAGGCACGCTATTGTGACACCAGATATGAGTGGCAAAGTACACTGGCAGAGGTTGGCAGAGTACACGCTGAAGGTCTGACACACCCGCTTGAAGTACACTGACTGCTATTAGCTTACAGTGGAAAACTGTTTTTCTTTTTAAAGGCACACTATTGTAACACCAGATATGAGTTGCAAAGTGTACTGGCAGAGGTTGGCAGAGTATACGCTGAAGGCCTGACACACCCGCTTGAAGGACACTGACTGCTATTAGCTTACAGTGAAAAACTGTTTTTCTTCTTAAAAGCACGCTATTGTGACACCAGATATGAGTGGCAAAGTACAACGGCAGAGGTTGGCAGAGTACACGCCGAAGGCCTGACACACCTGATTTAAGACAGCTAACTGCTATTCAATCTATAACAGTGAAAAAAGTTTTTTCTTTTTAAAGGCATGCTATTGTGACACCAGATATGAGTGGCAAAGTGGACTGGCAGAGGTTGGCAGAGTACACGCTGAAGGCCTGACACACCCGCTTGAAGGACACTGACTGCTATTAGCTTACAGTGAAAAACGTTTTTCTTTTTAAAGGCACGCTATTGTGAGACCAGATATGAGTGGCAAAGTGGACTGGCAGAGGTTGGCAGAGTACACGCTGAAGGCCTGACACACCCGCTTGAAGCACACTGACTGCTATTAGCTTACAGTGAAAAACTGTTTTTCTTTTTAAAGGCACGCTATTGTGACACCAGATATGAGTGGCAAAGTACACTGGCAGAGGTTGGCAGAGTACACGCCGAAGGCCTGACACACCTGATTTAAGACAGCTAACTGCTATTCAATCTATAACAGTGAAAAAAGTTTTTTCTTTTTAAAGGCATGCTATTGTGACACCAGATATGAGTGGCAAAGTGGACTGGCAGAGGTTGGCAGAGTACACGCTGAAGGCCTGACACACCCGCTTGAAGGACACTGACTGCTATTAGCTTACAGTGAAAAACGTTTTTCTTTTTAAAGGCACGCTATTGTGACACCAGATATGAGTGGCAAAGTACACTGGCAGAGGTTGGCAGAGTACACGCTGAAGGCCTGACACACCCACTTGAAGACAACTAACTGCTATTCAATCTATAACAGTGAAAAAAGTTTTTGGGTTTTAAATGCACGCTATTGTGACACCAGATATGAGTGGCAATGTGCACTTGCAGAGGTTGGCAGAGTACACGCTGGAGGCCTGACACACCCGCTTGAAGGACACTGACTGCTATTAGCTTACAGTGAAAAACTTTTTTCTTTTTAAAGGCACGCTATTGTGACACCAGATATGAGTGGCAAAGTGGACTGGCAGAGGTTGGCAGAGTACACGCTGAAGGCCTGACACACCCGCTTGAAGCACACTGACTGCTATTAGCTTACAGTGAAAAACTGTTTTTCTTTTTAAAGGCACGCTATTGTGATACCAGATATGAGTGGCAAAGTACACTGGCAGAGGTTGGCAGAGTACACGCCGAAGGCCTGACACACCTGATTTAAGACAGCTAACTGCTATTCAATCTATAACAGTGAAAAAAGTTTTTTCTTTTTAAAGGCATGCTATTGTGACACCAGATATGAGTGGCAAAGTGGACTGGCAGAGGTTGGCAGAGTACACGCTGAAGGCCTGACACACCCGCTTGAAGGACACTGACTGCTATTAGCTTACAGTGAAAAACTTTTTTCTTTTTAAAGGCACGCTATTGTGACACCAGATATGAGTGGCAAAGTACACTGGCAGAGGTTGGCAGAGTACACGCTGAAGGCCTGACACACCCACTTGAAGACAACTAACTGCTATTCAATCTATAACAGTGAAAAAAGTTTTTGGGTTTTAAATGCACGCTATTGTGACACCAGATATGAGTGGCAATGTGCACTTGCAGAGGTTGGCAGAGTACACGCTGGAGGCCTGACACACCCGCTTGAAGGACACTGACTGCTATTAGCTTACAGTGAAAAACTGTTTTTCTTTTTAAAGGCACGCTATTGTGACACCAGATATGAGTGGCAAAGTGGACTGGCAAAGGTTGGCAGAGTACACGCTGAAGGCCTGACACACCCGCTTGAAGGAAACTGACTGCTATTAGCTTACAGTGAAAAACTTTTTTCTTTTTAAAGTCACGCTATTGTGACACCAGATATGAGTGGCAAAGTACACTGGCAGAGGTTGGCAGAGTACACGCTGAAGGCCTGACACCCGCTTGAAGGACACTGACTGCTATTAGCTTACAGTGAAAAACTTTTTTTCTTTTTAAAGGCACGCTATTGTGACACCAGATATGAGTGGCAAAGTACAACGGCAGAGGTTGGCAGAGTACACGCTGAAGGCCTGACACACCCGCTTGAAGGACACTGACTGCTATTAGCTTACAGTGAAAAACTTTTTTCTTTTTAAAGGCACGCTATTGTGACACCAGATATGAGTGGCAAAGTACACTGGCAGAGGTTGGCAGAGTACACGCTGAAGGCCTGACACCCGCTTGAAGGACACTGACTGCTATTAGCTTACAGTGATAAACTGTTTTTCTTTTTAAAGGCACGCTATTGTGATACCAGATATGAGTGGCAAAGTACACTGGCAGAGGTTGGCAGAGTACACGCTGAAGGCCTGACACACCCGCTTGAAGACAACTAACTGCTATTCAATCTATAACAGTGAAAAAAGTTTTTTGGTTTTAAATGCACGCTATTGTGACACCAGATATGAGTGGCAATGTGCAGATGCAGAGGTTGGCAGAGTACACGCTGAAGGCCTGACACACCCGCTTGAAGGAAACTGACTGCTATTAGCTTACAGTGAAAAACTTTTTTTCTTTTTAAAGGCACGCTATTGTGACACCAGATATGAGTGGCAAAGTGGACTGTCAAAGGATGGCAGAGTACACGCTGAAGGCCTGACACACCCGCTTGAAGGACACTGACTGCTATTAGCTTACAGTAAAAAACTGTTTTTCTTTTTAAAGGCACGCTATTGTGACACCAGATATGAGTGGCAAAGTACACTGGCAGAGGTTGGCAGAGTACACGCTGAAGGTCTGACACACCCGCTTGAAGTACACTGACTGCTATTAGCTTACAGTGGAAAACTGTTTTTCTTTTTAAAGGCACACTATTGTAACACCAGATATGAGTTGCAAAGTGTACTGGCAGAGGTTGGCAGAGTATACGCTGAAGGCCTGACACACCCGCTTGAAGGACACTGACTGCTATTAGCTTACAGTGAAAAACTGTTTTTCTTCTTAAAAGCACGCTATTGTGACACCAGATATGAGTGGCAAAGTACAACGGCAGAGGTTGGCAGAGTACACGCTGAAGGCCTGACACCCGCTTGAAGGACACTGACTGCTATTAGCTTACAGTGAAAAACGTTTTTCTTTTTAAAGGCACGCTATTGTGACACCAGATATGAGTGGCAAAGTGGACTGGCAGAGGTTGGCAGAGTACACGCTGAAGGCCTGACACACCCGCTTGAAGCACACTGACTGCTATTAACTTACAGTGAAAAACTGTTTTTCTTTTTAAAGGCACGCTATTGTGACACCAGATATGAGTGGCAAAGTACACTGGCAGAGGTTGGCAGAGTACACGCCGAAGGCCTGACACACCTGATTTAAGACAGCTAACTGCTATTCAATCTATAACAGTGAAAAAAGTTTTTTCTTTTTAAAGGCATGCTATTGTGACACCAGATATGAGTGGCAAAGTGGACTGGCAGAGGTTGGCAGAGTACACGCTGAAGGCCTGACACACCCGCTTGAAGGACACTGACTGCTATTAGCTTACAGTGAAAAACGTTTTTCTTTTTAAAGGCACGCTATTGTGACACCAGATATGAGTGGCAAAGTACACTGGCAGAGGTTGGCAGAGTACACGCTGAAGGCCTGACACACCCACTTGAAGACAACTAACTGCTATTCAATCTATAACAGTGAAAAAAGTTTTTGGGTTTTAAATGCACGCTATTGTGACACCAGATATGAGTGGCAATGTGCACTTGCAGAGGTTGGCAGAGTACACGCTGGAGGCCTGACACACCCGCTTGAAGGACACTGACTGCTATTAGCTTACAGTGAAAAACTTTTTTCTTTTTAAAGGCACGCTATTGTGACACCAGATATGAGTGGCAAAGTGGACTGGCAGAGGTTGGCAGAGTACACGCTGAAGGCCTGACACACCCGCTTGAAGCATACTGACTGCTATTAGCTTACAGTGAAAAACTGTTTTTCTTTTTAAAGGCACGCTATTGTGATACCAGATATGAGTGGCAAAGTACACTGGCAGAGGTTGGCAGAGTACACGCCGAAGGCCTGACACACTTGATTTAAGACAGCTAACTGCTATTCAATCTATAACAGTGAAAAAAGTTTTTTCTTTTTAAAGGCATGCTATTGTGACACCAGATATGAGTGGCAAAGTGGACTGGCAGAGGTTGGCAGAGTACACGCTGAAGGCCTGACACACCCGCTTGAAGGACACTGACTGCTATTAGCTTACAGTTAAAAACTGTTTTTCTTTTTAAAGGCACGCTATTGTGACACCAGATATGAGTGGCAAAGTACACTGGCAGAGGTTGGCAGAGTACACGCTGAAGGCCTGACACACCCACTTGAAGTACACTGACAGCTATTAGCTTACAGTGAAAAACTGTTTTTCTTTTTAAAGGCAAGCTATTGTAACACCAGATATGAGTTGCAAAGTGTACTGGCAGAGGTTGGCAGAGTATACGCTGAAGGCCTGACACACCCGCTTGAAGGACACTGACTGCTATTAGCTTACAGTGAAAAACTGTTTTTCTTTTTAAAAGCACGCTATTGTGACACCAGATATGAGTGGCAAAGTACAACGGCAGAGGTTGGCAGAGTACACGCTGAAGGCCTGACACCCGCTTGAAGGACACTGACTGCTATTAGCTTACAGTGAAAAACTTTTTTTCTTTTTAAAGGCACGCTATTGTGACAACAGATATGAGTGGCAAAGTGAACTGGCAGAGGTTGGCAGAGTACATGCTGAATGCCTGACACACCCGCTTGAAGCACACTGACTGCTATTAGCTTACAGTGAAAAACTGTTTTTCTTTTTAAAGGCACGCTATTGTGACACCAGATATGAGTTGCAAAGTGTACTGGCAGAGGTTGGCAGAGTACACGCTAGAGGCCTGACACACCTGCTTTAAGACAGCTAACTGCTATTCAATCTATAACAGTGAAAAAGTTTTTTGGTTTTAAATGCACGCTACTGTGACGCCAGATATGAGTGGCAATGTGCACTTGCAGAGGTTGGCAGAGTACACGCTGAAGGCCTGACACACCCGCTTGAAGGACACTGACTGCTATTAGCTTACAGTGATAAACTGTTTTTCTTTTTAAAGGCACGCTATTGTGATACCAGATATGAGTGGCAAAGTACACTGGCAGAGGTTGGCAGAGTACACGCTGAAGGCCTGACACCCGCTTGAAGGACACTGACTGCTATTAGCTTACAGTGATAAACTGTTTTTCTTTTTAAAGGCACGCTATTGTGATACCAGATATGAGTGGCAAAGTACACTGGCAGAGGTTGGCAGAGTACACGCTGAAGGCCTGACACACCCGCTTGAAGACAACTAACTGCTATTCAATCTATAACAGTGAAAAAAGTTTTTTGGTTTTAAATGCACGCTATTGTGACACCAGATATGAGTGGCAATGTGCAGTTGCAGAGGTTGGCAGAGTACACGCTGAAGGCCTGACACACCCGCTTGAAGGAAACTGACTGCTATTAGCTTACAGTGAAAAACTTTTTTTCTTTTTAAAGGCACGCTATTGTGACACCAGATATGAGTGGCAAAGTGGACTGTCAAAGGATGGCAGAGTGCACGCTGAAGGCCTGACACACCCGCTTGAAGGACACTGACTGCTATTAGCTTACAGTAAAAAACTGTTTTTCTTTTTAAAGGCACGCTATTGTGACACCAGATATGAGTGGCAAAGTACACTGGCAGAGGTTGGCAGAGTACACGCTGAAGGTCTGACACACCCGCTTGAAGTACACTGACTGCTATTAGCTTACAGTGGAAAACTGTTTTTCTTTTTAAAGGCACACTATTGTAACACCAGATATGAGTTGCAAAGTGTACTGGCAGAGGTTGGCAGAGTATACGCTGAAGGCCTGACACACCCGCTTGAAGGACACTGACTGCTATTAGCTTACAGTGAAAAACTGTTTTTCTTCTTAAAAGCACGCTATTGTGACACCAGATATGAGTGGCAAAGTACAACGGCAGAGGTTGGCAGAGTACACGCTGAAGGCCTGACACCCGCTTGAAGGACACTGACTGCTATTAGCTTACAGTGAAAAACGTTTTTCTTTTTAAAGGCACGCTATTGTGACACCAGATATGAGTGGCAAAGTGGACTGGCAGAGGTTGGCAGAGTACACGCTGAAGGCCTGACACACCCGCTTGAAGCACACTGACTGCTATTAGCTTACAGTGAAAAACTGTTTTTCTTTTTAAAGGCACGCTATTGTGACACCAGATATGAGTGGCAAAGTACACTGGCAGAGGTTGGCAGAGTACACGCCGAAGGCCTGACACACCTGATTTAAGACAGCTAACTGCTATTCAATCTATAACAGTGAAAAAAGTTTTTTCTTTTTAAAGGCATGCTATTGTGACACCAGATATGAGTGGCAAAGTGGACTGGCAGAGGTTGGCAGAGTACACGCTGAAGGCCTGACACACCCGCTTGAAGGACACTGACTGCTATTAGCTTACAGTGAAAAAAGTTTTTCTTTTTAAAGGCACGCTATTGTGACACCAGATATGAGTGGCAAAGTACACTGGCAGAGGTTGGCAGAGTACACGCTGAAGGCCTGACACACCCACTTGAAGACAACTAACTGCTATTCAATCTATAACAGTGAAAAAAGTTTTTGGGTTTTAAATGCACGCTATTGTGACACCAGATATGAGTGGCAATGTGCACTTGCAGAGGTTGGCAGAGTACACGCTGGAGGCCTGACACACCCGCTTGAAGGACACTGACTGCTATTAGCTTACAGTGAAAAACTTTTTTTCTTTTTAAAGGCACGCTATTGTGACACCAGATATGAGTTGCAAAGTGTACTGGCAGAGGTTGGCAGAGTACACGCTAGAGGCCTGACACACCTGCTTTAAGACAGCTAACTGCTATTCAATCTATAACAGTGAAAAAGTTTTTTGGTTTTAAATGCACGCTACTGTGACGCCAGATATGAGTGGCAATGTGCACTTGCAGAGGTTGGCAGAGTACACGCTGAAGGCCTGACACACCCGCTTGAAGGACACTGACTGCTATTAGCTTACAGTGAAAAACTTTTTTCTTTTTAAAGGCACGCTATTGTGACACCAGATATGAGTGGCAAAGTACACTGGCAGAGGTTGGCAGAGTACACGCTGAAGGCCTGACACCCGCTTGAAGGACACTGACTGCTATTAGCTTACAGTGATAAACTGTTTTTCTTTTTAAAGGCACGCTATTGTGATACCAGATATGAGTGGCAAAGTACACTGGCAGAGGTTGGCAGAGTACACGCTGAAGGCCTGACACACCCGCTTGAAGACAACTAACTGCTATTCAATCTATAACAGTGAAAAAAGTTTTTTGGTTTTAAATGTATGCTATTGTGACACCAGATATGAGTGGCAATGTGCAGTTGCAGAGGTTGGCAGAGTACACGCTGAAGGCCTGACACACCCGCTTGAAGGAAACTGACTGCTATTAGCTTACAGTGAAAAACGTTTTTTCTTTTTAAAGGCACGCTATTGTGACACCAGATATGAGTGGCAAAGTGGACTGTCAAAGGATGGCAGAGTACACGCTGAAGGCCTGACACACCCGCTTGAAGGACACTGACTGCTATTAGCTTACAGTAAAAAACTGTTTTTCTTTTGAAAGGCACGCTATTGTGACACCAGATATGAGTGGCAAAGTACACTGGCAGAGGTTGGCAGAGTACACGCTGAAGGTCTGACACACCCGCTTGAAGTACACTGACTGCTATTAGCTTACAGTGGAAAACTGTTTTTCTTTTTAAAGGCACACTATTGTAACACCAGATATGAGTTGCAAAGTGTACTGGCAGAGGTTGGCAGAGTATACGCTGAAGGCCTGACACACCCGCTTGAAGGACACTGACTGCTATTAGCTTACAGTGAAAAACTGTTTTTCTTCTTAAAAGCACGCTATTGTGACACCAGATATGAGTGGCAAAGTACAACGGCAGAGGTTGGCAGAGTACACGCTGAAGGCCTGACACCCGCTTGAAGGACACTGACTGCTATTAGCTTACAGTGAAAAACGTTTTTCTTTTTAAAGGCACGCTATTGTGACACCAGATATGAGTGGCAAAGTGGACTGGCAGAGGTTGGCAGAGTACACGCTGAAGGCCTGACACACCCGCTTGAAGCACACTGACTGCTATTAGCTTACAGTGAAAAACTGTTTTTCTTTTTAAAGGCACGCTATTGTGACACCAGATATGAGTGGCAAAGTGGACTGGCAAAGGTTGGCAGAGTACACGCTGAAGGCCTGACACACCCGCTTGAAGGAAACTGACTGCTATTAGCTTACAGTGAAAAGTCTTTTTTTCTTTTTAAAGGCACGCTATTGTGACACCAGATATGAGTGGCAAAGTACACTGGCAGAGGTTGGCAGAGTACACGCTGAAGGCCTGACACCCGCTTGAAGGACACTGACTGCTATTAGCTTACAGTGAAAAACTTTTTTTTCTTTTTAAAGGCACGCTATTGTGACACAAGATATGAGTGGCAAAGTACAACGGCAGAGGTTGGCAGAGTACACGCTGAAGGCCTGACACACCCGCTTGAAGGACACTGACTGCTATTAGCTTACAGTTAAAAACTGTTTTTCTTTTTAAAGGCACGCTATTGTAACACCAGATATGAGTTGCAAAGTGTACTGGCAGAGGTTGGCAGAGTATACGCTGAAGGCCTGACACACCCGCTTGAAGGACACTGACTGCTATTAGCTTACAGTGAAAAACTGTTTTTCTTTTTAAAAGCACGCTATTGTGACACCAGATATGAGTGGCAAAGTACAATGGCAGAGGTTGGCAGAGTTTACGCTGAAGGCCTGACACCCGCTTGAAGGACACTGACTGCTATTAGCTTACAGTGAAAAACTTTTTTTCTTTTTAAAGTCACGCTATTGTGACAACAGATATGAGTGGCAAAGTGGACTGGCAGAGGTTGGCAGAGTACATGCTGAATGCCTGACACACCCGCTTGAAGCACACTGACTGCTGTTAGCTTACAGTGAAAAACTGTTTTTCTTTTTAAAGGCACGCTATTGTGACACCAGATATGAGTTGCAAAGTGTACTGGCAGAGGTTGGCAGAGTACACGCTGAAGGCCTGACACCCGCTTGAAGGACACTGACTGCTATTAGCTTACAGAAAACTGTTTTTCTTTTTAAAGGCACGCTATTGTAACACCAGATATGAGTTGCAAAGTGTACTGGCAGAGGTTGGCAGAGTATACGCTGAAGGCCTGACACACCCGCTTGAAGGACACTGACTGCTATTAGCTTACAGTGAAAAACTGTTTTTCTTTTTAAATGCACGCTATTGTGACACCAGATATGAGTGGCAAAGTACAACGGCAGAGGTTGGCAGAGTACACGCTGAAGGCCTGACACACCCGCTTGAAAGAAACTGACTGCTATTAGCTTACAGTAAAAAACTGTTTTTCTTTTTAAAGGCACGCTATTGTGACACCAGATATGAGTGGCAAAGTACACTGGCAGAGGTTGGCAGAGTACACGCTGAAGGTCTGACACACCCGCTTCAAGTACACTGACTGCTATTAGCTTACAGTGGAAAACTGTTTTTCTTTTTAAAGGCACACTATTGTAACACCAGATATGAGTTGCAAAGTGTACTGGCAGAGGTTGGCAGAGTATACGCTGAAGGCCTGACACACCCGCTTGAAGGACACTGACTGCTATTAGCTTACAGTGAAAAACTGTTTTTCTTCTTAAAAGCACGCTATTGTGACACCAGATATGAGTGGCAAAGTACAACGGCAGAGGTTGGCAGAGTACACGCTGAAGGCCTGACACCCGCTTGAAGGACACTGACTGCTATTAGCTTACAGTGAAAAACTTTTTTTTCTTTTTAAAGGCACGCTATTGTGACACCAGATATGAATGGCAATGTGCACTTGCAGAGGTTGGCAGAGTACACGCTGGAGGCCTGACACACCCGCTTGAAGGACACTGACTGCTATTAGCTTACAGTGAAAAACTTTTTTTTCTTTTTAAAGGCACGCTATTGTGACACCAGATATGAATGGCAATGTACACTGGCAGAGGTTGGCAGAGTACACGCTGAAGGCCTGACACCCGCTTGAAGGACACTGACTGCTATTAGCTTACAGTGAAAAACTTTTTTTCTTTTTAAAGGCACGCTATTGTGACACCAGATATGAGTGGCAAAGTACACTGGCAGAGGTTGGCAGAGTACACGCTGAAGGCCTGACACACCCGCTTGAAAGAAACTGACTGCTATTAGCTTACAGTAAAAAACTGTTTTTCTTTTTAAAGGCACGCTATTGTAACACCAGATATGAGTTGCAAAGTGTACTGGCAGAGGTTGGCAGAGTATACGCTGAAGGCCTGACACACCCGCTTGAAGGACACTGACTGCTATTAGCTTACAGTGAAAAACTGTTTTTCTTTTTAAATGCACGCTATTGTGACACCAGATATGAGTGGCAAAGTACAACGGCAGAGGTTGGCAGAGTACACGCTGAAGGCCTGACACACCCGCTTGAAAGAAACTGACTGCTATTAGCTTACAGTAAAAAACTGTTTTTCTTTTTAAAGGCACGCTATTGTGACACCAGATATGAGTGGCAAAGTACACTGGCAGAGGTTGGCAGAGTACACGCTGAAGGTCTGACACACCCGCTTCAAGTACACTGACTGCTATTAGCTTACAGTGGAAAACTGTTTTTCTTTTTAAAGGCACACTATTGTAACACCAGATATGAGTTGCAAAGTGTACTGGCAGAGGTTGGCAGAGTATACGCTGAAGGCCTGACACACCCGCTTGAAGGACACTGACTGCTATTAGCTTACAGTGAAAAACTGTTTTTCTTCTTAAAAGCACGCTATTGTGACACCAGATATGAGTGGCAAAGTACAACGGCAGAGGTTGGCAGAGTACACGCTGAAGGCCTGACACCCGCTTGAAGGACACTGACTGCTATTAGCTTACAGTGAAAAACTTTTTTTTCTTTTTAAAGGCACGCTATTGTGACACCAGATATGAATGGCAATGTGCACTTGCAGAGGTTGGCAGAGTACACGCTGGAGGCCTGACACACCCGCTTGAAGGACACTGACTGCTATTAGCTTACAGTGAAAAACTTTTTTTTCTTTTTAAAGGCACGCTATTGTGACACCAGATATGAATGGCAATGTACACTGGCAGAGGTTGGCAGAGTACACGCTGAAGGCCTGACACCCGCTTGAAGGACACTGACTGCTATTAGCTTACAGTGAAAAACTTTTTTTCTTTTTAAAGGCACGCTATTGTGACACCAGATATGAGTGGCAAAGTACACTGGCAGAGGTTGGCAGAGTACACGCTGAAGGCCTGACACACCCGCTTGAAAGAAACTGACTGCTATTAGCTTACAGTAAAAAACTGTTTTTCTTTTTAAAGGCACGCTATTGTGACACCAGATATGAGTGGCAAAGTACACTGGCAGAGGTTGGCAGAGTACACGCTGAAGGTCTGACACACCCGCTTCAAGTACACTGACTGCTATTAGCTTACAGTGGAAAACTGTTTTTCTTTTTAAAGGCACACTATTGTAACACCAGATATGAGTTGCAAAGTGTACTGGCAGAGGTTGGCAGAGTATACGCTGAAGGCCTGACACACCCGCTTGAAGGACACTGACTGCTATTAGCTTACAGTGAAAAACTGTTTTTCTTCTTAAAAGCACGCTATTGTGACACCAGATATGAGTGGCAAAGTACAACGGCAGAGGTTGGCAGAGTACACGCTGAAGGCCTGACACCCGCTTGAAGGACACTGACTGCTATTAGCTTACAGTGAAAAACTTTTTTTTCTTTTTAAAGGCACGCTATTGTGACACCAGATATGAATGGCAATGTGCACTTGCAGAGGTTGGCAGAGTACACGCTGGAGGCCTGACACACCCGCTTGAAGGACACTGACTGCTATTAGCTTACAGTGAAAAACTTTTTTTTCTTTTTAAAGGCACGCTATTGTGACACCAGATATGAATGGCAATGTACACTGGCAGAGGTTGGCAGAGTACACGCTGAAGGCCTGACACCCGCTTGAAGGACACTGACTGCTATAAGCTTACAGTGAAAAACTTTTTTTCTTTTTAAAGGCACGCTATTGTGACACCAGATATGAGTGGCAAAGTACACTTGCAGAGGTTGGCAGAGTACACGCTGGAGGCCTGACACACCCGCTTGAAGGACACTGACTGCTATTAGCTTAGAGTGAAAAACTTTTTTTTCTTTTTAAAGGCACGCTATTGTGACACCAGATATGAATGGCAATGTACACTGGCAGAGGTTGGCAGAGTACACGCTGAATGCCTGACACCCGCTTGAAGGACACTGACTGCTATTAGCTTACAGTGAAAAACTTTTTTTCTTTTTAAAGGCACGCTATTGTGACACCAGATATGAGTGGCAAAGTACACTAGCAGAGGTTGGCAGAGTACACACTGAAGGCCTGAAACCCGCTTGAAGGACAATGACTGCTATTAGCTTAGAGTGAAAAAAGTTTTTCTTTTTAAAGGCACGCTATTGTGACACCAGATATGAGTGGCAAGGTGAACTGGCAGAGGTTGGCAGAGTACACGCTGAAGGCCTGACACACCCGCTTGAAGTACACTGACTGCTATTAGCTTACAGTGAAAAACTGTTTTTCTTTTTAAAGGCACGCTATTGTGAAGGACCCGCTTGAAGGACACTGACTGCTATTAGCTTACAGTGAAAAACTGTTTTTCTTCTTAAAAGCACGCTATTGTGACACCAGATATGAGTGGCAAAGTACAACGGCAGAGGTTGGCAGAGTACACGCTGAAGGCCTGACACCCGCTTGAAGGACACTGACTGCTATTAGCTTACAGTGATAAACAGTTTTTCTTTTTAAAGGCACGCTATTGTGATACCAGATATGAGTGGCAAAGTACACTGGCAGAGGTTGGCAGAGTACACGCTGAAGGCCTGACACACCCGCTTGAAGACAACTAACTGCTATTCAATCTATAACAGTGAAAAAAGTTTTTTGGTTTTAAATGCACGCTATTGTGACACCAGATATGAGTGGCAATGTGCACTTGCAGAGGTTGGCAGAGTACACGCTGAAGGCCTGACACAACCGCTTGAAGGAAACTGACTGCTATTAGCTTACAGTGAAAAACTTTTTTTCTTTTTAAAGGCACGCTATTGTGACACCAGATATGAGTGGCAAAGTGGACTGGCAAAGGTTGGCAGAGTACACGCTGAAGGCCTGACACACCCGCTTGAAGGAAACTGACTGCTATTAGCTTACAGTGAAAAGTCTTTTTTTCTTTTTAAAGGCACGCTATTGTGATACCAGATATGAGTGGCAAAGTACACTGGCAGAGGTTGGCAGAGTACACGCTGAAGGCCTGACACACCTGCTTGAAGACAACTAACTGCTATTCAATCTATAACAGTGAAAAAAGTTTTTTGGTTTTAAATGCACGCTATTGTGACACCAGATATGAGTGGCAATGTGCACTTGCAGAGGTTGGCAGAGTACACGCTGAAGGCCTGACACAACCGCTTGAAGGAAACTGACTGCTATTAGCTTACAGTGAAAAACTTTTTTTCTTTTTAAAGGCACGCTATTGTGACACCAGATATGAGTGGCAAAGTGGACTGGCAAAGGTTGGCAGAGTACACGCTGAAGGCCTGACACACCCGCTTGAAGGAAACTGACTGCTATTAGCTTACAGTGAAAAGTCTTTTTTTCTTTTTAAAGGCACGCTATTGTGACACCAGATATGAGTGGCAAAGTACACTGGCAGAGGTTGGCAGAGTACACGCTGAAGGCCTGACACCCGCTTGAAGGACACTGACTGCTATAAGCTTACAGTGAAAAACTTTTTTTTCTTTTTAAAGGCACGCTATTGTGACACAAGATATGAGTGGCAAAGTACAACGGCAGAGGTTGGCAGAGTACACGCTGAAGGCCTGACACACCCGCTTGAAGGACACTGACTGCTATTAGCTTACAGTTAAAAACTGTTTTTCTTTTTAAAGGCACGCTATTGTAACACCAGATATGAGTTGCAAAGTGTACTGGCAGAGGTTGGCAGAGTATACGCTGAAGGCCTGACACACCCGCTTGAAGGACACTGACTGCTATTAGCTTACAGTGAAAAACTGTTTTTCTTCTTAAAAGCACGCTATTGTGACACCAGATATGAGTGGCAAAGTACAACGGCAGAGGTTGGCAGAGTACACGCTGAAGGCCTGACACCCGCTTGAAGGACACTGACTGCTATTAGCTTACAGTGAAAAACTTTTTTTCTTTTTAAAGGCACGCTTTTGTGACACCAGATATGAATGGCAATGTGCACTTGCAGAGGTTGGCAGAGTACACGCTGGAGGCCTGACACACCCGCTTGAAGGACACTGACTGCTATTAGCTTACAGTGAAAAACTTTTTTTCTTTTTAAAGGCACGCTATTGTGACACCAGATATGAATGGCAATGTACACTGGCAGAGGTTGGCAGAGTACACGCTGAAGGCCTGACACCCGCTTGAAGGACACTGACTGCTATTAGCTTACAGTGAAAAACTTTTTTTCTTTTTAAAGGCACGCTATTGTGACACCAGATATGAGTGGCAAAGTACACTTGCAGAGGTTGGCAGAGTACACGCTGGAGGCCTGACACACCCGCTTGAAGGACACTGACTGCTATTAGCTTAGAGTGAAAAACTTTTTTTTCTTTTTAAAGGCACGCTATTGTGACACCAGATATGAATGGCAATGTACACTGGCAGAGGTTGGCAGAGTACACGCTGAAGGCCTGACACCCGCTTGAAGGACACTGACTGCTATTAGCTTACAGTGAAAAACTTTTTTTCTTTTTAAAGGCACGCTATTGTGACACCAGATATGAGTGGCAAAGTACACTAGCAGAGGTTGGCAGAGTACACACTGAAGGCCTGACACCCGCTTGAAGGACAATGACTGCTATTAGCTTAGAGTGAAAAAAGTTTTTCTTTTTAAAGGCACGCTATTGTGACACCAGATATGAGTGGCAAGGTGAACTGGCAGAGGTTGGCAGAGTACACGCTGAAGGCCTGACACACCCGCTTGAAGTACACTGACTGCTATTAGCTTACAGTGAAAAACTGTTTTTCTTTTTAAAGGCACGCTATTGTGAAGGACCCGCTTGAAGGACACTGACTGCTATTAGCTTACAGTGAAAAACTGTTTTTCTTCTTAAAAGCACGCTATTGTGACACCAGATATGAGTGGCAAAGTACAACGGCAGAGGTTGGCAGAGTACACGCTGAAGGCCTGACACCCGCTTGAAGGACACTGACTGCTATTAGCTTACAGTGATAAACAGTTTTTCTTTTTAAATGCACGCTATTGTGACACCAGATATGAGTGGCAATGTGCACTTGCAGAGGTTGGCAGAGTACACGCTGAAGGCCTGACACAACCGCTTGAAGGAAACTGACTGCTATTAGCTTACAGTGAAAAACTTTTTTTCTTTTTAAAGGCACGCTATTGTGACACCAGATATGAGTGGCAAAGTGGACTGGCAAAGGTTGGCAGAGTACACGCTGAAGGCCTGACACACCCGCTTGAAGGAAACTGACTGCTATTAGCTTACAGTGAAAAGTCTTTTTTTCTTTTTAAAGGCACGCTATTGTGATACCAGATATGAGTGGCAAAGTACACTGGCAGAGGTTGGCAGAGTACACGCTGAAGGCCTGACACACCTGCTTGAAGACAACTAACTGCTATTCAATCTATAACAGTGAAAAAAGTTTTTTGGTTTTAAATGCACGCTATTGTGACACCAGATATGAGTGGCAATGTGCACTTGCAGAGGTTGGCAGAGTACACGCTGAAGGCCTGACACAACCGCTTGAAGGAAACTGACTGCTATTAGCTTACAGTGAAAAACTTTTTTTCTTTTTAAAGGCACGCTATTGTGACACCAGATATGAGTGGCAAAGTGGACTGGCAAAGGTTGGCAGAGTACACGCTGAAGGCCTGACACACCCGCTTGAAGGAAACTGACTGCTATTAGCTTACAGTGAAAAGTCTTTTTTTCTTTTTAAAGGCACGCTATTGTGACACCAGATATGAGTGGCAAAGTACACTGGCAGAGGTTGGCAGAGTACACGCTGAAGGCCTGACACCCGCTTGAAGGACACTGACTGCTATAAGCTTACAGTGAAAAACTTTTTTTTCTTTTTAAAGGCACGCTATTGTGACACAAGATATGAGTGGCAAAGTACAACGGCAGAGGTTGGCAGAGTACACGCTGAAGGCCTGACACACCCGCTTGAAGGACACTGACTGCTATTAGCTTACAGTTAAAAACTGTTTTTCTTTTTAAAGGCACGCTATTGTAACACCAGATATGAGTTGCAAAGTGTACTGGCAGAGGTTGGCAGAGTATACGCTGAAGGCCTGACACACCCGCTTGAAGGACACTGACTGCTATTAGCTTACAGTGAAAAACTGTTTTTCTTCTTAAAAGCACGCTATTGTGACACCAGATATGAGTGGCAAAGTACAACGGCAGAGGTTGGCAGAGTACACGCTGAAGGCCTGACACCCGCTTGAAGGACACTGACTGCTATTAGCTTACAGTGAAAAACTTTTTTTTCTTTTTAAAGGCACGCTATTGTGACACCAGATATGAATGGCAATGTGCACTTGCAGAGGTTGGCAGAGTACACGCTGGAGGCCTGACACACCCGCTTGAAGGACACTGACTGCTATTAGCTTACAGTGAAAAACTTTTTTTTCTTTTTAAAGGCACGCTATTGTGACACCAGATATGAATGGCAATGTACACTGGCAGAGGTTGGCAGAGTACACGCTGAAGGCCTGACACCCGCTTGAAGGACACTGACTGCTATTAGCTTACAGTGAAAAACTTTTTTTCTTTTTAAAGGCACGCTATTGTGACACCAGATATGAGTGGCAAAGTACACTTGCAGAGGTTGGCAGAGTACACGCTGGAGGCCTGACACACCCGCTTGAAGGACACTGACTGCTATTAGCTTAGAGTGAAAAACTTTTTTTTCTTTTTAAAGGCACGCTATTGTGACACCAGATATGAATGGCAATGTACACTGGCAGAGGTTGGCAGAGTACACGCTGAAGGCCTGACACCCGCTTGAAGGACACTGACTGCTATTAGCTTACAGTGAAAAACTTTTTTTCTTTTTAAAGGCACGCTATTGTGACACCAGATATGAGTGGCAAAGTACACTAGCAGAGGTTGGCAGAGTACACACTGAAGGCCTGACACCCGCTTGAAGGACAATGACTGCTATTAGCTTAGAGTGAAAAAAGTTTTTCTTTTTAAAGGCACGCTATTGTGACACCAGATATGAGTGGCAAGGTGAACTGGCAGAGGTTGGCAGAGTACACGCTGAAGGCCTGACACACCCGCTTGAAGTACACTGACTGCTATTAGCTTACAGTGAAAAACTGTTTTTCTTTTTAAAGGCACGCTATTGTGAAGGACCCGCTTGAAGGACACTGACTGCTATTAGCTTACAGTGAAAAACTGTTTTTCTTCTTAAAAGCACGCTATTGTGACACCAGATATGAGTGGCAAAGTACAACGGCAGAGGTTGGCAGAGTACACGCTGAAGGCCTGACACCCGCTTGAAGGACACTGACTGCTATTAGCTTACAGTGATAAACAGTTTTTCTTTTTAAAGGCACGCTATTGTGATACCAGATATGAGTGGCAAAGTACACTGGCAGAGGTTGGCAGAGTACACGCTGAAGGCCTGACACACCCGCTTGAAGACAACTAACTGCTATTCAATCTATAACAGTGAAAAAAGTTTTTTGGTTTTAAATGCACGCTATTGTGACACCAGATATGAGTGGCAATGTGCACTTGCAGAGGTTGGCAGAGTACACGCTGAAGGCCTGACACAACCGCTTGAAGGAAACTGACTGCTATTAGCTTACAGTGAAAAACTTTTTTCTTTTTAAAGGCACGCTATTGTGACACCAGATATGAGTGGCAAAGTGGACTGGCAAAGGTTGGCAGAGTACACGCTGAAGGCCTGACACACCCGCTTGAAGGAAACTGACTGCTATTAGCTTACAGTGAAAAGTCTTTTTTTCTTTTTAAAGGCACGCTATTGTGACACCAGATATGAGTGGCAAAGTACACTGGCAGAGGTTGGCAGAGTACACGCTGAAGGCCTGACACCCGCTTGAAGGACACTGACTGCTATTAGCTTACAGTGAAAAACTGTTTTTTCTTTTTAAAGGCACGCTATTGTGACACAAGATATGAGTGGCAAAGTACAACGGCAGAGGTTGGCAGAGTACACGCTGAAGGCCTGACACACCCGCTTGAAGGACACTGACTGCTATTAGCTTACAGTTAAAAACTGTTTTTCTTTTTAAAGGCACGCTATTGTAACACCAGATATGAGTTGCAAAGTGTACTGGCAGAGGTTGGCAGAGTATACGCTGAAGGCCTGACACACCCGCTTGAAGGACACTGACTGCTATTAGCTTACAGTGAAAAACTGTTTTTCTTCTTAAAAGCACGCTATTGTGACACCAGATATGAGTGGCAAAGTACAACGGCAGAGGTTGGCAGAGTACACGCTGAAGGCCTGACACCCGCTTGAAGGACACTGACTGCTATTAGCTTACAGTGAAAAACTTTTTTTTCTTTTTAAAGGCACGCTATTGTGACACCAGATATGAATGGCAATGTGCACTTGCAGAGGTTGGCAGAGTACACGCTGGAGGCCTGACACACCCGCTTGAAGGACACTGACTGCTATTAGCTTACAGTGAAAAACTTTTTTTTCTTTTTAAAGGCACGCTATTGTGACACCAGATATGAATGGCAATGTACACTGGCAGAGGTTGGCAGAGTACACGCTGAAGGCCTGACACCCGCTTGAAGGACACTGACTGCTATTAGCTTACAGTGAAAAACTTTTTTTCTTTTTAAAGGCACGCTATTGTGACACCAGATATGAGTGGCAAAGTACACTTGCAGAGGTTGGCAGAGTACACGCTGGAGGCCTGACACACCCGCTTGAAGGACACTGACTGCTATTAGCTTAGAGTGAAAAACTTTTTTTTCTTTTTAAAGGCACGCTATTGTGACACCAGATATGAATGGCAATGTACACTGGCAGAGGTTGGCAGAGTACACGCTGAAGGCCTGACACCCGCTTGAAGGACACTGACTGCTATTAGCTTACAGTGAAAAACTTTTTTTCTTTTTAAAGGCACGCTATTGTGACACCAGATATGAGTGGCAAAGTACACTAGCAGAGGTTGGCAGAGTACACACTGAAGGCCTGACACCTGCTTGAAGGACAATGACTGCTATTAGCTTAGAGTGAAAAAAGTTTTTCTTTTTAAAGGCACGCTATTGTGACACCAGATATGAGTGGCAAGGTGAACTGGCAGAGGTTGGCAGAGTACACGCTGAAGGCCTGACACACCCGCTTGAAGTACACTGACTGCTATTAGCTTACAGTGAAAAACTGTTTTTCTTTTTAAAGGCACGCTATTGTGAAGGACCCGCTTGAAGGACAATGACTGCTATTAGCTTACAGTGAAAAACTGTTTTTCTTCTTAAAAGCACGCTATTGTGACACCAGATATGAGTGGCAAAGTACAACGGCAGAGGTTGGCAGAGTACACGCTGAAGGCCTGACACCCGCTTGAAGGACACTGACTGCTATTAGCTTACAGTGATAAACAGTTTTTCTTTTTAAAGGCACGCTATTGTGATACCAGATATGAGTGGCAAAGTACACTGGCAGAGGTTGGCAGAGTACACGCTGAAGGCCTGACACACCCGCTTGAAGACAACTAACTGCTATTCAATCTATAACAGTGAAAAAAGTTTTTTGGTTTTAAATGCACGCTATTGTGACACCAGATATGAGTGGCAATGTGCACTTGCAGAGGTTGGCAGAGTACACGCTGAAGGCCTGACACAACCGCTTGAAGGAAACTGACTGCTATTAGCTTACAGTGAAAAACTTTTTTTCTTTTTAAAGGCACGCTATTGTGACACCAGATATGAGTGGCAAAGTGGACTGGCAAAGGTTGGCAGAGTACACGCTGAAGGCCTGACACACCCGCTTGAAGGAAACTGACTGCTATTAGCTTACAGTGAAAAGTCTTTTTTTCTTTTTAAAGGCACGCTATTGTGACACCAGATATGAGTGGCAAAGTACACTGGCAGAGGTTGGCAGAGTACACGCTGAAGGCCTGACACCCGCTTGAAGGACACTGACTGCTATTAGCTTACAGTGAAAAACTTTTTTTTCTTTTTAAAGGCACGCTATTGTGACACCAGATATGAGTTGCAAAGTGTACTGGCAGAGGTTGGCAGAGTATACGCTGAAGGCCTGACACACCCGCTTGAAGGACACTGACTGCTATTAGCTTACAGTGAAAAACTGTTTTTCTTTTTAAAAGCACGCTATTGTGACACCAGATATGAGTGGCAAAGTACAACGGCAGAGGTTGGCAGAGTACACGCTGAAGGCCTGACACCCGCTTGAAGGACACTGACTGCTATTAGCTTACAGTGAAAAACTTTTTTTCTTTTTAAAGTCACGCTATTGTGACAACAGATATGAGTGGCAAAGTGGACTGGCAGAGGTTGGCAGAGTACATGCTGAATGCCTGACACACCCGCTTGAAGCACACTGACTGCTGTTAGCTTACAGTGAAAAACTGTTTTTCTTTTTAAATGCACGCTATTGTGACACCAGATATGAGTGGCAAAGTACAACGGCAGAGGTTGGCAGAGTACACGCTGAAGGCCTGACACACCCGCTTGAAAGAAACTGACTGCTATTAGCTTACAGTGAAAAACGTTTTTTCTTTTTAAAGGCACGCTATTGTGACACCAGATATGAGTGGCAAAGTGGACTGGCAAAGGATGGCAGAGTACACGCTGAAGGCCTGACACACCCGCTTGAAGGACACTGACTGCTATTAGCTTACAGTAAAAAACTGTTTTTCTTTTTAAAGGCACGCTATTGTGACACCAGATATGAGTGGCAAAGTACACTGGCAGAGGTTGGCAGAGTACACGCTGAAGGTCTGACACACCCGCTTCAAGTACACTGACTGCTATTAGCTTACAGTGGAAAACTGTTTTTCTTTTTAAAGGCACACTATTGTAACACCAGATATGAGTTGCAAAGTGTACTGGCAGAGGTTGGCAGAGTATACGCTGAAGGCCTGACACACCCGCTTGAAGGACACTGACTGCTATTAGCTTAAAGTGAAAAACTGTTTTTCTTCTTAAAAGCACGCTATTGTGACACCAGATATGAGTGGCAAAGTACAACGGCAGAGGTTGGCAGAGTACACGCTGAAGGCCTGACACCCGCTTGAAGGACACTGACTGCTATTAGCTTACAGTGAAAAACGTTTTTCTTTTTAAAGGCACGCTATTGTGACACCAGATATGAGTGGCAAAGTACACTAGCAGAGGTTGGCAGAGTACACACTGAAGGCCTGACACCCGCTTGAAGGACAATGACTGCTATTAGCTTACAGTGAAAAAAGTTTTTCTTTTTAAAGGCACGCTATTGTGACACCAGATATGAGTGGCAAGGTGAACTGGCAGAGGTTGGCAGAGTACACGCTGAAGGCCTGACACACCCGCTTGAAGTACACTGACTGCTATTAGCTTACAGTGAAAAACTGTTTTTCTTCTTAAAAGCACGCTATTGTGACACCAGATATGAGTGGCAAAGTACAACGGCAGAGGTTGGCAGAGTACACGCTGAAGGCCTGACACCCGCTTGAAGGACACTGACTGCTATTAGCTTACAGTGATAAACAGTTTTTCTTTTTAAAGGCACGCTATTGTGATACCAGATATGAGTGGCAAAGTACACTGGCAGAGGTTGGCAGAGTACACGCTGAAGGCCTGACACACCCGCTTGAAGACAACTAACTGCTATTCAATCTATAACAGTGAAAAAAGTTTTTTGGTTTTAAATGCACGCTATTGTGACACCAGATATGAGTGGCAATGTGCACTTGCAGAGGTTGGCAGAGTACACGCTGAAGGCCTGACACAACCGCTTGAAGGAAACTGACTGCTATTAGCTTACAGTGAAAAACTTTTTTCTTTTTAAAGGCACGCTATTGTGACACCAGATATGAGTGGCAAAGTGGACTGGCAAAGGTTGGCAGAGTACACGCTGAAGGCCTGACACACCCGCTTGAAGGAAACTGACTGCTATTAGCTTACAGTGAAAAGTCTTTTTTTCTTTTTAAAGGCACGCTATTGTGACACCAGATATGAGTGGCAAAGTACACTGGCAGAGGTTGGCAGAGTACACGCTGAAGGCCTGACACCCGCTTGAAGGACACTGACTGCTATTAGCTTACAGTGAAAAACTTTTTTTTCTTTTTAAAGGCACGCTATTGTGACACAAGATATGAGTGGCAAAGTACAACGGCAGAGGTTGGCAGAGTACACGCTGAAGGCCTGACACACCCGCTTGAAGGACACTGACTGCTATTAGCTTACAGTTAAAAACTGTTTTTCTTTTTAAAGGCACGCTATTGTAACACCAGATATGAGTTGCAAAGTGTACTGGCAGAGGTTGGCAGAGTATACGCTGAAGGCCTGACACACCCGCTTGAAGGACACTGACTGCTATTAGCTTACAGTGAAAAACTGTTTTTCTTCTTAAAAGCACGCTATTGTGACACCAGATATGAGTGGCAAAGTACAACGGCAGAGGTTGGCAGAGTACACGCTGAAGGCCTGACACCCGCTTGAAGGACACTGACTGCTATTAGCTTACAGTGAAAAACTTTTTTTTCTTTTTAAAGGCACGCTATTGTGACACCAGATATGAATGGCAATGTGCACTTGCAGAGGTTGGCAGAGTACACGCTGGAGGCCTGACACACCCGCTTGAAGGACACTGACTGCTATTAGCTTACAGTGAAAAACTTTTTTTTCTTTTTAAAGGCACGCTATTGTGACACCAGATATGAATGGCAATGTACACTGGCAGAGGTTGGCAGAGTACACGCTGAAGGCCTGACACCCGCTTGAAGGACACTGACTGCTATTAGCTTACAGTGAAAAACTTTTTTTCTTTTTAAAGGCACGCTATTGTGACACCAGATATGAGTGGCAAAGTACACTTGCAGAGGTTGGCAGAGTACACGCTGGAGGCCTGACACACCCGCTTGAAGGACACTGACTGCTATTAGCTTAGAGTGAAAAACTTTTTTTTCTTTTTAAAGGCACGCTATTGTGACACCAGATATGAATGGCAATGTACACTGGCAGAGGTTGGCAGAGTACACGCTGAAGGCCTGACACCCGCTTGAAGGACACTGACTGCTATTAGCTTACAGTGAAAAACTTTTTTTCTTTTTAAAGGCACGCTATTGTGACACCAGATATGAGTGGCAAAGTACACTAGCAGAGGTTGGCAGAGTACACACTGAAGGCCTGACACCCGCTTGAAGGACAATGACTGCTATTAGCTTAGAGTGAAAAAAGTTTTTCTTTTTAAAGGCACGCTATTGTGACACCAGATATGAGTGGCAAGGTGAACTGGCAGAGGTTGGCAGAGTACACGCTGAAGGCCTGACACACCCGCTTGAAGTACACTGACTGCTATTAGCTTACAGTGAAAAACTGTTTTTCTTCTTAAAAGCACGCTATTGTGACACCAGATATGAGTGGCAAAGTACAACGGCAGAGGTTGGCAGAGTACACGCTGAAGGCCTGACACCCGCTTGAAGGACACTGACTGCTATTAGCTTACAGTGATAAACAGTTTTTCTTTTTAAAGGCACGCTATTGTGATACCAGATATGAGTGGCAAAGTACACTGGCAGAGGTTGGCAGAGTACACGCTGAAGGCCTGACACACCCGCTTGAAGACAACTAACTGCTATTCAATCTATAACAGTGAAAAAAGTTTTTTGGTTTTAAATGCACGCTATTGTGACACCAGATATGAGTGGCAATGTGCACTTGCAGAGGTTGGCAGAGTACACGCTGAAGGCCTGACACAACCGCTTGAAGGAAACTGACTGCTATTAGCTTACAGTGAAAAACTTTTTTTCTTTTTAAAGGCACGCTATTGTGACACCAGATATGAGTGGCAAAGTGGACTGGCAAAGGTTGGCAGAGTACACGCTGAAGGCCTGACACACCCGCTTGAAGGAAACTGACTGCTATTAGCTTACAGTGAAAAGTCTTTTTTTCTTTTTAAAGGCACGCTATTGTGACACCAGATATGAGTGGCAAAGTACACTGGCAGAGGTTGGCAGAGTACACGCTGAAGGCCTGACACCCGCTTGAAGGACACTGACTGCTATTAGCTTACAGTGAAAAACTTTTTTTTCTTTTTAAAGGCACGCTATTGTGACACCAGATATGAGTTGCAAAGTGTACTGGCAGAGGTTGGCAGAGTATACGCTGAAGGCCTGACACACCCGCTTGAAGGACACTGACTGCTATTAGCTTACAGTGAAAAACTGTTTTTCTTTTTAAAAGCACGCTATTGTGACACCAGATATGAGTGGCAAAGTACAACGGCAGAGGTTGGCAGAGTACACGCTGAAGGCCTGACACCTGCTTGAAGGACACTGACTGCTATTAGCTTACAGTGAAAAACTTTTTTTCTTTTTAAAGTCACGCTATTGTGACAACAGATATGAGTGGCAAAGTGGACTGGCAGAGGTTGGCAGAGTACATGCTGAATGCCTGACACACCCGCTTGAAGCACACTGACTGCTGTTAGCTTACAGTGAAAAACTGTTTTTCTTTTTAAATGCACGCTATTGTGACACCAGATATGAGTGGCAAAGTACAACGGCAGAGGTTGGCAGAGTACACGCTGAAGGCCTGACACACCCGCTTGAAAGAAACTGACTGCTATTAGCTTACAGTGAAAAACGTTTTTTCTTTTTAAAGGCACGCTATTGTGACACCAGATATGAGTGGCAAAGTGGACTGGCAAAGGATGGCAGAGTACACGCTGAAGGCCTGACACACCCGCTTGAAGGACACTGACTGCTATTAGCTTACAGTAAAAAACTGTTTTTCTTTTTAAAGGCACGCTATTGTGACACCAGATATGAGTGGCAAAGTACACTGGCAGAGGTTGGCAGAGTACACGCTGAAGGTCTGACACACCCGCTTCAAGTACACTGACTGCTATTAGCTTACAGTGGAAAACTGTTTTTCTTTTTAAAGGCACACTATTGTAACACCAGATATGAGTTGCAAAGTGTACTGGCAGAGGTTGGCAGAGTATACGCTGAAGGCCTGACACACCCGCTTGAAGGACACTGACTGCTATTAGCTTAAAGTGAAAAACTGTTTTTCTTCTTAAAAGCACGCTATTGTGACACCAGATATGAGTGGCAAAGTACAACGGCAGAGGTTGGCAGAGTACACGCTGAAGGCCTGACACCCGCTTGAAGGACACTGACTGCTATTAGCTTACAGTGAAAAACGTTTTTCTTTTTAAAGGCACGCTATTGTGACACCAGATATGAGTGGCAAAGTACACTAGCAGAGGTTGGCAGAGTACACACTGAAGGCCTGACACCCGCTTGAAGGACAATGACTGCTATTAGCTTACAGTGAAAAAAGTTTTTCTTTTTAAAGGCACGCTATTGTGACACCAGATATGAGTGGCAAGGTGAACTGGCAGAGGTTGGCAGAGTACACGCCGAAGGCCTGACACACCTGATTTAAGACAGCTAACTGCTATTCAATCTATAACAGTGAAAAAAGTTTTTTCTTTTTAAAGGCATGCTATTGTGACACCAGATATGAGTGGCAAAGTGGACTGGCAGAGGTTGGCAGAGTACACGCTGAAGGCCTGACACACCCGCTTGAAGGACACTGACTGCTATTAGCTTACAGTGAAAAACGTTTTTATTTTTAAAGGCACGCTATTGTGACACCAGATATGAGTGGCAAAGTACACTGGCAGAGGTTTGCAGAGTACACGCTGAAGGCCTGACACACCCACTTGAAGACAACTAACTGCTATTCAATCTATAACAGTGAAAAAAGTTTTTGGGTTTTAAATGCACGCTATTGTGACACCAGATATGAGTGGCAATGTGCACTTGCAGAGGTTGGCAGAGTACACGCTGGAGGCCTGACACACCCGCTTGAAGGACACTGACTGCTATTAGCTTACAGTGAAAAACTTTTTTTCTTTTTAAAGGCACGCTATTGTGACACCAGATATGAATGGCAATGTACACTGGCAGAGGTTGGCAGAGTACACGCTGAAGGCCTGACACCCGCTTGAAGGACACTGACTGCTATTAGCTTACAGTGAAAAGTCTTTTTTTCTTTTTAAAGGCACGCTATTGTGACACCAGATATGAGTGGCAAAGTACACTGGCAGAGGTTGGCAGAGTACACGCTGAAGGCCTGACACCCGCTTGAAGGACACTGACTGCTATTAGCTTACAGTGAAAAACTTTTTTTTCTTTTTAAAGGCACGCTATTGTGACACAAGATATGAGTGGCAAAGTACACTGGCAGAGGTTGGCAGAGTACACGCTGAAGGTCTGACACACCCGCTTCAAGTACACTGACTGCTATTAGCTTACAGTGGAAAACTGTTTTTCTTTTTAAAGGCACACTATTGTAACACCAGATATGAGTTGCAAAGTGTACTGGCAGAGGTTGGCAGAGTATACGCTGAAGGCCTGACACACCCGCTTGAAGGACACTGACTGCTATTAGCTTAAAGTGAAAAACTGTTTTTCTTCTTAAAAGCACGCTATTGTGACACCAGATATGAGTGGCAAAGTACAACGGCAGAGGTTGGCAGAGTACACGCTGAAGGCCTGACACCCGCTTGAAGGACACTGACTGCTATTAGCTTACAGTGAAAAACGTTTTTCTTTTTAAAGGCACGCTATTGTGACACCAGATATGAGTGGCAAAGTACACTAGCAGAGGTTGGCAGAGTACACACTGAAGGCCTGACACCCGCTTGAAGGACAATGACTGCTATTAGCTTACAGTGAAAAAAGTTTTTCTTTTTAAAGGCACGCTATTGTGACACCAGATATGAGTGGCAAGGTGAACTGGCAGAGGTTGGCAGAGTACACGCCGAAGGCCTGACACACCTGATTTAAGACAGCTAACTGCTATTCAATCTATAACAGTGAAAAAAGTTTTTTCTTTTTAAAGGCATGCTATTGTGACACCAGATATGAGTGGCAAAGTGGACTGGCAGAGGTTGGCAGAGTACACGCTGAAGGCCTGACACACCCGCTTGAAGGACACTGACTGCTATTAGCTTACAGTGAAAAACGTTTTTATTTTTAAAGGCACGCTATTGTGACACCAGATATGAGTGGCAAAGTACACTGGCAGAGGTTTGCAGAGTACACGCTGAAGGCCTGACACACCCACTTGAAGACAACTAACTGCTATTCAATCTATAACAGTGAAAAAAGTTTTTGGGTTTTAAATGCACGCTATTGTGACACCAGATATGAGTGGCAATGTGCACTTGCAGAGGTTGGCAGAGTACACGCTGGAGGCCTGACACACCCGCTTGAAGGACACTGACTGCTATTAGCTTACAGTGAAAAACTTTTTTTCTTTTTAAAGGCACGCTATTGTGACACCAGATATGAATGGCAATGTGCACTTGCAGAGGTTGGCAGAGTACACGCTGAAGGCCTGACACCCGCTTGAAGGACACTGACTGCTATTAGCTTACAGTGAAAAGTCTTTTTTTCTTTTTAAAGGCACGCTATTGTGACACCAGATATGAGTGGCAAAGTACACTGGCAGAGGTTGGCAGAGTACACGCTGAAGGCCTGACACCCGCTTGAAGGACACTGACTGCTATTAGCTTACAGTGAAAAACTTTTTTTTCTTTTTAAAGGCACGCTATTGTGACACAAGATATGAGTGGCAAAGTACAACGGCAGAGGTTGGCAGAGTACACGCTGAAGGCCTGACACACCCGCTTGAAGGACACTGACTGCTATTAGCTTACAGTTAAAAACTGTTTTTCTTTTTAAAGGCACGCTATTGTAACACCAGATATGAGTTGCAAAGTGTACTGGCAGAGGTTGGCAGAGTATACGCTGAAGGCCTGACACACCCGCTTGAAGGACACTGACTGCTATTAGCTTACAGTGAAAAACTGTTTTTCTTCTTAAAAGCACGCTATTGTGACACCAGATATGAGTGGCAAAGTACAACGGCAGAGGTTGGCAGAGTACACGCTGAAGGCCTGACACCCGCTTGAAGGACACTGACTGCTATTAGCTTACAGTGAAAAACTTTTTTTTCTTTTTAAAGGCACGCTATTGTGACACCAGATATGAATGGCAATGTGCACTTGCAGAGGTTGGCAGAGTACACGCTGGAGGCCTGACACACCCGCTTGAAGGACACTGACTGCTATTAGCTTACAGTGAAAAACTTTTTTTTCTTTTTAAAGGCACGCTATTGTGACACCAGATATGAATGGCAATGTACACTGGCAGAGGTTGGCAGAGTACACGCTGAAGGCCTGACACCCGCTTGAAGGACACTGACTGCTATTAGCTTACAGTGAAAAACTTTTTTTCTTTTTAAAGGCACGCTATTGTGACACCAGATATGAGTGGCAAAGTACACTTGCAGAGGTTGGCAGAGTACACGCTGGAGGCCTGACACACCCGCTTGAAGGACACTGACTGCTATTAGCTTAGAGTGAAAAACTTTTTTTTCTTTTTAAAGGCACGCTATTGTGACACCAGATATGAATGGCAATGTACACTGGCAGAGGTTGGCAGAGTACACGCTGAAGGCCTGACACCCGCTTGAAGGACACTGACTGCTATTAGCTTACAGTGAAAAACTTTTTTTCTTTTTAAAGGCACGCTATTGTGACACCAGATATGAGTGGCAAAGTACACTAGCAGAGGTTGGCAGAGTACACACTGAAGGCCTGACACCCGCTTGAAGGACAATGACTGCTATTAGCTTAGAGTGAAAAAAGTTTTTCTTTTTAAAGGCACGCTATTGTGACACCAGATATGAGTGGCAAGGTGAACTGGCAGAGGTTGGCAGAGTACACGCTGAAGGCCTGACACACCCGCTTGAAGTACACTGACTGCTATTAGCTTACAGTGAAAAACTGTTTTTCTTTTTAAAGGCACGCTATTGTGAAGGACCCGCTTGAAGGACAATGACTGCTATTAGCTTACAGTGAAAAACTGTTTTTCTTCTTAAAAGCACGCTATTGTGACACCAGATATGAGTGGCAAAGTACAACGGCAGAGGTTGGCAGAGTACACGCTGAAGGCCTGACACCCGCTTGAAGGACACTGACTGCTATTAGCTTACAGTGATAAACAGTTTTTCTTTTTAAAGGCACGCTATTGTGATACCAGATATGAGTGGCAAAGTACACTGGCAGAGGTTGGCAGAGTACACGCTGAAGGCCTGACACACCCGCTTGAAGACAACTAACTGCTATTCAATCTATAACAGTGAAAAAAGTTTTTTGGTTTTAAATGCACGCTATTGTGACACCAGATATGAGTGGCAATGTGCACTTGCAGAGGTTGGCAGAGTACACGCTGAAGGCCTGACACAACCGCTTGAAGGAAACTGACTGCTATTAGCTTACAGTGAAAAACTTTTTTTCTTTTTAAAGGCACGCTATTGTGACACCAGATATGAGTGGCAAAGTGGACTGGCAAAGGTTGGCAGAGTACACGCTGAAGGCCTGACACACCCGCTTGAAGGAAACTGACTGCTATTAGCTTACAGTGAAAAGTCTTTTTTTCTTTTTAAAGGCACGCTATTGTGACACCAGATATGAGTGGCAAAGTACACTGGCAGAGGTTGGCAGAGTACACGCTGAAGGCCTGACACCCGCTTGAAGGACACTGACTGCTATTAGCTTACAGTGAAAAACTTTTTTTTCTTTTTAAAGGCACGCTATTGTGACACCAGATATGAGTTGCAAAGTGTACTGGCAGAGGTTGGCAGAGTATACGCTGAAGGCCTGACACACCCGCTTGAAGGACACTGACTGCTATTAGCTTACAGTGAAAAACTGTTTTTCTTTTTAAAAGCACGCTATTGTGACACCAGATATGAGTGGCAAAGTACAACGGCAGAGGTTGGCAGAGTACACGCTGAAGGCCTGACACCCGCTTGAAGGACACTGACTGCTATTAGCTTACAGTGAAAAACTTTTTTTTCTTTTTAAAGGCACGCTATTGTGACACCAGATATGAGTTGCAAAGTGTACTGGCAGAGGTTGGCAGAGTATACGCTGAAGGCCTGACACACCCGCTTGAAGGACACTGACTGCTATTAGCTTACAGTGAAAAACTGTTTTTCTTTTTAAAAGCACGCTATTGTGACACCAGATATGAGTGGCAAAGTACAACGGCAGAGGTTGGCAGAGTACACGCTGAAGGCCTGACACCCGCTTGAAGGACACTGACTGCTATTAGCTTACAGTGAAAAACTTTTTTTCTTTTTAAAGTCACGCTATTGTGACAACAGATATGAGTGGCAAAGTGGACTGGCAGAGGTTGGCAGAGTACATGCTGAATGCCTGACACACCCGCTTGAAGCACACTGACTGCTGTTAGCTTACAGTGAAAAACTGTTTTTCTTTTTAAATGCACGCTATTGTGACACCAGATATGAGTGGCAAAGTACAACGGCAGAGGTTGGCAGAGTACACGCTGAAGGCCTGACACACCCGCTTGAAAGAAACTGACTGCTATTAGCTTACAGTGAAAAACGTTTTTTCTTTTTAAAGGCACGCTATTGTGACACCAGATATGAGTGGCAAAGTGGACTGGCAAAGGATGGCAGAGTACACGCTGAAGGCCTGACACACCCGCTTGAAGGACACTGACTGCTATTAGCTTACAGTAAAAAACTGTTTTTCTTTTTAAAGGCACGCTATTGTGACACCAGATATGAGTGGCAAAGTACACTGGCAGAGGTTGGCAGAGTACACGCTGAAGGTCTGACACACCCGCTTCAAGTACACTGACTGCTATTAGCTTACAGTGGAAAACTGTTTTTCTTTTTAAAGGCACACTATTGTAACACCAGATATGAGTTGCAAAGTGTACTGGCAGAGGTTGGCAGAGTATACGCTGAAGGCCTGACACACCCGCTTGAAGGACACTGACTGCTATTAGCTTAAAGTGAAAAACTGTTTTTCTTCTTAAAAGCACGCTATTGTGACACCAGATATGAGTGGCAAAGTACAACGGCAGAGGTTGGCAGAGTACACGCTGAAGGCCTGACACCCGCTTGAAGGACACTGACTGCTATTAGCTTACAGTGAAAAACGTTTTTCTTTTTAAAGGCACGCTATTGTGACACCAGATATGAGTGGCAAAGTACACTAGCAGAGGTTGGCAGAGTACACACTGAAGGCCTGACACCCGCTTGAAGGACAATGACTGCTATTAGCTTACAGTGAAAAAAGTTTTTCTTTTTAAAGGCACGCTATTGTGACACCAGATATGAGTGGCAAGGTGAACTGGCAGAGGTTGGCAGAGTACACGCCGAAGGCCTGACACACCTGATTTAAGACAGCTAACTGCTATTCAATCTATAACAGTGAAAAAAGTTTTTTCTTTTTAAAGGCATGCTATTGTGACACCAGATATGAGTGGCAAAGTGGACTGGCAGAGGTTGGCAGAGTACACGCTGAAGGCCTGACACACCCGCTTGAAGGACACTGACTGCTATTAGCTTACAGTGAAAAACGTTTTTATTTTTAAAGGCACGCTATTGTGACACCAGATATGAGTGGCAAAGTACACTGGCAGAGGTTTGCAGAGTACACGCTGAAGGCCTGACACACCCACTTGAAGACAACTAACTGCTATTCAATCTATAACAGTGAAAAAAGTTTTTGGGTTTTAAATGCACGCTATTGTGACACCAGATATGAGTGGCAATGTGCACTTGCAGAGGTTGGCAGAGTACACGCTGGAGGCCTGACACACCCGCTTGAAGGACACTGACTGCTATTAGCTTACAGTGAAAAACTTTTTTTCTTTTTAAAGGCACGCTATTGTGACACCAGATATGAATGGCAATGTACACTGGCAGAGGTTGGCAGAGTACACGCTGAAGGCCTGACACCCGCTTGAAGGACACTGACTGCTATTAGCTTACAGTGAAAAACTTTTTTTCTTTTTAAAGGCACGCTATTGTGACACCAGATATGAGTGGCAAAGTACACTAGCAGAGGTTGGCAGAGTACACACTGAAGGCCTGACACCCGCTTGAAGGACAATGACTGCTATTAGCTTACAGTGAAAAAAGTTTTTCTTTTCAAAGGCACGCTATTGTGACACCAGATATGAGTGGCAAGGTGAACTGGCAGAGGTTGGCAGAGTACACGCTGAAGGCCTGACACACCCGCTTGAAGTACACTGACTGCTATTAGCTTACAGTGAAAAACTGCTTTTCTTTTTAAAGGCACGCTATTGTGAAGGACCCGCTTGAAGGACACTGACTGCTATTAGCTTACAGTGAAAAACTGTTTTTCTTCTTAAAAGCACGCTATTGTGACACCAGATATGAGTGGCAAAGTACAACGGCAGAGGTTGGCAGAGTACACGCTGAAGGCCTGACACCCGCTTGAAGGACACTGACTGCTATTAGCTTACAGTGATAAACAGTTTTTCTTTTTAAAGGCACGCTATTGTGATACCAGATATGAGTGGCAAAGTATACTGGCAGAGGTTGGCAGAGTACACGCTGAAGGCCTGACACACCCGCTTGAAGACAACTAACTGCTATTCAATCTATAACAGTGAAAAAAGTTTTTTGGTTTTAAATGCACGCTATTGTGACACCAGATATGAGTGGCAATGTGCACTTGCAGAGGTTGGCAGAGTACACGCTGAAGGCCTGACACAACCGCTTGAAGGAAACTGACTGCTATTAGCTTACAGTGAAAAGTCTTTTTTTCTTTTTAAAGGCACGCTATTGTGACACCAGATATGAGTGGCAAAGTACACTGGCAGAGGTTGGCAGAGTACACGCTGAAGGCCTGACACCCGCTTGAAGGACACTGACTGCTATTAGCTTACAGTGAAAAACTTTTTTTTCTTTTTAAAGGCACGCTATTGTGACACCAGATATGAGTGGCAAAGTACAACGGCAGAGGTTGGCAGAGTACACGCTGAAGGCCTGACACACCCGCTTGAAGGACACTGACTGCTATTAGCTTACAGTTAAAAACTGTTTTTCTTTTTAAAGGCACGCTATTGTAACACCAGATATGAGTTGCAAAGTGTACTGGCAGAGGTTGGCAGAGTATACGCTGAAGGCCTGACACACCCGCTTGAAGGACACTGACTGCTATTAGCTTACAGTGAAAAACTGTTTTTCTTTTTAAAAGCACGCTATTGTGACACCAGATATGAGTGGCAAAGTACAACGGCAGAGGTTGGCAGAGTACACGCTGAAGGCCTGACACCCGCTTGAAGGACACTGACTGCTATTAGCTTACAGTGAAAAACTTTTTTTCTTTTTAAAGTCACGCTATTGTGACAACAGATATGAGTGGCAAAGTGGACTGGCAGAGGTTGGCAGAGTACATGCTGAATGGCTGACACACCCGCTTGAAGCACACTGACTGCTGTTAGCTTACAGTGAAAAACTGTTTTTCTTTTTAAAGGCACGCTATTGTGACACCAGATATGAGTTGCAAAGTGTACTGGCAGAGGTTGGCAGAGTACACGCTGAAGGCCTGACACCCGCTTGAAGGACACTGACTGCTATTAGCTTACAGAAAACTGTTTTTCTTTTTAAAGGCACGCTATTGTAACACCAGATATGAGTTGCAAAGTGTACTGGCAGAGGTTGGCAGAGTATACGCTGAAGGCCTGACACACCCGCTTGAAGGACACTGACTGCTATTAGCTTACAGTGAAAAACTGTTTTTCTTTTTAAATGCACGCTATTGTGACACCAGATATGAGTTGCAAAGTACAACGGCAGAGGTTGGCAGAGTACACGCTGAAGGCCTGACACACCCGCTTGAAAGAAACTGACTGCTATTAGCTTACAGTGAAAAACTTTTTTTCTTTTTAAAGGCACGCTATTGTGACACCAGATATGAGTGGCAAAGTGGACTGGCAAAGGATGGCAGAGTACACGCTGAAGGCCTGACACACCCGCTTGAAGGACACTGACTGCTATTAGCTTACAGTAAAAAACTGTTTTTCTTTTTAAAGGCACGCTATTGTGACACCAGATATGAGTGGCAAAGTACACTGGCAGAGGTTGGCAGAGTACACGCTGAAGGTCTGACACACCCGCTTCAAGTACACTGACTGCTATTAGCTTACAGTGGAAAACTGTTTTTCTTTTTAAAGGCACACTATTGTAACACCAGATATGAGTTGCAAAGTGTACTGGCAGAGGTTGGCAGAGTATACGCTGAAGGCCTGACACACCCGCTTGAAGGACACTGACTGCTATTAGCTTACAGTGAAAAACTGTTTTTCTTCTTAAAAGCACGCTATTGTGACACCAGATATGAGTGGCAAAGTACAACGGCAGAGGTTGGCAGAGTACACGCTGAAGGCCTGACACCCGCTTGAAGGACACTGACTGCTATTAGCTTACAGTGAAAAACTTTTTTCTTTTTAAAGGCACACTATTGTGACACCAGATATGAGTGGCAAAGTGGACTGGCAGAGGTTGACAGAGTACACGCTGAAGGCCTGACACACCCGCTTGAAGCACACTGACTGCTATTAGCTTACAGTGAAAAACTGTTTTTCTTTTTAAAGGCACGCTATTGTGACACCAGATATGAGTGGCAAAGTACACTGGCAGAGGTTGGCAGAGTACACGCCGAAGGCCTGACACACCTGATTTAAGACAGCTAACTGCTATTCAATCTATAACAGTGAAAAAAGTTTTTTCTTTTTAAAGGCATGCTATTGTGACACCAGATATGAGTGGCAAAGTGGACTGGCAGATGTTGGCAGAGTACACGCTGAAGGCCTGACACACCCGCTTGAAGGACACTGACTGCTATTAGCTTACAGTGAAAAACGTTTTTCTTTTTAAAGGCACGCTATTGTGACACCAGATATGAGTGGCAAAGTACACTGGCAGAGGTTGGCAGAGTACACGCTGAAGGCCTGACACACCCACTTGAAGACAACTAACTGCTATTCAATCTATAACAGTGAAAAAAGTTTTTGGGTTTTAAATGCACGCTATTGTGACACCAGATATGAGTGGCAATGTGCACTTGCAGAGGTTGGCAGAGTACACGCTGGAGGCCTGACACACCCGCTTGAAGGACACTGACTGCTATTAGCTTACAGTGAAAACCTTTTTTTCTTTTTAAAGGCACGCTATTGTGACACCAGATATGAATGGCAATGTACACTGGCAGAGGTTGGCAGAGTACACGCTGAAGGCCTGACACCCGCTTGAAGGACACTGACTGCTATTAGCTTACAGTGAAAAACTTTTTTTCTTTTTAAAGGCACGCTATTGTGACACCAGATATGAGTGGCAAAGTACACTAGCAGAGGTTGGCAGAGTACACGCTGAAGGCCTGACACACCCACTTGAAGTACACTGACTGCTATTAGCTTACAGTGAAAAACTGTTTTTCTTTTTAAAAGCACGCTATTGTGACACCAGATATGAGTGGCAAAGTGGACTGGCAAAGGATGGCAGAGTACACGCTGAAGGCCTGACACACCCGCTTGAAGAACACTGACTGCTATTAGCTTACAGTAAAAAACTGTTTTTCTTTTTAAAGGCACGCTATTGTGACACCAGATATGAGTGGCAAAGTACACTGGCAGAGGTTGGCAGAGTACACGCTGAAGGCCTGACACACCCACTTGAAGACAACTAACTGCTATTCAATCTATAACAGTGAAAAAAGTTTTTGGGTTTTAAATGCACGCTATTGTGACACCAGATATGAGTGGCAATGTGCACTTGCAGAGGTTGGCAGAGTACACGCTGGAGGCCTGACACACCCGCTTGAAGGACACTGACTGCTATTAGCTTACAGTGAAAACCTTTTTTTCTTTTTAAAGGCACGCTATTGTGACACCAGATATGAATGGCAATGTACACTGGCAGAGGTTGGCAGAGTACACGCTGAAGGCCTGACACCCGCTTGAAGGACACTGACTGCTATTAGCTTACAGTGAAAAACTTTTTTTCTTTTTAAAGGCACGCTATTGTGACACCAGATATGAGTGGCAAAGTACACTAGCAGAGGTTGGCAGAGTACACGCTGAAGGCCTGACACACCCACTTGAAGTACACTGACTGCTATTAGCTTACAGTGAAAAACTGTTTTTCTTTTTAAAAGCACGCTATTGTGACACCAGATATGAGTGGCAAAGTGGACTGGCAAAGGATGGCAGAGTACACGCTGAAGGCCTGACACACCCGCTTGAAGAACACTGACTGCTATTAGCTTACAGTAAAAAACTGTTTTTCTTTTTAAAGGCACGCTATTGTGACACCAGATATGAGTGGCAAAGTACACTGGCAGAGGTTGGCAGAGTACACGCTGAAGGTCTGACACACCCGCTTCAAGTACACTGACTGCTATTAGCTTACAGTGTAAAACTGTTTTTCTTTTTAAAGGCACACTATTGTAACACCAGATATGAGTTGCAAAGTGCACTGGCAGAGGTTGGCAGAGTACACGCTGGAGGCCTGACACACCCGCTTGAAGGACACTGACTGCTATTAGCTTACAGTGAAAAACGTTTTTTCTTTTTAAAGGCACGCTATTGTGACACCAGATATGAATGGCAATGTACACTGGCAGAGGTTGGCAGAGTACACGCTGAAGGCCTGACACCCGCTTGAAGGACACTGACTGCTATTAGCTTACAGTGAAAAACTTTTTTTCTTTTTAACGGCACGCTATTGTGACACCAGATATGAGTGGCAAAGTACACTAGCAGAGGTTGGCAGAGTACACGCTGAAGGCCTGACACACCCACTTGAAGTACACTGACTGCAATTAGCTTACAGTGAAAAACTGTTTTTCTTTTTAAAGGCACGCTATTGTAACACCAGATATGAGTTGCAAAGTGTACTGGCAGAGGTTGGCAGAGTATACGATGAAGGCCTGACACACCCGCTTGAAGGACACTGACTGCTATTAGCTTACAGTGAAAAACTTTTTTTTCTTTTTAAAGGCACGCTATTGTGACACAAGATATGAGTGGCAAAGTACAACGGCAGAGGTTGGCAGAGTACACGCTGAAGGCCTGACACACCCGCTTGAAGGACACTGACTGCTATTAGCTTACAGTTAAAAACTGTTTTTCTTTTTAAAGGCACGCTATTGTAACACCAGATATGAGTTGCAAAGTGTACTGGCAGAGGTTGGCAGAGTACACGCTGAAGGCCTGACACACCCGCTTGAAGGACACTGACTGCTATTAGCTTACAGTGAAAAACTGTTTTTCTTTTTAAAAGCACGCTATTGTGACACCAGATATGAGTGGCAAAGTACAACGGCAGAGGTTGGCAGAGTACACGCTGAAGGCCTGACACCCGCTTGAAGGACACTGACTGCTATTAGCTTACAGTGAAAAACTTTTTTTCTTTTTAAAGTCACGCTATTGTGACAACAGATATGAGTGGCAAAGTGGACTGGCAGAGGTTGGCAGAGTACATGCTGAATGCCTGACACACCCGCTTGAAGCACACTGACTGCTGTTAGCTTACAGTGAAAAACTGTTTTTCTTTTTAAATGCACGCTATTGTGACACCAGATATGAGTGGCAAAGTACAACGGCAGAGGTTGGCAGAGTACACGCTGAAGGCCTGACACCCGCTTGAAGGACACTGACTGCTATTAGCTTACAGTGAAAAACGTTTTTCTTTTTAAAGGCACGCTATTGTGACACCAGATATGAGTGGCAAAGTACACTAGCAGAGGTTGGCAGAGTACACACTGAAGGCCTGACACCCGCTTGAAGGACAATGACTGCTATTAGCTTACAGTGAAAAAAGTTTTTCTTTTTAAAGGCACGCTATTGTGACACCAGATATGAGTGGCAAAGTACACTGGCAGAGGTTTGCAGAGTACACGCTGAAGGCCTGACACACCCACTTGAAGACAACTAACTGCTATTCAATCTATAACAGTGAAAAAAGTTTTTGGGTTTTAAATGCACGCTATTGTGACACCAGATATGAGTGGCAATGTGCACTTGCAGAGGTTGGCAGAGTACACGCTGGAGGCCTGACACACCCGCTTGAAGGACACTGACTGCTATTAGCTTACAGTGAAAAACTTTTTTTCTTTTTAAAGGCACGCTATTGTGACACCAGATATGAATGGCAATGTACACTGGCAGAGGTTGGCAGAGTACACGCTGAAGGCCTGACACCCGCTTGAAGGACACTGACTGCTATTAGCTTACAGTGAAAAACTTTTTTTCTTTTTAAAGGCACGCTATTGTGACACCAGATATGAGTGGCAAAGTACACTAGCAGAGGTTGGCAGAGTACACACTGAAGGCCTGACACCCGCTTGAAGGACAATGACTGCTATTAGCTTACAGTGAAAAAAGTTTTTCTTTTTAAAGGCACGCTATTGTGACACCAGATATGAGTGGCAAGGTGAACTGGCAGAGGTTGGCAGAGTACACGCTGAAGGCCTGACACACCCGCTTGAAGTACACTGACTGCTATTAGCTTACAGTGAAAAACTGTTTTTCTTTTTAAAGGCACGCTATTGTGAAGGACCCGCTTGAAGGACACTGACTGCTATTAGCTTACAGTGAAAAACTGTTTTTCTTCTTAAAAGCACGCTATTGTGACACCAGATATGAGTGGCAAAGTACAACGGCAGAGGTTGGCAGAGTACACGCTGAAGGCCTGACACCCGCTTGAAGGACACTGACTGCTATTAGCTTACAGTGATAAACAGTTTTTCTTTTTAAAGGCACGCTATTGTGATACCAGATATGAGTGGCAAAGTACACTGGCAGAGGTTGGCAGAGTACACGCTGAAGGCCTGACACACCCGCTTGAAGACAACTAACTGCTATTCAATCTATAACAGTGAAAAAAGTTTTTTGGTTTTAAATGCACGCTATTGTGACACCAGATATGAGTGGCAATGTGCACTTGCAGAGGTTGGCAGAGTACACGCTGAAGGCCTGACACAACCGCTTGAAGGAAACTGACTGCTATTAGCTTACAGTGAAAAACTGTTTTTCTTTTTAAAGGCACGCTATTGTGACACCAGATATGAGTGGCAAAGTGGACTGGCAAAGGTTGGCAGAGTACACGCTGAAGGCCTGACACACCCGCTTGAAGGAAACTGACTGCTATTAGCTTACAGTGAAAAGTATTTTTTTCTTTTTAAAGGCACGCTATTGTGACACCAGATATGAGTGGCAAAGTACACTGGCAGAGGTTGGCAGAGTACACGCTGAAGGCCTGACACCCGCTTGAAGGACACTGACTGCTATTAGCTTACAGTGAAAAACTTTTTTTTCTTTTTAAAGGCACGCTATTGTGACACAAGATATGAGTGGCAAAGTACAACGGCAGAGGTTGGCAGAGTACACGCTGAAGGCCTGACACACCCGCTTGAAGGACACTGACTGCTATTAGCTTACAGTTAAAAACTGTTTTTCTTTTTAAAGGCACGCTATTGTAACACCAGATATGAGTTGCAAAGTGTACTGGCAGAGGTTGGCAGAGTATACGCTGAAGGCCTGACACACCCGCTTGAAGGACACTGACTGCTATTAGCTTACAGTGAAAAACTGTTTTTCTTTTTAAAAGCACGCTATTGTGACACCAGATATGAGTGGCAAAGTACAACGGCAGAGGTTGGCAGAGTACACGCTGAAGGCCTGACACCCGCTTGAAGGACACTGACTGCTATTAGCTTACAGTGAAAAACTTTTTTTCTTTTTAAAGTCACGCTATTGTGACAACAGATATGAGTGGCAAAGTGGACTGGCAGAGGTTGGCAGAGTACATGCTGAATGCCTGACACACCCGCTTGAAGCACACTGACTGCTGTTAGCTTACAGTGAAAAACTGTTTTTCTTTTTAAAGGCACGCTATTGTGACACCAGATATGAGTTGCAAAGTGTACTGGCAGAGGTTGGCAGAGTACACGCTGAAGGCCTGACACCCGCTTGAAGGACACTGACTGCTATTAGCTTACAGAAAACTGTTTTTCTTTTTAAAGGCACGCTATTGTAACACCAGATATGAGTTGCAAAGTGTACTGGCAGAGGTTGGCAGAGTATACGCTGAAGGCCTGACACACCCGCTTGAAGGACACTGACTGCTATTAGCTTACAGTGAAAAACTGTTTTTCTTTTTAAATGCACGCTATTGTGACACCAGATATGAGTGGCAAAGTACAACGGCAGAGGTTGGCAGAGTACACGCTGAAGGCCTTACACACCCGCTTGAAAGAAACTGACTGCTATTAGCTTACAGTGAAAAACTTTTTTTCTTTTTAAAGGCACGCTATTGTGACACCAGATATGAGTGGCAAAGTGGACTGGCAAAGGATGGCAGAGTACACGCTGAAGGCCTGACACACCCGCTTGAAGGACACTGACTGCTATTAGCTTACAGTAAAAAACTGTTTTTCTTTTTAAAGGCACGCTATTGTGACACCAGATATGAGTGGCAAAGTACACTGGCAGAGGTTGGCAGAGTACACGCTGAAGGTCTGACACACCCGCTTCAAGTACACTGACTGCTATTAGCTTACAGTGGAAAACTGTTTTTCTTTTTAAAGGCACACTATTGTAACACCAGATATGAGTGGCAAAGTGTACTGGCAGAGGTTGGCAGAGTATACGCTGAAGGCCTGACACACCCGCTTGAAGGACACTGACTGCTATTAGCTTACAGTGAAAAACTGTTTTTCTTCTTAAAAGCACGCTATTGTGACACCAGATATGAGTGGCAAAGTACAACGGCAGAGGTTGGCAGAGTACACGCTGAAGGCCTGACACCCGCTTGAAGGACACTGACTGCTATTAGCTTACAGTGAAAAACTTTTTTCTTTTTAAAGGCACACTATTGTGACACCAGATATGAGTGGCAAAGTGGACTGGCAGAGGTTGACAGAGTACACGCTGAAGGCCTGACACACCCGCTTGAAGCACACTGACTGCTATTAGCTTACAGTGAAAAACTGTTTTTCTTTTTAAAGGCACGCTATTGTGACACCAGATATGAGTGGCAAAGTACACTGGCAGAGGTTGGCAGAGTACACGCCGAAGGCCTGACACACCTGATTTAAGACAGCTAACTGCTATTCAATCTATAACAGTGAAAAAAGTTTTTTCTTTTTAAAGGCATGCTATTGTGACACCAGATATGAGTGGCAAAGTGGACTGGCAGAGGTTGGCAGAGTACACGCTGAAGGCCTGACACACCCGCTTGAAGGACACTGACTGCTATTAGCTTACAGTGAAAAACGTTTTTCTTTTTAAAGGCACGCTATTGTGACACCAGATATGAGTGGCAAAGTACACTGGCAGAGGTTGGCAGAGTACACGCTGAAGGCCTGACACACCCACTTGAAGACAACTAACTGCTATTCAATCTATAACAGTGAAAAAAGTTTTTGGGTTTTAAATGCACGCTATTGTGACACCAGATATGAGTGGCAATGTGCACTTGCAGAGGTTGGCAGAGTACACGCTGGAGGCCTGACACACCCGCTTGAAGGACACTGACTGCTATTAGCTTACAGTGAAAACCTTTTTTTCTTTTTAAAGGCACGCTATTGTGACACCAGATATGAATGGCAATGTACACTGGCAGAGGTTGGCAGAGTACACGCTGAAGGCCTGACACACCCGCTTCAAGTACACTGACTGCTATTAGCTTACAGTGTAAAACTGTTTTTCTTTTTAAAGGCACACTATTGTAACACCAGATATGAGTTGCAAAGTGTACTGGCAGAGGTTGGCAGAGTACACGCTGGAGGCCTGACACACCCGCTTGAAGGACACTGACTGCTATTAGCTTACAGTGAAAAACTTTTTTTCTTTTTAAAGGCACGCTATTGTGACACCAGATATGAATGGCAATGTACACTGGCAGAGGTTGGCAGAGTACACGCTGAAGGCCTGACACCCGCTTGAAGGACACTGACTGCTATTAGCTTACAGTGAAAAACTTTTTTTCTTTTTAACGGCACGCTATTGTGACACCAGATATGAGTGGCAAAGTACACTAGCAGAGGTTGGCAGAGTACACGCTGAAGGCCTGACACACCCACTTGAAGTACACTGACTGCTATTAGCTTACAGTGAAAAACTGTTTTTCTTTTTAAAGGCACGCTATTGTAACACCAGATATGAGTTGCAAAGTGTACTGGCAGAGGTTGGCAGAGTATACGCTGAAGGCCTGACACACCCGCTTGAAGGACACTGACTGCTATTAGCTTACAGTGAAAAACTGTTTTTCTTTTTAAAAGCACGCTATTGTGACACCAGATATGAGTGGCAAAGTACAACGGCAGAGGTTGGCAGAGTACACGCTGAAGGCCTGACACCCGCTTGAAGGACACTGACTGCTATTAGCTTACAGTGAAAAACTTTTTTTCTTTTTAAAGGCACGCTATTGTGACAACAGATATGAGTGGCAAAGTGGATTGGCAGAGGTTGGCAGAGTACATGCTGAATGCCTGACACACCCGCTTGAAGCACACTGACTGCTATTAGCTTACAGTGAAAAACTGTTTTTCTTTTTAAAGGCACGCTATTGTGACACCAGATATGAGTTGCAAAGTGTACTGGCAGAGGTTGGCAGAGTACACGCTAGAGGCCTGACACACCTGCTTTAAGACAGCTAACTGCTATTCAATCTATAACAGTGAAAAAGTTTTTTGGTTTTAAATGCACGCTATTGTGACGCCAGATATGAGTGCCAATGTGCACTTGCAGAGGTTGGCAGAGTACACGCTGAAGGCCTGACACACCCGCATGAAGGACACTGACTGCTATTAGCTTACAGTGAAAAACTTTTTTCTTTTTAAAGGCACGCTATTGTGACACCAGATATGAGTGGCAAAGTACACTGGAAGAGGTTGGCAGAGTACACGCTGAAGGCCTGACACCCGCTTGAAGGACACTGACTGCTATTAGCTTACAGTGATAAACTGTTTTTCTTTTTAAAGGCACGCTATTGTGATACCAGTTATGAGTGGCAAAGTACACTGGCAGAGGTTGGCAGAGTACACGCTGAAGGCCTGACACACCCGCTTGAAGACAACTAACTGCTATTCAATCTATAACAGTGAAAAAAGTTTTTTGGTTTTAAATGCACGCTATTGTGACACCAGATATGAGTGGCAATGTGCAGTTGCAGAGGTTGGCAGAGTACACGCTGAAGGCCTGACACACCCGCTTGAAGGAAACTGACTGCTATTAGCTTACAGTGAAAAACTTTTTTTCTTTTTAAAGGCACGCTATTGTGACACCAGATATGAGTGGCAAAGTGGACTGGCAAAGGATGGCAGAGTACACGCTGAAGGCCTGACACACCCTCTTGAAGGACACTGACTGCTATTAGCTTACAGTAAAAAACTGCTTTTCTTTTTAAAGGCACGCTATTGTGACACCAGATATGAGTGGCAAAGTACACTGGCAGAGGTTGGCAGAGTATACGCTGAAGGCCTGACACACCCGCTTGAAGGACACTGACTGCTATTAGCTTACAGTGAAAAACAGTTTTTCTTCTTAAAAGCACGCTATTGTGACACCAGATATGAGTGGCAAAGTACAACGGCAGAGGTTGGCAGAGTACACGCTGAAGGCCTGACACCCGCTTGAAGGACACTGACTGCTATTAGCTTACAGTGAAAAACGTTTTTCTTTTTAAAGGCACGCTATTGTAACACCAGATATGAGTGGCAAAGTGGACTGGCAGAGGTTGGCAGAGTACACGCTGAAGGCCTGACACACCCGCTTGAAGCACACTGACTGCTATTAGCTTACAGTGAAAAACTGTTTTTCTTTTTAAAGGCACGCTATTGTGACACCAGATATGAGTGGCAAAGTACACTGGCAAAGGTTGGCAGAGTACACGCCGAAGGCCTGACACACCTGATTTAAGACAACTAACTGCTATTCAATCTATAACAGTGAAAAAAGTTTTTGGGTTTTAAATGCACGCTATTGTGACACCAGATATGAGTTGCAATGTGCACTTGCAGAGGTTGGCAGAGTACACGCTGGAGGCCTGACACACCCGCTTGAAGGACACTGACTGCTATTAGCTTACAGTGAAAAACTTTTTTTCTTTTTAAAGGCACGCTATTGTGACACCAGATATGAATGGCAATGTACACTGGCAGAGGATGGCAGAGTACACGCTGAAGGCCTGACACCCGCTTGAAGGACAATGACTGCTATTAGCTTACAGTGAAAAAAGTTTTTTAATGTTAAAGGCACGCTATTGTGACACCAGATATGAGTGGCAAGGTGAACTGGCAGAGGTTGGCAGAGTACACGCTGAAGGCCTGACACACCCGCTTGAAGTACACTGACTGCAATTAGCTTACAGTGAAAAACTGTTTTTCTTTTTAAAGGCACGCTATTGTGACACCAGATATGAGTGGCAAAGTACACTGGCAGAGGTTGGCAGAGTACACGCTGAAGGCCTGACACACCCGCTTGAAGGACACTGACTGCTATTAGCTTACAGTGAAAAACTGTTTTTCTTTTTAAAGGCACGCTATTGTGACACCAGATATGAGTGGCAAAGTACACTAGCAGAGGTTGGCAGAGTACACGCTGAAGGCCTGACACCCGCTTGAAGGACAATGACTGCTATTAGCTTACAGTGAAAAAAGTTTTTTCTTTTTAAAGGCACGCTATTGTGACACCAGATATGAGTGGCAAGGTGAACTGGCAGAGGTTGGCAGAGTACACGCTGAAGGCCTGACACACCCGCTTGAAGTACACTGACTGCTATTAGCTTACAGTGAAAAACTGTTTTTCTTTTTAAAGGCACGCTATTGTGACACCAGATATGAGTGGCAAAGTACACTGGCAGAGGTTGGCAGAGTACACGCTGAAGGCCTGACACACCCACTTGAAGACAACTAACTGCTATTCAATCTATAACAGTGAAAAAAGTTTTTGGGTTTTAAATGCACGCTATTGTGACACCAGATATGAGTGGCAATGTGCACTTGCAGAGGTTGGCAGAGGACACGCTGGAGGCCTGACACACCCGCTTGAAGGACACTGACTGCTATTAGCTTACAGTGAAAAACTTTTTTTCTTTTTAAAGGCACGCTATTGTGACACCAGATATGAATGGCAATGTACACTGGCAGAGGTTGGCAGAGTACACGCTGAAGGCCTGACACCCGCTTGAAGGACACTGACTGCTATTAGCTTACAGTGAAAAACTTTTTTCTTTTTAAAGGCACGCTATTGTGACACCAGATATGAGTGGCAAAGTACACTAGCAGAGGTTGGCAGAGTACACGCTGAAGGCCTGACACCCGCTTGAAGGAAACTGACTGCTATTAGCTTACAGTGAAAAACTTTTTTTCTTTTTAAAGGCACGCTATTGTGACACCAGATATGAGTGGCAAAGTGGACTGGCAAAGGATGGCAGAGTACACGCTGAAGGCCTGACACACCCGCTTGAAGGACACTGACTGCTATTAGCTTACAGTAAAAAACTGCTTTTCTTTTTAAAGGCACGCTATTGTGACACCAGATATGAGTGGCAAAGTACACTGGCAGAGGTTGGCAGAGTATACGCTGAAGGCCTGACACACCCACTTGAAGGACACTGACTGCTATTAGCTTACAGTGAAAAACAGTTTTTCTTCTTAAAAGCACGCTATTGTGACACCAGATATGAGTGGCAAAGTACAACGGCAGAGGTTGGCAGAGTACACGCTGAAGGCCTGACACCCGCTTGAAGGACACTGACTGCTATTAGCTTACAGTGAAAAACGTTTTTCTTTTTAAAGGCACGCTATTGTAACACCAGATATGAGTGGCAAAGTGGACTGGCAGAGGTTGGCAGAGTACACGCTGAAGGCCTGACACACCCGCTTGAAGCACACTGACTGCTATTAGCTTACAGTGAAAAACAGTTTTTCTTTTTAAAGGCACGCTATTGTGACACCAGATATGAGTGGCAAATTACACTGGCAAAGGTTGGCAGAGTACACGCCGAAGGCCTGACACACCTGATTTAAGACAGCTAACTGCTATTCAATCTATAACAGTGAAAAAAGTTTTTGGGTTTTAAATGCACGCTATTGTGACACCAGATATGAGTTGCAATGTGCACTTGCAGAGGTTGGCAGAGTACACGCTGGAGGCCTGACACACCCGCTTGAAGGACAATGACTGCTATTAGCTTACAGTGAAAAAAAGTTTTTTCTTTTTAAAGGCACGCTATTGTGACACCAGATATGAGTGGCAAGGTGAACTGGCAGAGGTTGGCAGAGTACACGCTGAAGGCCTGAAACACCCGCTTGAAGTACACTGACTGCAATTAGCTTACAGTGAAAAACTGTTTTTCTTTTTAAAGGCACGCTATTGTGACACCAGATATGAGTGGCAAAGTACACTGTGTCACGACACTCCTTAGTCGACATGCCCTCGTGCAGTACTCGCACTCACCACTCTTTCTGTTTGGCACTGTTTCTCATTTCCTTTCGTTAGGCACTACACCTGGCCCTTGTTTAGCACCTATATATTCTGGTTTCTCCCCTCACTCCCGGTCAGATCATTATCCTCTATCCTTGACCCTGTACCTGCTGTTTCCTGGCTCCCGTGATTCTGGCTCCTGTCTCCTGTGTCTTGTTTCCTGTGTATCCTGAGTATCCTGTGTATCCTGAGTATCCTGATCCGGTGTTCCGATGTCCTTATGGTCCTGTGTTCTTGTCTCTGCCTGGTCCTGTGTCCTGTGCCTCCTGTTCCAGTGTTCGCCTGCAGTGTTCCTGCCTAGACTCCTTCTCCAGTGATTCTGACCTTGCTGCATTATTTCTGTGTGACCTGCTTAGGACTTTGCCCCTTGATGTTCATTTTGTACTTGGTGGCTGCACTCACCTGACTAAGCCTTTACCTTTGCCTAGGACTATCGTGGACTCTGCCTGCTCTATTGTATATATTGGGTTATTGTATATATTTATATATTTGTGGCATTGTCATGTTTTGTATATATTATATATCTATATCCTTTTGGTTTGCCTTAATACATTTTCTTTATTACTCCATTTATCGTGTCCTAGAATTATTTCTCTGCTAAGTTGGTTCCCACACTTAAAGGGACAGTGCTGTTGCAGGGCAGCACCCCTTCATGTCATGACACACTGGCAGAGGTTGGCAGAGTACACGCTGAAGGCCTGACACACCCGCTTGAAGGACACTGACTGCTATTAGCTTACAGTGAAAAACTGTTTTTCTTTTTAAAGGCACGCTATTGTGACACCAGATATGAGTGGCAAAGTACACTAGCAGAGGTTGGCAGAGTACACGCTGAAGGCCTGACACACCCGCTTGAAGTACACTGACTGCTATTAGCTTACAGTGAAAAACTGTTTTTCTTTTTAAAGGCACGCTATTGTGACACCAGATATGAGTGGCAAAGTACACTGGCAGAGGTTGGCAGAGTACACGCTGAAGGCCTGACACACCCACTTGAAGACAACTAACTGCTATTCAATCTATAACAGTGAAAAAAGTTTTTGGGTTTTAAATGCCCGCTATTGTGACACCAGATATGAGTGGCAATGTGCACTTGCAGAGGTTGGCAGAGTACACGCTGGAGGCCTGACACACCCGCTTGAAGGACACTGACTGCTATTAGCTTACAGTGAAAAACTTTTTTTCTTTTTAAAGGCACGCTATTGTGACACCAGATATGAATGGCAATGTACACTGGCAGAGGTTGGCAGAGTACACGCTGAAGGCCTGACACCCGCTTGAAGGACACTGACTGCTATTAGCTTACAGTGAAAAACTTTTTTCTTTTTAAAGGCACGCTATTGTGACACCAGATATGAGTGGCAAAGTACACTAGCAGAGGTTGGCAGAGTACACGCTGAAGGCCTGACATCCGCTTGAAGGACAATGACTGCTATTAGCTTACAGTGAAAATCTGTTTTTCTTTTTAAAGGCACGCTATTGTGACACCAGATATGAGTGGCAAGGTGAACTGGCAGAGGTTGGCAGAGTACACGCTGAAGGCCTGACACACCCGCTTGAAGTACACTGACTGCTATTAGCTTACAGTGAAAATCTGTTTTTCTTTTTAAAGGCACGCTATTGTGACACCAGATATGAGTGGCAAAGTACACTGGCAGAGGTTGGCAGAGTACACGCTGAAGGCCTGACACACCTGCTTCAAGACAGCTAACTGCTATTCAATCTATAACAGTGAAAAAAGTTTTTTCTTTTTAAAGGCACGCTATTGTGACACCAGATATGAGTGGCAAGGTGGACTGGCAGAGGTTGGCAGAGTACACGCTGAAGGCCTGACACACCCGCTTGAAGTACACTGACTGCTATTAGCTTACAGTGAAAAACTGTTTTTCTTTTTAAAGGCACGCTATTGTGACACCAGATATGAGTGGCAAAGTACACTGGCAGAGGTTGGCAGAGTACACGCTGAAGGCCTGACACACCCGCTTGAAGGACACTGACTGCTATTAGCTTACAGTGAAAAACTGTTTTCTTTTTAAAGGCACGCTATTGTGACACCAGATATGAATGGCAATGTACACTGGCAGAGGTTGGCAGAGTACACGCTGAAGGCCTGACACCCGCTTGAAGGACACTGACTGCTATTAGCTTACAGTGAAAAACTTTTTTTCTTTTTAAAGGCACGCTATTGTGACACCAGATATGAGTGGCAAAGTACACTAGCAGAGGTTGGCAGAGTACACACTGAAGGCCTGACACCCGCTTGAAGGACAATGACTGCTATTAGCTTACAGTGAAAAAAGTTTTTCTTTTTAAAGGCACGCTATTGTGACACCAGATATGAGTGGCAAGGTGAACTGGCAGAGGTTGGCAGAGTACACGCTGAAGGCCTGACACACCCGCTTGAAGTACACTGACTGCTATTAGCTTACAGTGAAACTGTTTTTCTTTTTAAAGGCACGCTATTGTGAAGGACCCGCTTGAAGGACACTGACTGCTATTAGCTTACAGTGAAAAACTGTTTTTCTTCTTAAAAGCACGCTATTGTGACACCAGATATGAGTGGCAAAGTACAACGGCAGAGGTTGGCAGAGTACACGCTGAAGGCCTGACACCCGCTTGAAGGACACTGACTGCTATTAGCTTACAGTGATAAACAGTTTTTCTTTTTAAAGGCACGCTATTGTGATACCAGATATGAGTGGCAAAGTACACTGGCAGAGGTTGGCAGAGTACACGCTGAAGGCCTGACACACCCGCTTGAAGACAACTAACTGCTATTCAATCTATAACAGTGAAAAAAGTTTTTTGGTTTTAAATGCACGCCATTGTGACACCAGATATGAGTGGCAATGTGCACTTGCAGAGGTTGGCAGAGTACACGCTGAAGGCCTGACACAACCGCTTGAAGGAAACTGACTGCTATTAGCTTACAGTGAAAAACTTTTTTTCTTTTTAAAGGCACGCTATTGTGACACCAGATATGAGTGGCAAAGTGGACTGGCAAAGGTTGGCAGAGTACACGCTGAAGGCCTGACACACCCGCTTGAAGGAAACTGACTGCTATTAGCTTACAGTGAAAAGTATTTTTTTCTTTTTAAAGGCACGCTATTGTGACACCAGATATGAGTGGCAAAGTACACTGGCAGAGGTTGGCAGAGTACACGCTGAAGGCCTGACACCCGCTTGAAGGACACTGACTGCTATTAGCTTACAGTGAAAAACTTTTTTTCTTTTTAAAGGCACGCTATTGTGACACAAGATATGAGTGGCAAAGTACAACGGCAGAGGTTGGCAGAGTACACGCTATGTAACTATACCCACAGAATGTTTTATGTACACTTTTTAGATATACTATGTACTACGTTTTTTTCATTGAATGATATTATTTCCATTTATGATGTTGTGAAAATAAATTTTAAAGTTTTTTACTGAAAACAACGGATTGTCTTTGAAGCTAAAGCACTAGGGGTTACTTATCTCTAACATTACAGATTCTTACAAGTTACTTAGTGTCTGAGCAGTAGTTAACATAGTTAACTAATAGATCATTTTTTGGTGTTTGTTCGGTATTACACAGATTCAGTATAACAGACAGTATCTCGGTTCAGCTGAACGCATAAACACATTGTTGCTGATATTATCATATACTGTTATATCTAATTGCCCCAGCTTGTATTCAATACATGGATTTAATATAAGTTTATTTAATTTCTTATTGTTTATTTGTTGTTTCCCCTTTTTGGATAGAAGATCTCCTGGTACGTTTAGGGTTAATTCCCCTTATTCAAAGTTTTAACATAGATTTTTTAGTTAGTGGATTCTCGCTGACACACACACTGACATACACTCATTAACAGACACTGGCACACAAAAAAATAATACTGTATGCCATACACTGGCACGTAATCACTAATGCATACATACTCACTGACATACACACATATATACACACTCAGACCCAAACACACTGGCACACACACACACACGCTCATTAACATACACTGACACAAATTGATCCATGCTGACACACACACACATTGTTCCATACTGACACACACAGTGAACCATACTGACACACACGCAGTAATCCATACTGACATACACAAACACACACACACAAACACACAGTGATCCATATTGAAACACACACAGTGATCCATACTGATACACACACACAGTAAACCATACTGACACACATATTGATCTATACTGACATACACACAGTGAACCATACTGACACACACACAGTGATCCATACTGATACACAAAGTGATCTATACTGACACACACACAGTGGTCTATACGGACTCACAGTGATCCATACTGACACACACAGTGACTTTACTGACACACACACATTGATCCATGCTGACACACACACAGTGATCTATACTGACACACACACAGTGATTTATACTGACACACAGTGATTTATACTGACACACACACAGTGACCCATACTGACACACACACAGTAAACCATACTGACACACACATTGATCTATACTGGCACACACATACTAAATTATAGTGACACACACAGTGATCTACAGTAACACACATACACAGTTATCCAAATTCAGGGCTGGACTGGGACCAGAAAGAAACCCTGGAAATATTTTTCCAGCCCTCTAATTCATTGTGTCACATAGTATGTGTAACAACCCCCTACCATGTTGCCTGGGAACCTCTACCTTTTGTTTGTTTTGCCATCATCCACATTGCCTGTACCTGAAGGATAAAGACTATGTCTGGCCCTTTAACTGTTTTGTACAAAGGATTGGTACATTTGATATGGCACTTCGGATACAGCCGAAGTGCCGAAGTAGTCGAAGTGGCCGCCATTAGACAATCAAACACGTGGCGGCGGCCATTTTAATCCAGTCGAACGCGGTCAGCGGTGTGTGCCGTCAAATCCCTGGAACGGAAATCGGCCACACATTTGAACGAACACCGCTGACCTGTACCTTCCCCTACCCTTCGACACTGCAGCTGGAGACTAAGTCCCGTTCGAAGATTCGAATGCACGTTCGAATGGGACTTTGTTATTTTGGTGTAAAATAGACCTCCATTAGACTGAACACCGCTGAAAAGCAACCCCGGTTCCACTTCGACAGAAGTCGAAGTGTGTTCGACGATTCGAACGCCGCCTTCGGATGGGACTTTGTTATTTTTCAGGGCAGAAATAGACCGACCGCACAGCCTGAATCTGTGGAACTGTTTTGGGCATGCAAACAGGCGTGCAGTCGGTCCAAAAATACTTTTTAATATTTCTGGAACCCCTGAACGGATTTTCACGAATTTTTTAAATGTTTTTCCCCAAGTTGCGTTGTTCATAAAAATACAAGTTTTATTCCTGTATGATGAAAAATCAGAAAGTTATAAAAATGCATAAAAAGTATAAGTTTTAGCTTGGAGATAATTGAGTAGATACAGTAAGAAACTCAATTATCTCCCAAGCAGAGGGGAGGGAATCTGTGGGTTGTAACCATTGTTTTATTGGTTAACGTCTAATTGGTTGCATGGGAGCACTGCATAAAAGGAGAATACCTGTCATTAAACCTCAGTTCTACTTTACCCTTCAAAAGGTAGCTTTGTCTCTTTATTGAAAGGGAACCTGCTCAGCTAATCACTAGCTCTTTTAAGAGATCTACCTCTCTCTCTCTACTTGGATCCAGCTGATAGAAAGAAGGCTACTCCATCTTGCAGGGAAAAAGGACGTCTCCAACGGCTGATACCCCCTCTCCACTGGGGTAGCCGTTACATTGGTGGCAGCAGCGGGATGGTCCTTTCATCCACAGAGCAAGCGCTCAATCCCTCCTCTGTGCCTGGGAGATAATTGCCAAACTGAAGAGACCTACGCTGAAGGATCTACTAGAGAACCGAGGACGGAGTGCCAGTAACAGACCACGGAGAGAGCTGATTGCTGATCTGCTAGAGCTGGACGAAATGGATCAGTTTTATGGAAGCCCCCGAACGGAGTTTCCAGAACAATGAGGAGGAGGAGATCCGCCTCATCGTCCGGGGGAGGCTAGCTATGTATCCGGCCCCATCTGAGGAAAGGATTGACCGGACCTTCCTAGAGGTCAAAGCAGAGATTGAAAAGAGGAGGGAGCACAATCTACAAATGGTAAGGGCACAACAGCCTGTTATATCCACAGCTTCTACCCCTCATCCAACCACAGCTGTCAAAAAGGTCCCATTTGCCGCCTTTAAAACCTTTGTGGAAAGCGAAGACGAGATTGACGGGTACCTGGCGGATTTTGAACGACAATGCTCACTACACCAAGTACCCCCAGAACAATGGGTCACCATTCTGTCCGGTAAGCTGACCGGCAAAGCCAACGAAGCCTTTCGGGCTCTTACCCCAGAGGATAAACAACAATACCAGCTGGTTAAGGATGCACTTCTCACCAGGTATGCCGTGACCCCAGAGACTTACCGTCGCCGCTTTCTGGAGTCCAAGAAAAAGGCTGTGGACTCCCACATGGAATGGGCTTGCCGGCTACAACGAGTGGCATCCTACTGGGTTAAGGGTTGCCACGCCAACACCGGGGAGGAAGTGTTACAGCTGTTCCTGATGGAGCATTTTTTCCAGGACTTATCTGCCAATGTACAGGACTGGGTATGAGACCACCGTCCCTTCACCTTAAACGATGAGGCTCGCTTGGCGGATAAGTACGCCGAAACTAGAAAGGTGAGCCAAAGCACTCTCTGACCACCTAACCACGTGGAGCACCGTACCCCAAACCCAGTTCCTCGCTCAGAATTCCGTGCTCCCGTACCCCCTGGGCCCCCTCGCCCCTAGGGGTCCAGCAACTATCCCCGAGATCTATCCAAGATCACTTGCCATCGGTGCAGCAATACTGGACACGTCGCCTGCTCCTGCCCTTTGGGATCATCCGCTACTAACTGGAGGCACCCCTCACCCAACGCTGAACACACACCACCTCGTGCCTCCGCCGCCTACTGCCTGGAGACCGAGCTGAGGCAGACCCTATACAAGCTGCATCCCCAGACAACCGTCAGCATCACCGCCAAGAGGTACGAGTGAATGGTCAGATAGCCCAAGGCCTGAGGGACACAGGTGCTACGATCACCCTGATGCAAAGGCATTTAGTTAAACCAGAACACTTGTCCAACTGCACCGTCGCTGTACGTGTTGCTGGAGGAACTGTCTTTCGCCTCCTCACTGCCCGAGTGCACCTAGACTGGGGAGTCGGATCTGGGAAAACTACTGTGGGGATCATGGACAACTTGCCTGCAGAAGTCGTGTTGGGCAACGATATTGGCCCTCTGGCTTCTGCCTACTTACCCAGTAACACTGCTGCTGCTTGCCCAGTTACCACTCGATCACAGACCCGTGTCGCAGAGGACCCTACACCAGGACGGGAGACCCAGGTAAGAACCTCACCGACCCTTGCCCCGACCGTAGTTAATCGACCCTTAGCTTGGGATACACCAGAGGAGTTTGGGAGGGAAACTAGAGAAGACTCATCCCTCCAAAAGTACCAGGAAAAAAGCGAGAGTGGGGGGGGGGATGATCATGAACGTTTTATATGGGATAATGACAGACTGTATAGGTTGACGGAAGGTAGGAGGAGAGGCTGTTCCCCTTCGCAGAAGCGCCAACTAGTGGTACCCAGAAAGTACCGGTTGGAGCTTCTCCGAATCGGACACGATATTCCCTTGGCAGGACACCTGGGTGGTAACCGTACAACCTACAGGATCACCCAGACCTTCTTTTGGCCGGGAATCTCTAAGGATGTGCGACGTTACTGCATCATGTGTGACGTTTGCCAGTGAGTAGGGAAAAGAGGGGACCACCCTAAGGCCCGACTGTCACCCATGCCAGTGATCGAGGAACCTTTTAGCAGGGTGGCAGTCGATCTAGTGGGCCCCCTACCCAACCCCAGTCCATCGGGTAAGAAATATATTCTTACCGTGGTGGACTATGCTACCCGCTACCCGGAAGCTGTCGCTCTGACGAATATCCAGGCTGATACTGTCGCCAGTGCCTTGGTCGGGATATTCACCAGAGTGGGGTTCCCACAGGAAATACTATCTGACAGGGGGACACAGTTTACCGCAGACCTCACCCAACAATTATGGAAGTTCTGCAGTATCAAACACCTACTCAGCTCACCTTACCACCCCCAGACTAACTGTCTCTGTGAGCTTTTTAATGGTACCCTGAAACAGTTACTGCGGACCTTTACAGACGAGTACAGAGACTGGGAGCGATTTCTGCCGCACCTCTTGTTTCATATCTAGAGGTGCCTCAGGAATCCACTGTGTTCTCCCCTTTTGAACTGCTCTATGGAAGGAGGGTCAGAGGACCTCGACCTCATTAGGGAGCACTGGGAGGGGGAGATGGAACATGAGGGTGTCCCCATTGTGCCATACGTTCTGGAGATGCGGGACCGCATGGAGCAATTGGCCCAGATGGCACAAGACCATCTCCATGCGGCCCATGGTCGACAGAAGCGATGGGGTGCCCGACAGCGATCTTTCCAGGTGGGACAGAAGGTCCTGGTGCTTAGGCCAGTCAAAGGGAATAAGCTCCAGGCCTCTTGGCAGGGCCCTTACAAGATGGTGGTGCAAATCTGCGACACCACCTATGTGATTGCCAGATTCCGGAGTATCAGGAGAGGCCGGAAGATATTGCGACCATATGCATACCCGCTACAGATGACCCTGACAGTCTGCCTATCCTAGATCTCCTAGCTCGTCCAGGGCCGGTAGCCTACTCAGTACCGTCCAACTAGGGGAGCGCTTAAATCCCGCAGAAAAGGGCCAACTTAGGCAGCTGCTAACGAAAAAAGAATCAACTTTCTCCCGAGACCCAGGATACACCACACTAGCGACCCATCACGTTGAGACCCCGGGACAAGCACCCCTTAGACAACCGCCCTACCGAATCCCTGAGGCAGTTAAGGAAGAGATAAGAAAAGAGATCCAGGAGATGCTTCAGTTAGGGGTTATCGAGCCCTCAGACAGCCCCATGGCCTCTCCAGTCATTTTAGTCCCCAAGAAGGACGGAGCCACCCAGTTCTGTGTTGATTATAGATGCCTCAATGACCGTACAGGGACGGACACTTACCCAATGCCCCGAGTGGATGAGCTATTAGGGGACGCTATCTGACCACTATCGATTTATGTAAGGGATACTGGCAGATTCCCCTGGCCAAGGAGGCTATTCCCAGGTCGGCGTTCATCACCCCGTTTGGCCTGTACCAATTTAAGGTCATGCCATTCGGGATGAAGAATGCCCCAGCCACGTTCCAACGCTTGGTGGATAGGCTCCTTGATGCTTTCCAGGGCTTCGCTTGTGCGTACCTGGATGACATTTCAATCTATAGTTACATAGTTACATAGTTACATATAGTATTTGGGACACCAGGTGGGGTGTGGGAAACAACGTCCCGAGCCAGCCAAGGTTGAGGCCGTTGCTAACTGGCCCACCCCCCACACCAAGACCCAGGTACTGGCCTTCCTAGGGACAGCTAGGGACAGCTGGGTATTACAGGAAATTCGGCCCTGACTATAGCACCATTGCTAAACCCCTGACAGACCTAATTAAAAAGAACCTGCCTAGAGTAGTCCTGTGGTCTCCCTCCTGCGAAACAGCCTTCCAAGCCTTAAAGAAAGCTCTAATCAACGCTCCTGTACTATCTGCCCCCATCCTAACAAACTATTTGTTGTCCGTACAGATGCTTCCATGTACGAACTGGGGGCAGTTCTAAGCTAGATCGGGGAAGATGGAGGAGAACACCCTGTCGCATACCTAAGTAGAAAATTGTTACCCAGGGAGGTGAACTATGCGGCAGTGGAGAAGGAGTGCCTAGCCTTGGTCTGGGCTCTAAAGAAACTCACCCCGTATTTGTATGGTCAGGAATTTACCTTCATTACTGACCACAACCCTCTTGTCTGGTTGAATAGAGTGGCAGGAGATAATGGCCGACTACTGAGATGGAGCTTGGCTCTTCAACCATATAATTTTTCAATCCAGTATCGACCTGGCAAACTCAACGGGAATGCGGATGGACTGTCCAGACAAACCAAACTTATGCCCTAATAGTAGCCCGAACATCTCCAAGTTGACCCGAAAAGGATCAAGCCGGGTCTGCCGGGGTGTTCCATAAAGGGAAGCCGTGTAACAAGCCCCTACCATGTTGCCTGGAAACCTCTGCCTTTTGTTTGTTTTGCCATCATCCACATTGCCTGTACCTAAAGGCCAAATACTATGTCTGGCCCTTTAACTGTTTTGTACAAAGGATTGGTACATTTGATATGGCACTTCGGATACAGCCGAAGTGCCGAAGTAGTCGAAGTGGCCGCCATTAGACAATCGAACACGTGGCGGCGGCCGTTTTAATCCATTCGAACGCGGTCAGCGGTGTGTGCCGTCAAATCCCTGGAACGGAAATCGGCCACACATTTAAACGAACACCGCTGACCTGTACCTTCCCCTACCCTTCGACACTGCGGCTGAAGACTAAGTCCCGTTCGAAGATTCAAACGCACGTTCGAATGGGACTTTGTTATTTTGGTGTAAAATAGACCTCCATTAGACAATTGAACACCGGTGAAAAGCAAACCCGGTTCCACTTCGACACTTCAACAGAAGTCGAAGTGCGTTCGACGATTCGAACGCCGCCTTCAGATGGGACTTTGTTATTTTTCAGGGCAGAAATATATACCGACCACACAGCCTGAGTCTGTGGAACGGTTTTGGGCATGCAAACAGGCGTGCAGTCGGTCCAAAGAGACTTTTTAATATTTCTGGAACCCCTGAACAGATTTTCATGAATTTTTAATATGTTTTTCCCCAAGTTGTGTTGTTCATAAAAATATACGTTTTATTCCTGTATGATGAAAAATCAGAAAGTACTAAAATTGCATAACAAGTATAAGTTTTATCTTGGAGATAATTTAGTAGATACAGTAAGAAACTCAATTATCTCCCAAGCAGAGGGGAGGGAATCTGTGTGTTGTAACTATTGTTTTATTGGTTTACGTCTAATTGGTTGTGGGTGTCTCCCTTGCATGGGAGCACTGCATAAAAGGAGAATACCTGTCATTAAACCTCAGTTCTACTTTACCCTTCAAACTTAGCTTTGTCTCGTTATTGAAAGGGAACCTGCTCAGCTAATCACTAGCTCTTTTAAGAGCTCTACCTCTCTCTCTCTCTACTTGGATCCAGCTGATAGAAAGAAGGCTACTCCATTACTGCCCAGCATCTTGCCGGGAAAAAGGACGTCTCCAACGGCTGATACCCCCTCTCCACTTGGGTAGCTTGTATTGTTTATATGTATGTACGTTTGAAGACTTTTGTCTTACCTGCAGCCCCTCACTCCAGATGATGCATGGGTGTTACAGTGCTATAACCGCCACCCTCCAGGACGCCCCCTGTCCGTTGTGACTAGCTCTGCTTGGGGACAATTCTTTAAGCAGGGAAATACTCCATGCCGATATCAGCATATCGGCATCAGTATGTCAATTGTATAATTTCAGAAAATATATATATTAAAAGGATGTTTCACATTAATAAATCACACTAGTTCAATGGCACACACACATACTGACTACAGACAAGCTCACTGACACAAACAAGCTCACTGCAGACAAGCTCACCGATACACAGAAACGCTCTCTGACCCATGCACAAGCTCACTACAGACAAGCTTACTGCGCACACAAGTTCACTGACATTCACTCAAGCACACTAGAGACAAACTCAGTGACAAACACAACCTAACTACAGACAAGCTCACGACACACACAACCTCTGACCAACACAAGCTCGCTAATGACAAACACAGAAGTGCTCTGACCCACACAAGGTAACTGACACACAGAAGCTCTCTGACCCACACAAGCACACTACAAGCTCCCTGATATACACAAAAGCACACTACTGACAAACACACAAGCACACTACAAGCTCACTGATATACACAAGCTTACTACAAGCTCACTGATACACACAAGCACACTACAAACTCACTGATACACACAAACTTACTACAAGCTAGCTGATACACACAGGCACACTACAAGTTCACTGATACACACAATCACACTACAAGCTCACTGACAAACACACAAACTTACTACAAGCTAGCTGATACACACACACACACTATCTCTCTCTATCTAACTCTTTCAGTATCAATCATACAATTAACTGTCACTGGCAGTGTGGATCCTTCATGAGGTGCTTCCTGTACTTCATCTTCCTGTGTGAAAATTCACCAGGCTAAGGCTGGGGGGGTGGAGCTCCAGTGCAGGGGTTGGATTCTACCAGGCTGACCATGCAGAGAAACTGGCAATGTGTGAGCTCCCTGCTGCAGATGGCTGCTACCTTTGTCTGTGTACCAGCCTCTAGCAGCCACCTCGGTAATTATCTGCTCCAGCCCTCACACAAAAACTCAGATGAGGAAAAAATAAATTTTTCAGGTGCTGCACTGCCGGTCCCAAGTCCACCGGCCCATCGGGAAATTCCCCGGTATCCCGGTGGGCCAGTCCGGCCCTGTCCATATTGACACACAGTGATCCATACTGACACACACACAGTAAACCATACTGACACACATATTGATCTATACTGACACACTGTCAGGGTACCTGTGGTCTCTACCTCTGAAAGAGGTAGAGACTTAGCTGTTCCTCCATCCAGACGGCCTGATGGCTCCCTTCCCCACGGTCTATCCGGTCATGCAAGGCCGGCCGCGAGGGAGTGACTGCCTTTTACAGCATCTAGGCAGGAAGTTGTCATCAGGACACTCCTCCGGAACGACCTGTCACTCAATTGCTGCAGGACCAATCAGGACGCCTCGGAGGCGTGGTTACTGCTCTGAACAGGGTATTTAACAGAGCTTCTTTCATTAGCTCATTGCCCTGTCGTGGTTCTAGCTTGTTCTAGTCACTCAGTGCTTGTGTATTCTATTATCCCTTTTGGTTTTGACCCGGCTTGTTTACCTTACTCTGCTTATCTCTGTTACCCTTGATTCGGCTTGTCTCTCGCTTACCTGTCTTCTGTTACCCTCGACCTCGGCTTGTCTTTGACCATTCTATACTGTACTACTTACGTTAGTCCGGCCATTCTAAGGTCCGGTATACGTATCTGGCTACTGTTTGTACTCTGCGTGTTGGATCCCTGTCCCGATCCTGACATTACGACAGGGCCAATGGATCCTGCAAGTACAAACAGTCAGCTGGCTTCTCCTGATCCTAGGTTTGAAGCCATGGATCACAGAATGGATCAGATGGCGCTTGCGCTACAGGCTCTATTATCTCGTGCCAATAACCCACCAGAGGAGATACGTAATACCCCTGTTTCTCCTGTCGGTTCAGGTCTAGAGGTAGCCACAGGGGGTGCTTCTTCTCGCATTACCCCCCCAGTACGCTATGGTGGGGCTCCTGAGAAGTGTCGTGGTTTCTTAAACCAAATTAGTATCCACTTTGAATTGCAACCTCACTCTTATCCTACAGATAGGGCAAAGGTAGGATTTATTATCACCCTACTTATTGAGAAAGCTCTGAGATGGGCCAACCCATTATGGGAGAACGATAACCCATTCGTTTATAACTATAACGCCTTTGTAGCTGCTTTTAGAAGAACATTTGACCCTCCAGGTAGAAAGGTTAATGCAGCCAGATTACTGTTGCGTCTGAAACAGGAGAACCGAACACTGGTGGATTATGCACTAGAGTTCAGGTCTCTGGCGTCAGAGGTCAAGTGGAATGAGCAGGCGTATATGGATGTATTTTTGAATGGCTTATCTGAAGTAATCCTTGATGAGGTTGCTACCAGAGAACTCCCCGAGAATTTAGAGGATTTAATTTCGTTCATCTCTCGTATAGATGAACGTTTAAGAGAGAGACAGAACACTCGAGAGAGGAACCGGAGACCTTCTTTTAGGTTAGCCCCCGCTTTTCCAAGTCCTGACTCCACGGTATCTTTGCTTCCTGAACCTATGCAGATAGGGTATACCCGCCTCTCTGAGGAGGAAAGACAGTACAGGAGAAGAGAGGGTTTGTGTATGTATTGTGGAGCTAAGGGTCATTTACTCTCGAACTGTTCTAACCGCCCGGGAAACGCTCGCACCTAAGTCTCTCTAGAGGACAGGCCTTGGGTGTTTCTATATTGTCCTCTACTCCTAATTATAAAGATCACAGGCTTCTGCTACCAGTTTCCTTAACTTGCGGGAGGGAAGTAGTAAGGGCTATGGCTTTGATAGATTCCGGTGCTGCTGAGAATTTTATCGACCAAGCCTTTGCTAGTAAAAACAATTTCCCATCCCAGCTAAGGGAGACACCCTTGGCCGTTGAGGCCATAGATGGTAGACCACTACTAGACCCTGTTATCTTTCGTGAGACCATACCCATTGATTTAAATGTTGGTATCCTACACGTGGAGAAGTTATCTCTTCTGCTCATTTCGTCTCCTTCCGTTCCCATAGTTCTGGGGTATCCATGGTTGAAAGAACATAACCCTATTATCGATTGGGAGTTAGGGGAGATACTCACGTGGGGCCAGGGCTGCCAGGATCGGTGTTTGTGCAAGGTTTTTCCATTAGCTAATATTAACATACAGGAGAATCCTACTCAGTCCACAGAAAGACAAATACCAGACCTTTACCTAGACTTAAGGGCAGTGTTTGACAAGAAGAATGCCGATTCTTTGCCGCCACACAGGTCTTTTGACTGTAAAATTAAGCTTCTACCCGGGACTATGCCTCCGAGGGGCCATGTATATCCTTTGTCTGTTCAGGAAAACTCGGTTCTAGAAGAGTATATTCAGGAGAATTTAGAAAAGGGATTCATCAGGAGGTCTTCTTCTCCGGCCGGGGTGGGGTTCTTTTTCATTAAGAAGAAGGATGGCACGCTGAGACCTTGTATCGATTACCGAGGCTTGAATAAAATAACTGTCAGAAATGCCTATCCTATCCCACTGATTACCGAGTTATTTGATCGTCTTAAGGGCTCCAAAATCTTCACCAAGTTAGATCTCAGAGGGGCTTACAATTTGGTGAGAATCCAGGAGGGTCACGAGTGGATGACGGCATTCAATACCCGGTATGGCCATTACGAATACACTGTTATGCCATTTGGACTATGCAATGCTCCTGCAGTATTTCAAGATTTGATTAATGAGGTACTTAGGGAGTTTCAGCATGATTGTGTTATTGTTTACCTGGACGACATACTAATACACTCTAAGGAGATTGAGACTCACCATAGACAGGTCAGAAAGGTGTTACACAAACTTCTGCAACATGGTCTATACTGCAAATTGGAGAAGTGCAGTTTTGATCAGTCTCAGGTAGACTTTCTTGGGTACGTGATTTCTGGGGAAGGTTTTAAAATGGATCCTGGTAAACTCCAATCTATTTTAGACTGGCCTTTGCCCAAAGGACTCAAGGCTATCCAAAGGTTTATTGGTTTTTCCAACTACTATAGGCGCTTCATTAAGGGTTACTCCTCTATCATTGCGCCTATTACCAATATGACCAAACAAGGGGCTGATACTAAGTTCTGGTCTGAGGAAGCTCTTGGTGCTTTTAAGACTCTCAAGGAACTTTTTGCCTCAGCTCCCATTCTAGTTCATCCTGATACGACTCTGCCTTTCTTGCTCGAGGTCGATGCTTCTGAGACAGGAGTTGGGGCTGTTCTGTCTCAAAGGTTAGGGGTGGATAAACCGTTACACCCTTGTGGTTTCTTCTCTAAAAAAATTTCTGGGCCTGAGAGCAGATATGACATCGGGGAGAGGGAACTGTTAGCGGTCATTAAGGCTTTAAAGGAGTGGAGACATTTACTGGAAGGGACACTACACCCTGTTACTATTCTAACGGATCATAAGAACTTGTCTTATATTGGGGAGGCTAAGCGCTTGTCCGCCAGGCAGGCTCGCTGGGCCTTGTTCCTCACTCACTTTAATTATGTACTTACGTATAGACCTGGTTCTAAGAACTCTAAAGCCGATGCTTTGTCTCGTCAATATGAACCATCCACTATAACTGAACCACTTCTGTCCTCCATAGTTCCTAAGGGGAATATCATCGCGAACACGAATCTCAGGATTCACTCTCCATTGCTTTCTGAGATCATGAAGTTTCAGCATTTGGCACCCAAACAGACCCCTGGGGATCGACACTTCGTTCCTGCCGCTCTCCAACTGGAGGTGCTACGCTGTCTCCCTTACAGCAAGAGGCATCCTGGCATCCGCAAGACTTATGCGCTGGTCTCGAAAGATTTTTGGTGGCCTGACTTACGCAAGGATATTAAAGAATTAATCGGGGCATGTGAAGTTTGTACCAAGACCAAGCTACCCCATTCGCTTCCATGCGGATTTCTGCACCCTTTAGAGGTTCCTGAAAAACCTTGGGCCTGCCTGGCAATGGACTTCATTGTTGATTTGCCTATCTCTAAAAAACAGACTGTCATCCTCACTGTGGTAGACAGATTTACTAAAATGGCTCACTTCATTCCCTTACCTAAACTCCCATCTTCGCCCGAATTAGCGGAGATATTCGCCAGGGAGATTTTCCGTTTGCATGGGATACCTTCCCAAATTGTCTCTGACAGAGGCTCCCAATTTGTTTCCCGTTTTTGGAGATCATTCTGCTTCCAACTAGGCATCAAATTGAATTTCTCCTCTGCCTATCATCCTCAGTCCAATGGAGCTGCTGAACGCACTAACCAAAAAGTTGAACAATATTTACGTTGTTTCGTTTCAGAACACCAGGACGATTGGGTCGGTTTGATTCCTTGGGCGGAGTTTGCACATAACAATCTCATTTGTGATTCTACGCATTCTAGCCCTTTTTTCTTGAATTATGGCTTTCATCCTTCCATCCTTCCTTCGGAGTCTTCTTCTCAAGGGATACCGTCGGTGGATGTTCATGTTGCCAATTTAAGAAAGTTGTGGGATCAAACTCGACAAATCCTTCTGCACAATTCTACGCTGGTTAAAAAACACGCTGACAAACGTAGAAGGGCAGCACCGGTGTTTGTTCCAGGCGATAGAGTATGGTTAAGTACTAGAAACATTCGGTTAAAAGTGCCGTCCATGAAGTTTGCTCCGCGATATATTGGACCTTACAGGGTACTGTCTCAAATTAACCCAGTTGCGTATCGTTTAGCGTTGCCTAATGCCTTACGCATTCCTAATTCATTTCATGTTTCCCTGCTAAAACCATTAATATGTAAAAGGTTCTCCTCCACGATCGCCCCTCCCCGCTCAGTTCAGGTGGAGGGTCAGGAGGAGTATGAGGTCAATTCCATTGTTGATTCTCGAATCTCCCGGGGGAAACTGCAATATCTGGTCGATTGGAAGGGTTATGGTCCTGAGGAGAGAAGTTGGGTACCTCAGGAGGAGGTGCATGCTCCCCGTCTCCGCAGGGCGTTTCACTCTCGATTCCCTTCTCGCCCTGGTGTATTCCGCCCGGTGGGCGTATCTGAGAGGGGGGGGGTACTGTCAGGGTACCTGTGGTCTCTACCTCCGAAAGAGGTAGAGACTTAGCTGTTCCTCCATCCAGACGGCCTGATGGCTCCCTTCCCCACGGTCTATCTGGTCATGCAAGGCCGGCCGCGAGGGAGTGACTGCCTTTTACAGCATCTAGGCAGGAAGTTGTCATCAGGACACTCCTCCGGAACGACCTGTCACTCAATTGCTGCAGGACCAATCAGGACGCCTCGGAGGCGTGGTTACTGCTCTGAACAGGGTATTTAACAGAGCTTCTTTCATTAGCTCATTGCCCTGTCGTGGTTCTAGCTTGTTCTAGTCACTGAGTGCTTGTGTATTCTATTATCCCTTTTGGTTTTGACCCGGCTTGTTTACCTTACTCTGCTTATCTCTGTTACCCTTGATTCGGCTTGTCTCTCGCTTACCTGTCTTCTGTTACCCTCGACCTCGGCTTGTCTTTGACCATTCTATACTGTACTACTTACGTTAGTCCGGCCATTCTAAGGTCCGGTATACGTATCTGGCTACTGTTTGTACTCTGCGTGTTGGATCCCTGTCCCGATCCTGACACACACACACATGGAACCATACTGACACACACACAGAGATCCATACTGATACACAAAGTGATCTATACTGACACACAAACACAGTGATCTATACTGACACACACAGTGATCCATACTGACACACACACACACACACATTAAACCATACTGACACACATATTGATCTATACTAACACACACACACACAGTGATCTATACTGACACACACAGTGATCCATACTGACACACACAGTGACTATACTGACACCCACACAGTGATCTATACTGACACACACAGTGATCCAAACTGACACACACACACAGTAAACTGTTACGGTATACCCAGGAAAAGGAGGGGTTAATATCGCTGAAGATGTTCCCTTTCCGAATAGAGAAGCAGCTAACGAAAGCTCCAATTAGCCGAACAGGAACCATACGAAATCCTTCACGAACCAAACAGCTGAACGAGTAAACCATACAAATCCAATACCCCCAAGTACGAGACCAAGCTCTGTATTGAGGGTTATCAGAGATCTGTTTAATATGCGGTATTCCACCAGGTGGACACTCCCCTAGGGGACCTGGTGGAAAACTGGGACAAATATAATACATTAGCCAATAGAACCACTTTGGCTATAAATACTCCCCGTTTGCTGTACAGAACCCTCCTCTCTATTCTGGAGATAATTGAAGAGTAACTCAATTATCTCCCAGGATAGAGGCCAAACTCCATTTTACACGTCGTGGAGAAAATACATAAAATTATATAACAGTACAATAACTGAAAGAAATATATGGGTTCAACATATCCTCAGATAGCTTGGATCTGAGCGCACATTATTACCGAATGGCGCTCAGTTCCAATACACATAGTCCAATCGCCATGGAGCCAAAGTGCACATAGTCTTTCGGCACACGAATAGGCTCCAGGGGATAGCTATCTGAGGTGAGTCCATTTGTGAATTAAAACTACCGAACAGGATGGCATTCGAATACAGGATCCACCATAGGGGAGAGGTCGGCGGCTTCAGCAGTGTTCCTGTAATTCAGTGTCCGTTTTTAGTTCCATAAGATTCTCGAAGAAACAACGCAGGGTATTCGTACATACAAGATGGCCGCTGCCTCGTGTTCGGCATACGAACGATGGCCACCCAGCCTTCCCTTATCAATTAGAACGTGTCTACGGTTAACCACAACGTTCTATTGAGGCCAAGAGGTTAACCAGCAGCACACTTCCATGCTGGTTGGCCAGCCGTTCGGCAGTTCATTCGGTAGTTAGGAAAATAAACTAACGGGGTGTACGGACAGGCAATTAACCGAACAAACAGATGAACCAAGGGGGAATAAAAGTATTTTAAAGACAGGTGGGTCTGCCAAATAAACCATCCTGACACACACATTAATCTATACTGGCACACACATACTAAATTATACTGACACACAGTGATCTACAGTGACACACATACATAGTGATCTATATTGACACACAGTGATCCCGCAGGATATGAATGGGTAGTACCCAGTCGGAGAGCTTGAGGCCTGGATGGGCGAACAGGACAAAAATAAATATAATGTCCCCTCTCCCCACAATAAAAACACAGTCCGTGATCCCTCCTTCTTGCCCTTTCACGGGGTGACTGTCTGACCGAGACTAACCCTATCTCCATAGGCTCCTTGGTTTCCAAGGCAGGTGCATACGAAGTCCCAGGGGCTTCAGGCAAGTTGGTAGTGGTAGGGCTAGCTAAGTTCTCATACCATGTGTACAGGGCAGTATATTCCATGTCCTGTGTAGGATGCAATTTACATGGAGCTACAGAAGGCGTCCTGAGAACACAAGGCTTACGAGTAATATTGCATTGTTTTTCCAGTGACCGAATGAAAGATCCCCAAGAATCCAGGACCGGATCTTCGGTGAGCAGCAATTGTTGTGCCCACATCTTGGGATGCCCCAACAGTAGGGTGATGGCTGTTCGCACCTTAACAAAATCCATAGCATACGTCATTGGTTTCAGGGAGAACAGAACCTCACAGTCCATCTTGAATGTAGCAAACTTTGACCGAAGCCCAGAAAATCTCTCAGGCAAGTTCACCAGCGGTTCTTCATGTTCAGGTACACAGGGTACTTTCCTTTTAAGGGAAGCGAGTTCATGCCTTACTCCCTGTAACGCTTGGGTAAGGTGTGAAACCTGCTGGGTCAAGGCGGCTAGAGTTTGCTTCAACTCCCCAGACTCCATGGTCAGATCATTATGTAAGGACCTTACCTTGAGAGTGGAGTCAATATGCAGAGTTAAAGCACCCTTTGCAATTATACACAGACCAAGGGGACTCAAGGTAGAAATCCCCAAGGCTGTGAACCAGTGCACTGGGGCTGATAATCACCAGTGCTTCCAGGAATGAGGTACAGACAAGGGATATCCAATAAAGTAGTCAGGGATGGAACAGGCAGCAGACATGCAAGAACGAAGGACGAGCAGAAGATCAAAACCAGAGTCAGATGAATAGCAAAACAGGAACCAACAGGAACAAGCGATCTGACAAGGATCAATAGCCAAGGCGGGGTTTATATAGGCTGGAATCAGCAGACATCAGAAAGAGGTGAGTAAAGTCCAGGCATTCAGGTTCAGGCTACTAGATATCAGGAACCAGCAGAAGTAGCCAAAGATGTGTGGAGCCAAGGATAAGGTATATGGCTGGGTTGCAGGGAACCCAGGTTCGAACCCAACCAGGACCACATACACAATATATGTGGAAGGCACGATGACAGTCGTGACATACACACACACAGTGAACATTATTGAAACACACACCTATATCCATACTGACACACATAGCTGAAAAGAGACTTGTGTCCATCAAGTTGTTTTTTGCTGTTGTTCCAAAAGAAGGCAAAAAAAAACCAGTTTAAAGCACTTCCAAATTTACAACAAACAAGGAAAAAAATTCCAGCATCTAATTGTTGTTTGAACATCTGTATGAACTCTGATAAACCACTCCTTCAGGCAGAGAATTCCACATCCTTATTGTTCTTACAGTACAATAAACTTTTCTTTGCCTTAAACGAAATCTTCTTTCTTCCAGTCTAAACGTATGACCTTGTGTCCTGTATTTAAAGTCCGGTTTGTAAATAGATTTCCACACAATGGTTTGTATGGGCCCAGAATATATTTGTATAATGTTATCATATCCCCTCTCAGGCGACGTTTTTCTAAACTAAAGAGATTTAAATTTGTTAACCTTTCTTTATAGCTGATATGTTCCATTCCTTTTATTAATTTTGTAGCCCGCCTCGACACTTTTTCTAATGCCATAATATCCTTCTTTAGAACAGGTGCCCAAAATTGCACAGCATATTCAATATGTGGTCTTACCAGTGATTTATAAAGAGGCAAAATGATGTTCTCATCCCAAGAATGAATTCCCCTTTTCATGCATGACAATACCTGCTGATTGACATTGCACATTGTTGCATAGTTTGTTGTCTATAACAATTCCCAAGTCCTTTTCGTGTGTTGTTATCGATAATTTGCTTCCATTAAGGGTTTACGTTGCTTGTGCATTCTTTACCCCGAAGTGCATAACTTTGCATTTTTAAACATTACATTTCATCTGCCATTAGAGTCCCCAGTCCCCCAGTCTATCTAAATCCCTCTGCAGCAAAGTAATATCTTGCTCACATTGTATTACTTTACAGAGTTTTGTGTTATCATCAAACACTGAAAAATGACTTTCAATGCTTTTTATAAAAGATCCTTTATAAACATGTTAAATAGAAGGGGTCCCAGAACAGAACACAGACCCAATTGCCACCTCTGTCCAGCTTGAAAATGTATTATTTTTAGCCAATGTTCTACCCAAGAACAAGCATTTTATCTAGACCGATTTCTTTGAGTTTGAACACTAATCTATTGTGTGTAACTGTATCAAATGCCTTGGCAAAATCCAAATAGATCACATCCACTGCAACACCCTGATCTATACTTCTACTTACTTTTTCATAGAATGCAATCAAGTTAGTTTGACATAACCTGTCCTTCATAAATTCATGTTGAATTTTTTCTGATAACCATGTTCTTCTCAAGGAATTCTTGAATATTATCCCTTACTAATCTTTCAAATACTTTTCTAGCCACAGAAGTTAAGCTTACAGGTCTATAATTTCCAGGCAAGGATTTTGAACCCTTTTTCAATATAGGAACCACATCTGCCTTCTTCCAATCCTCCGGGAACACTTCCTGAAAGAATAGAATCTTGAAAGATTAAAAACAGGTTCACTTATTTCTACACTTAGTTCCTTAAGTACTCGTGGATGAATACTGTCAGGCCCTGGAGCTTTGTTTATATTAACTTTCTTTAGTTGCTGTAGCACCTTGTCTTGAGTTAACTAATTACAATTTTTCTGCAACTTTTTAGCAACAATCATTTGCACATCTATTGCCATGGATTCTTCCTTAATATATACAGAGGAGAAATAGTTATTTAAAATTTCTGCCTTTTCCTGATCTTCATTAACTAACACCCCCATTCCAGTTTTTAGTGTACCTACACTTTCATTTTTTTTTAGAATTTATGTACTTAAAGAATGCTTTGGGGTTGGTTTTGCTCTTTTTGGCTATAATTTTTTAATTTTGAAGTTTAGCGAATCTAATCACCTTTTTGCATGCATTATTTACTGCCATCCTACCACACTGCCACTGCCCCATCCCTACTGTCTCCCTCACCCACTGCCCACCTCCCCACTGTCACTCTCCAACACTGTCACTGCTCCCCTCGCTGCTGTCATCCTCCCACACTGCCACTGCCCCTCCCCACTTATTCATTACCACACTATCAGTGCCCTTTTCCCTACTGTCTTCCTCCCACACTGTCACTGCACACCCCAAATGTCATCCTCCCACACTGCCACCTCCCCACAGTCTCCCTCACCACTGCCACTGTCATCCTCCCAACTGCCACTGCCCCCTCTCCAAAGTCTCCCTTTACATTGTCATCCTCCCACACTACACTGTCCCTTCCCCACAGTCTTCCTCCCCACGTTCATCCTCCCACACTTCCACTGCCTCCCCACCCACTGTCATCCTCCCACACTGCCACTGCCCCGTCTCCACAGTCTCCCTCTCCACTTTCATTCTCCCACACTGCCACAGCTCACTCCCCATTGTCTCCCTTCAACACTACCACTACACCCCTCTCCACAGTCTCCCTCTCCACTTTCATTCTCCCACACTACCACTGCCCCCTTCCCACTGTCTCCCTTCCACACTGCCACTGCCCCCTCCCCACTGTCTCCCTCCCACACTGTCACAGCCCCCCTCCTTACTGTCTCCCTCCCACACTGTCACCGTCCCCCTCCACACTGTTTCCCACCCACACTATCACTGCCATCCTCCTAACTGTCTCCCTCCCACACTGCCACTGCTCCCCTCCCCACTCTCACTCTCCCCACTGTTTCCCTCCCAAACTATCGCTGCCCTCCTCCCCACTTTCTCCCTCCCACACTGTCACTGCCCCCTCCCCATTGCAATCCTTCAACACTGCCCCCTCCCCACTGTCTCCCTCCCACACTGTCACTGCCCCCTCCCCGCTGTCACCCTTCCACACTGCCACCCACCCCACTGTCAACCTTCCACACTGCCACTGCCCCCTCCCCACTGTCATCCTCCCACACTGCCCCCTCCCCACCATCTCCCTCCCACACTGTCACTGCCCCCTCCCCTCTGTCACCCTCCTACACTGTCACTGCCCCTTCATCACTGTCATCCTCACAAACTGCCACTGCCCCTCCCCACTGCCATCCTCCCACACTGCCACTGCCCCCTCCCCACGTTCTCCTTCCCACACTGTCACTGCCCCCATCTCCACTGTCACTCTCCCTGCCCTCCTTCCCACTGTCTCCCTTCCACCCTGTCACTGTCAATGCCCCTCTCCCCACTGTCACCCTACCACCCTGTCACTGCCCCCATCCTTACTGTCATCCTCCCACACTGTCACTGCCCTCCTCCCCACTGTTTCCCTACCACATTGTCACTGCCCCTTCCCCACTGCCACCCTTCCACACTGTCACTTCTACCCTTGCACATTGTCACTGCCTCCCTCTCCATTGCCTCTCTCTCACACTGCCACTGCCCCCTCCCCACTGTCTCCCTCCCACACTGTCACTCCCCCCTCATCACTGTCACCCTCCTACACTGTCACGGTCACCCTCCCACACAGTCACTGCCCCCCTCCCGACTGTCACTGCCCAGCTACCACACTGTCACTGAATCCCTCCCCACTGTCACCCTCCCACAGTGTCATTGCCACCCTTGCAGCTGTCTCCCTCCAACACCTGACACCTGTCCACTTCCCATACGCTGCCCCCACACTGCCACCATCTCCCCATAAGGTCACGTGTCCACCCACACTGTCACCCTCCCACACACTGCCCCCACACACTGTTACTTATCCTCCCACACTGTCAGTCCCCTCCCCTCAGACTGTCATCCACCTCCCCAAATACTGTCACCCCCCTCCACATACTGTCACCTGCCATCTCCCACACTGCCCCCTGCCCTCCTCACACCATTATCTCCACATTGTCCCCTCCACTCTAACCTGCCCTCCTCCCACACTGTCACCCCCTCACACTGTCATAAACCTCCCCAAACTGTCACCAACATCCCCACACACTGTCAACTTCCCTACATACTGTCACCGGTCCTCCCCCACACTGTCACCCTCCCCCAAAACTTCCCCCACACACTGTCACCCCACTCCTCCACTGCCCACACGCTATGCCACCTGTCCTCCCCCACTCTGTCACTCACCTCCCCCACACTGTCACATGCCCTCCCACACTATACTCCTCCCACACACTGCCTCCTCACAATGTCACCTCTCCACGCAGTGCCCCCACACTGTCACACTCCCACACCCAGGGCCGGTGCAAGGATTTTTGCTGCCCTAGGCAAAAGTAAAGTTTGCCGCCCCCCCCCCATATGACATCACAATGCCCCCCCATATGATCTGCCGTTAACCGTTAACCTCTAGTGGCTATCATGTGGCATGGCAGTTTCCATAGGAAAGCAATGATTCAATGTAATCCTACGTGGAAACTTGGATGCTCAAGTGGTACTCAATGCATATGCGCATCATGTTGCCAGTGCTCCTCTATGCATCGGACCAACGATGGAGGATTCCATGTCTCCTCCATGACACTGCAGGAGGCAAAAAGGTAAGCAATGGATTGCAGTTGTTATGATGCTTGGAGTAACCCTTTAAATTGCTCAGCATCCGATACAGTTTCAAAGTAGAAAGACAGAAACCAGAAGGATAAAGAGAGGGTAGACAAACGTTAAACAATTGATACCATACCTCCAGTTAGTGATTACTGCCGTTATCAAAAATCTTTTAGTTCTGCATACTTAGAACACTTGATTACTGCCTTTATCAAAAGTATTTTATTTATCCTAAACTAGAATCCTTGATTACTGCCCAACCGATAGGATTATAGCAAATATCATGACTAAGCCAGTAACAAAGTTTAAATTAGAAAAGGTCTTGAGTTATTTGTTTGGGAAGTAAAATTTACTTAAAATATTTATTGTGACTAAATCATTTGAGAACAAGTAGGAGGGTTGGGGATGAAATGCTAAGGTGTATCTTTATCTGTGGATGCAATAAAGTGTTTGCCACACCTCTTCCCCAGTTAAGTGTGAAAAAGTGTAATATTAAACACATGTGTGGTGTCTTGCTCCATTGTTTCGTGCATCTGTCCTGTTATCCTACCCTAAGCATGCTAATTCCAACACAATGTGGACCCGGCATACGCCAGTATTTGTATGGAATATTTAATAGAATATTTTATTCATCCTAATTCATTGTTTCAATTCACTCTTAAACGTGGAGATATATTGATGATGTGCTATTGACAATTACAAGTAACTAAAATGGTGGATTGGTTTTATGCCTGCTTGTATTTCACCTGCAGATAAAACCTCTCTTTTAGTTTTTGAGTCTCCCCATTCTTTCCCCCCCCCCCTCTATTCTTCCCTTTTGTACTTTTTTCATTTTTTTAAAAATTACGATGATGATCACATGATCCACAATTGATCGATGCAATGGGATTTTTGTAGGAACATTTGTTACTTTATTATTATTATTTATTATGAAGGCACAACAGAGCAAGTTATTTAACTTAGACTCCCCTCCAATTCCCTATTCTGGTATTCCTCCATCTAAATTGGTTTATCACACTGCACCCGTTCAGTTAGCCAATCTCTGCACTTTATTTGCTAACGTAGCACCTGATCGATCACGGCGCCCTGCTATTATTTAAAATATTGTGCATTAGAATCATTGCAATATTTTCACATTCCTGATTGTAGCTCTGCAGCTAATGATATCTTTCATCTCAACCATCTCAACCATGTGACATTTCTGCCAGACCGACCACAGCATTCTGCTACTATCTAATAACATTGTGTATTACAACTATTGCAACATTTAAAAACATTCATAATGGTAGCCTTTTAGCTAAAGTTACTGTTGCACTGAATTAAAGAAAAATGCACCAAGATTGAGTACTACTTAACTCAGCATCATCTGATTTATAGCTATACTATATGACCAATCTTTGATTTCTATGCACTCTAATTTTCAATGCAAGTAAAATTAAATTTATTATAGTGTGCAGCTCTATCATAACCATTAGGCAGATAGCTAATTTGCTTGCCTCATAGCTTTCATTTCACCAAACAGCTCCCTAATCACTCTGTTAATATTTGTTGAACAGTTATTAATCTAGTATACAATACATATTGCTATGCTAGCGAAAGTGTGTTTTATTGCTACAGATTTCTAGCACCGCCATTGATACGTTGTGTAACATTATGACACAATAATTTTCACACATTCGTTTGTCATAAAAAATATTTTACCAAGGTGTCATAAAACAACTTTCATTAGTGGACTTGTATAGCCTTACTAAATTACGTATATTTTTTAAGGTGTATTTCTTTATTCTTTGAGTCCCAGTTGGACCTTTTATCATGAATCATTAAAAGTTAAGTCTTATCATTAATGACAATGTCACTTTTTTTCTACAGGTGATACTCGAAAAATTAGAATATTGTGCTAAAGTTCATTTATTTCAGTAATACAACGAAAAAGAGGAAACTAATATATGAGATAGACGCATTACATGCAAAGCAAGATAGTTCAAGCCGTGATTTGTCATAAGTGCGATGATTATGACTTACAGCTCATGAAAACCCCAAATCCACAATCTCAGTAAATTAGAATATTACATGCAATCAATAAAACAAGGAGTGTACATAGAACAATATTGGACCTCTGAAAAGTATAAGCATGCATATGGACTCAGTACTTGGTTTGGGCCCCTTTTGCAGCAATTACTGCCTCAATGCGGCGTGGCATGGAAGCTATCAGCCTGTGGCACTGCTGAGGTGTTATGGAAGACCAGGATGCTTCAATAGTGGCCTTGAGCTCTTCTGCATTGTTCGGTCTCATGTCTCTCATCTTTCTCTTGGCAATGCCCCATAGATTCTGTATGGGGTTCAGGTCAGGCGAGTTTGCAGGCCAATCCCACAGTCATTGAACCAGACTTTGGTGCTTTTGGCAGTGTGGGCAGGTGCCAAGTCCTGCTGGATAATGAAGTCAGCATCCCCAAAAGCTCGTCTGCGGAAGGAAGCATGAAGTGCTCCAAAATCTCCTGGTAGACGGCTGTGTTGACCCTGGACTTAATGAAGCACAGTGGACCAACACCAGCAGATGACATGGCTCCCCAAATCAACACAAACTGTGGAAACGTCACACTGGACTTCCTTTTGAGGCTTTCCCTCCTTATGGAGGGTGTCAATGATGGTCTTCCCCATGATTGTGATTCCTACTGAACCATTTAAAGGCTCAGAAACCATTTGCAGGTGTTATGGCTTACTTAGCTGATTAGAGTAGGACACTGTGAGCCTAGAATATTCCTACTGAACCATTTAAAGGCTCAGAAACCATTTGCAGGTGTTATGGCTTACTTAGCTGATTAGAGTAGGACACTGTGAGCCTAGAATATTGCACCTTTTCACAATATTCTAATTTACTGAGATTGTGGATTTGGGGTTTTCATGAGCTGTAAGCCATAATCATTGCGCTTATGACAAATCACGGCTTGAACTATCTTGCTTTGCATGTAATATGTCTATCTCATATATTATTTTCCCCTTTTACGTTGCATTACTGAAATAAATGAACTTTTGCACAATATTCAAATTTTTCGAGTATCACCTGTATATACTATGTGTTGCATCCTCCATTCTTTCTTTCTTTTTTTTTCTGTTATTTTAATCCACAGGGGTTAACCCCCATTTAGGAGGTTTTGCACTGGCTCCAGTTCTCCTTTTTTTCTATCCTTTCTACAAGTCCTATACTTTTTCTTAGGTTGGCTAGTTTAGAGGGCGTAATTTGACAACCATAATATGGCACTGGTTCTTTTTGTGCTCGTATTCGCAGTCAGTTTGATCAATTCTATAAATCATTGCAGCTCGTTATTATTTGTCAGATCTCTAGGATATTCCTTTTTATTTTCCTGTTTGTACTTTTATGCACTTTTTCAAGTATTCTTGGACTTTAGTATCCACACTGCACATTGATATTGCGGGCATGTGATCCACATGAAGCTATGATGTCATTAGTTAGTCTTTCTTCTTTTTTTTTCAGTTAAATAAAAAAGATGATGTTATGTATACCCTTTTTCTTACATTTTGGTTTCATCATTGTAATGTTGGGTTTCTTGTGATTATTAGGTAATTGTCAGGGTATCTGTGATTACTGCCCTGGCAGGAATCCAGCCTGTGGGTCTTCTCCCATATGATGGGGACACTCGTTCCATTCCCTTCTCTCATCTCGACCGTTCAGATGCCAGGCACGGTAGCTCTGCCCCTTTTTATGACGCGCCGCATGTGCGCCGACGCCATGACGTCACGGCCCGCCAAAAATTTCAAATTAGGACATTTAGAGGGCATGGTCATCACTTAAAGAGCCAAACTATAAAAATTACTCATTTGCAATGGTTCTAGCTTGTTTGTTCTTATTGTGGTTTTGGTTTGGTTTATTGGTATTTGACTTGGCTCTGATTTTGACTATTCTCTGTTCTCCTTCTCTTTGACTCGTCTGGTTTATTCGCTTACCTTTTTTCTGGCTCCCTCGACCTTGGCTTGTCCCTGACTATTCTGTTAGTCTGACCATTCTAAGGCTCGGTATATGTTCTTCTATTTTTGCATCTCGCGCATTGGATCCCTGTGTCGATCCTGACATTACGAGGGGACTTTATGGATCCTGCAGGTGCAAACCCCCAGGGTGGCCCTATGACTTCCGATTTGAGGCAATGGACCATAGAATGGACCAGGTCGCTCTGGCCTTGCAGACATTATTGTCACAATCGACCACTCTGCAAGATGAGAGTCAGGTTTCCCCTGTTGCCCCCGTAGCAACAGGCTTAGAAGTGGCTATGCTATGGTGGGGCACCGGATGCTTGTCGTGGTTTTTTGAACCAGATTAGTATTCATTTCGAGTTACAACCCTGTGCCTATTCAACAGACAGAGCTAAGGTTGGATTCATAATAACGTTACTGATAGAGAAGGCACTTACATGGGCTAATCCTTTATGGGAGAATGATAACCCTTTGGTATACAACTCCAACGTTTTTGTTACAGCATTTAGGAGAACCTTTGATCATCCAGGTAGGAAGGCCAATGCAGCCAGATCTCTTTTGAGTCTTAGACAAGGTAACACAACGCTTGTGGAATACGCTTTAGAATTCCGATCCTTGGCTGCAGAGGTTAAGTGAACAATCAGGCGTTTATGGACGTTTTTCTAAATGGTTTGTCTAATGCTATCTTAGATGAGGTGACCACCCGAGACCTTCCTGAGAATTTAAGATGACCTAATTTTGTTCATTTCACATATAGATGAACGCATGAGACATAGGCAAAATACCAGAGATAAAACCCGTAGAAATTCTATTACAGTGTTGCTTCTAAGTGTGTGTGGTTGGAGATATTCTGGAGAGTGTTGCTTCTAAGTGTGTGTGTGGTTGGAGATATTCTGGAGATAACCTGGAGGTAATCTGAGGTATTCAGGAGGATAAATAAAAAGTTAAGATTCATTTGATTTAAATTATTTACCTCATTGGAATGGCAGACTTAGTTCAGTGTAATAGTTGCTATGCATTTGTTTCATGTTCCACTTTTTGGAGGTTTGGTTGTTGTCTAATCTCTAGACAGTTCTCTATCTTGTGTCAGGAGATTGTATTTTTGAAGTCTGAGATTTGTAAATTATCTGGTAAACAAACTCAGGCTGGAACTGCTGCAAAGCCACTGCCACAGAGACATACTAGGAATGGCAGATGGATTACTGTAGGATCTGGTAGACTTAGAGTTGTGGATAAAAGGCATATTACACAGTCTGTTGCTCTACATAATTTATTTTCTGCACTTTCAGAGTGTAATGATGTCATGGAGACAGGCACTGAGGGTAGTGGTGTTGTGGAGAGAGGCACTGAGGCTAGTGGTGTTGTGCAGAGAGGCACTGAGGCTAGTGGTGTTGTGGAGAGAGGCACTGAGGCTAGTGGTGTTGTGCAGAGAGGCACTGAGGCTAGTGGTGTTGTGGAGAGATGCACTGAGGCTAGTGGTGTTGTGCAGAGAGGCTTGAAGACTATGGTGAGGCCTAATAGAAAGCAGTTGTTGTTGGGGGATTCCATCATAAGAGGAGATGGACAATGGTGGTCTTGTGAGGTGTCTTCCCGGAGCTACTGCTCACAGAGACAGGAGACGTATCTGTAATATTGTAAAGCAAGCAAAGCAGGAAGGGGAATTGGATGTACTTGTCCATTTAGGGAAAAATGAATTGGCTTGCAATGAGGTTTCAGAGGTTAAGGAAGTTTTTAGTGTTTTTGCCAATGATATACGGCAGCTGGCTTCCACACTGTCATCCTCTGAAGTTCTGCCTGTGCATAACACTCAGAATGACAGGCGGATGCGTATTAGGGACTTTAACTTGTGGCTTGGTGAATGGTGTCGGGAGCAAGGATTTGGCTTTATTTCTCATGGAAGCTCTGTTGGGAATGGAAATAAACTGTACTAAAAAGATGGTTTGCATCTTTCTCAAAAGGGAACAAATGTTCTCAGTGAGCAGTTCAGAGGTTTTGCTAGGATGTATTTAAACTAGGAGGGGGGGGGGGCAAAAGGGTGATAATACATCAATCCAATTGTCCCCCAAAACAAGGACAGAAGGTGCATGTAGCAAGTGTGTTAAAAAATGATAAGCTTAGAGTCATGTCTACAAATGCTCGCAGTTTAGGGGTGTAGGTGTGATTTATAGGCCTCCAGGACCAATTGAAGAGTTAGATAATCTACTAGTTGAGGAAGTAGCTAAAATGACAATGAAGGGGGAAGTTATCATCATGGGTGACTTTAATCTACCTGATGTGAATTGGAAAACAAAAATAGCTACTTGTGCAAGGAGCACACATATTCTAAACTCCCTACTGGGATTGTCTCTAAAACAAGTCGTTGAGGAGCCAACTCGTAAAGAGGCCATACTAGATTTAGTGTTAACAAATGGAGATTTGGTATCAGATATTACTGTAGGTGAAAGTTTAGGATCCAGTGATCATCAGTCAGTGTGGTTTATCATAAGAACAGTGACTGACAGTCACACCACACAAAACCAAAAGTTTTAGACTTTAGAAAAACAGACTTTTCTAAAATTCGAATATCTGTAAAGGAGTCATTATCAGACTGGAGCAATAAATGGAGTCCAAGAGAAATGGGATTATTTAAAAGTTGCACTACGGAAGGCAACCGAAAATTGCATTAGGCTTGTCAGTAAAAGCAAAAAATTCAAGAAACCACTGTGGTACTCCGCAGATGTGGCCAAAATAGTAAAAAACAAAAAGTTAGCATTTAGTAATTATAAAAAAAAAAACAGAGTGAGGAAGACAGAATGACCTATAAGATTAGGCAGAAAGAGGCTAAGCAAGTTATAAGAGCTTCCAAATCACACACAGAAGAGAAAATAGCACAGTCAGTAAAAAAGGGGGACAAAACTTTTTTTAGATACATAAATGAGAAAAGAAAAGTAAAACAAGGATTAGTTAGATTAAAAACAAAAGAAGGAAGGTATGTAGATGAGGATAAAGGTCTAGCTGACTGCCTCAATGAATATTTTTGTTCGGTATTTACAGATGAAAATGAAGGAAAGGGACCTCAATTAAGAAAAAGGATAAATGAGTAATTTATTACACGTGAGTTTACAGAGGAAGAGGTTCTATTTCAACTGTCAAAAGTAAAGACAAATAAGTCAATGGGACCTGATGGAATACACCCAAAGCTATTAAAAGAGCTTAGTGGTGTACTAGCAAAACCATTAACAGATTTATTTAACCAATCATTGTTAATAGGAGTAGTCCCAGAAGATTGGAAGTTAGCGAATGTTGTGCTTATCAATAAACTGCAATCTTTAAGTTTGGATTCCAATATTGTTGAATAGTGATGTCCCGAACGGTTCGCTGGCGAATAGTTCCTGGCGAACATAGCATGTTCGCGTTCGCCCCCGCGGGTGAACACATGCGATGTTCGGTCCGCCCCCTATTCTTTATCATTGAGTAAACTTTGACCCTGTACCTCACAGTCAGCAGACACATTCCAGCCAATCAGCAGCACACCCTCCCTAGCAGACCCTACCACCTACTGGACAGCATCCATTTTAGATTAATTCGGAAGCTGCAACCATTTTTTTTTTCAATGTATTATTATTATTTTTTTAGTGCATATAAATGTTACAAGCAGATACTCCCCCCAGACACTCTGTATTACTGCAGATACTCCCCCCAGACACTCTGTGTTACTGCAGATACTCCCTCCACACACCCTGTGTTACTGCAGATACTCCTCCCAGACACCCTGTGTTACTGCAGATACTACACCCAGACACTCTTTTTTACTGCAGATACTCCCTCCAGACACCCTGTGTTACATCAGATACTCCCTCCAGACACCCTGTGTTACTGTAGATACTCCCCCCAGACACTCTGTTTTACTGCAGATACTCCCTCCAGACACTCTGTGTTACTGCAGACACTCCCCCCAGACACCCTGGGTTACTGCAGATACTCCCTCCAGACACTCTGTGTTACTGCTGATACTCCCTCCAGACACCCTGTGTTACTGCAGATACTCCCCCCAGATACTGACACAGAGCAGAATAGGGACTGTTCCCCCTACATAGGGTCACTTGGCAGATATGGATTGACACCTTTCCTAAGGATCCCTGATACACACTGACACGGAGCCCTCCATGGGTGAAGATGGATTAATTTTTTTTGCGCTCGTTTTTTTTTTTTTTTTTTTTATTAATTGTGTCGGTTCTTATGGCTTTTTATTTGCCCTTTTTGGGGGCTGAAAAAAGAAGATTTTAGAAACAAGAAGATGTCAAATGGTAAGTTTAATTTTTCTTTACAGGTTAGTTATTTTATTCCCCCTTCACTATTTTTAAGGGTGGGGGAGTAGGTAGGGGGTACCTTTTTTGGGGGTGGGTGGGGGTGGGTGACTAGGGGCTTGGGGACCCCTAGTTATCTTTGATTGGGGGGATTTTTATTTAGGGCCCCCACCCACCGCTCAGGGGTGGGGGCCAGGGGGGGAGGACAGTAGGTCCTCCCCCATTGTGATTTATGGCCCCCACCCACCGCGCAGGGGTGCGGGCTGGGGGTAGGACAGTAGTTCCCCCCCTCATTATTTTTATGGCCCCTACCCACCACGCAGGGGTGGGGGTGGGGGGGAGGACAGTAGGTCCCCCCCAGTGTGTATCAGGGTCCCTGAGGACAGGTGTCAATCCATATCTGCCAAGTGAATAGAGACTGTTCCCCCTACATAGGGTCACTTGGCAGATATGGATTGACACCTATCCTAAGGATCCCTGATACACACTGACACAGAACAGAATAGAGACTGTTCCCCCTACATAGGGTCACTTTGCAGATATGGATTGACACCTATCCTAAGGATCCCTGGAATATATATATATATATATATACTCCCTCCAGACACTCTGTGTTACTGCAGATACTCCCTCCAGACACCCTGTGTTACTGCAGATACTCCCCCCAGACACTCTGTATTACTGCAGATACTCCCTCCAGGCACCCTGTGTTACTGCAGATACTCCCTCCAGACAGCCTGTGTTACTGCAGATACTCCCTCCAGACTCTCTGTGTTACTGCAGATACTCCCTCCAGACACCCCCTGTGTTACTGCAGATACTCCCTCCAGACACCCTGTGTTACTGCAGATGCTCCCTCCAGACACCCCCCTGTGTTACTGCAGATACTCCCTCCAGACACCCTGTGTTACTGCAGATACTCCCTCCAGACACCCCTTGTGTTACTGCAGATACTCCCTCCAGACACCCTGTGTTACTGCAGACACTCCCCCCAGACACCCTGTGTTACTGCAGATACTCCCTCCAGACACCCTGTGTTACTGCAGATACTCCCTCCAGACACCCTGTGTTACTGCAGATACTCCCCCCAGACACTGACACAGAGCAGAATAGGGACTGTTCCCCCTACATAGGGTCACTTGGCAGATATGGATTGACACCTTTCCTAAGGATCCCTGATGCACACTGACACGGAGCCCTCCATGGGTGAAGATGGATTTTTTTTTGGCACTCGTTTTTTTTTTTATTGTGTCGGTTCTTATGGCTTTTTATTTGGCCTTTTTTGGGGCTGAAAAAATAAGATTTTAGAAACAAGAAGACGTCAAATGGTAAGTTTAATTTTTCTTTACAGGTTAGTTATTGATAGAGCTTGGTTGCTTCTTCTAAGTGTTGCTTCTAAGTGTCTGTGGTTGGAGATATTCTGGAGAGCTTCAACTGTCTAAGAGTTGTGCTAAGAGTTTTCTTTTTTACTGTTACAGGTAAGATTCATCTGTAGGAAAAGGTTACTGATTGCACAAGGTTTGATTTCCTGTTGGTAATTATAAGGCATTTGATTGGATTAGGTAGCTGCTTGCTATTGATTGCTGTGTAAATTAGCTATTGCTAATAAGCAGAGGCCTACCCAGGTGTTAAACATTCCTAGTGGGAGGTGATTTTAGGAGTATATAAGGGCTGTTGTCATTAGCTTGGCTAATAGAGCTTGGTTGCTTCTTCTAAGTGTTGCTTCTAAGTGTCTGTGGTTGGAGATATTCTGGAGAGTTTTACAGAAGCTTCAACTGTCTAAGAGTTGTGCTAAGAGTTTTCTTTTTTACTGTTACAGGTAAGATTCATCTGTAGGAAAAGGTTACTGATTGCACAAGGTTTGATTTCCTGTTGGTAATTATAAGGCATTTGATTGGATTAGGTAGCTGCTTGCTATTGATTGCTGTGTAAATTAGCTATTGTTTGCTAATAAGCAGAGGCCTACCCAGGTGTTAAACATTCCTAGTGGGAGGTGATTTTAGGAGTATATAAGGGCTGTTGTCATTAGCTTGGCTAATAGAGCTTGGTTGCTTCTTCTAAGTGTTGCTTCTAAGTGTCTGTGGTTGGAGATATTCTGGAGAGTTTTACAGAAGCTTCAACTGTCTAAGAGTTGTGCTAAGAGTTTTCTTTTTTACTGTTACAGGTAAGATTCATCTGTAGGAAAAGGTTACTGATTGCACAAGGTTTGATTTCCTGTTGGTAATTATAAGGCATTTGATTGGATTAGGTAGCTGCTTGCTATTGATTGCTGTGTAAATTAGCTATTGTTTGCTAATAAGCAGAGGCCTACCCAGGTGTTAAACATTCCTAGTGGGAGGTGATTTTAGGAGTATATAAGGGCTGTTGTCATTAGCTTGGCTAATAGAGCTTGGTTGCTTCTTCTAAGTGTTGCTTCTAAGTGTCTGTGGTTGGAGATATTCTGGAGAGTGTTGCTTCTAAGTGTGTGTGTGGTTGGAGATATTCTGGAGAGTGTTGCTTCTAAGTGTCTGTGGTTGGAGATATTCTGGAGAGTGTTGCTTCTAAGTGTGTGTGTGGTTGGAGATATTCTGGAGAGTGTTGCTTCTAAGTGTCTGTGGTTGGAGATATTCTGGAGATAAACTGGAGGTAATCTGAGGTATTCAGGAGGATAAATAAAAAGTTAAGATTCGTTTGATTTAAATAATTGATCTCATTGGAATGGCAAACTTAGTTCAGTGTAATAGTTGCTATGCATTTGTTTCGCGTTCCACTTTTTGGAGGTTTAGTTGTTGTCTAATCTGTAGACAGTTCTCTATCTTGCGGCAGGAGATTGTATTTTTGAAGTCTGAGATTTGTAAATTATCTGGTAAACAAACTCAGGCTGGAACTGCTGCAAAGCCACTGCCACAGAGACATACTAGGAATGGCAGATGGATTACTGTAGGATCTGGTAGACTTAGAGTTGTGGATAAAAGGCATATTGCACAGTCTGTTGTTCTACATAATTCATTTTCTGCACTTTCAGAGTGTAATGGTGTCATGGAGACAGGCACTGAGGCTAGTGGTGTTGTGCAGAGAGGCACTGAGGCTAGTGGTGTTGTGCAGAGAGGCACTGAGGCTAGTGGTGTTGTGCAGAGAGGCACTGAGGCTAGTGGTGTTGTGCAGAGAGGCACTGAGGCTAGTGGTGTTGTGCAGAGAGGCACTGAGGCTAGTGGTGTTGTGCAGAGAGGCACTGAGGCTAGTGGTGTTGTGCAGAGAGGCACTGAGGCTAGTGGTGTTGTGCAGAGAGGCACTGAGGCTAGTTGTGTTGTGCAGAGAGGCACTGAGGCTAGTGGTGTTGTGCAGAGAGGCACTGAGGCTAGTGGTGTTGTGCAGAGAGGCACTGAGGCTAGAGGTGTTGTGGAGAGAGGCACTGAGGCTAGAGGTGTTGTGGAGAGAGGCACTGAGGCTAGAGGTGTTGTGGAGAGAGGCACTGAGGCTAGTGCTGTTGTGGAGAGAGGCATTGAGGCCAGTGGTGTTGTGCAGAGAGGCTTGAAGACTATGATGAGGCCTAATAGAAAGCCGTTGTTGTTGGGGGATTCCATCATAAGAGGTGTGGAGATGGACAATGGTGGTCTTGTGAGGTGTCTTCCCGGAGCTACTGCTCACAGAGACAGGAGACGTATCTGTAATATTGTTAAGCAAGCAAAGCAGGAAGGGGAATTGGATGTACTTGTCCATTTAGGGACAAATGACTTGGCTTGCAATGAGGTTTCAGAGGTTAAGGAAGTTTTTAGTGTTTTTGCCAATGATATACGGCAGGTTGCTTCCACACTGTCATTCTCTGAAGTTCTGCCTGTGCATAACACTCAGAATGACAGGCGGATGCGTATTAGGGACTTTAACTTGTGGCTTGGTGAATGGTGTCGGGAGCAAGGATTTGGCTTTATTGCTCATGGTAGCTCTGTTTGGAATGGAAATAAACTGTACAAAAAAGATGGTTTGCATCTTTCTCAAAAGGGAACAAATGTTCTCAGTGAGCAGTTCAGAGGTTTTGCTAAGATGTATTTAAACTAGGAGGGGGGGGCAAAAGGGTGATAAAACATCAATCCAATTGTCCCCCAAAACAAGGACAGAAGGTGCCTGTAGCAAGTGTGTTAAAAAATGATAAGCTTAGAGTCATGTCTACAAATGCTCGCAGTTTAGGGAATAAGATCCATGAACTTGTGGCAATAATGGCAACTGATAGTGTAGATTTAGTCGCTGTTACTGAGACATGGTATAATGAAAAAAATGACTGGGACATAGCAATACCAGGGTACTCTTTATATAGAAAAGACAGGGAAGGCAAGAAAGGGGGAGGGGTGGCCCTGTATGTGAAGGATAGCATAAAATCTAGCCTAATAAAGGTTAGTGAGACGAACATAGAGTCCATTTGGGTTACGTTAAATTTGGTAATCACACAGTAGTTCGTGTAGGTGTGATTTATAGGCCCCCAGGACAAATTGAAGAGTTAGATAATCTACTAGTTGAAGAAATAGCTAAAATGACAATGAAGGGGGAAGTTATCACCATGGGTGACTTTAATCTTCCTGATGTGAATTGGAAAACAAAAATAGCTACTTGTGCCAGAAGCACACATATTCTAAACTCCCTACTGGGATTGTCTCTAAAACAAGTCGTTGAGGAGCCAACTCGTAAAGAGGCCATACTAAATTTAGTGTTAACAAATGGAGATTTGGTATCAGATATTACTGTAGGTGAAAGTTTAGGATCCAGTGATCATCAGTCAGTGTGGTTTAATATAAGAACAGTGACTGAGTCACACCACACAAAAACAAAAGTTTTAGACTTTAGAAAAACAGACTTTTCTAAAATTAGAATATGTGTAAAGGAGTCATTATCAGACTGGAGCAACTTAAATGGAGTCCAAAATAAATGGGATTATTTAAAAGCTGCACTACTGAAGGCAACAGAAAATTGCATTAGGCTTGTCAGTAAAAGCAAAAAATTCAAGAAACCACTGTGGTACTCCGCAGATGTGGCCAAAATAGTAAAAAACAAAAAGTTAGCATTTAGTAATTATAAAACAACCCAGAGTGAGGAAGACAGAATGACCTATAAGATTAGGCAGAAAGAGGCTAAGCAAGTTATAAGAGCTTCCAAATCACACACAGAAGAGAAAATAGCACAGTCAGTAAAAAAGGGGGACAAAACTTTTTTTAGATACATAAATGAGAAAAGAAAAGTAAAACAAGGATTAGTTAGATTAAAAACAAAAGAAGGAAGGTATGTATGATGTAGAATTATTAAAAATCTTTAATGTACTTGTATTGAATTATTGCACTAACTCCATTTTAACCTCATACTGTGACAAACCCTCCATTTTGTCCTCCTAACCTGACTTCTTCATTCCTCCATTTTGTCCTCATAACCTAACTTCTACACTTTAAAACTACATTACATGACAGAATTTCCCAGCACATCTAACAATGGACAAAGACTGTATTTTCTATAAAGACATGATTAACTCAGGAACTGCTGACTTTCCCCTAACTTGCAACATAGTATAATTTGAAGGCCATGAGAACACAGTAGTAATGAAATGTTCTATTCATAAGAGACCTTGCACCTGGCCACGAGGCCTGAGATCACCGACCGTGTAAAATGACGCTCAAGACCCCCTTGTCCCCACCCGTGTCCAGAATAATCCCACCTCTTGGTGGGTGGGCACGGGACTAACCACTTAGTTTTTAAGCCAATTAATAATATTGATAGGTGGACACTAATCCCGACACTTAACAATTAATCCAATTAATGATGTTTATTTGCTGATATTCTAATAATCAATGATGACGCAAAATGCCTCTTAAAAGGGCCTGCGCGCCCGTTTTTTATTCACTTGCCAATAAATTTTCTCGAAGTTATTTTAACCTGAACTCTGTGTGTCAGACTTAATTACTGCAGCGTATGTATGCAATTCGATTTTCTTAATTTGGACAAGAACAGATAGACATTTAAACATTTTGGTTTACTGCTAAAAAGTACCATAACATGTAGATGAGGATAAAGGTCTAGCTGACTGCCTCAATGAATATTTTTGTTAGGTATTTACAGCTGAAAATGAAGGAAAGGGACCTCAGTTAAAAAAAAGGATAACTGAGTCATTTATTACATGTGAGTTTACAGAGGAAGAGGTTCTATTTCAACTGTCAAAAGTAAAGACAAATAAGTCAATGGGACCTGATGGAATACACCCAAAGCTATTAAAAGAGCTTAGTGGTGTACTAGCAAAACCATTAACAGATTTATTTAACCAATCATTGTTAACAGGAGTAGTCCCAGAAGATTGGAAGTTAGCGAATGTTGTGCCCATTCACAAGAAAGGTAATAAGGAGGAGTCGGGCAACTATAGGCCAGTAAGCCTTACTTCAGTAGTGGGGAAAGTGATGGAAACCATGTTAAAGGATAGGATTGTTGAACATCTAAAAACACATGGATTTCAAGATCAGAGACAACATGGGTTTACTTCAGGGAGATCATGCCAAACTAATCTTATTGATTTTTTTGATTGGGTAACTAAAATTATAGATCAGGGTGGTGCAGTAGACATTGCTTACCTAGATTTCAGTAAGGCTTTTGACACTGTTGCACATAGAAGGCTTGTCAATAAACTGCAATCTTTGAGTTTGGATTCCAATATTGTTGAATGGGTAAGGCAGTGGCTGAGTGACAGGCAACAGAGGGTTGTAGTCAATGGAGTATATTCGAAGCTTGGGCTTGTCACCAGTGGGGTACCTCAGGGATCTGTACTTGGACCCATTCTCTTTAATATTTTTATTAGTGATATTGCAGAAGGTCTTGATGGTAAGGTGTGTCTTTTTGCGGATGATACTAAGATATGTAACAGGGTTGATGTTCCAGGAGGGATAAGCCAAATGGCAAATGATTTAGGTAAACTAGAAAAATGGTCAGAGTTGTGGCAACTGACATTTAATGTGGATAAGTGCAAGATAATGCATCTTGGACGTAAAAACCCAAGGGCAGAGTACAGAATATTTGATAGAGTCCTAACCTCAACATCTGAGGAAAGGGATTTAGGGGTGATTATTTCTGAGGACTTAAAGGTAGGCAGACAATGTAATAGAGCAGCAGGAAATGCTAGCAGAATGCTTGGTTGTATAGGGAGAGGTATTAGCAGTAGAAAGAGGGAAGTGCTCATGCCATTGTACAGAACACTGGTGAGACCTCACTTGGAGTACTGTACACAGTACTGGAGACCATATCTTCAGAAGGATATTGATACCTTAGAGAGAGTTCAAAGAGGGCTACTAAACTGGTTCATGGATTGCAGGATAAAACTTACCAGGAAAGGTTAAAGGATCTTAACATGTATAGCTTGGAGGAAAGACGAGACAGGGGGGATATGATAGAAACATTTAAATACATAAAGGGAATCAACACAGTAAAGGAGGAGACTATATTTAAAAGAAGAAAAACTACCACAACAAGAGGACATAGTCTTAAATTAGAGGGACAAAGGTTTAAAAATAATATCAGGAAGTATTACTTTACTGAGAGGGTAGTGGATGCATGGAATAGCCTTCCAGCTGAAGTGGTAGAGGTTAACACAGTAAAGGAGTTTAAGCATGCGTGGGATAGGCATAAGGCTATCCTAACTATAAGATAATGCCAGGGACTAATGAAAGTATTTAGAAAACTGGGCAGACTAGATGGGCCGAGTGGTTCTTATCTGCCGTCACATTCTATGTTTCTATGTTTCTATTTTATTCCCCCTTCACTATTTTTTAGGGTGAGGTAGGTAGGTAGGGGGTAACTTTTTTGGGGGTGGGGGGGGTGGGTGACTAGGGGCTTGGGGACCCCTAGTCATTTTTGATTGGGGGGGGGATTTTTATTTAGGGCCCCCACCCACCGCTCAGGGGTGGGGGCCAGGGGGGGACAGTAGGTCCTCCCCCATTGTGATTTATGGCCCCTACCCACCGCGCAGGGGTGGGGGCCGGGGGTAGGACAGTAGTTCCACCCCCTCATTATTTTTATGGCCCCTACCCACCACGCAGGGGTGGGGGCGGGGGGGAGGACAGTAGGTCCCCCCCAGTGTGTATCAGGGTCCCTGAGGACAGGTGTCAATCCATATCTGCCAAGTGAATAGAGACTGTTCCCCCTACATAGGGTCACTTGGCAGATATGGATTGACACCTATCCTAAGGATCCCTGATACACACTGACACAGAGCAGAATAGAGACTGTTCCCCCTACATAAGGTCACTTGGCAGATATGGATTGACACCTATCCTAAGGATCCCTGGGATATATATATACTCCCTCCAGACACTCTGTGTTACTGCAGATGCTCCCTCCAGACACCCTGTGTTACTGCAGATACTCCCCCCAGACACTCTGTATTACTGCAGATACTCCCTCCAGACACCCTGTGTTACTGCAGATACTCCCTCCAGACACTCTGTGTTACTGCAGATACTCCCCCAGACACTCTGTGTTACTGAAGATACTCCCTCCAGACACCCTGTGTTACTGCAGATACTGCAGATACTCCAGACAGGGCCGGCGCGTCCATAAGGCGGCACAGGCAGCCGCCTTAGGGCGCACGGGCTCTGGGGGCGCAATATTTCAGTGGCCGGCAGGAGGGAAGCTCTCCCTCCTGCCGGCCACCATCTCGACCTCCGGCGCGGCTGTGCTGTGCTGAGATCAGGCGCGGCGAGGGAGCTCTAATCTCACCGCTCTGCTCCCTCGCGCGCTGCCTGTCTGCTGATGCCGCGGGAGCTTTAATATGACGTCATGTTCCGGCTCCCGCGGTATCTGCAGACAGGCAGCGCGCGAGGGAGCAGAGCAGAGAGGTTAGAGCTCCCTTGCCGCGCCTGATCTCAGCACAGCACAGCAGCCCCACTGGACCCCAGGGAATGATTATGGAGCTGACCCAGAGACACAAGACTAGCAAGAGAGGAGACCTTTACACCATGCTTGTCGAGGGGCTGAGCACCAGCTGGTAGATCTGCTTCTTGCCACTAATGTCGATGTTAATGCAGCAGACTATAATGGTATCCTACCCCTGAGCTTATCATCCACACCAGCTCTCCAGGTAGGGAGGCTGGGTGGAAAATATATATTTTTTAAATAATTAGTGAGTGTATGTGATGTGTCTGTGTGTGAGTGACAGAGTGTGTGTGTCTGTGAGTGACGGTGTGTGTGTCTGTGAGTGACAGCGTGTGTGTCTGTGAGTGACAGTGTGTGTCTGTGAGTGACAGTGTGTTTCTGTGAGTGACAGCGTGTGTGTCTGTGAGTGACAGCGTGTGTGTCTGTGAGTGACAGTGTGTGTGTTTGTGAGTGACAGCGTGTGTGTCTGTGAGTGAATGAGTGTGTGTCTGTGAGTGACAGTGTGTGTGTCTGTGAGTGACAGTTTGTGTGTCTGTGAGTGACATCGTGTGTCTGTGAGTGACATCGTGTGTCTGTGAGTGACAGCGTGTGTCTGTGAGTGACAGCGTTTGTCTGTGAGTGACAGTCTGTCTGTGAGTGACAGCGTGTGTCTGTGTGTGTCTGTGAGTGATTGTATGAGTGTGTGTGCATGTGAGTGTATGAGTGTGTCTGTCAGTGTATGATGAGTGTGTGTCTGTCAAATCAGTGAGAGTATGTTTGTCATTGAGTCTGTGTGTGACTATCAGTGTGTCTGTCAGTCAGTGTCAATGAATGAATGTGTGTCAGATCAATGAGTCTGTGTCTGTCAGTGCAATGCAACAATAGAGGTAGGAGGCACACCAGGAAGGGGCGTGTGACCACTAAAGGGGGTGTGGGGTACACCAAGGGACAGGGAGGGAATGGGAGAGAAACACCAAGAGACAGGGAAAAGAGGAGGGAGTGGAGAAGAACACTAAGGGACAGGGAAAGGACCACTAATGGTCGGGTCGGGGAGACGGGCTGGTTAAGAGGCACATAGGTGAAGTTGGTTTTTTTTGTGGGGGGTGGGGGGGGGCAGAAAAATGCATCTTCACCTATGAACCTAAAAATCCAAGCACCGGCCCTGCCTCCAGACACCCTGTGTGCAGATACTCCCCCAGACACCCTGTGTTACTGCAGATACTCCCTCCAGACACCCTGTGTTACTGCAGATACTCCCTCCAGACACTCTGTGCTACTGCAGATACTCCCTCCAGACACCCTGTGTTACTGCAGATACTCCCTCCAGACACCCTGTGTTACTGCAGATACTCCCCCCAGACACGCTGTGTTACTGCAGATACTCCCTCCAGACACCCTGTGTTACTGCAGATACTCCCCCAGACACTCTGTGTTACTGAAGATACTCCCTCCAGACACCCTGTGTTACTGCATATACTCCCCCCAGACACTCTGTGTTACTGCAGATACTCCCTCCAGACACCCTGTGTTACTGCAGATACTCCCACCAGTGGTGGCTCTTCAAAATAAATCAGGAAAATTCCAAACCCTAAGGTTGAATACGGTGAATAGGTTACAGATGGCCACTCCCATCACCCAAGGCCGAGTTCTTCAACAGTGTTACCCCTAAATGTCAGTCCTCTGCCTCTTTCTAGGAAAATGTTCAAGATGCCAATACAGTGCCTGGCTGAAAGTGATAGTAGTTGCTGCCTACAGCCTGAGACCAGATCACATAATTCCCCAAATGGGACTGGGGTTTAGAGTTTACAGTCTGCCGATCCACTGTGGATTGTTATACTAGAAGAGTGGCTGCATTAGAGGGTCGAGGGGTCTATGCTCCAGCTCTGAAATCACAGCTGCGGCATGCCACTTGCACCACTTGTGTCAGCGCCAGCAGGCAGTAGCGGTCAATGCGGCATCTATGTATTCTATGTCTATGTGGGCCCCCATCAGGGCACTATAGAGCCAGGAAAACCGCTTTATTTTCCTGACACTATAGTGATCCTTTTAGTTTTCTATGGCTACTTAACCCAATTATCTCCACGATAGAGGGGAGGGATTTTACTGTTTCTGTGGGAGTGATGAACATTGTGAAAAAAGGTCCATGTGGGAGTATACCTTGCTGGAGGACCTGCATAAAAGGCTGAGCTGGGGCCACCATTAAACAGACCGTTTTTTACTCCTTCATGAAGTCTGGGCTCATGTTTGGGGGATTGGGAGCTATAATTCACAGGTATAAAACATAATTTAATATGAATAATATATTAAAGAATGGTAGGAAATAAGATTTCTTTTTTTATTTCTGCATGACATTTTAACTGTGAATGTCATAATACGGTTTGCTTTTACTGCAATAAAACACATACCGTATATACTCGAGTATAAGCCGCAACTCGGCTTATACTCGAGTCAGTGTCTGTATTATGGCAATTTACATTGCCATAATACAGACAATGGGGCTGTGGGGGCTGCAGAGCTCTTACTTACCTCTCTTGCAGCTCCTGTCAGCTCTCTCCTCCTCCGCGCCGGTCCGTTCAGCACCTCGGTCAGCTCCCAGTGTAAATCTCGCGAGAGCCGCGGGGTCATAGTGCGGCTCTCGCGAGACTTACAGTGTGAGCTGACAGAGGGAGCTGCACGGACCGGCGCGGAGGAGAAGGGAGCTGACAGGAGCTGCAGGAGAGGTAACTGCTCCCTGCCAGCCCCCCTTCTCCCCCCACTGAACTACCAATGCCACTGGACCACCAGGGAGTGAGAGCCCCCCTCCCTGGCCAGCTAGCAAGCAGGGAGGGGGGGACGAAAAAAAATAAATATACATAATAAAATATTAATAATTAAAAAAATAATAATAGTACAAATAAAATAAAATAATACAAAATAATAATAAAAAAATATTAAAATAATTAAAAAAATAATAATTAAATAAAATAAAATAATAAAAAATAATAAGAAAAAAATATTAAAATAATAATAATTAAAAAAAAATTGCCCACCCCCAACCAAGGCTCTGCAACACACACACACACACACACACACACACACACACACTGCATTCATACACACACTGCACACACTGCACACATACACACTGCACACACTGCACACACTGCACACACTGCACACACTGCACACATACACACACACACTGCATTCATACACACTGCACTCATATACACAGACTGCACTCATACACACACACACTGCATTCATACACACACTGCACACATACTCATACACACACTGCACTCATATACACACTGCACTCATACACACACACACACTGCATTCACACACACACTGCATTCACACACACTGCACTCATACACACACTGCACTCATACACACACACTGCACTCATACACACACACTGCATTCACACACACACACACTGCATTCATACACACACTGCACTCATACACACTGCACTCATACACACACGCTGCACTCATACACACGCGCTGCACTCATACACACGCACTGCATTCATACACACACACTGCACTCATACACACGCTGCATTCATACACACACACTGCATTTATACACACACACTGCAAATAAATATTCAATTAATATAATTTTTTTAGGATCTAATTTTATTTAGAAATTTACCAGTAGCTGCTGCATTTCCCACCCTAGTCTTATACTCGAGTCAATAAGTTTTCCCAGTTTTTTGGGGTAAAATTAGGGGCCTCGGCTTATATTCGGGTCGGCTTATACTCGAGTATATACGGTATATGTATTCAGCGATGTCTCACGTGTATAACAGTACCCCCTATGTACAGGTTTTATGGTGTTTTGGGAAGTTACAGAGTCAAATATAGCATGTTAAATTTTTCACACTGAAATTCGCAAGATTGGTTATGTTGCCTTTGTGACCGTATGGTAGCCCAGGAATGAAAATTATGGCATAACATTTGCAATAGTAGACAAACCAAGGTATTGCAAATGAGGTATGTCCGGTCTTTTTTAGTAGCCACTTGGTCACAAACACTGGCCAAAGTTATTGTTAATATTTGATTGTGTGTGAAAAATGCAAAAAACTAATCTTAATGCCAATTTTGGCCAGTGTTTGGGACTAAGTGGCTACTAAGAAAGACTGGACATGCCCCTTTTGAAATACCTTGGGTTGTCTATTATTGCAAATGGTATGCCATCATGGGCATAATTCTCATTCCTGGGCTACCATACGGTCTCAAAGGCAACGTAACCAATCTGCCTAATTTCAATGTGAAAAAACTGAAACGCAAGCCTTATATTTGACTAAGTAACTTTTGAAAATACCATTGTAGCAAACTCACCCCTTTAAGGGAGTTTGCCATGAGCTTTTGGAGGGGCCTGCTTGCCCACCTCCTGCCCTGTGACTACGGCCCCTTTGATGTATTACCCTTTAAGAACATATTTGGGCATGATAGATTTTTATTGTGCGGCTACTGGCCCTTTAATCACAGTGAATGGACTTTTATTGGACTGTGTATGCTCCTTTAAGAACCATCTGGGGACATATTGTGACTTTTGGGAACAATGCCCCTTTAAGACTTTGTCCCCAGACTGTTAAAATCCTTTGTTCATTGCTATTTTCCACTTGGTTCAGTAAATGGGGCTTACTGAACCAGGTACACCACAGGCCGACCACCCAGAAGTGGAAGTGTGCCATCAATTTACCTCCCAGGCTGGGAGCTTCGTGCAAACAAACACGTGGCAGCGGCCATCTTTGTTCATTCAATGCGGTCAGCAGTGTGTGTAGCCAAATCCATGGAACAGTTCCGCGAACACCGCTGAGCATTACCTTCTCCCACAATGATTTTGCAGCAGCAGAGACTAAGTCCCATTCGGCGATTGGGATTCGGCGTCATTTTTTCAGTGTGAAATTGACCGACCGCAAAGCCCAAATCTATGGAACTGTTTTGGGCAGGAAAATGTGCTTGCGGTCTGTCATAAAGGGACCTCCAGCTAACTTTTAAACCCCTGGATGTAATTGGCTGAATTTTGACTATGTTTATAATTAAAGTGTGCTGAATAATAATATGTTTTCTTGAATATTGAATGTATAGTTCTAAAGTTATAGTACATGTGGAAAAACTTTATTTCTCTGCCAGTGATAATTACATTAACCCATTTGTGTAAGGTAATTAAATCACAGGCAGAGGGGAGTATTTTGTCTGTAATTGCTGGGAGTGTCTAAGTGTATTGTACGTGTAACCCTGTGAAGTTACACAGACTGCATTATCTGAAATGCCCAGTAGATGGCACATGGCCCCAGTATGTTGTTAATAAAACATTGAGCATTGATCACATGACTGGCTGAAATCAGTGGGAGGAGTGTGGCATCATCAGTTCCTGGGAGGTTTGCCTGCACAGCTCTGGGGAAGGAGGGCCAAAAAGGATTCTAGAAGGATGACATGCTGAGCTGAAATGGAGGACATGTGAGAGACTGTAAAAAGAGATGCAACCTGGCGGAGAGAACTTGTTTCACCCAAGATCACACCAGATTAGAGAGGGACCTGTTGGCAAAGACAACTATTGAGCCCAGACGTTTGGTGAATCCAGTGAGAGGAGACTGCTACTGACTACCTGGTTAATTGTGTTGTGAGGGTAAGCCAAACCTCTCCCTGTATCACCACAGGGCACCTGTCTTCTCACTCACTCTGAGGTCCCGTACAGACATTACACATCTGAGGCTGTGTCAGTGACTCTGTGGAGCAGGACTTATTAGGGCCCCAACTCTCCTGTGTGCACCAACGGCCGCTAGGGCGAAGATAAGGGGGTGGGACACAGGTGTGCTGGTGGGTGAGTGGGGAAAATCCACATTTGCATTGTTATCTGTTACGCCATTGTATTTTCCTATGTGTGTCGGTTCAATTGCTATTTACCATATAAAGTTAGTTCCAGTTAGGCTGTGTCAGTCTTATTGCACCAAGTATGTTCCCAGTGGGACCCCACATCCCTACCCCGGATGTTCCACTGGGTGGAGGCGCTGCCGCAGACATGTACCCCAGCTCCCAGATAGCGGAGGCTCAGGATCCGCCTGTCAGGCATAGTGAATTAACTAGGTTTAAGGACCCCAAAGACACTAGGGGCATCCCCCAAACCCCGTTACATATGGAGGCGCTGCTGAGATGAATTGGGGTACAACCAGTGAGAATAGGCTAAGTCCTCAGGCCACTCCCTCCTTTGCAAAAGAGTGGGCCCAGAAAAGAAATGTACCATTACAGCAAGCTGTGATGTTATGCAAAGTCCCATCCTGCTGTGAGATGAATCACGTCATCTTGTGTATAGAAATTCGACTGGGAATAGAAATGGCGACCGTCAGGGATATCCTACAGGATTCTGAAGGCCAAACTTACATGTTAATATATTGTCATACGGACTTGGGAGACCACGAGATGCCTACCAACATTCATTTATATGGAGCCCTGGATGAAGGATGCTCCTTAGTGTACGCTCTCCTTGATAAGAAAGAAAGGGCCTCACTGCAACAACCCTTTAAATTAGAACGGAAAGATTATGTCACAGAAAATTATTCTAAGCTCCTGACCCCCATCTCCGGAAAGGACGGAGCCATTCCTAAACAAGCGGCCCATCCTCCTAGAGGGCAGGGGATGATTACTCCTAAAGTAGAATCTCATCCACCTACAGCATTACTGAAACCAGACAACCCTGAAGTACACACCCTGCCTGCAGGAGGTAGTGATGTATCGGACATACTACAGAAACTCTCAGAAGCCATAGTGACGGCAAACCACACCCATAGTTACCGCAAACTAAAGGTGTTTTCTGGGAATCAGCCTGTTCCTGCAGGAGAAGAACCTTTTGAGGTCTGGAAGGATAATGCTATGCAGTTGTTGGAGGAATGGTCTTGTACGGATACCATAAAGAAACAGCGGTTGGTGGAGAGTCTTCGTTTTCCCGCTACAGACATGATAAGACTGTACAAGGGAGTAAATGGGCAAGCTACTGTGCACGACTATCTACAAGTTTTACAGGATGCTTATGGGAAATCAGAAGATTTGGATGATCTGTTGGTTAAGTTCCTAGCCACTAAGCAGAAGGAGCATGAAAAAGCCACTGACTATATCAACCGGTTCCAACTATCGAAAAAAGGAAGTGATAGGCGCTCACTATAGTGGTCAGGCAGCAGTATACAAAACAAGGATTCCCCAACCTTGTGAGTGTGTAGTAGAGAAACAAAAAAGGAGACGTATACCGCGCCTAATAATTTACATATGTAGAAAATACATACATGGGTCTTTGAATTTTCCAATAAATCGTAACCTCGGAAAAGAATTAAAAAATAATAGTGCAATACAGTACATATAGTCTTAAAAACAAATGATTAGTAGCTATATGCAATCCACTCACATTGAGATGAGCTATAACAGAGCTCTGCTGTGAAGCGCCTGGACGGTACAATCCCCGTCTATGGATTTGTAGTGGTCTCCACGGATGTTTCCAAAGTGCAATATGCGTAGTTGATATAAAAGAAAGATAGCAGCAATATGGTGAAGTAAGTACCAATATTGTGAAAGGTAATAAATAGTATTGTACTTACACTTTCCAGAGCATGTGACCTGCTCTAGTATAAACAGCTTAGGTGGTATAATCCCCACCACGGATAATCAGGATACCAGGAAATGATAAAAATAATGAATAAAAAGTAACTTTAAAAGTATACTTTAATATAAACAAACAAAGTAATAAATGGTAAAATATAAAATATAAAGTCCACTTAACGCGTTTCGCCTGATAGGCTTCTTCAGAAGTGTGGTATAATTTCAGAAAAAGTCCGTTTATATATCCTCATTGATGAAGAAATTGTGTCCTGGTGTGTTGATTTCCTGGTTCCGGTTTCATGCTGGAACGCACGCGTCATACCGGAAGTGACGCGGCACGCGCATCATACCGGAAATGACGCGGTGCTCGCGTCAGACCGGAAATGACCGCGGCATCAGAATTGAAGAGGAGAGTGTGATGATCTGACGCCTTGGAACGCACGCATCACCAATAAATGTGTGCGTAGCGTTCCGAGCGTCTCCTACCCTGATGGCCAATGATAAAGGGATATGGGCAAATCATGATGTAAATATGGCGCGGCGGCCATCTTTAATAAGGGCAACATTGAGTATTCCTACTTAATAGAACAGAATAGTGGAATATCTTCTAGGTAGCCATAAATAAATAAATAATAACAATTACACAAATAATAAATACATAAAGAAGGAGAGCTATCTCCACAAATTACACATAGACCAATATTACAAAAGGAATCACATATTCAATATATGTGACAAATAAAGTTTAAAAATAGCCTGCAGCTATAATAAATATATAAAAGAAAATAGTAGATTAAAAAAAAAAGGGGATGTCACCACTATGGGGCAATTTTAAATAAATCAAAAAGATAGCATATGTAAATAATTGACATAATAATCTAAATAATTAGCAGCTTAAAGACATAAATTATAAGGAATATCAAAAAACAAGTGAACCAAATCGTATGTGTCCATATTGGGGCATATTATAAAAAAGATGGATAAAAAAGGATATAAAACTAGATAAAACACCGCATAAAAAATAATAATAGAAAATGGAATTAGAAATTTATAAAAAATTAAATAAATCAAAATCGGCATTTAGCCCCTTGGGGTGTAGGGTATCTAATTGGTATACCCACTGCATTTCAGTTTGTCCAATCTTTTTTATAACATCTCCCCCTCTCCAGTGATTTTTAACAATTTTAATCCCAATAAACGTGAGATGTTTAGGGTCATTGTTATGCATGCAAAAGTGCGCTGGCATGGAATGGTTCTGTAACCCTTTTTCTATATTCCTGCAATGTTCTGCAATTCTAGTTTTTAGTGGCCTGATCGTCCTACCTACGTATTGGAGGCCACACGAACATTCCAATAGATAGATTACATTTTTGCTATTGCATGTGATGACCTCTTTTATATTGTATATTTTATTGGTATTATTTGATTTAAAATCAGTAATAATTATTTTAGTAGTTTTTGTTTTCCTACAAGCCATGCAACAGTTACATTTATAAAAACCTTTCTTGTCCATGAAGTTATTAATTTTATTGGGACTATTTTTTGTAAAATTTTTTGTTAAGTGCATTTTAAGATTAGGGGCTCCTCTGAATATTACTTTTGGTTTGTCAGGGATTAATTTTCCTAATATTTCATCTTCCTTTAATAAGTGCCAGTGTTTTGTTAAAATTTTCTTCAATTGTCTATTTTTATTATTATAATCCAATACAATTGGTAAGGTAAAATCACGATTGTTTTGATTCACTGAAGTTTTAACCTTATGTATAAGTTGGTTTCTATTAGTGGTAATGGTTTGATTAATAGTTGAATCAATGTTATTAGCATTATAGCCCTTTTGTATGAAACTTGTCTTTAATGTGTTAGCTTGCTCTAAAAACACAGATTTTTTTAGTTTCTTTTAAGGCGCATCATTTGGCTTTTAGGTATGCTTTCTAGCCATATTTTATTGTGGCAACTATCTGTGCTTATATAATTATTTACGTTTACTTCTTTAAAATGTGTTTTTGTTTGTATTTGATTGTTTTCAATATATATATTCAAATCCAAATAAGTCACCATAGTGCTGCTAAAATCTGCTGTTAAAACTATGCCTTCTTCGTTGTTGTTTAAAAAAGAAATAAAATCCCTCGCTGAACCAATAGACCCCTTCCAAATGAACAGGAGGTCGTCTATGTAGCGTGAATAGGATACCAGGCCTTCCACCCAGTCATGCCCCCTCCAGACGGACCGATCTTCCCACTCCGCCATATAGAGGTTGGCATAACTGGGTGCAAACCTGGTACCCATAGTTGTCCCAGTGTTCTGTAGATAAAAGCTCTCTCTAAACCAAAAATAATTATGTTTTAAAATTAAGTTTATACCATCAATAATAAAATAGTTCTAAAATAGATCTTATTGCTCTGCATCCCTTGTCATGCTGAATAATCGTGTATAATGACTGCACGTCACATGTAATAAGTACATAGTCATTTTTCCAAACTATGGTTTCCAATTTTTTCAAAAGATCTATTGTATCTTTTAAGTATGATCTTGTTTTTTTGACGTACGGTTCATCAATGAGGATATATAAACGGACTTTTTCTGAAATTATACCACACTTCTGAAGAAGCCTATCAGGCGAAACGCGTTAAGTGGACTTTATATTTTATATTTTACCATTTATTACTTTGTTTGTTTATATTAAAGTATACTTTTAAAGTTACTTTTTATTCATTATTTTTATCATTTCCTGGTATCCTGATTATCCGTGGTGGGGATTATACCACCTAAGCTGTTTATACTAGAGCAGGTCACATGCTCTGGAAAGTGTAAGTACAATACTATTTATTACCTTTCACAATATTGGTACTTACTTCACCATATTGCTGCTATCTTTCTTTTATATCAACTACGCATATTGCACTTTGGAAACATCCGTGGAGACCACTACAAATCCATAGACGGGGATTGTACCGTCCAGGCGCTTCATTGCAGAGCTCTGTTATAGCTCATCTCAATGTGAGTGGATTGCATATAGCTACTAATCATTTGTTTTTAAGACTATATTTACTGTATTGCACTATTATTTTTTAATTCTTTTCCGAGGTTACGATTTATTGGAAAATTCAAAGACCCATGTATGTATTTTCTACATATGTAAATTATTAGGCGCGGTATACGTCTCCTTTTTTGTTTCTCGGTTACAACTATCGCTTGGAAAGTTATTCCATAAAGGAGCAGTCACTGCCCCTGAGTTGGATGCTCGGCTATCTAAGCAAATTCAGAGAGGTGGTTTGACCAATAATCCAGTTATGATTCTGCTGAGAGCCAAATTGGATGATAAAGTTCTGCCTTATTCCACATTAATAAATACAGCTAGGAGAATGGAAGACCAGACGTGTCCACCCCTACAGAAGGAGAAAGAGGATACAGAACTGTCAGCTCTTAGGAAGAAGGTGGCTGAATTGGAGTTCTTATGCAAATCACCATCAGAGAGAGCAGTTTTACCCCCTGGAAGTGGGGGGCAACACAGGAAGACTCAGAAAAAGCTGTTTCCTGAGGATTCACCCCGCCGATGGGACTGCTTTAAATGTGGAAAGTCAGGGCATTTTCAGCGGGAGTGCCCTGCGAATTCCATGGAGGTGGATGTGGAGGTGCTGGCAACTGAGCTCGAGGAGACTCAAATGACCAGGTCTTACAAGCGAAGGAAGACCCGGCCTACACATAGTCTATCTGTAGGGGCCAAGATTGGGCCTAAATCTTTGATACACGTACAAGTGGAAGGAATTCATGCTTCAGCATTGCTAGATACAGGTTCTCAAGTCACCATTATCTACAGAGACTTCTATGAACGTCATTTGAAACACATTCCTATGGAACCTGCAGGAGAGTTTCAGCTATGGGGCGTTGGGTCGCAAGCTCAACCTGTGGAGGGATGCATAAAAGTGACCATAACTATTCCCCAGTTAAATACCGGGATGATATGTCCTATGGAGCTGGAAGCTTTGATATGCCCTGCAGCCAAGAAAGTGTGTGCCCCAATAATATTGGGTACTAATGCAAAGATGGTACAGGATGTATTCAGGGCCTATCTGACAGAAGTGGGAGATGTCTCCCTAGACCGACTGATGGAGGTCAGCCCTGTCCTAGGAAAAGAGTGTCGATGACTAGCCCTTGAAACAAAACCAGGGTTGTGCCACTATTCAGGAACAGAACCTGCATTTGTGAAGCCTGGTGAGACTAAAACCTTACGAGCCATAGCCTCAATGCACCATGAAATGTTGGGGGGAACTGGACAATACCTTATTGAGTCTCTGCCTGAAGAGGATCAGAAGAAGGGGTGGACTCTCATACCTGAGATAAAAGATTGGCGAAAAAGGTGGTGTCGGAGCTTTCCTGTGATGGTACAGAATTTAACCCCCACGGAAATCCGGATTGATCGTCATCAAACGATTGGTGTAATACACCTTTTAGATCAAGTTTCGTCCATCATGTCTGTGAGTGCAGAACAGAAGGATTATGTGAAAGCACCTTTAGATTTTGATCTAGAAGATTCTCCCCTACCACAGCAGTGGAAAGACAGCCTTCGTTCAAAACTGGCCACCCGAGAGGGAGTGTTCTCCAGAGCAGAGATGGACGTGGGGTGTTCTAAGAGTGCCACCCATGCTATAAGACTTGCTGATCCTACTCCCTTCAGCGAAAGGTCAAGAAGAATACCCCCTCGAGATGTGGAAGATGTCCGGGACATACTCCAACAGATGGAAGGAGCAGGCATCATCACAGAGTCCCGGAGCCCCTATGCCTCACCTATTGTGGTAGTGAGGAAAAAGAATGGTTCAGTTCGGCTATGTGTGGACTACCGTACTCTGAACAAGAGAACTGTGCCAGATCAGTACACTTTGCCCCGGATAGAGGATCTTCTGAACGCCTTATCTGGCAGCCAGTGGTTCAGTGTGCTTGACTTGAGGTCTGGATATTATCAGGTACCTATGAAGAAGGAGGATCAGGAAAAGACAGCTTTCATCTGCCCCTTGGGGTTCTTCCAGTTTACCAGAATGCCACAGGGAATCACAGGAGCTCCTGCTACTTTTCAGAGGCTGATGGAGAAAACTGTGGGGGATATGAATCCCAAAGAGTGTTTAGTGTATCTAGATGACCTAATTGTTTTCGGGAAGACACCAGAGGAGCATGAACAAAGATTGCTAAAGGTGTTGGATCGACTGCAAGCTGAAGGCCTGAAGCTATCAGTGGACAAATGCCGATTTGCCCGGAACTCTGTCACTTATGTGGGGCACATAGTCTCCGCTGAAGGAGTAGCCACAGATCCTGCTAAAATTGAAGCAGTGTTGAATTGGCCAAGACCAAGTAACATCAGTGAGTTGCGGTCCTTTCTCGGATTCTGTGGTTACTACCGAAGGTTCGTGAAAGACTACTCAAAGATTTCTCGAGAGTTACATGACCTGCTGAAGATTACCTCTGACGTAAAGGATGTTAAGGCACCATATCCTAAAGACCCCTTTGGACAGAAATGGACTTCAGGATGTGAAGATGCCTTTCTGACACTGAAGAAGAGACTTACAGAAGCTCCTGTCTTAGCCTATGCAGACCCTGAGAAACCATATATCCTCCATGTGGATGCCAGCATGGAAGGCCTAGGGGGTGTACTGCACCAAAGTTATCCAGAAGGATTGAGGCCGGTGGCTTACATAAGTAGAAGTCTTACAGGTGCTGAGAAAAACTATCCAGTCCATAAATTGGAATTTCTGGCACTCAAGTGGGCCATCGTGGATAAGCTGCATGACTATTTGTATGGAGCAACATTCGAAGTAAGGACTGACAACAATCCACTTACCTACATCCAGACTACAGCTAAGCTGGATGCCACAGGACATAGGTGGTTGGCTGCCTTGTCAAGCTACAGTTTCCGCCTGAAGTACAAGCCTGGGCCCAAGAATATCAGCGCAGATGCCCTGTCCCGCAGACCTAGACTCCCTCCTCACCAAGAAGAAGAGGAGTGGGAAGAGATCCCTGGGCCGGGGGTAGGAGCCTTTTGTCAGATGTATGTGGTGGCCGAGAGTCAAGAAGAATTTGCCGAGCTAAGGGGGATAGACTCCATTAGCCACTCTCCGGAAGCTGTGCCTGAGTTGTTCCATGCTCCAGTCATGCTTCAACAGTGGCCCAGTATAACCAAAGAAGACAAGAGGAAGGCTCAAGCACAGGACTGGTATATTGGGATAGTTATCAGAGCAATAAAGACTGAGAATCCTAAATTGCTGACTTCTCTACCTGTGAGTCAAAGAGAATTATACCGAAGAGAATGGAGCCGACTACATCTCGAAGATGGAGTACTCTATAGGGTCGTGAAGTATCATGATCACCCCGATAGAAAACAATTGGTACTACCGCACAGATACCGTGGCATGGTCCTGAGAGCTCTCCACGATCAACATGGGCATCTCGGGGTGGACAAGACCTATGGCCTAGTACAAGATCGGTTCTATTGGCCTCGCATGAGGGAACATGTCGAGCAACATGTAAAGACATGCAGGAGGTGTATCCAGAGGAAGACCCTGTCTGTGAGAGCTGCCCCTATGGGTCATCTGAAAAGTGCGGGACCCATGGATCTTGTGTGCATGGACTATCTCTGCATTGAGAACGATACAGCGGGAATTGGAAATGTGCTGGTGGTAACGGACCATTTCACCAGATATGCTCAAGCTTTCCCCACTAAAGATCAAAAGGCTGTGACTGTAGCTAAAGTCCTTTGGCAGAAGTATTTTATTCACTATGGATTACCCAATCGGATACACTCTGATCAAGGTAGAGTCTTTGAGAGTAAGTTGATCAAGGAGCTGTTGGGCATGTTGCAGGTGCAGAAGTCCAGAACCACACCTTATCATCCGGAGGGTGATGCACAGCCAGAACGGTTCAATAGGACCCTCCTAGATATGCTAGGGACTCTCAAGCAAGTCGAGAAGCGGTCTTGGAGTAAACATGTGGAAGCCATGGTCCACGCATACAACTGTACAAGGCATGAATCTACAGGGTTCTCACCCTATTTCCTAATGTTCGGAAGAGAAGCTCGATTGCCGATAGATGTCCCTTTGGGAGTGTCTCCTGATGGAACAGATTCAACTTCACACTTTCAATATGTGAGGAACCTCAAACAAAACCTTCATCGGGCCTATGAGTTGGCCACCCAAGCAGCAGCAAAAATGGAAGAACGGAACAAAAGAAGATATGATGCTAAGGTGAGATATCGGGAGATTCAAGCAGGGGATAAAGTTCTTCTCCGGAATCTAGGTGTGCCTGGAAAACACAAACTGGCTGACAGATGGAAGGATACCCTGTTTGAGGTTGTGTCCAAACTGGAAGGACTACCAGTGTACAACATTAGGGGCCCGGAGGGCCGAATAAAGGCTTGGCATAGAAACCATCTGCTTCCAGTTGTGTATGCTGATGAAGAGGAAGAGAGTAGTGAAGAACTGGAGGAAACCCCAACAGAGAGTCCTAGAAATGGGGCAGAGGAGACCCCGGGGACACCCAGTGCAGAGGATCAGTGGTGGTCATCACCCGCTGAAGAAACAGAGCAATTGCCTCCTTTAACTCCTGTGGTTTCACAAAGTCCCGGAACCTCTCCTGGGTCACTAAGTTCTCCAAGGTTGAATCCAGAAAGTCCATGTTTTGTGCCTGGAACTTCCCTTAGAGACTCTACTTCGAGGGCAGGAGTCGAAGTTCCACAGTTGATGTCCCAAGATCCTCTCCCCCAGCGAGAACTGAGACACAGCACCAGAGTGCGGCAACCCCCTAGGACCCTAGTTTATGACAATATAGGAGAGCCCAGTTATGTCCCGCTGACACAAGCCGCATCTAAAATGGCCATTTTCCTACATGCACTAGCTGAAGTGGTAAATGTTAGTGACTCTTTACCCTAAATAACTAGCTAGCTAGGATGTTACTGTGCTAACTGTACCGTAGGTATGCTAAACCTTTCTCTGTTGAATTTTTGTTAAGCTCCCTGGCTAGGACTTGCCAGTGGAAGGCAAGTATTTTCAAGGGGGAGCATGTAACCCTGTGAAGTTACACAGACTGCATTATCTGAAATGCCCAGTAGATGGCACATGGCCCCAGTATAATGTTAATAAAACATTGAGCATTGATCACATGACTGGCTGAAATCAGTGGGAGGAGTGTGGCATCATCAGTTCCTGGGAGGTATGCCCTGTGAACCCTGTGAAGTTACACAGACTGCATTATCTGAAATGCCCAGTAGATGGCACATGGCCCCAGTATAATGTTAATAAAACATTGAGCATTGATCACATGACTGGCTGAAATCAGTGGGAGGAGTGTGGCATCATCAGTTCCTGGGAGGTTTGCCTGCACAGCTCTGGGGAAGGAGGGCCAAAAAGGATTCTAGAAGGATGACATGCTGAGCTGAAATGGAGGACATGTGAGAGACTGTAAAAAGAGATGCAACCTGGCGGAGAGAACTTGTTTCACCCAAGATCACACCAGATGAGAGAGGGACCTGTTGGCAAAGACAACTATTGAGCCCAGACGTTTGGTGAATCCAGTGAGAGGAGACTGCTACTGACTACCTGGTTAATTGTGTTGTGAGGGTAAGCCAAACCTCTCCCTGTATCACCACAGGGCACCTGTCTTCTCACTCACAGTAAAGACTCTGAGGTCCCGTACAGACATTACACATCTGAGGCTGTGTCAGTGACTCTGTGGAGCAGGACTTATTAGGGCCCCAACTCTCCTATGTGCACCAACGGCCGCTAGGGCGAAGATAAGGGGGTGGGACACAGGTGTGCTGGTGGGTGAGTGGGGAAAATCCACATTTGCATTGTTATCTGTTACGCCATTGTATTTTCCTATGTGTGTCGGTTCAATTGCTATTTACCATATAAAGTTAGTTCCAGTTAGGCTGTGTCAGTCTTATTGCACCAAGTATGTTCCCAGTGGGACCCCACATCCCTACCCCGGATGTTCCACTGGGAGGAGGCCCTGCCGCAGACATGTACCCCAGCTCCCAGATAGCGGAGGCTCAGGATCCGCCTGTCAGGCATAGTGAATTAACTAGGTTTAAGGACCCCAAAGACACTAGGGGGCATCCCCCAAACCCCGTTACATACGTATTGATTGGTTGTTTTACAAAACCCTGTGGGCAGCACTATGTGTGCAAAATGTGCATAAAAGCAGTCTCTCATTAAAAGCTTCAGTTCTTCTTCACCCTCAATTTGAGTCCTGTCTCTTATTGGGGGAATCTGCTACAAGGGATTGCTATGCTCTGCATATTCCCTTGCTATAATCACTCCTAAACTCTTGCAAGAGCTTGTTCCTGTTTTGCGCTCTGAAGGAGTCTACGGTGGTTATGGTGTCGGCTGGAGTGCTGGAAGCCCTCAGGAAGCGCTAGGAGCACCCTCCAATGAAGGTACCCAGTCAGGGTGCCCGTTGATCAGTTACAACCATAAAACCTGTACATGAGGGGTGCTGTTATACTCAGGAGACTTCGCTGAACACAAAAATTTGTGTTTCAAAACAGTAAAATGTACCACAACAATTATCTCGTCCGGGTAAGTGCCATTTGTGTGTAGAAAAATGTCACTTTCACGTGACGATATTATCGTTGTAATACATTTTACTGCTTTGAAACACTAATATTTTTGTTCAGCAAAGTAAAACAGTACCCCCCATGTACAGGTTTTATGGTGTCATAGAAAGTTACAGGGTTAAATACAGTGCTAGCAAATTAAATTCCCCCGTGACTTTCAGCCTGGGTTGTCAGGCAGGTCCTGCAAATTGTAATTATTAAAATGACCTAATTATGTAAAAATATTACATAAATATATACATAGAATTATTATATATATATATATATATACGTGTTATATATATAATCCGACCTCCGACACTCACCATCATTAAAAAATATAACTTGTAATACCTGGGTGCTTCCGGCGCCAAACATAAAGCAAATAGTGAACGGAGCACTCCTTAGATTACTTAAATACACAATTGAGTGCTCTGTTCACTATTTGCTTTATGTGTGTGTGTATATATATATATATATATATATATATATATACATATATATATATATATATATATATATAATTTTTTTAAATTATTTTTATTTATATATAGGTATGTATATATATATATATATATATATATATATATATATATATATATATATAGTGATATTTTTAGTTCAAGTGTGTATGTGTGTGTGTATGTATATATATATAAATATAAATTATTAAAGAAAAGAGGAGTTGTTGTAATCCAATATTTTTTTATTTAGAAAAGCAACTGGGAGAAGCAACAAAGCAGAGGCAGCCCAGGTTGTTAGGAGCAGTCCTGGGAGGATATAGTGCAGAGGAGAATGAACCAATGTATATTCAGGGGAAGGATAGGGAAAACCAGGAGGAAATTGAGAATGTAACAACCTATAATGAACAGCGTCAGTTGTGTTCACATTTGTGGATGATAATGAGAAATAAACATCTGAGTGCATTCTTCCCACAGATATCTATTCATCATCATCATCCCTTCTGGGAAGACCCTGCGCACGTCGTTCACGAACTAGGCTATCTACATCAGCAATGGTTATGCCCAAATTATGGGCAGCTTGTGCGCGCATTAAAATGCACTCTTCCTCCCTCATTTCCATAAAGCGCTGCATATTTTGCTGCAAGGAAACCATTGCTGATGTAAATTGTCGCCCTCATTCAAAACGTTAGACATGGAGCGTACCTCGGTTATTACATTCTGCAATAGTTCTCGCTGATTCTCCCTTGTAACGGATCACCTGGCACCCCGACTTGGTACCTCCGTTAATGGATGCTTCTAGTGCTTCCTGAGGACTCCAAGCACTCTGGCAGACACCACAATCACCGAATCCGAGAAACCTTTTAAATTCTCCCAAGCATATGAATGTTGTAGACCATTGAATAGGAACCATACGAATAGGCTTGTACTCCTAGCAGTCAACTGGAACAGCATGCAATAAATCCTTCCCCCAATAATGAGACGACACATCACTTTGAGGGTAAAACAGGAACTCTGGACTGGCTCATCCAGCCTGGCTTTTATTTCCAACTCACACAGGGGGAGGCATAAAAGAACCAATGACATAGATGTTACCTCCCACACATCCCCTCCCCTTAGTGTGACACATAATCCCATTATTCATACAGTTTAAAATATACTTTTTACACAATATTTATAACTTCAAAACCATACATCACATTCACACAAAATTACATATCCACAATCAATCCATTCAGGGGAACAACATATTAAAAAATGGCATGGATCAGACCAGGGGTTCAAAAGTTACTAAAAGTATCTTTTAAAACCCCTAGCTTTCCAGGGCCTTCTCTGTGCTGGAGAAGTAATCCAATTATCTCCCAGCACAGAGACAGACTCCATTAAGCACATGGGGACACAAAGACAGTAAAACACTTTAAAATACATAAATTCACCTTTTACACATAACACACAGACATTTCACCTATCCCCAGATAGCTGGGATCTGCGCGCACAAAACTACCGAATAGCGCGCAGATCCTACTCACACAGTTCACTCGCCACGGAGCCGAAGTCTTTAACTACACGAATGGGCTCCATGGCATAACTATCTGGGTTAACACATTCACATAAGGTCTGGTCCATAGTCCAAAGGCAAGAGGCGAGCAAGCAGCCCCCTCCAAGGACACGTGGCGAGTTCGGTTTCGCCACATCCCTATCCTGCTGTATGGACGTCTCCAGTTCAGCTTGACGATCCTGGATCGTCGCATACAGCGCAGCCAATGGTGGAGGAAGTTGTGGTGACTGCATTTCTTCGACCACTGATGTCACTGAATCAGGACCCACTGCTGTTAGGATCCACTTGCAGGGGGAGAGTACCATCAGAACCTATAGGGGAGAACAGAGAAAGAACATTGTTAGCATGTGTCATATGTTGCAATGCTTACTATCATCTGTACAAGAATATTATTTAAACTTGGAAATAAGATATATGCAGTCATGCTATTAATTTATTATTATTTCTAAGTATAGTTATGCATCTTTGTCCCCCCTTTCTCCGTCTCTTTGTGACCTCTCAACGCATGTCTTTGTGCCCACCTCCCTTTCCTTCTAATCTCACTACATGTATCGTGGCCGAGCGTCCCCAGGTAGAGAATCTCCTGTTTCTTCTGCATGACAGGAAGCTGATCGTTGCACTCAGCTTCCTTTCAGGGCAAGTAGAGGGTAGATAAGATCACACGTGGTCCACTCAGCCACAGTAAATAAAGTGAACAGAAGGAGAGGAGCGATGTGAGCTCCCCCCCACCCCTGCTGGTCACCCAGACATTGAGCCCCCTGGCCAGTGCCTGCTAGGCAGACGCTTAGTTTGCTTAGTGGTCGACCCAGCCCTGCCTGTTACATAAACTAGTATGCCTGCAAAGAAAATGTGTAGAGTTAAAGCATTTTTTACTTACGCTCAGCAGTGGATCCCTGTTCCTGGACACCAGTGGCCGGCTGTTGGAGGGAAACCACACTCATACGTGCTGAAGAAATGTCGACAAGTTGCGAATGGTCTGAAATACATGTATGTGATAAATTAACTTCATATACAGTAAAATCACATACTTGTGTGTGTGTGTATGTTTAAATGCGCACGCAAACACACACACACACATAACATTTATCTAACAATGCTATGAAAGTACTTACGAGAGGAAAGTGAAGCCAGGCGCATTTCCAGGGAGACAGGAGGTGAACCTGCTGCCCTGCTCTCCATGCAGACAGCATCTCCTGCAGTTCCTAGTGCCTCTTCTGGGGATTGAGGGGCTTGCACTGATGGCATAGAAAACACACATTGGAAGGTTAACACAAGAAAACTGATATATGTACATTTCGACTAACAAATATGAATTTAAAGGACCACTATAGGCACCCAGACCACTTCAGCTCAATGAAGTGGTCTGGGTGCCACGTCCCTCTAGTTTAAAGCCTGCAGCTGAAAATATAGCAGTTCTAGAGAAACTGCTGTTTCACTGAGGGTTAATCCAGCCTCTAGTGGCTGTCTCACTGACAGCTACTAGAGGCGCTTCCGCGATTCTCACAGTGAAAATCACAGTGAGAAGATGCTGGACGTCCATAGGAAAGCATTGAGTAATGCTTTCCTATGGGTGGTTTGAATGTGCGCACGGCTCTTGCTGTGCATTCGGAGCTGACGTCGGCAGAGGGAGGAGTGTTCCCGGCGCTGGAGAAAGGTAAGTGGCTGAAGGGGTTGGAAAAAAGGTAAGTGGCTGAAGTGGGAAGGGGGACACGAGGGTTGGGGGGGACCTAATAACCCTATCGTGCCATGAAAACGAGTTTGTTTTCCTGGCACTATAGTGGTCCTTTAACAACGTACCTTCAGATGTTTCAGCGCCAGATGTCCCCTCAATCCCAAGGAGGTTGTCTCTTCCCAGGAACTGCAGGAGCTCCTCTTCATAGGGCAGCAGGTCCGGTTCTTGTGAACCACCTCCTGTCTTCCTGGAGGCGGCTGCTGCCTTCACCTTCCTCTTCACCATCCGCCTGATGTCGTAGTAACTGCAATGACATGTGTAATTGATTAATTACTTTAATATGTTTCTATATATATGTTTACTGACATGTTTAAAGGGATACTATAGGCACCCAGACCAATTCAGCGCATTGAAGTGGTCTGGGTTCAGTGTCCCAGGTCGCTTAACTGTGTAAAGATAACTATTGCAAGTGCAACTGCTATAATTATCTTTATGTGTTAACTCCACTGTAGCGGATTGGTACCGGGCTGTCCTACAACATGTATGGGGATAATTGTATTTGGTCATATTGCTAGTTTAATGTGTGTGAACATGCATAGAGATCATTGTATCCGGGTATATTGGCAGTTGAATGTGTGTAAAGTACTGTATTCCTCTGGTTGTTCGGTAGAATCATTCGAATGAAACAAGGGAATGAAACTACCGAACAACCAGACCACCCTGTGTAAAGTGTGCCTTCAATTACCGTTTGCAACAATGTTGCAAACGGGTAATTACCTATTCGTGCAGTGTGGTCTTTGTCCTCTGGGTGGCCGCCATTCGGGATACGAACACGTGGCGGCGGCCATCTTAAACTACCGAACAGCGGTGTTTTGCCGTCGAGTGTCTGGAACTAAAATCGGACACTTGACTAGGCAAACACCGCTGAGACCTCCATACTTCCAGAAATTCGTATAGAAACTACCGAATGACCCGCCGTTCGGTAGAAAGAAACTCACGAACTAGGGGATTCATGCGAATTCCCCTTAGTCTCTATAACCCAGGCAATTAGTCTGTTTCATTCCCTTTTCTGTGACCGACCGCAGGGCCAAAATGCATGGAACTGTTTTTGGATACTTTACCCATGCGGTCGGTCACATATTTGGAACCCCATATCTCACGAACCGTTTATCCGAATGGGCTGATTTTAAAATATGTTGTTCCTCCAGACTAGGGCTATCTGGAGATATTGGATTTGTGGATGTACCCCAAGTATTTAGGGTACATCCAAAACTTGGGTAAAACTATGTACATGATAAGGGGATTATGATGCTAGAGGAGGGGAGGAGATGTGTGGGAGGTTACTGTTCACAGATTGGATAATGTCTTAAGTGATAGAACCTCCTCCCTTGCATGGGAGAGGGCTTTATAAGGAACTGTGGAATAAAGCTTGTCAGTTCTACTCCTGAAACTGTGTGTCGTCCAGTTATTGGGATTGCGATGGGGATATTGCTGTATTACTCTACCTGCTAGAAACCTTGCCTGTGGACTTATCATCACCGTGTTCCTGAGCCTCACTGGGATCTCTAGTGGAGAATAGCTGTGAAAGATCGGCTCTCCGCTACATTGGTTGGCAGCGCTGGGATCCAGACTCACAGAGGAACAAGCGTAAATGGAGTACGGATGGAGATTGATTTTTCTGCGCTAAAACACTCCACGCTAAAGGACCTCCTAGAGGCAAGGGGTATACAAGCCAGCAATAAGAAGAAAGCAGTACTTGTTACAGAACTCATGGCAGAGTACAGAATGGAGGGCGATTCAGTTCCGGCACAGAGGGAGCCGGGAGGAACACCACAAGGATCGGAATTCCAGAGGCAGGTTCAGTTCAGGCTATCCCTTTATGGGGAAAACTCCCCAGCAGAAATTATTACCAGGACAGTGTCCGAGGTACAAGAATTCATCCTAAGGACACAGGCGACAACAGTTCCAGAACAAAGCTCTGCAAGTAGTGTGCCACAGGAAGGTAAGCCTAAAATACCGTACCAGGCTTTTAAAACATATGTGGAGGCAGAGGAAGATATAGACGCTTTCCTGCAAGACTTTGAGAGACTGTGTGCACTGCATAAAATTAACACAGAGGACTGGGTACCTATTTTGGCCGGAAGGTTAACCGGGAGGGCAGCAGAGGCATATCGGACTGTACCTAATGACGAAATAAGGAATTACAGTAAAGTAAAAGAAATTATACTCGCCAGGTATGCTATAACACCCGAGGCATACCGGCGGAGATTCCGGGATTTAAAGAAAGCAGAGAAGGACTCGCACGCAGAGTGGGCATGTCGATTACAGAGGGCAGCACTCGGGTGGGTGCAAGCTAGCAAGGCACGTTCTATGGAGGATGTAATACAGATGTTGCTGATGGAGCAGTTCTATGAGGGAGTAACCAGTGAGGTCCAGGAATGGGTAAGGGACAGAAACCCTACTTCCCTCACCGAGGCTGCTAGAAAAGCAGATGACTACCTGGATGCACGCAGGCCACAAAAACCTGCAGCTCCAAAAGCAACCTTTAAAATGTTCGGGGGAACCACCTACACCCCAGCTCCACCGAGACCACTACCACCACCACCACCACCCGCTGCACAGCCCCGGTTCCGACAACCCACCGCTGGCCCCTGTCATCACTGCCAGAAGTGAGGACATTATAAAAGGGAATGCCCACAGCTGCGGGACCGTTCCACCTGGATTCGTCCAGGCCCACCTCCACCCCGGGCGGCCACAGCCCACCACTACCAGGACCTAGTTGCCACCCCATATGGTTCCGCAGTCCCCATTACCACTGTGGAACAATGGGAGGTACTGCACGAGGCAGATCCTGTCCAGGCCAATGTGGACAATCTACGGCACCATCGACAGACCGTATATCTGAATGGTACAGCAGTCCGGGGGTTACGAGATTCGGGAGCCACCATCACTTTGGTACAGAGCCACCTGATTTCAGATCAGGCAAAACTGAACAAAACTGTTGCCGTCCGGGTAGCTGGGGGAGCAGTGTACCGGCTACCTACAGCAAGGGTACATTTACATTGGGGAGCGGGGGCAGGGGAAGTGGAGGTGGGGTTGATGCCGCATTTACCGGCGGAGGTTTTATTGGGGAACGATCTGGGGAGGCTCACTTCTGCTTTTGAGCCCCAGTCGCCCGCCACAGGGGAGGTCAACCCTGTAGTCACCCGACAACAGGCCCGCATCCAGGACCACAACACACTGCCGGAGGTCCAGGTAAGCAACCCTACCCCCCCTCTAGAATGTGTCCCCTGGGCTCCACCTAATGAATTTGTAGCTGAAGTTGCAACAGACCCCACGCTTCAGGTGTATAGGGACAAGGTTGTCACGGGTCCCCCCGGGGCGGAGGGAGAGAGATTTATCTGGGATAAACAACTTTTGTACAGGGAAACAAGCAAGCAGATTACGGGGTCAGACCCGATAGCGAGGAGACAATTAGTGGTACCGCAGCGGTACCGGGCTGAATTACTCCGGATAGCGCATGATATTCCGCTATCCGGACATCTAGGAGTTAGTCGCACCAGGTACAGACTAACCCAGAGTTTCTTCTGGCCAGGGATTAGCCAGGAAGTACGCAGATATTGCACGACTTGCGATACCTGCCAGAGAGTGGGAAAAAGGGGAGATCGCAGGAAAGCTAAACTTCACCCCTTACCCATAATAGAGGAACCTTTTAGCCGAATAGCGGTGGATCTGATAGGCCCCCTCAATAAAGCTAGCCCGTCAGGAAAAAGGTATATTTTAACGGTAGTAGATTATGCCACCAGGTATCCAGAGGCAGTGGCTCTGACCAACATCCACGCTGAAACGGTCGCGGATGCCCTCATGCGGATATTCTCCCGGATGGGATTACCCAGGGAGATTATCTCGGATCAGGGTACCCAGTTTACCGCAGAATTCACTCAACACCTCTGGAGGATCTGTGGCATTAAGCCTATTATCAGTGCCCCTTACCACCCCCAGACGAACGGGCTCTGCGAACGATTCAATGGTACCTTGAAGCAGATGCTCCGAACCTTCGCAGAGACCCACAAGGACTGGGAACGATTCCTGCCGCACCTCCTATTCGCATACCGGGAGGTGCCGCAGGAATCCACAGGGTTCTCCCCGTTTGAATTACTGTTTGTGAGGAGGGTCCGAGGCCCATTAGATCTTATTAGAGAGCATTGGGAGGGAGACCGGAGCACAGACGGCACCCCCATCATACCATATGTGTTGGCCTTTCGGGACAGCCTAGAAGCGTTGACCAAGACGGTAAGGGAAAACCTTCAGGAGGCCCAGACCCGCCAGCGCACATGGTATGATCGGGGAGCCAGGGACCGTAGCTTTCAGGTCGGGCAGAAAGTACTAATTTTAAAACCTGTCCGACATGATAAGTTACAGGCCGCCTGGCAGGGCCCATATAAGGTGGTGGAGCAAAGATGTGACACCACCTATATTATCGGCCCCTGCACAGGGACTGGGGGGCGACGCATGCTCCATGTGAACATGCTGAAGCCCTACCACGAGCGTACTGAGGAGGTAACCGCCATCTGTGCCCCTAACACGGAAGAGTTTGACAGCTTACCCCTCCCCGATTTGCTGGGGGATGGGCAGTTGTCCGGGGATTTAGGGGAGGTTGCGCTGGGAGATCGGCTGAGCCCACAGGAGCGGATCGAGGTACAGCAACTATTAGAAGAGAAACGCGACACGTTCTCTAATGTACCTGGATACACGCCTCTGGCAACTCACCGGGTCGAGACCCCAGGGCAACTACCCATGCGCCAGACTCCCTACCGCATCCCAGAAGCGGTACGGGCAAACATGCGTAAGGAGATCGACGAGATGCTCCAACTGGGGGTGATTGAACCCTCAGACAGTCCTTGGGCATCTCCTGTAGTCCTCGTACCAAAGCGAGACGGTACGACCCGCTTCTGCGTGGACTATAGGAGATTGAACGAGAAGACCGTATCCGACGCCTATCCGATGCCCCGGATAGACGAGTTACTGGACAGAATGGCCAGGGGCCAATACCTCACCACTATTGACTTGTGTAAAGGTTATTGGCAAATCCCCCTGGCCCCAGACGCCATCCCGAAGTCGGCCTTTGTCACCCCATTTGGCTTGTACCAGTTTAAGGTCATGCCATTTGGGATGAAAAACGCCCCAGCCACCTTCCAAAGGATGGTGGATCGACTCCTGGATGGATTTCAGGACTATACCTGTGCCTACCTGGACGATATTGCTATTTTTAGCAATACGTGGCAGGAACATTTAGCTCACATAGGAGCTGTGCTAGATAGGATAAGGGAAGCAGGTTTGACCTTGAAGCCGGCCAAGTGTAGTATCGGAATGGCTGAGGTACAGTACCTGGGACATAGAGTAGGGTGCGGTAAACAGAAACCCGAACCCGCCAAAGTAGAGGCTGTAGCCCAGTGGCCCACCCCTAGGACTAAGACCCAGGTTTTAGCGTTTCTAGGGACAGCGGGGTATTACAGGAAGTTTGTTCCCAATTATAGCGCCCTGGCCAAACCCCTCACTGACCTGACCCGTAAGAACCTTCCCCGCCAAGTAAACTGGACCCCGGAGTGTGAGCAGGCATTCCAACAATTGAAAAATGCACTGATAAATGCCCCTGTCTTGGCAGCTCCCAATCCAACTAAACGTTTTCTTGTTCACACAGACGCTTCTATGTTTGGATTGGGGGCAGTACTGAGTCAAGTCGGGGCCGATGGCGGCGAACATCCAGTAGCTTACATCAGTCGCAAACTGTTACCTCGAGAAGTAAGCTACGCCGCCATCGAAAAGGAGTGCCTGGCTGTGGTGTGGGCCCTAAAGAAACTGCAGCCTTATTTATATGGACAGCCCTTTTCCTTGCTCACGGATCACAACCCGTTAGTCTGGCTGAACCGGGTGGCTGGGGACAACGCCAGGCTGCTGCGCTGGAGTTTGGCGCTACAGCCTTTTGACTTTAATATCCAGTACCGGCCGGGTAAGCAGAATGGAAATGCTGACGGGTTGTCAAGACAAACTGACTTAGAGAAATGATCCGTGAGCCCCCGGACATCCCCAAGCCGATCCGTGTTGGATCAGACTGTGTATGCCGGCTTGTGGGCAAGGGGGAGCAGTGTAGCGGATTGGTACCGGGCTGTCCTACAACATGTATGGGGATAATTGTATTTGGTCATATTGCTAGTTTAATGTGTGTGAACATGCATAGAGATCATTGTATCCGGGTATATTGGCAGTTGAATGTGTGTAAAGTACTGTATTCCTCTGGTTGTTCGGTAGAATCATTCGAATGAAACAAGGGAATGAAACTACCGAACAACCAGACCACCCTGTGTAAAGTGTGCCTTCAATTACCGTTTGCAACAATGTTGCAAACGGGTAATTACCTATTCGTGCAGTGTGGTCTTTGTCCTCTGGGTGGCCGCCATTCGGGATACGAACACGTGGCGGCGGCCATCTTAAACTACCGAACAGCGGTGTTTTGCCGTCGAGTGTCTGGAACTAAAATCGGACACTTGACTAGGCAAACACCGCTGAGACCTCCATACTTCCAGAAATTCGTATAGAAACTACCGAATGACCCGCCGTTCGGTAGAAAGAAACTCACGAACTAGGGGATTCATGCGAATTCCCCTTAGTCTCTATAACCCAGGCAATTCGTCTGTTTCATTCCCTTTTCTGTGACCGACCGCAGGGCCAAAATGCATGGAACTGTTTTTGGATACTTTACCCATGCGGTCGGTCACATCTTTGGAACCCCATATCTCACGAACCGTTTATCCGAATGGGCTGATTTTAAAATATGTTGTTCCTCCAGACTAGGGCTATCTGGAGATATTGGATTTGTGGATGTACCCCAAGTATTTAGGGTACATCCAAAACTTGGGTAAAACTATGTACATGATAAGGGGATTATGATGCTAGAGGAGGGGAGGAGATGTGTGGGAGGTTACTGTTCACAGATTGGATAATGTCTTAAGTGATAGAACCTCCTCCCTTGCATGGGAGAGGGCTTTATAAGGAACTGTGGAATAAAGCTTGTCAGTTCTACTCCTGAAACTGTGTGTCGTCCAGTTATTGGGATTGCGATGGGGATATTGCTGTATTATTCTACCTGCTAGAAACCTTGCCTGTGGACTTATCATCACCGTGTTCCTGAGCCTCACTGGGATCTCTAGTGGAGAATAGCTGTGAAAGATCGGCTCTCCGCTACATCCACCTCTAGTGGCTGGCTACCAGATGGCCACTAGAGGGACTTCTGGGTTGTTAGGCAACTTTTGGTCACCCCTCCATATCCCCCATCCCATGTGTATCACCCCTATTAACCGTGCATCTCCCTTATTTAACACCACATTCACCTACACTGTGTATGTTACTACACAGTGAAAGCTGTGGTACAGAAATCCGTCAGATTTGTAGATCAGATTGCAATATCTGATGGATGTGCTGCACGCATGCACAGTACACCCATCCGATTGCTATATCTGAAGGATGTGCTGCGCGCATTTGCTGCACACCTTCCCCTGTCACTACCGCACTACACCCATCAGATTTCTATAGCTAAAGGATGTGCCGAGCGCATGCGCGGTACACCCTTCATATTAAAGGCCCAGCTGATCGAGTGTCATCAGAGGCGGCACACATGCTCGCGGTACCTCCACCAGAATTCTATACCTCGAGGCCTGCTAGCGCGCAGCTGATCTCGCGTCACTTCTGGTGACATGGGGGCACCAGAAGTGACGTCAATATAGAAATCTGATAGGCATAGGCGTGCGCACGGGGTGTGTCGGGTGTGCCTTGGCACACCCTAATCACACCTCTGTGCTGCACTGGGTAGACTAACATGTCGGGTCCACGGTCTATGACACAGGAGGGGGCCCGGCGGCTTGCCTACAATGCCCTGACGGAGATCCAGCCTCAGTCTACAGCTCTGCTGGGAGTGAGCTGCAGACTGAGGTGTCTTGCGATCTCCAGCCTGTCAGAGCGTTGCCGCGGCAACGCTCTGACTGGAGATCGCGAGACTAACCATGTGGTCTGCAGCTCACTCCCAGCGGAGCTGCAGACTGAAGAGAGAGGGCGCCCACTGGACCACCAGGGCAGGTATTTAAACCTCCATCTGCCCCCTGTCACTCACTGCCCCTCCAACCCCTTCTGCCCCCTGTCATTCACTGGCCCTACCCCCTGCCCCTCTACCCCCCTAACCCCTGCCACTGCCCATCTACCGCCCCTAAACCCTGTTACTGCCCATCTACCCCCCTAACCCCTGTCACTACCCCCCTACCCTCTGTCACTGCCCCTCCACTCCCCCCACCCCCTATCACTGCCCCCTACCCCCTGTCATTACCCCCTAACCCCTGTCACTACCCCCCTAACCCCTGTCACTACCTCTCTCCCCCAACCCCTGTCACTACCCCTTTACCCCCCTAACCCCTGTCACTACCTCTCTACCCCCCAACCCCTGTCACTAACCCTTTACCCCCTAACCCCTGTCACTGCCCCTCTACCCCACAACCCCTGTCACTGCCCCTCTACCCCCCTAACCCGTCACTACTCCTCTACCCCCTGTCACTGCCCCTCCACTCCTCCCACCCCCTGTCACTGCCCCTCTACCCCCAACTCCTGTCACTACCCCTCAACCACCCCAACCACTGTCACTACCCCTCTACCCCCTACCCCCTTACCCCCTTTCACTACCCCTACCCCCTGTCACTACCCCCCTACCCCCTCTCACTGACCCTCCACTCCCCCCACCCCCGTCACTTCCCCTCCACCCCAACCCCTGTCACTGCCCCTCAACTCCCGCTACCCCCTGTCACTGTCCCTCTACCCCCCTAACCCCTGTCACTACCCCTCTACCCCCCCAACCCCTGTCACTACCCCCCAACCCCTGTCACTTATCGTCTAACCCCTGTCACTAACCGTCTACCCCCGCTACCCCCTGTCACTGCCCCTCCACCCCCTACCCCCTGTCCCTCTACCCTCCCTAACCCCTGACGCTGCCCCTCCACCCCCCTACTCCCTGTTGCTGCCCCTTCACGCCCCTACCCCCTGTCACTTCCCCTCCACCCCCTAACCCATGTCGCCCACACAGTGCACCCCTCACAATCATACACACTGTACCCCACACACACTGCATCCCTCACAATCACACACACACTGTACCCCTCACAATTACACACACTGTACCCCTTACAATTACACACACTGTACCCCCACACACTGCACCCCTCACAATCATACACACTGTACCGCTCACAATCACACACACTGCACCTATGTATATTTGTATATATATGTGTGTGTATGTATGTATATTTATTTATGTGTGTGTATGTGTATATAAAAATACATATACATGCGGCGTGTGTGTTTGTTCTTTAGGAGGCACACCCTAATGCAACAGGCTGTGCACGTCTATGCTGATAGATATAGATATCTGATAGAACAGCGGCGTTTTGCAACATGACAGCCTCCCAATGCTTTCCTATGGATTTGCTGATCTTGTCAATTATGAAGATCGCAGCCAAGGAGGCAGAGCACAGCTCTGCTATAAGGATGAGTAATTAAAGGGACACTCCAGGCACCCAGACCACTTCTGCCCCTTGGAGTGGTCTGGGTGCCAACTCCCACTACCCTTAACCCTGCAACTGCAAATAAATATTGCAGTTTTCATAAACTGCAATATTTACCTTGCAGGGTTAACTCCTCCTCTAGTGGCGTCGCTGAAACCCCGATAGGAAAGCATTGAAAGCATTTTTCAATGCTTTCCGATGGGGAGGTCTAATGCGCATGTGCAGCATTGCCGCACATGTGCAGCATTGCCGCACATGTGCAGCATTGCCGCACATGTGCAGCATTGCCACGCATGCGCATTAGGTCTCACCCCGCCAGCGTCCGCGCATGCGCAATCGGTCTCCCCCTGAGGTGGGGGGTGGGAGGGAGAGGGGACCTGCAGTGCCAGGAAAACGATTTGTTCTCCTGGCACTGGAGTGTCCCTTTAATTACAGTTACATTGCTGAGAGGGAGGTTAAACTGTGTTTTCACAGTTATAGTGACAGGAATGCAAACATGTATTCCTGTCACTATAGTGTTCCTTTAAAGCTGAGCTGCACATGGTGTTTTTTTCCCTCTATGTGCTTAAGTGACCCAACCCTCACTTTTAAAAGACTTTAAAAGCATAGCTGCCACTGGTGGGGGTGTGTAGCAAAAGCACATGGAGGAAAAAAATAAGCTTAAAAAAACATGGCATAAAGAAAATTATTTTTTAGGAATATAAGTGCACTTACCGTTTCTTCACCACCTCCTGGGTGCGGTTATTCCCTCCAACAGCATTCACCGCTGCCACAATCTTCCTCCACCAATTGTCCTTCTTTGCTCTTGAAGTCTTTTTGGCTGCTCCCCCAAACATACATTGGTAGTACTGGCAAAGCTTGTTTACCAGTACTGTATTCTCCTCTGCACGAAAGCTATCAGTGTACTTATTCTTCCTCCCAGGAACTACTCCTTTTAAAATCCTTGCCTCTCTCTGCTTTTTCATGCTTCTCCCACTTGCTTCTCCTTCCTCCTGGCCAGAGTGGCCAATGCCCCCTCCACTATATCCATGGCTATGTCACTTGAGGAGCTGGAGGAGGACATGACCACTTCTGGCAAGGTCCCTATCAAAGTGCCTAAAATGGCTGACAGGGTGGTGGGCTGGCTGAGCTCCAAAATGGCTGAATGGCTGGCCTATAGAAAATCTGGATAGATTTTGCATTGAAGGACTGGCTTGAGTTGATACTTTTATTTTTTACAGTTTTGTCTGTTAGTATGTAAAAGCCTATTTAATTGTCTCCTACTTTCCCACTCTCTTATAAAATGATACTGTGTTTCCAGTACCACCTGTCAGGGAAGCATTCATGAGCCCAAGAAACTAAGCAAAAGCAATGCATTGCATTTGCAATGTCATTCGACATGCGAATGACTATAGTAAGTGGTGTTCGGTAGTTTACTGATAGTGCCAATACATTTTCATGCGATTGGCAGCGTTCGCGCATTAGACGGTTCAGGAGTGAGTTCGGGAGTTTTGGGCGTAAATTAAACGACATACAACATTCAATGCCATGCTGTTAGATCAATGTAGAAAATTTGAAACGAATGGTTATACTGAGTTCGATTGAAGCTATTCGGTATTTAGGGATTAGTTAGGGAACATAGTTTTATGTATTCAATTTATTTGGTTAAATTAAATCGTGCCGAATGAACAAATGAGTTTATCCGAAACGAAAATATTAACGAATATCGTACAAAAACAAATGGAAGAATTGACGAATTTCAGGTTCTGACTAAACTAATTTATTTTTCATATGAATACATTCATACGAAACAAATATTTCTGAAGTGCCCAAGTCTAATGAGTAGTTTGGTTCGTTTTAGAGGTTTGTAGAGAAAGTATATAGTGATCATGATTTTTAGCGATATCCAATATTTTTAAGGTGGTCTCAAACAAACATAAAATGCTATATCAAATTTGTGGGAATATCGAATAGTCGTGTACAGTAAATCAGAGAGGGCTCAGAATATCGAACCATTGATCGGTAACCTGGATGAAGTAGGGGGTCTATCTGTTTTATTAAATACGCGGTAATATGCTTTTAATGGGATAGGACGTTAGGAAAGGTGTGTGATTGGGATAAGTGGTTGTGGCTGTATTTACCTTATCCTGGGACCGACCTGGCTCCTAAGCTTAAGCCGCGCGTGGCTGGATCACTCCAGCCTCCACACGAGCCGCATGCGGCTTTATCTCCTCTTCTGACTTAGCCGCGCGCACTGACTGCAGTGATCGGTCACGTGGCCCGCCTGGCACTAGGAGCACGGCTCGAGTCACGAGCTTGCTCTAAAAGGGGCAGTGGGAGCCAAAAGTTGAATCAGGCTCCCATTGGCCCACGTCATTCCAGCAACCCCACACACGAACGTTTTGGGGGCGTAGGCATGACGTGGGCCAATCACTGGTGTTACAGTAGTGTACATTACAAAAAAAACTAGAAATTTGACTGTGAAATAATAGCAGTCAGTTTCCTTCACACGTGTGCGTTTCAGGGTCTGCCAGGGCACAGTGTCACACCAGTGCAACTCATATCTGGTGTAACAGAAGTGTACATTTAAAAAAAAATTACAGGGGGCTTGTTGTCACCTTTCGGGGACCCTTGGTGTTGTACGTGGCTGGGTGGAGGAAGAGACCTTCAATGACATCAATGAGGACAAGGAACGGGACATGGCTAGCTTGGTATCCAACCTTGTGCAAATGGGAAGTTTGCGGTTGTGCAAATGGACTGTTTGCGGTTGTTTGCGGTGCGTTAAACGGGGAGTTTGGTCTGTCACTGTGAAGCGGGCGTAACCCTTACACTACCTGATCGACACAACATCATACCTGATGTTTTAAAGCACGTTATTCCAAACAATTTAGGAATGTTAGGTGATTTATGCCCTTTATGGATAAAAACCAGACTCTGCATCAACTATGTAATTTTCCATGGGAGTTTTGCCATGGAACCCCCTCCGGCATGCCACAGTCCAGGTGTTAGTCCCCTTGAAACAACTTTTCCATCACTATTGTGGCCAGAAAGAGTCCCTGTGTGTTTTAAAATTCGCCTGCCTATTGAAGTCTATGGCGGTTCGCCCGTTCGTGAACATTTGCGGAAGTTCCCGTCCGCCGTTCGCGAACCGGAAAATTTTGTGTTCGCGACATCACTATTGTTGAATGGGTAAGGCACTGGCTGAGTGACAGGCAACAGACGGTTGTAGTCAATGGAGTATATTCGAAGCTTGGGCTTGTCACCAGTGGGGTATCTCAGGGATCTGTACTTGGACCCATATCTTTAATATTTTTATTAGTGATATTGCAGAAGGTCTTGATGGTAAGGTGTGTCTTTTTGCGGATGATACTAAGATATGTAACAGGGTTGATGTTCCAGGAGGGATACGCCAAATGGCAAATGATTTAGGTAAACTAGAAAAATGGTCAGAGTTGTGGCAACTGACATTTAATGTGGATAAGTGCAAGATAATGCATCTTGGACGTAAAAACCGAAGGGCAGAGTACAGAATATTTGATAGAGTCCTAACCTCAACATCTGAGGAAAGGGATTTAGGGGTGATTATTTCTGATGACTTAAAGGTAGGCAGACAATGTAATAGAGCAGCAGGAAATGCTAGCAGAATGCTTGGTTGTATAGGGAGAGGTATTAGCAGTAGAAAGAGGGAAGTGCTCATGCCATTGTACAGAACACTGGTGAGACCTCACTTGGAGTACTGTACACAGTACTGGAGACCATATCTTCAGAAGGATATTGATACCTTAGAGAGAGTTCAGAGAAGGGCTACTAAACTGGTTCATGGATTGCAGGATAAAACTTACCAGTGTAGGTTAAAAGATCTTAACATGTATAGCTTGGAGGAAAGACGAGAGAGGGGGGATATGATAGAAACATTTAAATACATAAAGGGAATCAACACAGTAAAGGAGGAGACTATATTTAAAAGAAGAAAAACTACCACAACAAGAGGACATAGTCTTAAATTAGAGGGACAAAGGTTTAAAAATAATATCAGGAAGTATTACTTTACTGAGAGGGTAGTGGATGCATGGAATAGCCTTCCAGCTGAAGTGGTAGAGGTTAACATAGTAAAGGAGTTTAAGCATGCGTGGGATAGGCATAAGGCTATCCTAACTATAAGATAAGGCCAGGGACTAATGATAGTATTTAGAAAACTGAGCAGACTAGATGGGCCGAATGGTTCTTAACTGCCATCACATTCTATATTTCCTTTTTCAGAACCCTGATTCTATGGCTTTAGCACTTCCCGAACCAATGCAATTAGGGGTTATTTGCCTAACTGAAGCAGAGAAACAGTCCAGGAGATGAGAAGGGCTTTGTTTGTATTGTGGGCAACAAGCCCATCTTCGCCAACTTCATTACCAGGCCGGGAAACGCTTGCATCCAGGTTCCTTTGGAGGAAAGGCCTTGGGTGTTTCTATCATGTCCTCCATATCTGATATGAAAGAACACAGGCTTCTAATTCCCATCTCCTTATCCTGGGAGAAGAGATCCATAAAAACAGTGGCTTTAACAGATTCAGGAGCCGCAGAGAGTTTCATAGATCAGGCCTTTGCTGATAGCCATTCTCTTCCCTCCAGGTTAAGAGCTACACCCTTGGCCGTTGAGAGCATAGATGGTAGAACACTGTCAGAGCCTGTGATTTCCCGTGAAACAATACATGTTAAATTAACCATTGGTATCTTACACAAGCAAATTGCCTTACTCCAATTGATCTCCTCTTCAGCCTTTCCAGTAGTCTTGGGGTTTCCCTGGTTGAAGAAACATAACCCCATTATTGACTGGAATAAAGGAGATATAGTATCATGGAACCAAGGGTGTACCAGTTCTTTTGGTAAACACACCTACTATGTCTCCCCTGTCAACAGAGATACCCCCTCAATATCTAGACCTTAAGCCAGTTTTCGACAAAAGAAAAGACGACACATTACCTCTACGTATGTATGATGACTGCACTATCATCCTTTTACCAGGTACCATTACTCCGAGAGGTACTATATATCTTCTATCCACTAAAGAGAACCTAGTGTTAGAGGAATACATAAAAAAAATTTAACCAAAGGGTTTATCAGAAGGTCTTTGTCTCCTGCTGGAGCTGGATTCTTCTTTGTGTCTAAAAAGGAAGGTGATCTTAGACCTTGCATAGATTACAGGAGTTGTTCGACAAATTAAAGGGCTCCAAGATTTTTACCAAGTTAGACTTTAGAGGGGCTTATAACTTGGTAAGAATTTGTGAGGGAGATGAATGGAAAACAGCCCTCAATACTCGTTACAGTCATTACGAGTACACAGTAATGCTGTTTGGACTATGTAATGCCCCCGCTGTTTTCCAGGACCTAATCAATGATGTGTTAAGAGATTTTCAGCATGAATGCGTTATAGTATATCTGGACAATATACTGATCCATTGCAAGGACAGAAAGACACATCACAGACAGGCGAAAAAAGTATTGTTAAGGCTTTTACAACATGGGTTGTATTGCACACTGGAAAACTGTCTGTTTGACCAATCTCAGATTGTCATCTCCAGTGATGTTTTTTTTTTTTTTTTTTTTTATTTAAAGTTTTTTATTGTTTTCAGTTTAATATAACAGTGTTACATACATAGGTGTAAATATCGGAAGCATAAAAAATTGGTACAGATACAACCAGTAATGTACAGCAAAACAATGAGGTACATTCAAAAATAGATTACCATACAAAAACAGTATATTAAACAGTTTACAATGCGAAGACTTGTGGAGTGCGTTAGAATTTCTTAACTTTGGAGTTATACATATATTTGAAAGCTGAGCTTGAAACAAAAATTGCAGCATTGGAATAGAGTGCGTGAGGTGTACGTATTTGCAATACTGAAGTTTGAAGACTAAGATTAACAACTTATATCTACCTCAATATATTGTAAAGATAAGTTCAGGTTTCGGTCTGGAATTGGGTCTGTAAGGCTATCTTTTGCCTTGGTAGATTGGTATAGTATAGGGGTGTAGTACAAGTCGCTAATTGTTGTCTTAGTGAATTTGTCTACTTGTAAGGAATTTAATCTATAGTCTTATAACGTGGTTATTAATATCAGTTCGTGTTTATTTAAAGAATAGAAGAATAAAACTTAAAAAGACTTAATAAGAGGTATCAGTTTGATGTACAGAATGACTCTGAGGAGGTTGAATGATTTTGTGTGTGTTTGGGTTGTGAGTAGTCGTATCTGTAGTGAGTTTCGAATTTGTCAAGTTGAGTTGTGCGTGTAAATTGTTATCTATGAGTTATAGTGTTTGGTTGGTGTTGATAAACTCTGCCCAAGGTTTCCAAATCCTGGTGAATTTAGTCATATTACCGTGTCTGACGTGTGTCAGTTGTGGGGATATTTATGGGATAATAATTGTAAACAGAGAGAATTGCCCACGATTTTCAATTCTCAGATCCCTAAGAACGTTTATCGTTATAAGTGAAATGTATAACCATATACCGGTGATTAAAATCACAAATTGTTATAAAAATAGATAATTTATTTATTTTTATATTCAAATGATAATAATATAAGTAACATCCTGTCCTAATGTGTTTTACACCCACCTCCTATAGAATGTAAGCTCGATCGAGCAGGGTCCTCTTCAACCTATTGTTCCTGTAAGTTTATTTGTAATTGTCCTATAGTTAAATCCCTTCTCATAATATTGTAAAGCGCTACGGAATCTGTTGGCGCTATATAAATTGCAATAATAATAATAATAATAATAATAATCAATGGAATTCGAGTATAACATGAATATGCAATACAATATGGTAATTTAAAACAAACATCTCCTAATGACTAAGACGTAGTTTAGAATCTACACATTAGGTGTCAAGATTGATTTACGACCCTTTCACAGAGAAGGAAACAAAGTTTTACGGAGACAGAGCATTCCTTAGAACTGCAGTAAAAACTTTCTGGCAGAAGTAACCCTTTCAATGCTGGCTAGACCTCTTCTAGGGATTTAAGATCTACTCTTGTGTGATTTTAAATAAAAATAATATTTAAATAGTCAGTAACCACTCCTTGATCCATCCAATTAAGAAAATCTACATGTTATATAAGCAAAATTTGTCTAACAGATATTTTATCTTATATTAGAGCAATCAATACAGCATTGAATAATTTTCACGATATTCTAACTTGTGATATCTCACATAAATACATTAATGATTATATTAATCCCAGCTGCAGATGGGATGCGATAACCATATATATATTCCTTAGTAATTAAGATTTCTAAATACATGAAATCTGATTGTGAATTATTCAGTCATATATCATGCTATTAATTTTAATTAATTTTAATTAATTAATAGAAGCCAGTATATTTACCAGTTTAAGTAGATATTTTCTCATCAAATGTTCTCAGGTAGCTAAGTGTCATGGGTTTCTTTCTCTGCAGGGAGTGTAAGAGTTTCTTGGTTACTCTGATCGCCCGATTCTGCCTGGATCTCTCTGAATCCCCAGAGTGTTGTAATGTTTCTTTTCTTTCTTTGAATCCCCCTCTCTTCCCTTGTCTTAACTTTTTAAATGGGAAATTCCTCTAAGTGATAGCCAATCACAAAGGTGGGGTGTGGTTGCCTTCTAGGTAATCATTTTAGTATTTGGACTCAAGAGGGCAGTAATGTCCCACTAAACATACCTATCCAGGAAAGAGTTAACTTTTCCTGGTGGCTATTTTTGACGTCATTTTCGTTATCTATATGGTGGCTATAACTTATTTTATCCTTTCAGATCAAAGGGTTTTCTTCAGACTATGCGTCTCTATTTTCTGTAGTAATTCCTAATATGACAGTTTGTGAACTACAATGAACTCAAACTTATAATGGGACTCTGTACATATCGAAAGTAAAATTTAATTATTTAATCTCCTCTGTCACCTACGTCTGGGAATAGAATTTATTATATTCCATTAGTACCTAGACAGTCTCTTATCTATTTGGTTTGTTTATACAAGACATTCTTAGCTCTGGCTAAGCGGTCAGTTTTAGAGAAAGGATAGAAATTCTGTGTCTCTTTTGTTAGCTTGAGAATAACAAAATGGAGTCTGATCTGTTCAAATTGACTTCAGAATATACACTTTGTATTTCTATAATAGCACAAAATGTCTGCCGATATAAATACCCTGACATAACCCCCCTTTAGTGCATATCATAGCCAAATAATTTAGCTAATGAGTAGGCACTATGGAAGTCACAAGACATATTGTGCAATCACATCATTTCTGACATAGGCCTTTGCATGGAATGAACATTTTTGTATATATTTGTACCTGTAAGAGTTTTGAACTTTACGCTTAGTACAATCAACCATAATATCATTATTATCATCACACACCCAATAACAAACTTAATATGTATGAACCAGTCAACACGATCAATAAGGTCAGTATCTAACTCAGAGTATTTAAATGTGTCCACAGAAATGTTATCTTTCTTGATCGACATTTGGATAGTGTGGTTGGGCTTATGGTCCAGCAAGAACTTTAGATTAGGATCTAGAGGAATATCTAGATTCTGGAAGGGATCCACCATCTCAATAGCACTTTTGAGGACGTCAGTGTACACTGGGTATAGCGTAACGTCACCGATGGTGATACGAGAGTCGTGGGGTACCTTGATCAGTGATACAGGTGCTGGTAAGGCAATTACTTTATTAGTCACCTGGTCCCTGCGAAAAACACTCATGTTTTTAAGACACGTGCATTTATCTTTAACTAAGATACCATGTACTAACGCATTACTGTCGGTTTTTGACATAGTCACTTGACATGTTTCAGAGCCATGTTTAAGGTACTCGATTCCACACAAAGCATTGGTAGAATCGTACACAAAAGGTTTTCCATCACATTGGAAATTATTGTCTTTGAATTTTTCACAGTCATTCAAAATGGGTATTGAATACCAATCTGGTATCCACGGTTGAAAAGCCAAAACCTCTGGGGTTTGGACTTTTACATGGATATTTTCCTTCCATGTACCAACGTTGTAAATTGTTTTCATTTGAAAAATGTTTTTGGGAGTTACATATGGTATGGCCAATAAAAAGCAAATCTCCATACGTTCCGGATCAATTAAGAGAGGTATAGCGCTCCCCATCTCAAAGGCCAGATTTAATTGCATAGGCTCAATTGTTTCTCCATCCACATTGGCAAGCATCGCATGAACAATAACTTTGGATACAAAATACAGAGGTATGCGTCCCCCTGCCAATTCGATCATTCCAGTTTGCACTTCGTTGAGAAAGGCAAGTGTGTGGAACAATATTGGGTCATGCAGAAATAGAAGTTCACGCTTAAATAAGTCATGACTTTGGTGCAACTCAGTGGATTTGGCAATTAACTCCGAATGCAAATTTGTCGTAACAACTGTGTCTTCCACAATAGTTAACACGTCTTGGAGAAGTGTTCTTTGCTGTTTTATCACCTGATGAATATTGTTAATGTGTTGCTTTAGCGCATAGATTTCCATATCCAGCTTTTGGACAGTAATAGAGTTGGCTGCAGACATTCCAGTTGCGACAACTGCTCCGACAGTGGCACAAACTAATGCAGTAATTATAGTGGTGAGGAACCTTTTGGGTCGGTTGCTCATCGAAATAGAACTGGATACAAATGGTTTCCGGGCTTGCTCCAAGATGTTTCGCACACGGTCCTGTGCTCTTTGGAGGTGCATCTGGTACCAAGTCTGTAACTCAGGAAGCTGCATCGATGAAATGTTGTACGCCTTCTCGATGGAAATCTTGGGGTCCAAGCTGACGAACACACGTCGGGTAAGGATCCTCTTCTTTGTCAAGATGAACCCTGGTGTCTCTTGAATCAGGATGCCGGAGGATGGTCCCATCTCTGCGATTGGGTTCGTCAAGCTGAACCGGACACGTCCATACAGCAGGATAGGGAATATCTGCGAGAACTTTTGCAGAATGTGGTAACCGAGGTACGCTCCATGTCAAGCATTTTGAATGAGGGCGTTAGGCAATTTACATCAGCAATGGTTTGCTTGCAGCAAAATGGTCAGCGCTTCATGGAAATGAGGGAGGAAGAGTGCATTTTAATGCGCGCGCAAGCTGCCCATAATTTGGGCATAACCCTTGCTGATGTAGATAGCCTAGTTCGTGAACAACGTGCGCAGGGTCTTCCCAGAAGGGATGATGATGATGAATAGATATCTGCGGGAAGAATGCACTCAGATGTTTATTTCTCATTATCATCCACAATGTGAACACAACTGACGCTGTTCATTATAGGTTGTTATATTCTCAATTTTCTCCTGGTTTTCCCTATCCTTCCCCTGAATATACATTGGTTATTCTCCTCTGCACTATATCCTCCCAGGACTGCTCCTAACAACCTGGGCTTTCTCTGCTTCGTTGCTTCTCCCACTTGCTTTTCTAATAAAAAAAAATATTAGATTACAACTTCTGACTCCTCTTTTCTTTAATGGTGTGTGTGTGTGGGTGTATATATATATATATATATATATATATATACATATACATATACATATACATATACATTACATATACACACACACAAACAAACTTGAACGAAAAATATACCGTATTTATCGGCATATAACACGCACTTTTTCTCCCTGAATATAGGTGGGAAATGATGTGTGCGTGTTATACGCCGATATACCATATTTACTTACCTGTCTTGAAGCGCGGGCCGGTGTTCAGCGCGCACCGCGGTACTGGAACTTCAATTTCAGGTTCCAGTTTCCGGCGGGACTTAAAGGAAGTGTGCACATTACAATACATACAATAAACAATACACAAGATCCAGTGCACTCTCCTATCCACTAAACAGGAACTTCAATGTTGACAGATTTTATTAGTTTGTAAAAGTTTTTTTTAAAAACACCTAATCTAGGCAAATAAAAATAATGGTGGTTTAGTTACATTATATGATCATACATTGCATAAGCCTGCCACAACGTCAATGTACCCCATCTTTGGCAGGTCCTACTCTAACAGTCTAATGTCTGCTCTAATGAGATTAACAAACTAACTTGGGAAAAAATTCCATCTGAGACTCCCTGCAGTACAAGGCTAAATAGGGACATGAGATGAGGCACCTGTAACAGGGAGGGGTGCAAAACCAAGGAGTTGGCTAGACTCCCAAATATATATATATATATATGAAACATGGGGGACGGTTGCACTCACCTGAACATGCTTAAATGGAGTGCTGCTGGGGGCCATATTATACAATAAACAATACACAAGATCCAGCGCACTCTCCTATCTACTAAACAGCAACTTCAATGTTGACAGATTTTATTAGTTTTTAAAAGTTTTTTTAAAAACACCTAATCTAGGCAAATAAAAATAATGGGGATTTAGTTACATTATATGATCATACATTGCATAAGCCTGCCACAACGTCAATGTACCCAATCTTTGGCAGGTCCTACTCTCACAGTCTAATGTCTGCTCTTATGAGATTAACCCATAGATATAAAATATTAATTGGGCCACAAATATCAATGTAAAAAATGTAATCATTGCCTCATCTCAAATTCCCAAGTCAGATCTTTCTCATCCCCCCTCCCCCTATCCAATACACTGCTGGCCCCCCTCCCCCTAATATACTGCTGTCACCCCCCTGCTCTAATATACTGCTGACCCCCCTCCCCTAATACATTGCTGACCCCCTTGTTCCCCTCCCCAATACATTACTGCCCCCCAATATATTACTGCCCTCCCTCCCCAATACATTACTGCCCCCTCCCCAATACATTACTGCACCCTCCCCAATACATTACTGCCCCTCCCCAAATACATAACTGCACCCTCCCCAATACATTACTGCCCCCTCCCCAATACATTACTGCCCCCCTCCCCAAATACATTACTGCCCCTCACCAAATACATTACTGCCCTCCCCAATACATTACTGCACCCTCCCCAATACATTACTGCCCCTCCCCAAATACATTACTCCCCTCCCCAATACATTACTGCCCCCCTCCCCAAATACATTACTCCCCTCCCCAATACATTACTGCCCCCTTCCCCAAATACATTACTGCCCCCCTCCCCAATACATTACTGCACCCTCCCCAATACATTACTGCCCCCCTCCCCAAATACATTACTCCCCTCCCCAATACATTACTGCCCCCCTCCCCAAATACATTACTCCCCTCCCCAATACATTACTGCCCCCTTCCCCAAATACATTACTGCCCCCCCTCCCCAATACATTACTGCACCCTCCCCAATACATTACTGCCCCTCCCCAAATACATTACTCCCCTCCCCAATACATTACTGCCCCCCTCCCCAAATACATTACTCCCCTCCCCAATACATTACTGCCCCCTTCCCCAAATACATTACTGCCCCCCTCCCCAATACATTACTGCACCCTCCCCAATACATTACTGCCCCTCCCCAAATACATAACTGCAACCTCCCCAATACATTACTGCCCCCCTCCCCAAATACATTACTCCCCTCCCCAATACATTACTGCACCCTCCCCAATACATTACTGCCCCTCCCCAAATACATAACTGCACCCTCCCCAATACATTACTGCCCCCTCCCCAATACATTACTGCCCCCCTCCCCAAATACATTACTGCCCCTCACCAAATACATTACTGCCCTCCCCAATACATTACTGCCCCCCCTCCCCAATACATTACTGCCCCCCCTCCCAAAATACATTACTCCCCTCCCCAATACATTACTGCCCCCCTCCCCAAATACATTACTCCCCTCCCCAATACATTACTGCCCCCCTCCCCAAATACATTACTCCCCTCCCCAATACATTACTGCCCCCTTCCCCAAATACATTACTGCCCCCCCTCCCCAATACATTACTGCACCCTCCCCAATACATTACTGCACCCTCCCCAATACATTACTGCCCCTCCCCAAATACATAACTGCACCCTCCCCAATACATTACTGCCCCCCTCCCCAAATACATTACTCCCCTCCCCAATACATTACTGCACCCTCCCCAATACATTACTGCCCCTCCCCAAATACATAACTGCACCCTCCCCAATACATTACTGCCCCCTTCCCCAAATACATTACTGCCCCCCCTCCCCAATACATTACTGCCCCCTCCCCAATACATTACTGCCCCCTCCCCAATACATTACTGCCCCCCTCCCCAAATACATTACTCCCCTCCCCAATACATTACTGCCCCCTTCCCCAAATACATTACTGCCCCCCCTCCCCAATACATAACTGCACCCTCCCCAATACATTACTGCCCCCTCCCCAAATACATTACTCCCCTCCCCAATACATTACTGCCCCCCTCCCCAAATACATTACTCCCCTCCCCAATACATTACTGCCCCCTTCCCCAAATACATTACTGCCCCCCCTCCCCAATACATTACTGCACCCTCCCCAATACATTACTGCCCCTCCCCAAATACATTACTCCCCTCCCCAATACATTACTGCCCCCCTCCCCAAATACATTACTCCCCTCCCCAATACATTACTGCCCCCTTCCCCAAATACATTACTGCCCCCCTCCCCAATACATTACTGCACCCTCCCCAATACATTACTGCCCCTCCCCAAATACATAACTGCACCCTCCCCAATACATTACTGCCCCCCTCCCCAAATACATTACTCCCCTCCCCAATACATTACTGCACCCTCCCCAATACATTACTGCCCCTCCCCAAATACATAACTGCACCCTCCCCAATACATTACTGCCCCCCTCCCCAAATACATTACTCCCCTCCCCAATACATTACTGACCCCCTCCCCAAATACATTACTCCCCTCCCCAATACATTACTGCCCCCTTCCCCAAATACATTACTGCCCCCCCTCCCCAATACATTACTGCACCCTCCCCAATACATTACTGCACCCTCCCCAATACATTACTGCCCCTCCCCAAATACATAACTGCACCCTCCCCAATACATTACTGCCCCCCTCCCCAAATACATTACTCCCCTCCCCAATACATTACTGCCCCCTCCCCAATACATTACTGCCCCCTTCCCCAAATACATTACTGCCCCCCCTCCCCAATACATTACTGCCCCCTCCCCAATACATTACTGCCCCCTCCCCAATACATTACTGCCCCCCTCCCCAAATACATTACTCCCCTCCCCAATACATTACTGCCCCCTTCCCCAAATACATTACTGCCCCCCCTCCCCAATACATAACTGCACCCTCCCCAATACATTACTGCCCCCCTCCCCAAATACATTACTCCCCTCCCCAATACATTACTGCCCCCCTCCCCAAATACATTACTCCCCTCCCCAATACATTACTGCCCCCTTCCCCAAATACATTACTGCCCCCCCTCCCCAATACATAACTGCACCCTCCCCAATACATTACTGCCCCCCTCCCCAAATACATTACTCCCCTCCCCAATACATTACTGCCCCCCTCCCCAAATACATTACTCCCCTCCCCAATACATTACTGCCCCCTTCCCCAAATACATTACTGCCCCCCCTCCCCAATACATTACTGCACCCTCCCCAATACATTACTGCCCCTCCCCAAATACATAACTGCACCCTCCCCAATACATTACTGCCCCCCTCCCCAAATACATTACTCCCCTCCCCAATACATTACTGCACCCTCCCCAATACATTACTGCCCCTCCCCAAATACATAACTGCACCCTCCCCAATACATTACTGCCCCCCTCCCCAAATACATTACTCCCCTCCCCAATACATTACTGCCCCCTTCCCCAAATACATTACTGCCCCCCCTCCCCAATACATAACTGCACCCTCCCCAATACATTACTGCCCCCCTCCCCAAATACATTACTCCCCTCCCCAATACATTACTGCCCCCCTCCCCAAATACATTACTCCCCTCCCCAATACATTACTGCCCTCCCTCCCCCCAATACATTACTCACCTCCCCCCAATACATTACTCCCCTCCCCAATACATTACTCCCCTCCCCAATACATTACTGCCCCCCTCCCCAAAAACATTACTGACCCCCTCCCCAATACATTACTGCCCCTCCCCAAATACATAACTGCACCCTCCCCAATACATTACTGCCCCCCTCCCCAAATACATTACTGACCCCCCTCCCCAAATACATTACTGCACCCTCCCCAATACATTACTGCCCCCTCCCCAATACATTACTGTCCCCTCCACAATACATTACTGCCCCCCTCCCCAAAAACGTTGCTCCTAGCGCTCACCAAAGGACCATCAACACCGTAGACACCATGAGTACCGCTGACTTCATGAACCGCCGCTGCTGGGCTGGAATCACTCTGTCTGCTATCCACCCTGGACTTATGACCAGGTTCTAGTGGGTGAACCTCTTCCTTCTGTAGAGGGAAGCAGGATCAGGAACAAGAGCTCAGTAGCTAAGGGAGTACGCAGAGCATGCTGGGCTCGCATAGAGCAGTGGCTGGCAGGAGGGAGAACGTGGAGGGAGTCTGCTGGGCTCCTCTTTGCTGCCCCAACTACAGGCTACAGTTAAGAGGCAAGGAGGGGGAAATACTTTTTTTTTTTTAATTATACAAATTCTACATTAAAAAAAATAATCCCAGCAGCATTTGTCACACATCCAACACACACACACACACACACACACACACACACACACACACACACACATCAAACAGACAAACAGCATCCACTACACAACAACACACATCATCCACTACACAACCACACACATCATCCACTACACAACCATACACATCATCCACTAAACAACCATACACATCATCCACTACACAACCATACACATCATCCACTACACAACCACACACATCATCCACTACACAACCATACACATCATCCACTACACAACCACACACATCATCCACTACACAACCACACACATCATCCACTACACAACCACACACACATCATCCACTACACAACCATACACATCATCCACTACACAACCATACACATCATCCACTACACACCCATATAACTAGAAAGAAATTTGAGAAACCCTAAGCTCAATTACAGTCAAAGTGTAGAGCAGGGTACCCCAATTTAGGCAGATTAAATTTAAGAAAGGCAATCTGCTCCATGAGATGAGGTGACATTTGTGAGCGCTGTGGATTCAGTATATTACCGGTTACCGAAAACACACGCTCACTTGGGACAGTGGTTGGCGGACATGAAAGCAGCTCCTGCGCAACCAATGAGAGTGCAGGCCACACACTCTTCTTCTCATCCCAATAGCTAAGAGGGTCGACATTATGGGGCAAAGGAGGTTCAGAGAGGTACGCTCTGACCATTTCTGAGGCAGTGCTCTCCTGTCTGCTGCTAGCACTCTCAGTGGGTCCAACTATATCCTCAAGCAACTCTTCCCAAAATGCAGCTGCTCCACTCAGTTGTGTGGTGGTGGTGGTAGTGCCACTGCTTCTGCAAGAAGTGGCCGACATCTCAGCCTCCTGCTGAACTACTCCCTCATACAGCATTCCCCTCTTTTGCTGCCAGTCACACACCCTCTGGATCAGTTTCTCCCTCCAATTTGTTAAGTTATTGGATCTGAGTGCAAGCTTTCCCTTAATCCTTGGATCACACAGGCAAGCTAGCATCAGTTCAGGAGAATTATCCAATCGCTCACGTAGGCGAACTTTAAGCTGATCCTTCAGCCTCCTGACCAGAGTTACTACATCAGGATGTAAAGGATCACCTTGAACAACCTCTTGGCGTTCAAGGAAGACACCCATCTTGCTCCCTAGATGGGTGAAAACAGGGATTACCTGTCCCAGATTGGCAGTGTTCAAGCTTAAATTTTCAGTGGCATCCCTGAAGGGTTTCAGGACTGCCACTAGCTGAGCAATCACTGTCCAATCGTCTCTACCTAGTGGAGAACCAATACCAATGTACTGGTCTGATGACAGACTATGGATTGCCCTCTGCTGCTCTAAAATCCTCTCCAGCATCTCTACAGTAGAGTTCCACCGTGTACTGACATCTTGTCGTAGACAGTGTGTGGGAAGACCTGCCTTCTCTTGTTCCTGCCTCAACAGTTGGCTAGCCTTCACACTGCGGTGGAAGTGCCCAGCAATCCTCCTGCACCTTTCAATCACACTGGAAACTCTGTTATTACCTTCTGGGATTGCTGACTTTACTACTAGATGGATAATGTGCGCTGCACAGCGCACACCAACAAGGTTACCATCACGCAGAGCTTTCACCATATTTGTAGCTCCATCAGTAACCACAAAGCCCACTTCTACATTGGTGCCTGCCTCCGCTCCAACCCAAAGAGACACCATCCTCCTTACTGCCTGCAGAATGTTATCTGAAGTGTGTTTTTCATCCATCACTTCAGCATGGAGAAGGAAAGAGCGATAGCCCAGCTGATCAGATACACCTCCCTTTCTGCTAGACACTGCTGCTGAAGTTGCAGCAGCAGCTTCCTGAGACACACCAGGCTCCCACCAGTGTGCTGTCAGGGAAAGGAAGGCATGCTGGCCACTTGGTGCACTCCACAAATCTGTGGTAAAATGCACAGACTGACCAGCAGCCTTCGAAAGCTCCCTTTTAACTACTCCAACACAGGACCGGTAAAGTGAAGGGACTATCCTCCTGCTGAAAGTGGAGCGTGAGGGAAGATGATATTGTGAAGCCACAGCCTCCATCAACTGTTTGAAAGGCTGCCCTTCTATCATAGAAAATGAAGCACCCCCAACAGCAATTAACTGGCCAATAAGTCGCGTAATTTTATTGGCCTGCTGTTTAGACATAGCCCTGGAGTGGAATCCCCCAAATTGTTCCAGGGTGGGCTGGACGCATTGTGATGCTCCAACCAGTCTTGGTTGTTGGCTGGCAGCACCAGTAGCTCTTGGCTCTGCAACACCTCCCATGTCACTCCTAGCTGCCATGGTACTGGACACTGTAATAGTAGAAGCTATGCTGCCTGCCCTAGTACTTTCTGCCTCTTCCCTCAATAACACAGCCTTGTGATGGCTGCGAAGGTGATGGTTCATCCCTGCACTGGTGAGATGACCCAACACTCTCCCCCTGCTAACTTCCTTCCCACAAAGTTTGCACTTTGCAAAGCGCCCATCTCCAACACTTTCAAAGTGATCCCAAACTTTGCTGCGGCGCAAAACATTGGCACTTGCCCTTCGGGATTCTGCTGCTAATGGTGGTGTAATAATTGGTGGTGGGGGTGGTGGTGGTGGTGGTGGTGGTGGTGGTGGTGGTGGTGGTCTGCTAATGGTTGAAGTAGCAGGTGCTACTATTGGAGAAAGTGGAGAGGAAGGGGAAAAATGTGCACTTGTAGCAGGAGAAAAGGTTGGACTGCTCCCTGAAGAATTCTGACTTTCCTCTACTATCTCATCCTCATTCTCAGGCTCATAGTCAAGCTCTTCATCAGCCAGACTAAATGCAATTCCTGCAAGGTTGGGGGTAAGACTGATATCACCTCCAGGAATAATAGGACTAGGAGCACTGGGTAGCATTGGCAATGGCAACAACTCCTGTGCTGAGGTGCCGCTGTCAGTGGTAGAAGCAGGCGCAGCACTGGTGGTGGTGGAAGTGGTGGTCTTGAGAGGGGGATTAGGAAACAGCCTCCGTGTACAAGAAGGACGCTTCTTAGCAGCACGACTCACAGGCCTGCTTGTGGTATTGGAAGATGCTTGGGGAAAAACACGCTTCCTCTTACTTATTGGGCTACTCCTACTACCAGTTGTGTTTTTAGTATTAGTAGCCATAGTGCTCACCCTTAAAAGCCCTGCTGGTTTCCCTTTGCCATAGAAAAGACTTGCAATTCTGGGCCTTGCTGCACTGCTGCCTGCTATTGGTGCCACTGCCTTTCCTTGACCAGACTTTGGCCTCCTAGGTGGTGAGTCTGACATAGCAGCACTCCTTGACCGCTTAGGCTGACGCATAGGCTGCGTACTCAAACTACCACTACTTGTGGTGGTGGCGGTGGTATTGGTGGTGGTGGTGGCTGACTGACCCTCCCTCACTTTACTAGTGGATGAACGTTTAAGAGGATCCATTTAGAATTTTAAAATAGTAAGAAAAGAAAAGAAAAGAAGTTGAAGAAAAGAAAAGAAAGAGATAATGTAATGTATGTACTATGTGGTGTTTTTAAACTAACGTTTATATTTTTATTAAAAAGGATTATTTGAAGTTTGGTGCTATGCTAATATACAGATCAACACAGATAAAAAAAAAAAAAATAGAGACACTAGTACTGAGGCAGATTTCTTCACTCTAGTGCTTTCTGAGGAACTATACAAAACTGCACTGTCTGCCAACAACAAGTGCTCCCTGCTCGACTACTGCAAAAAACAGCGTATGAAAAAATTTACTAATATTAGAAAAATAAAATAATAAAAGGTTTACTACAGCTACCTTGAAGCTTAGGTTAGGACAGTCACACAGTCAATCAGAAACTAAAATGAACCAAATAAAAACAGCAACCAGTTAGCTTCACTGATTGCTGTTAAACAAACACACTAACTGAACTAATAAAAATCAGTTAATGAAAAAAGGAATTTCTTCACAACAGCAGTCAGAACAGTTAACTTCACTGCTGATGCTGATGTGAGCACAAAAAGAAAATGACACTAAAAGTGTGAAAAATGTAAAACAAAAAATAGACTGTTTGATTGACTAGTGTGTTTTCTGTTCTAACAAAGCACAAAGAGACTGTACTACAACAAATATATAGTCTAAACTGAAGATAATTCTATCAACTTAATAAAATGTTTTAATTAAAACTGAAGATAATTCTATTAACTGAATAAAAAAATATTACTTAACTTTTATACTGACTGCCTGCAAAATGACGCAGCACCTCTGTAAAATCAATTTAACAAAAATCCACTTTGCTGCTAAAAATAATTAACAGATAAACTAGATTTCTTTTCTTCTAGGCTAACAAGCTAGTCTACCCCTAGGGCAGAAGCCCTCAGGCCCACTACGCTAAAGTACTGGACTGATTCTACCTTTACTCTAAATCTAAATCAATTTAAGCTAATTAATTTTGATTAAATAAAAATAAACAGATTTAAAAAGATTTAAAAAGTAATACCTGGTTGCTGTAGGCAGTAAGCAAGCGGGGGGGAAGGCAGGCACTGGCAGTGCCAGCCAGGCACCGTGTGGCACACTGACAGCAGCACAGCTCTCAAAAAGCACTAAAATAAAATAAAAAATTCTCAGCAATAGACTCAAATTCAACAAGTGAGAACTGGTAGGCACACCAAGACTCACTCACAGAAAATCTCTAAGACAAGCAATGAGGCTAACACAGCACAGAAGCACAGTGTGTCAACAACAAAACTCAGTCAAAGAAGGGCATAGAAAGATCCACTGCCTGCTTTTATACTGCTGTTTAGTTATTTTTTAAATCCATGATAAAGCACTCACCATTGGATAAGCCCCTACAGCATCATGTCAAAGGAGTGAGCTGATTAGATAAATGAAAATCAGCTCACTCCCATACCCCTCCTCTTTGATTCATACAAGAAGGCATCCGAATGAACTAATACACGAATTGAGGCAAATCAGTTCATTCATTAGTTCATTAGTTCATTCGTTTTTCTACCATCCCCATGTAAAGCAATGAAAAAGCACGAATGGTTTGTGCGTTCGGTAGTTTGAATTCGGTAGTTTGAATTCGGTAGTTTGAATTCGGTAGTATGCTCTCGTTCGGTAGTTTGCATTGCAATACATTACACAGAGGTGCTAAAATGTAAATTCACCCAGAGTATAATTCAAAAAGCCGAATGAACGAACAAACGAAAGATTTTCGGCAAACGGCTATTCGTTTGTTCGTTCTTTAGTTTGTATAGCCTTTCGTAATTCGGTATTCGGAAGAATGACCGAAAATGCATATTTTCGTACGAAAATCCATTCGTACGAATACGAATGCCCAAGTCTAACAGTATGACATCACTTGGCCTAGGACAACACATTATTACGATTCATCAACATATGTATTCTCTCTAATTCTATTTTTATAACTTCATCCCTCACTACATTTATTACTGACTCCTCAGCAATATGCCTATAAGCAGTTAAACCAGCTAGTAACCTGCTTAGAAAATGTAGTTATTGGATGGCAAGGAAATGGTTAATGACATGAACGTACATGAGATCATGGCACATCACAACATTTCACATCATACGATACCACGTGAATCAAGCATTCATCCAGGTTAGTCGTTCACCCTTCTGCGTCCGAATCCACACCTATAATCCTTAATTGAGATTTAGGATGACAAGCACGCAACTGGTTAATGTGAACCCACTTTTCAATAAAATCACCATTCTTAGGAATTTTTATCTTGTACGCTACTGGGGAAATTTTGTCAATGATGACATATGGCCCTTTCCAAGAAGGTAAAAATTTATTTTCCTTGACTTGATTTCGCGCAAAATTATACAGATAGACTTGATCTGTTATCTCATATTCCTTTTTCGTGGTTTTTAAATCGTAATAGGTTTTAACCCCTGTTGCTGCTTTCTCTAGATTCTTTTGGGCAAAAGCAAACGCATGCTGTAAATGCTTGCGCAAATCTTCAATATACTGATGCGTAGTGGCAGCATTGATCAAATTATGATCTGAAGTACGATATAGTAAATGCTGTGGTAAAACCATCTTTCTTCCTGTCATCAATTCAAAAGGTGACAATTTGGTAGCAGTGCTAGGTGTAGCTCTAATCGCCATTAAAACTAGGGGCAATTTAATGTCCCAGTCTTTACCAGACTCCTTAACGTACTTTTTCAGAATATTAACGATAGACTGGATATATCGCTCTACCCCCCCGCTGGATGCAGCGCGGTATGCAATATGTAGCTTTCGTTTGACACCTAGAATGTTCCACATCTTAGCCATTACTTTGCTGGTAAAATGACTACCTCTGTCTGACTCAATTCTTTGAGGCAGACCGAACCTGGAAAAGACATGGTTAATCAACAAAGTGGCGCACACGGTACTCGTGCTCTCTTTACAAGGCAAACATTCTATCCACTTTGTGTACATACATGTAACGGTTAACATGTATTTGTTACCTCTTGAAGATCTTGTTACAGGACCTATAAAGTCAATTTGGATATCAGACCAGGGTAATGACACCCCCCTCTTCTGAAGTGGTGCACGATGGGTTGGACCATGGGGTTGATATTGCGGACAAATCAAGCATCCCTGACAGTATGTCTTAACATCTCTTAACATGTGTGGCCAATATGCATAATCACGCAATATCTCATATGTGATCTTATCACCACGATGCCCAGATGTAGGTGCATCATGTGCGTGTTGGAGCATTAACCCTCGGTATACAGTTGGGACTACCCATTGTTGAATACCATGTTTAGAAGTTCTGACCAGAAACCCATCCATGATACTAAATTGGACTTTATATCTCATCAAGATTCTTAAATCTTCATTATCTTTGCAATCCTCATCTGTGATGGGATTGACAGTAGGGTCTTCTATATGTTTATAGAATATACCTATGACAGGATCGTTCTTCTGACTAGTAATCAGGTCCTCACTAGGAGCTTCTTGACTCCATTGCACGACATTTAAGTCGGCATTATCTCTAGCCTGTCGTCTAGTTATGGCTTCAACATGAATTGAACCCATGAGATCATCAATGTTTAGGGTTTCACCATTGATGGCTGCTTGTTTTGCCAGTGAATCGGCTAAGTCATTACCATCCTTGTCAATACCATCTATTTTAGAATGGCCTTTGGTTTTCTTCCAGTATATGGTTAAACCATGTTCCTTAACCAACTCATCGATTTTGCAAAACAATTTCCCATGTTTAACAGGTTTATTGTTGCTTTTCAGCATTTGGTTACGTTTCCAGCTAGGCAGATATTCAACGAAACTGTTGCGAACATAGTTGGAATCAGTTATGATAACAAATTCTGTGATACTATATTCTATTGCCATTTGAATGGTCTTATATACTGCACAGAGTTCGGCTATCTGACTGCTTTTGGGACCAATACTGTATCCTATAGATACATTGGGATAATCACCTATCCAGGCGATTCCGATACCTGCAACTAACTTCCGTTCAGCACCAGCGACGTGGTGATATGAACAACCATCAATGTATACCCACGGTAGTGGTCGACAGTATTCCTCGTCATAAACTTTATAAGGGGATAACAATTGCTCTTCTAGGAAGTCATCTCCGGTGTCATTATCATCCAGAGATGGAGCAGTACAGTCATGTAATTCTGCTAAACCTTGGGCAACTGGGCTTCTCTTATTATGTTTATAACGGACTTCTAGCGGCCATCCCTGTAAGGATAGAGTCCATGCAGTAATCCGACTGTTAGAGAGATTACCGTCTCTAATTCTTTCACTCTGCAGATACTGTAGAGGTTGGTGAGCTGTTTCTACAATTATTTTCTCACCTTGGATATAGCTCCGAAAATTTTGTAGTGCCCAGACAGTCGACAATAACGCCTTCTCACACGTGTTAAATTTAACTTCAACAGGTGACAAAGTCTTGCTAGCATATGCAATAACTTTGTTTAAACTGTCCTGCTTCTGATACAGAACAGCACTGATGCTTAAATCGGTATATCCTGTCTCCAGATAGAAGGGTTTACCCCCCTCTGGGTATGCTAAACAGGGTGCCTGAGTGAGCTTCCTCCTCAGTTCACTTACCGCTAGGTCCTGAGGCTCCCCCCAGTTCCAGGTAGTTTCCTTTTTAAGCAGGTGTAAGAGTGGTTTCGTTATTTCTGCATAGTTATCTATAAACTTACGGGAGTAGTTAGTCATACCAAGGAACGATCTTAATTCCCTGATGTTTGAAGGTGTTTTAGCCTTTAGTACGGCTTCAACCTTCTTCCTCTGGGGATTTAATCCTTCAGAGGTTACCTCATGTCCAAGGAAGTTGACATGGGTGCGACACCATTGCGCCTTCTGTAAAGACAGTTTAATCCCTGCCTCTCTTAACTGAGTGAGAACATGTCTAATCTCTATGATATGCTTATCAAAGGAAGTGCTTTTCAGCAAGACATCGTCGACATATGATAACGTTCCTCTCTCGAATGCGTCAGGCATAGCTTTATGCATGAACACAGCGAATTCATGACCAGAGTTTATGTAACCGAAAGGCATACGGGTCCAGGTATACTGCTGCTTTCCAAATGTGAAGGCCAATTTGTATTGGTCTTCATTATGGACTGGTACAGTCCAATATCCCTGCGCACAGTCAATGGCAGTGAATATTTTGGATCCCTGCATTTGTACCAAGCATTGGTCTATGTATGGCACTGGCCAACCAGACATATAGACACGTTTATTTAGCTGTCGTAAGTCAGCGCATAACCGCCATTGTCCATTAGGTTTCAGAATCCCCAAGATTGGATTATTATACGAACTGTGCACTGGACGTATAATGCCCCTTTCCTTTAAATTCTGAATGATGTCTTGTAGACCATCGTATGACGCTAATGGGAGTCTATATTGTTTGATAAATACAGGTGGTAAATTTGGATCAGTTTGTATTCTGGCTACGTGGAGGTTAGTTAACCCACAGTCGTAGGAATCTTTGGCAAAAATATCTTGGAATTCCAAAAGGATTTCCTTTAGCTGTTGCCGCTCAGCATCGTTGGAGCAACCGTCAGCTAAAGATATTTGCTCTTCTAGCCTTTCCTGAAATCCTGGAAAGATTTCGGGCTGGCCTATCTCATAAGCTTCTTCAAGCCTAGAAGTTAGGTCAGTTTGGTGTTGACTTACCTTTTCTCTTTGGTCGTGATACTCTTGTGATTCCTGCTCATTGAGCGGATGATCGAAGGTGATTGATGCTTCTTCGATTTTACACAAGCCGTCTTCGACGTTGAAGGGATACACAGATAGGATAGTGAATAATCCTTCTGGGGAGGAATGGAATATTTGATCGACAATTTCGTCCTCAGTTAAGTATTCTTCAGGGATGAGGCCTATAATTTGGTTTTGGAAACCAAATGTATAGTATTCAGCATCCAATACTAGACCTAATAATGTTCCTTTTGGTAAAGTAACACTATTGGGTGTAACATTGTTGACCATTATATAGGTGGGATTCTTACCAATACCATCCCTAATTGTTGTATCCTGTTGGATAAACAGATTAGGGCATCAGAGTTTTCTAATCTCTGACCCTCCTTGAGCTGTAGGGGTAAAAGAAAGTTACTTGTCCCTTGTGGAATGGTTATGTCATCAGGAACTTGGATACTTACCGCATATGGGAGTATTTGTCCTGATTTCAGGGCGTTTTCCTCGTGTAGGTATTACCTTTTAACCTTGTCCACAAGTTGGAATTAATCAGATCAAGGTGTATGGCAAAGCGATGTATGACATCATTGCCAATGTAAACCTGATAGCGAGGTTCGTCTATCACTAGGAATAAATGTTTAACTGTCTTATTTCCGATGGAAATAGATAGTAAACATTTTGCTATCACATTGTGACTCTCTGATTCGCCATCCAGGTTCTGGATCCACCTGTCATGTGGGGAAGCGTACCTGATCATTTTAGGATTAGCGATCTGCTTTAACAGACTTCTGCTAATATAGCTTTTCTCACTCTTTAAGTCCAGCTTTGCATTCTTACTTCTTCCTAAGTCATTTATTTGAATAGGAAAGAATAAGTTATTATTAACCCTTTCAATTCTGGCAAGGAATTGAGCATGACCTGCCAGATCTACAGATTCAACATAGTCCCTGTGGAGAGAAATGGTTAAAACATCACCTTCCAGAGAGACATTCTGGATCCTCTCTGGAGCAATTCTTACGGAATGCTCATCTACAGGTGCGATTGCGTCATTTACCTGCAGGATAGTCACGTCAGGTGACTGACTATTCCTAAAATGTACCTCTATCGAGTCAGGTCTTTCTTCTATCACATGGCAGTTACGATCAGATTGTATATGTGATTTCTCATAGGTTATAGGAACCTTAGCTTGTGACCATACAATTCCATTCACACAGTCAATAATTGTGTTAAGTCTTCTGAGTATGTCTATACCCAGAATCAGTCGGTTATAGGGGAGATCTACCACTATCACCGTGTGTCTAAAGGTTTTGTTACCTATTTTAAACTTTAACCAGGTATTGCCAATGACATGAAGTGCATTTCCTCCAACGCTCAATAGAGCATTGGGGAAATCTCTTAGCTTCGGCTTATCCGTTGCTAAGTCCATTACCTGCTGGAAGTAGGTATTGGATAAGATAGTAGCTTGTGAACCAGTATCTATTAACCCTTTGAAAGGCTGGGGTAGCGAATCCTGTATTTCTACAGACATGTAGTACCTTCCTTCATGTTCTTCTAATTCACATAAGAATTTAGAATGTGTCAACATATTACTTGTTTTCCATACATTACCGGTCACAGCAGTAGTTTCTACCAGTACTGAGGAATGCTCAGTCTTACCCACAGGCCCATCCTTTTTAGGAATATCTTGAACTGTCAAGCGGGAACTAGTGGCCGGCATCTCATCAGTTAACCCTTTCAGGGTTGGATCCTGGAAACTAGTGGCTGCTGGGGCTATTTTAGCCTTTGGCTGAAATGAAAAAACAGAGGAACACGTTGCGCCTCCTTCACCCGGAAGTGAAGTGACGGGATTGGCAATAGGTTTCCTAACACAACTATCGTTTATTTGACTGTTAGTACCTGGAAAGGAAACAGGGTTAGGCATTACATCTACTGATAACCTATCCTGTTTAGTCACTGTAGCTATTGTGGCTGTGGCATTTGTTGTTGCTGCTGCAATTGCACAGGTGTCTCTGCAATTGGAGCTGTCCCTAAAAAAAGATTGATCGCAAAGACTTTATTAATCTTTGTTATTTGCTCCATTAATTTGCCCATCTGGTCTGTCAATTGATCAACCTGACGACGCAAATTATTTCCCCCATTGCCGTTTTGTCTTTGCCCATTAGAATTTGGCTGGGATGGCTGAGACTGTTGGGAGTTATTGGAAGCAGATTGGTTGTTTCTGTTTCCATATCTCCTATTTCCCTGACGATTCCTTCTCCATTGGGAATTGCCTTGGTTCTTATTGACCCAGGGGCGTTTATTCCCATTGGAATTGGATTTTTCAGAGTTATTGTCAGAGGAATTTGCAGAATTGTTTCTGGTGTTTTCCTGTTTCTGAGGCTTTGGTGTTTTCAAAACCTCAGAATAGGTCCTCTTTTTCTGTTGGGTTTCTAAACCTAACTGAATTTTAGTCTCTGACACCATTTTATCACCAGGTTTCTTAACCTTCGGCTGATTTTCGTCATGTGCATGGTGTATGGTATACAATTTCATGCACTGACTGACTAGCCATTCTAACGGTAACTTACACTCATAATCTCTTGCGAGATTCATTTGTATGTTTACAGGCATGGCATGAAAATACAGATCTTTGAAGTCTGTGCTTTCATACCTGGGTTTTCTTTGGGCCACGGAGTATGCATTCTTAAGAATTACTAAAAATTCTCTGGGGCTTTGATCTGGACGGCACTTTAAGTTTTATTTCATATTTCATCTTGGACCAGGACATTAATTGCATAGCTTGAAGACTCTCTAGATAAACACGGCACATTGAATCAAAGGTCCATGTAATGAACCATTTCTTTTGAATGTCATCATACATGCCCAATGAATTCATTGCTCTATCATAATTTTCCAGATGTTCAGATATGTTTCCTGAACCTCTAGAAAATTGTGGGACAGTCTCTCTAAGGAATTTGATAACCTTTGGCGATTCATAAACAGGTGTCGTTGATTTACGACCTCTGTTTCTGTTTGTTTCCCTGCGATGTGGTAAACGTCTATGCGATCTGTCTGCTGAAGAGGAATTAGATCCGTACAACAGTGCAGATGGCATATCAGTCACATGGCCTTCAGAGTGGACAGTGCAATCACTTTCACTCCCATCACTCTGAGCTTCTTGTTCACTGTCACAATTCTGATCAGCATCAGAATCCTGCCAGTGTACAGAACCATGTCTGTTTTCATTCCTAGCAACCTGAGTCTGATTCCCACTGTCAAGTTTGGCCAGGACAATCTTTTCAAACTGTTCTGCCCAAGATTGCCAAGAATCTACAGGTGTTTTCTTAGAATTACTCACATCTTTACTTAGAGACTGTTTTATGAAAACCTGGTTTGGTGTGGGAAAATCATAACAAGGAGGGGATTTATGGATAGTCTTTTCTTGCATTTTTGTGCAACTTTTTGGCACAGAATGATGGCTACCAACCTCACTGCCTGATTCCTGGCTCTCCTTTTCATACTCATCCAATTGCGTTTTAAGCTGATTTATTTCCTGTGCACATTTATCCATCAAGGCTTTCATTTATTTTTCATGATCAGCCTGACGAGTGTTATGCTCAGCAAGTAAATCTTGGTATTTCCCATCTTGAATGCCAAATTGTTCACTGTACGTGTCCAGTTTGGTATTCAATACCTTGTTTTCATCTAACGCCTTAAGAAGTGCTGTCATAAAGAAAGGCCAAGAGTGTATTATGCACCCCATTTTTTTCTCTATGTTCTTTTGTTCAGCAATTACTTTAAGATGTGTTAGTATGTGTCAGTTGTCATTGTGCGTTTAGCATCCCATTCTATGCTTTTTAACCAAACATCATAGCTTAAATCATTTTTCATATTTATGAATATTGATTAGAGCATTTTTTCTTAGGTCTTCAATTATTTCACAATTATCTGTTACAGATTTATCGCTGTCCATTTTTTATACAATGATTTAATCTCAATACAAAACTCTTTTCTATATTAAGATTAATATTGCATGAATTACACAAATATTATTGTATATGGAATATAATTTCAACTTAAACGATCTCAGCAGCGTCTCCAATTTGTGGGGATATTTATGGGATAATAATTCTAAACAGAGAGAATTGCCCACGATTTTCAATTCTCAGATCCCTAAGAACGTTTATCGTTATAAGTGAAATGTATAACCATATACCGGTGATTAAAATCACAAATTGTTATAAAAATAGATAATTTATTTATTTTTATATTCAAATGATAATAATATAAGTAACATGCGTGGTAATAATCAATGGAATTCGAGTATAACATGAATATGCAATACAATATGGTAATTTAAAACAAACATCTCCTAATGACTAAGAGGTAGTTTAGAATCTACACATTAGGTGTCAAGATTGATTTACGACCCTTTCACAGAGAAGGAAACAAAGTTTTACGGAGACAGAGCATTCCTTAGAACTGCAGTAAAAACTTTCTGGCAGAAGTAACCCTTTCAATGCTGGCTAGACCTCTTCTAGGGATTTAAGATCTACTCTTGTGTGATTTTAAATACAAATAATATTTAAATAGTCAGTAACCACTCCTCGATCCATCCAATTAAGAAAATCTACATGTTACATAAGCAAAATTTGTCTAACAGATATTTTATCTTATATTAGAGCAATCAATACAGCATTGAATAATTTTCATGATATTCTAACTTGTGATATCTCACATAAATACATTAATGATTATATTAATCCCAGCTGCAGATGGGATGCGATAACCATATATATATTCCTTAGTAATTAAAATTTCTAAATACATGAAATCTGATCGTGAATTATTCAGTCATATATCATGCTATTAATTTTAATTAATTTTAATTAATTAATGGAAGCCAGTATATTTACCAGTTTAAGTAGATATTTTCTCATCAGATGTTCTCAGGTAGCTAAGTGTCATGGGTCTCTTTCTCTGCAGGGAGTGTAAGAGTTTCTTGGTTACTCTGATCGCCCGATTCTGCCTGGATCTCTCTGAATCCCCAGAGTGTTGTAATGTTTCTTTTCTTTCTTTGAATCCCCCTCTCTTCCCTTGTCTTAACTTTTTAAAGGGGAAATTCCTCTAAGTGATAGCCAATCACAAAGGTGGGGTGTGGTTGCCTTCTAGGTAATCATTTTAGTATTTGGACTCAAGAGGGCAGTATTGTCCCACTAAACATACCTATCCAGGAAAGAGTTAACTTTTCCTGGTGGCTATTTTTGACGTCATTTTCGTTATCTATATGGTGGCTATAACTTATTTTATCCTTTCAGATCAAAGGGTTTTCTTCAGACTATGCGTCTCCATTTTCTGTAGTAATTCCTAATATGACAGTTTGTGAACTACAATGAACTCAAACTTATAATGGGACTCTGTACATATCGAAAGTAAAATTTAATTATTTAATCTCCTCTGTCACCTACGTCTGGGAATAGAATTTATTATATTCCATTAGTACCTAGACAGTCTCTTATCTATTTGGTTTGTTTATACAAGACATTCTTAGCTCTGGCTAAGCGGTCAGTTTTAGAGAAAGGATAGAAATTCTGTGTCTCTTTTGTTAGCTTGAGAATAACAAAATGGAGTCTGATCTGTTCAAATTGACTTCAGAATATACACTTTGTATTTCTATCATAGCACAAAATGTCTGCCGATATAAATACCCTGACACAGTTCTTCCATCAGTTTAGTATTCTCTACTCTCTGAATCCACGGAGGGAGCTTTTGGTAGCTTCCAATGTGTGGGAACCAACTGGGAGGCGGTCATAGCTAGGTGATTGCAAGCCAGGTGGTGGTAAAAGAAAAATGTAGTTGTCAGGAGCTAGGGGGAACTTTGTCTGTAGAATGTCTTGTACGATTTTGTGGATCCTGTTCCAAAATTTGGCAATCAAAGGGCATTGCCACCAGATGTGGGCATGGTGAGCCGATCCCTGACCGCATCTCCAGCATAGGTCTGGTGAAGCACTGTGAATTTTGTGAATTTTGGTTGGTGTGTAGTGCCAGCGAGATATCCTTTTAAAGTTACTTTCTCGTACTGCAAGGGAAGTGGAGGATTTTTGGGCAGTCAAGAGGATTGTTTGCCATTGATGGGGGGTGAAAGCCAATTGTAGTTCAGTTGTCCATTTAGAGGTGTAGTTTGGTAACTCTGTGTCCCGTAACTCCCTCATTAATGAGTACATGGTCGATAGAATCTTTTTTGAGATCGAATGAGTAGAGCACAATAGTTCTAATTTTGTTAGTTGTCTGTCTGCTTTAAGTGGGAGTTGTCGAGATGTAACAAAGTGTGATAATTGACGATAATGAAATAATTGGTTCCCTGTATGAGTTGTGTGACTCGTGAGTTGTTCAAGATGTTTTAATTTCCCTGCGTGAATGACATCTTTCAATTGTAGTGAAGAGCCATTGTGATAATGCGCAAATACATTACTGAAGGTGCCCCTTTGGAGGAGAGGATTGTGAGCAATCGGGTATAATGGGGAAGGGGAAGGAGCAATGTCGGTTGTATTAAGTAATTTGTGCCAAATCTTTAAGGTCGGTGTAATTGTGGGATGTGTGCCAAGAAGTCTCAACTGTGGCAGTGAGGGGTGCGTTTGCAACCAGAGGCATGCTGACAGTGGGGTCTCCGAAAAGGAGTTTTCAAGTACTGCCCATTGATGGTTTGGGACATCCCTTGTCCATTCGTAAATTCTGTGTAAATGAGTCGCTGTGTGATACAAATCTATGTCTGGCAGGTTCAGTCCCCCTTTTTCTAAACTTTTTATTAGAGTTTATTAGAGTCGCTCGCGCCAGGCGGGGTGGGTTGTTGGCCTGTGACGAACCCTGCTGCATAGACCTGTATTGCTGGTTCGTCTGTTTGCATTAGATTCATGGATTTCCTGTCCGTATGCTTTTGTTCGTACGTTTCCCTAAAGTACCGATTGAAACTACTGAACCATCGGCCACCCAGGAGAGGAGTGTGCGGCTCATTAACACCTTGACCACAAATTAGAACGTTGTGGTTAACCGCAAACACCTCGCCATTCCAGTCGTACGGGTGGTCGTCGTTCGTATGCCGAACACGAGGCGGCGGCCATTTTGGACACGAGGCGAATCAGCGGTGTTCGGTGCAAAACCTATGGATCTAAAACCGGACTCTTTATCTACCGAACACCGCTGGAGACGGCCGTCCCCCTTCTATTCTCTTGGAGGCATACGAACACTGGTCCGATCGGGAGTTTCTTTCATTCGTATGAACTTACCCAGATAGCCGTCCCATGGAGTCATTCGTATACCGAAGGACTTATGAGAGACTTTGACTCCATGGCGATTGGACTGTGTACATCGGACCTGAGCGCTATTCGGTAGGAATATGCCCTCAGATCCAGGCTATCTGGGGATACGTTGCACGAACACTATATATTCGGTACTTCTGATATTATGTATTTTATTGCATTTTTTGTATTTGATTTTAAAATGGCGATGGTCCCTATCCTCGGAGTTAATTAGGTTTCTCCCTAATTATCTCCGGGATAGGAAAAGATGTCTTATGGGTAAAATGGGAAGAGCTTGTGTTATAGCCACTGCGATTGGCTACTGTCTAATATATTTTTCAGTCTTCCACCAGGTCCCCTAGGGGAGTGTCTACCTGGTGGAGACCTGCATAAATACCGGGCAGGTAGCCCCCATTAAACACATTACTGCTTGACCTTCAAAACGGAGCTTCGTCTCGTTTGTGGAGGGATTGACTATTGGGACAGCGTTTTCGTTTATTTCTAGCTGTGGAAGGATTTCGGATGGATTGCAGATCGGGAGTTACCGCATTCGTATGCTCCGTTCGGGAGTTTTATGATCGGTTGAACTGAAATTGCATTTCTGGAGAAAGGGGATTATCGACTAAACGGCGGCTTCATTCCCCAGGCGGTGAGTGTCGTAACAATTGGTGGCAAGCGACGGGATGAATCCCACCGCCCTGAAGGCCAGCTACACACCCCAAATTGGAAATGCAATATGAGGAATTAAGGCGTGCTACCCTTAAAGACATTTTGGAGCACAGAGGACGATCAGCGAGCAATCTCAAGAAAAGAGAGATTATTGCTATATTGGTAGAGATGGATACAGCACAGGGAATGGAGAGAGCTAATGTGCCTGGCCTGCTGGATTTAACACCCGAGGAGATATCGTTTAACCGGGCAGTTCAGATAAGGCTGGCACACTTTGGCCCCAACCCTACAGCGGATATTGTGGTGCAAGTGCAAGCCGCAGTGACAGCACAACAGGCGCTCCAGAGGAGAGGAGCTGCAGCAGCAGAGGTACCCCAAAATAATAATGGAAAGAAAAAGGTACCATTTGCTGCTTTCAGAAATTTTGTTGAGACTGAGGGAGAGATAGACGGGTTCCTGGCGGACTTTGAAAGACAGTGTGCTTTACACCAGGTGCCCGCAGAAGAATGGGTCCCTATCCTCTCTGGGAAATTATTCGGCCGGACCAGTGAAGCTTTTCGGGCCATCCCAGAGGAGGAACTCACTAGCTACCGGGCAGTAAAAGATGCCCTTTTGGCCCGGTACGCTGTTACGCCTGAGGCGTACCGGAGGCGATTCCGGGACACTAATAAACAGGCTGGTGATTCCTATGTGGAATGGGCATGCCGGGTACACCGCACGGCAGCCCACTGGATGACAGGGTGCCAAGCGGTAACTGGGGAAGAGGTGCTGCAAGTATTCCTGCTAGAACACTGCTTTGACAGGTTACCTGCAGGAGTTCGTGAGTGGGTCAGGGATCGTAAACCCGCTACCTTCCATGAAGCTGCTCGTCTGGCTGACGAATACACTGATGCACGTAAGCTCGATCAGACAGCAGCCAAGGTCCCTGCCCGAGTGGAGTACAAACCGGCAGCACCTCCAACCACCAACATATATCACCCCCCAGCACAACGTAACCCCACTATGCCGCCAGCAACCAACTATGGGCAGTCAGCCCGATTCAACGCCCGGGATTACTCAAACCAGATCCGGTGCTATGGATGCAAGCAACTGGGGCATAAAAGACCAGAATGCCCCTTAAACAATGCCAACCAAGCACAGTCCTGGAGAAGACCAGCCGGCAGAGCCCAGCAGCCACCTCAGCCTTCTGCTCACTGCCTTGAGCAGGAGGAGTTTTGGGGTATCCTACACGAAGCGGACCCAGTACAAGCAGCTCAGCAGGACAACCGCCAACAACACAGGCAGACCGTTAAGCTAAATGGGAAAGTGATCACTGGTCTGAGAGACACCGGAGCTACTATGACCCTGCTCCAAAAGAACCTGGTTTCGGAACACCAACATACTGGGAATACTGTAGCAGTAAGGGTGGCAGGAGGCGCCGTGTTCCGCCTGCCTGTTGCCCGGGTTCATTTGGACTGGGGAGTGGGATCCAGACATGTGAATGTGGGGGTTATGAAGGACTTGCCTGCTGATGTTTTGCTGGGAAATGATTTGGCCCCTCTGATTTCTGCCTATGCTGCCATGGGACCTGCCGAAGCCAATCCAGTGACTACCCGTGCTCAGACCCGTGCTGCTGGAACCAGCCCACCTGCTGCTGAGACCCAGGTAAGAACCGATTCCCCGACTGACACCCCAGGGCAGGCTTTAGCTAGTTGGGATTCCCCAGAGGAGTTCGGGAGGGAAACCCAGACAGATCCATCTCTCCAGAGATATAGGGGCAGAGCAGATACTGGAGAAGAAGGAGCAGAGGGGGAGCGGTATGAGTGGGAGGGGGACAGGTTATATCGGATCCCTAAGCCGTCCCAGAAAAGTGTCGCCCCTCCGCCGAATCGACAGCTGGTAGTGCCCGCGAAATACCGGCGGGAGATTCTGCGGATAGGGCATGATGTTCCGCTAGCCGGACATCTAGGGTCCCGCCGCACAGCCCATAGGATTATGCAGAATTTTTTTTGGCCAGGGATTAACCAGGCTGTGCGGATATATTGTAGCACGTGTGACACTTGTCAACGGGTAGGGAAACGGGGGGACCACCCAAGAGCTAGGCTTATGTCAATGCCTATTATTGGGGAGCCCTTTGCCCGCATAGCCGTTGATATTGTGGGTCCACTGGCCAGGGCTAGTCCATCCGATAAGAAATACATTCTCACCGTGGTGGACTATGCCACTCGCTATCCAGAGGCAGTAGCGCTGTCTAACATAGAGGCAGAGACAGTTGCTGATGCCCTGGTTAGAATCTTTACCAGGGTTGGGTTCCCTAAAGAGATCCTCTCTGACCAGGGAACCCAATTTACCGCTGTGCTCACCCAGCAGCTGTGGAGGGTATGCGGCATTAAACCGATACTTAGTTCCCCATACCATCCACAGACTAACGGTCTCTGCGAGCGATTTAATGGCACCCTCAAACAGATGCTGAGGACCTTTTCTGACACTTGCAGAGACTGGGAGCGATTCCTGCCTCATCTGTTGTTTGCTTACAGAGAGGTGCCCCAGGAATATACTGGGTTCTCCCCCTTTGAGCTGCTTTATGGGAGAAGGGTCCGCGGACCCCTAGATCTCATTAGAGGCCACTGGGAGGGGGAGACAGAACAAGAAGGGACCCCCATAGTGCCATATGTTCTGGAACTTCGGGACCGCATGGAGAAACTGTCTCTGATGGTAAGAGAGAACCTCCAGGTGGCCCAGGGGAGACAGAGGGAATGGTACGATCGGGGTGCCCGACAGCGAGTCTTCCAGGTTGGGCAGAAGGTGCTAGTGCTCAAACCTGTGAAGGCGAACAAGATGCAGGCATCTTGGCAGGGCCCGTATAAAGTGGTAGCTCAGGTGTGTGATACTACCTACCTTATAGCCAGCTGTTCAGATGACAGGATCCAGCGATCCTTTCATGTGAACATGCTAAAGGAGTATCAGGAACGACCTGAGGATGTAGCTGCAGTATGTGCCCCCGCTGCAGACGATACTGAAAGTTTACCTTTACCCGACTTGTTAGCAAGAGGTTCCCAGACGGACCTGACTAACCTCGTACAGCTGGGGGACAGGTTAAGCCCCACAGAGAAAGGACAGGCAAAACAGCTTCTGTGGGAGAAGCAGGCGACGTTCTCCCAAGAGCCCGGCTACACTACCCTAGCTGTACATAAGGTAGAGACCCCTGGACAGAACCCCTTACGACAGCCCCCTTACCGTATCCCTGAAGCAGTCCGAGAAGGAATGCGGAAGGAGATAGAGGAGATGACCCAGCTTGGGGTCATCGAGCACTCCGATAGCCCTTGGGCCTCCCCTGTAGTCCTGGTACCTAAGAAAGATGGGACCACCCGGTTCTGTGTGGACTACAGGAGGCTCAACGAGCGGACCACCATTGACGCCTACCCGATGCCCCGGGTAGACGAATTGTTAGACCGCATTGCCAGGGGACGCTATCTGACCACCATAGACTTGTGTAAGGGCTACTGGCAGATTCCCCTGGCCAAGGACGCTATCCCCAAGTCGGCCTTCGTCACCCCATTTGGCTTATACCAATTTAAGGTTATGCCATTTGGGATGAAGAATGCCCCAGCTACCTTCCAACGTATGGTGGACAGGCTCCTTGATGGATTCCAGGAATTTGCTTGTGCATACCTGGATGATATTGCGATCTACAGTGGGTCCTGGGAGGAACACCTGGTGCATGTAGGGGTAGTACTGGATAAAATTCGGGCCGCTGGCCTGACATTGAAGCCAGAGAAGTGTCATCTAGGCATGGCTGAGGTACAATACTTGGGTCACAGGGTGGGGTGTGGGAGCCAGAGACCAGAGCCAGCCAAGATAGAGGCCGTAGCGAACTGGCCCACACCTATCACTAAGACCCAGGTATTGGCCTTCCTAGGGACAGCAGGGTATTACAGACGCTTTGTCCCCGACTACAGCTCTATCGCTAAACCCCTGACTGACCTGACTAAGAAAAACCTCCCTAAGCAGGTCCTGTGGTCTCCAGCTTGTGAAGCTGCGTTTCAAGCACTTAAGCAGGCTCTCGTGAATGCCCCTGTCCTGGCTGCCCCAGTTCCTAACAAACGTTTTCTCGTCCATACAGATGCTTCCATGTATGGACTGGGGGCTGTGCTAAGCCAGGTCGGGGAAGATGGAGGAGAACACCCTGTCGCATATCTCAGTCGAAAGCTGTTACCCCGAGAAGTGAGTTATGCGGCAGTGGAGAAAGAATGTTTGGCCCTGGTCTGGGCATTGAAAAAGTTGAGCCCCTATTTGTATGGACAGGAATTTTCCCTTATCACGGACCACAATCCCCTTGTCTGGCTTAACCGGGTCTCAGGAGACAATGGTAGACTGCTGCGGTGGAGTTTAGCATTACAACCGTATAACTTCACCATCAGCTACCGACCCGGTAAGCAGAATGGGAATGCAGATGGATTATCACGGCAAACCGACGTTCTTGCTACCTCCTAGTCCGGTCATCCCCAAGTTGACCCGCTAAAGGGCCAAGCCGGGTCTGCCGGAGTGTTCCACAAGGGGGGAGCCGTGTGACGAACCCTGCTGCATAGACCTGTATTGCTGGTTCGTCTGTTTGCATTAGATTCATGGATTTCCTGTCCGTATGCTTTTGTTCGTACGTTTCCCTAAAGTACCGATTGAAACTACCGAACCATCGGCCACCCAGGAGAGGAGTGTGCGGCTCATTAACACCTTGACCACAAATTAGAACGTTGTGGTTAACCGCAAACACCTCGCCATTCCAGTCGTACGGGTGGTCGTCGTTCGTATGCCGAACACGAGGCGGCGGCCATTTTGGACACGAGGCGAATCAGCGGTGTTCGGTGCAAAACCTATGGATCTAAAACCGGACTCTTTATCTACCGAACACCGCTGGAGACGGCCGTCCCCCTTCTATTCTCTTGGAGGCATACGAACACTGGTCCGATCGGGAGTTTCTTTCATTCGTATGAACTTACCCAGATAGCCGTCCCATGGAGTCATTCGTATACCGAAGGACTTATGAGAGACTTTGACTCCATGGCGATTGGACTGTGTACATCGGACCTGAGCGCTATTCGGTAGGAATATGCCCTCAGATCCAGGCTATCTGGGGATACGTTGCACGAACACTATATATTCGGTACTTCTGATATTATGTATTTTATTGCATTTTTTGTATTTGATTTTAAAATGGCGATGGTCCCTATCCTCGGAGTTAATTAGGTTTCTCCCTAATTATCTCCGGGATAGGAAAAGATGTCTTATGGGTAAAATGGGAAGGGCTTGTGTTATAGCCACTGCGATTGGCTACTGTCTAATATATTTTTCAGTCTTCCACCAGGTTCCCTAGTGGAGTGTCTACCTGGTGGAGACCTGCATAAATACCGGGCAGGTAGCCCCCATTAAACACATTACTGCTTGACCTTCAAAACGGAGCTTCGTCTCGTTTGTGGAGGGATTGACTATTGGGACAGCGTTTTCGTTTATTTCTAGCTGTGGAAGGATTTCGGATGGATTGCTGATCGGGAGTTACCGCATTCGTATGCTCCGTTCGGGAGTTTTATTATCGGTTGAACTGAAATTGCATTTCTGGAGAAAGGGGATTATCGACTAAACGGCGGCTTCATTCCCCAGGCGGTGAGTGTCGTAACATGGCCCATATGTATTTTGTGAATAGGGATCTAATTGTGTTAAAACATGTATTTGGCAATGAGACCGGGAGTGTCTGTATAGGATAAAGCAGCCTGGGGAGAAGGTTCATTTTGATTATGTTGATTCAACATAGCCACCCAAATTGAGGTTTGTGCCATTTTTGTAAATCATTGGTGATGGAGGAAATTAATGGGGGGAAGTTAAGATGGTAGATGGAGTTTAAGTCCTTTGGGATATGAACCCCTAAGTATTTAATAGAATTGGGTGCCCAAGTGAAGCTAAACTTGTCTTGTAATAACTTGTTTAAGGTATTAGTTGAGTAGATGAGGAGTAGTTCACATTTAGCAAGATTCGCTTGGAAGTTGGAGACCTTGCTATATGTCTCCATTTCCGATATAATGGCAGCCAGCGTTGAGGCAGGGTTAGATATGGTAAATAAAAGGTCATCTGCGTATTCAGTAATTTTATATTCATGATGGTTAATTTGAAACCCTTGAATATTCTCATTGTCCCTGATCCCCTGGAGGAAGGGTTCTAGAACTAGGATGAATAGGATCGGAGAGAGAGGACAACCCTGTCTCGTGCCATTTGTTATTGTTGATAATTGGCCATTGACTTGAAGCAGAGCTGTCGGGAGAGAATATATGGTGTTCAGCCAGTCCGCCACCTCGGGCCGAATCCGAGCTGCTGTATTGTGTGTGACAGCAGGGCCCAACTGACTCTGTCAAATGCCTTTTCGGCATCTATTGCAAGGAGGGCACTGTGGGTTTTATGGTTCTGTGCCCAATGGATGAGATTTAGAATTTTCGGAGTATTGTTTTTTGCCTCTCTCCATTCGGGACAAAGCCTGCCTGGTCTTGATGGATAAGGCCCGGCAGAAGAGGCTTGAGTCTATTGGCCATAAGGATTTTTAAGTCCGTGTTTATAAGTGATATAGGTCTATAACTCCCACATAGTGTGGCTTCCTTGCCAGGTTTGGGAATCAGCGTTATGGTGGCTTCTAGTGCTGATTTTGGGATGGTGGAAGAGAGTTTGGATGTGTTAAAGACATTCACGAAGTGTTGGGCTAATGTTTGGGCCATAACCTTGTAGTATTTCCCAGTGTAACCGTCTGGGCCTGGGCTCTTACCTTGGGGGATAGACTTTACAGTTTGTATGAATTCATCTATCGTGATGGGTTCGTCTAGAAAGGATGTGTCAATGGGGGGGAGAGTACGTTTGATCCTAGATTTTAGAAATCCGATAATGTCATCTGCGTTTTGGTGTGAATCACTCAGGTTATACAGGTGTGTGTAAAATTCGTGGAATGCTTTAATGATGTCTGGCATGTGGCATGTGAGCACGGCCCTTTTTTGATTTGATTTCTGAGATGAAGGAGGATTGTCTTTCTTTTTGTAGGGATTGTGCTAACAATTTTCCAGCTTTGCCTCCCTGGGTATAATATACGTTCTTAGTGAGGGATAATTTGCGTTTGGCATGTAAGGAAAGTAAAGTCGTTAATTCAGTCCTTTTGGCTAGGATTTGTTTATATCTCTCTAGGGGGGAGGTGCCCTGATGGTCATCTTCAAGAGCTTTAATATCTTCCGTGAGTTGAGAGATCTTTTGTTCCCTCTTATGTTTTAAGGTCGCTGCTATACGAATAAATTCTCCCCTAAGGACTGCCTTATGTGCTTCCCAGGTCATGATTGGTGTGGTGTCCGATCGTGTGTTTTCTATAAAGTAATTGGTAGCTATTTCCCGTATTTGTGCAACCGTGTCAGGGTTATTTAAAATTAAATCATTGAGTTTCCATTGAGTTGCTGGGCTAGGGAGGTTCGGGATCGACAACATCAAAATTAAAGGGGCGTGATCCGACCAAGTAATCGGTCCATATAGAGCGGATTTTATCAAATATAAGAATCTATGTTGGAGGAATATGGAGTCTATTCTAGAATATGTCCCTGTAGGGGGAGAGTAAAACGAGTAGTCTTTCTTTGTGGGGTGCATGGTTCTCCAGGTGTCATACAGTTGGGCGTCATATAAGGCGTTTTTCATTTGTGAGCGTGTTTGTGTAAGGTAGTTTTGAATAGGAGCAGTAGTATCTAGAGAGCTATCTATAGAAACATTTAAATCTCCCCAAATATCAAAATCCCCTCCTGGAAGATAGAGAGTTTGCGTAGAATCCTTTTTAGGGTCTGAGGTTGTTTCTTATTCGGTAGGTAAATATTAGCTAACGTAACTTGTATGTTGATTAGAGTACCCTTCACAAATATAAACCTACCCGTGTCATCTACTAGTTGGTCTTGAAATGTAAAGGGTAAATGTTGTCCTATGAGTATGGCTACTCCTCTGGTTTTTGCGTCTGAGAAATGACTGAAGAAACCCTTAGGGTATTCTCTGTTTTTAAATGTTGGTGCCGCGTTTTTTCGGAAGTGTGTTTCTTGAGTAAATACTATCTGAGCCCTGTGCCTGTGAAAATCAGTGAGGGCCAATGATCTTTTTTCAGGAGTGTTGAGACCTCTTGCATTTTGTGTGAGTATCGTGATGGTGAGTATCGTGATTACGGAGTGAAGAAGAGTCGCTTGGTTGTGTGGTTAAGAAAATGGTTTTGGGATGAATCTGGAGGAATTAATGTAAATGTCGAAAGTGGTGTGCCTCGATATTGCGAGGTGTATATTTTAGTGAAGGATGTCTAGTCTACAGGGATGGCTGTGGCAGTGTCCACCTAGAGTGTAAAGTCCTGAGAAAAGTAGTAGAATTGGTTATGTATTAGAGTTAGTTTAGGGTAAAAGCACTTCAGGTTATAGTACTGTAATTTTTTGTCCGGCTACAAGACCTGTATGTAGCTATAGGTAGACCATAAATAACTGTACAAAGTAGAAAAAATAAACAAAATCAAGCTGTTAAATTTAACGTAAATTACACCTTCTTTGGAATTTATAGCACTCCGACAGGGGGGGGGGGGTGGTATGTCGATTCCGCTAGGATGAAGGGCAATAATGGAAAGTGAAAAGTGGAATGTAACCTCAAGTCTATTAGTTTGTTCGTAATTTCAAGAACGTATCTGGATGTGTTAATCCAGAGTTGTGGGAACGGGAGAGGTGGAGGGAGGGGGAAGGAAAGGGAGAGAGCGGAGTGGAGGGGGGGTAGGTGGAAAGAGGGTGGGTTGGGTGAGAGAGAGTGAAGGGTGAGTGAGGGTTAGAGAAGGGTTGTATTGAAAGTGTGGGGGGGGGGTAGGGTGCGAATCCCTATCAGGGAATTAAGGTTGATCTCAACACAGGAGAACGAACCTGCTATACTTAGGGGTTGTGTACCACAGGTGTAAGTCCAGGACCCGGGACTTATAAATCCTCCCTGTGGAATTTAAATGTTGGAGATATATTGACATAACTTTTGATTAGCAGTCATGGTGGAGGGAGGGATGCAGAATTAGTGTGTTCCGTCTAATCAGGGTGTAACTTGTATTGGGCTCAACGTAAACATTAATATTATTAATACATTATTTTTTTCTGTTTTTTTTTTTTTTTTTTTTTAAATATCTTTAAAGGAACACTACAGTCACCTAAATTACTTTAGCTAAATAAAGCAGTTTTAGTGTATAGATCATTCCCCTGCAATTTCACTGCTCAATTCACTGTCATTTAGGAGTTAAATCACTTTGTTTCTGTTTATACAGCCCTAGCCACACCTTCCCTGGCTATGATTGACAGAGCCTGCATGAAAAACAAAAACTGGTTTCACTTTCAAACAGATGTAATTTACCTTAAATAATTGTATCTCAATCTCTAAATTGAACTTTAATCACATACAGGAGGCTCTTGCAGGGTCTATCAAGCTATTAACATAGCAGGGGATAAGACAATCTTAATTAAACAGAACTTGCAATAAAGAAAGCCTAAATAGGGCTCTCTTTACAGTAAGTGTTTATGGAAGACTGTACAAGTCACATGCAGGGAGGTGTGACCATGGGCGTAGGAACCAGGGGGGATGGGGGGACGCACCCCCCCCAGCAAATCATGCGGGGGGGACAGGTTATGGGGAAATCCCCCCCAGCTCTGCCGGCCCCCCTCATGCTGCAGCCACCCGAGCGCTCTGTAGAGAGCCTCAGGCGGCTGCAGCTTTGCCCGGGCTGGTGCGTCCATGAGGGCGCACGGCCCGGGCGCAGCATGAGGAGAGGGGCTGACAGGAGGGAAGCGCTCAGCGCTCCCTCCTGTCACTCCCTCACTGTAGCGTGGCCGAGCCCTGTATGGTCCGCGGGTACAGGGAGCATCTGTCTTTTTAGTCCGACCGGGTAAAGGAAACAAAAGCTACCTGTACCCGCGGACTATACAGGGCTCAGCCATGCTACAACAGAGGTAGGGGAGGGGGAGGAAGAGAGTAGGGAGGGGGGGGAGAAAAAATAGAGTGACAAGGGAGGGAGGGGGGACGGAGAAAAAAGAGAGTGACAAGGGAGGGGGGGAGAAAAAAAGAGAGTGACAAGGGAGGGGGAGGGAGAAAAAGAGAGTGACAATTGAGGGAGGGGAAGGGAGAAAAAAGAGAGTGACAAGGGAGGGAGGGGGAGGGAGAAAAAAGAGAGTGACAAGGGAGGGGGGAGAAAAAAAGAGAGTGACAAGGGAGGGGGGAAAAAGAGAGTGACAAGGGAGGGAGGGGGAGAAAGAGTGACAAGGGAGGGGGAGAAAGAGTGACGAGGGAGGGAGGGGGAGAAAGAGAGTGGGGAGGGAGGGAGCGGGAGAAAGAGAGTGGGGAGGGAGGGAGGGGGAGAAAGAGAGTGACAAGGGAGGGAGACAGAGAGTGACAAGGGGGGACGGCGGGGGAGAAAGAGAGTGACAAGGGAGGGAGGGGGAGAAAGAGAGTGACAAGGGAGGGAGAGAGATTGACATTCATCACACACACACACACAATCACACAATCATGCAACCCTTACACACACAGAAACACACAATGCATTCCTTACACACACACTCAATGCACCCTGTACACACACTCAATGCACCCTTTACAGACGCACACACTGCATCCCGTACATACACAGAAATACACCTTGCAGCCCTTACACATACAAACACAGATTCACACAATGCATTCCTTGCACACATATCAGGACATCCCCTACACACTCCACCCCCTGTGAACAAACTCACAAACTCATTGGTGGACCCTGGGACCCAGACCTTGAGCTGTGTAAAGGGCCCCCCAAAAATGGAGCTGCTTCCCGTTCTCCCAGAACATTGATTTTTGTGACCACAGTTACAAACAGCTTCCAGAGAGCCTGTTCTACACCAGACCAGTGGAGCCAGACTGCAGCTAGAGCCCATCATCATCCTCATCTGGTTGTAAGTAGGCAATCTAGCATATTATTCGTGGCACTAATTTACCTCACATTAAAGAAACAATATAGTCCCCAGAACCACTGCAGCTTAATGTAGTGGTTCTGGTGTCTATAGCCTGTCCCTGCAGGCCTTTTAATGTAAACACGGCAGCACTCCAGCACTGGCGTTAGGTAAAATGGCAGAAAAATAATTGGAAAGGGTTAGGGGGACTACTAATGAGGATAGGGGGAGAGGGGTAGGTAGAAAAATAATTGGAAGGGTTTGGGGGGCTACTAATATGGATGGGAGGAGGGGGGAGGTAGAAAAATTATTGGAAGGGGTTAGGGGAGTACTAATATGAATGGAAGGGGTAGGTGGGGTTCTTTTGTGCATGGAAGGGTTCTAATCAGGAGGATCCCGGCGCTGTATCCGGGTAAGTAAAACCCCTTCCCTGTAGTGACCCTTTAATGTTATTATGTAATCATTTATATAGCGACTGCAAATTCTGTAGTAAAAATGCTATCCCCCCAGATTTATTTGGGTTCCTACGCCCATGGGTGTGACTAGAGTTCATAAACAAAGGGATTTAACTCCTAAATGGCAGAGGATTGAGCAGTGAGGCTGCGGGGGCATGTTCTATACACCAAAACTGCTTCATTAAGCTAAAGTTGTTCAGGTGACTATAGTGTCCCTTTAAGTATACGATTAGACAACACGCAGGAGAAAAGCGGATAGTCACCTTATAATTGTCTGAGAGCGAGGTAAGGCTTAAGTATTAGAAAGGAGTATGGTCGCTTCAGGGATCAGGGGGTCGATTTTGTAGTCATTTACTACTCAGGATCTACAATCCCATATGGTGGCAATAGCATGAGTGATAAGGAGTGAGCCTTGCGGTTAAGGTCAGCCCCGTACAACTAGAAGGAACATAATGGGGTCAAAAAATGAGAAGTATAATATACAATACTGACAATAAAATTACTATGTATATACGACCTGATTCCAACCTCAAGCAAGCCCTGAACGTGACGGTTCGGTACATGTCCATGCAAAGTGAGTTCAGGTGGTTATCCAAACAGATCATTGTATGGGGGTCTGTGGTGAGATTAGGTCAGACAATAATGCCTAAGTTGTACAGGACCAAGAGATTAAGCGTTGACGAGATTGTTCAGGGCCTCCAATAAAGGTCATTTGTGGGAGAGTCTCCAGGTAAGTGGAGGTTTCATCATAGAATTCCCGGTCTCATAGGAGATGTATCCATCCTTCTTTATGTATCGCTTGATTGTAGATCTCGGCAGCTTGGAAAAATTGTTGGTAGGTAGGGTCTAATTCGATGTGGACGCAATTCGTCGGGTAGGGTGGTCTGGTGGACCCGTCTGCCTATTGTGCGGGGAGACAAACCTTTGATCGTTTCTGCGTTTTTTAGGTGGTGTGTTCCACTTTTGGCGTTGGGAGGATTGGGAGTTTTCTTGTTTAAAGGAAGGAGAGTCCCAGTTGATTACAGGGGTGTCAGGTAAGTTCAGTGCTCTAGTGAACGGGAGGACATCTAGAGGCGTAGTAATGGAGTGAGTTACACCTTTGTTCATCACAATTAAAGCAAAGGGGAATCCCCATCTGTATTTGATATTCCTCAGTCTGAGATGTTCAGTAATAGGTCTGAGGGTTCTCCTTGCTTGTAAAGTGTACCAGGATAAATCCGGGAATATTTGTATTTGGTTGCCCCGGTATAGTAAAGGTTGCGTGGTGTCTCTCAAGGTTTTTAGGATGTTGTCCTTCACTGTGAAATAGTGTAGTCGACAGATAACATCCCTGGGGGAGTCCTTTGATAGTCCCCTGGGTCTAAGGGAGCGGTGGGCTCTGTCAAAGAGAATTTGGTGGTCCCCCGACTCACCCAGAATCAGATTGAATAATTCAGTAAGCATAAGTGGTAAATCCTCATTTTGAGATTTAGGTACTCCCCTTATTCGCAGATTATTCCGCCGTCCACGGTTATCCAAATCATCAATATGCCTTTGCGTTGCTGACATTAATTGAATGTGGGAGTCAAGTGTTGTTGTTATATTCGAAATTTGAGCTTGCATTGTATCTCTTTCCTCTTCTAGGTCATTCATCCGCATATTCAATTGCTGGACATCAGCCACCACTGCCTCTATTTTGGAGTTGAATGCAGCTTCCAATTTTCTTAACATGTGTTGCAGATCAGTCTTGGATGGTAAGTTTTTTAAGAGCTCCTTTATGTCTGGATCGTTACCAGGGTCGGTCGGGATTGAGGAGCACTCAGACAAATGAGGGCTTAAGGGTTGGATGTCTCCCTGTGCATCACTCTCGGTTCTGGTAGAGGACACGGCTGCGGCCTGCGCCATGCGGTCAGCGGTGTCTTTAAAATAGCGGGTAAGGGAGCACCATTTCGGGTTAGGGGTTTTCCCCGTCTTCCCCTGTACCTGCTGTGTCTTTTTAGGGTTGCCCATATCGTTGTGAGTTCTCCGATTGCTTAGGATTGTGCCCGGGTCTGAGGGAGCTCAGTTAGAATGTGGTCGTTCAGCTCCGCGGGTAGCCACGCCCCTCCTCCAGTGATGGTTTTATGATGGTCCCTGTTAAGCTTAAATCCATTTTACAATGGCCTTTACCAAGGAGACTTAAAGCTATACAATGCTTTGTTGGGTTTTCCAATTACATTAAAGGGTTTTTGTCCATAGTAGCACCTATAACAAACATGGCTATGAAAGATGCTAATACCAAGACGTGGTCATCCTCTGCTTTATCTGCTTTTGAAACCCTTAAGAACGCTATTGCTTCTGCCCCAATATTGCTTCATCCCGACACCACATTACCCTTTTTACTTGAAGTAGATGCATCTGAAACAGGTGTAGGGGCAGTTTGTGCGTCTTCTCCCACATGATGGGGACACTCCTTTCATTCCCTCCTCTCATCTCGGCTGTTCAGACGCCAGCTGCGGTAGCTCTGCCCCTTTTTATGACGCAGCACATGCGCACCGACGTCACGACCCGACAAAACTTTTCAATTAGGACGTTTTGGGGGCGTGGTCATCACTTAAAGAGCCAAACTATAAAAAGTATTCACTTGCAATGAATCATTGCCTTGTCGTTGTTCTAGCTTTTCTGTACCTATTGTGCTTAGTCTGGTTTGGTTTATTGGTATATGATTTAGCTCTGATTTTGACTATTCTGTGTTCTCCTTGCTTTTGACTCGGCTTGTTGATTCGCTTACCTTTTTTATGGCTCCCTCGACCTTGGCTTATCCCTGACTATTCTCTGTTCTTTCCGACGTTAGTCCGGCCATTCTAAGGCCCGGTAAACGTTCTTCTATTTTTGCATTCTGCGTATTGTATCCCTTTGTCGATCCTGACAGTTATCACTATACAACTTAGTCCATTTTGCACATGCCACATTGTTTGCACATGTCCTTACTGTATTTGCACACTGCACTGCTAATTGTGAGCATGCTTTGTATATCGTTAATAAAATAACTATTATTATTTACTTTGCTGTTAGCTTAATAAAGGCTCTTGCAAAAGCGAAGTGTAGCTGAATCCCATCCAATAATTCTGGTCTGGAACTTATACCCGTGTCTGGTACTTCTTTCCTGCAGACCACAATACTCTCCCATAAGACCACCAGGAAAAGGCCTATACAGTGCCACAGGACCACTCCACCCCCGCCACAAGGTAAACAGGAGGAGGGAAAATAAAAACACCTCCCCAACACTAAGACACCACACAAAGCCTCCCCTACACAAAACAGACTTGTTTCCTAACTCACACAGGAGCACACAGACTGCCCACCCCACTCCTACACACACATTCAGTCACTACACTCATAATTGTCAGTCTCCCCAACACACATACGATGATGTATGTTCGCTAGTGATGTACCGAACTGTCCGCCGGCGAACAGTTCCCGGCGAAATTAGCGTGTTCGCGTTCGCCACGGCGGGCGGACACATGCGCAGTTCGATCCGCCCCCTATTCGTCATCATTGGGCAAACTTTGACCCTGTGCCTCTCGGTCAGCAGACACATTACAGCCAATCAGCAGCACTCCCTCCCTTCCACACCCTCCAACCTCCCTCCCAGCATCCATTTTCGATTCATTCGGAAGATGCATGCTTAGTGAGAGGAGGGAAAGTTTAGCTGCTGCTGATTAGATAGGGAAATTGATAGCTAGGCTAGGGTATTCAGTGTCCACTACAATCCTGAAGGACTCATCTGATCTCTGCTGTAAGGACAGCACCCCAAAAAGCCCTTTTTAGGGCTATAACATCAGGCTGCTTTTTTTTTTTTTTTTTCCTGTGTAATTTAATTGCAGGTGCCTGCCTGCCAGCTTCTGTGTGAGGTTCACATTGGATACTGTGCCTATTTGCCCAGTGCCACCACTCATATCTGTTTTAACAATAGGTTAAGCTTTACATTTAAACTAAATATTTTTTTGTCACTGTAATAGAAGAGCAGTTGCCTGCCTGCCAGCTTCTGTGTGAGGTTTACATTGGATACAGTGCCTATTTGCCCAGTGCCACCACTCATATCTGTTTTAACAATAGGTTAAGCTTTACATTTAAAATAAATATTTTTTTTTCACTGTAATAGAAGAGCAGTTGCCTGCCTGCCAGCTTCTGTGTGAGGTTCACATTGGATACTGTGCCTATTTGCCCAGTGCCACCACTCATATCTGTTTTAACAATAGGTTAAGCTTTACATTTAAAATAAATATTTTTTTTTCACTGTAATAGAAGAGCAGTTGCCTGCCTGCCAGCTTCTGTGTGAGGTTCACATTGGATACTGTGCCTATTTGCCCAGTGCCACCACTCATATCTGTTTTAACAATAGGTTAAGCTTTACATTTAAAATAAATATTTTTTTTTCACTGTAATAGAAGAGCAGTTAGTTGTCTGCAAGCGTCTGTGTTTCAGGCCTACTTCAGCGTGTGCTCTGCAGACCTGTGCCAGCGTGCTTTGACAGTTGCCAATCATATCTGGTGTCTCTTTAGCGTGCTTTTACAACCAAAATTTTGTTTCCACTGTAATAGAAGAGCAGTTGCCTGCCTGCCAGCTTCTGTGTGAGGTTCACATTGGATACTGTGCCTATTTGCCCAGTGCCACCACTCATATCTGTTTTAACAAATGGTTAAGCTTTCGATTTAAAAGAAATAATTTTTTTTCACTGTAATAGAAGAGCAGTTAGTTGTCTGCAAGCGTCTGTGTTTCAGGCCTACTTCAGCGCGTGCTCTGCAGACCTGTGCCAGCGTGCTTTGACAGTTGCCAATCATATCTGGTGTCTCTATAGCGTGCTTTTACAACCAAAATTTTGTTTCCACTGTAATAGAAGAGCAGTTGCCTGTCTGCCAGCTTCTGTGTGAGTTTCACATTGGATACTGTGCCTATTTGCCCAGTGCCACCACTCATATCTGTTTTAACAATTGGTTAAGCTTTCGATTTAAAAGAAATAATTTTTTTTCACTGTAATAGAAGAGCAGTTAGTTGTCTGCAAGCGTCTGTGTTTCAGGCCTACTTCAGCGTGTGCTCTGCAGACCTGTGCCAGCGTGCTTTGACAGTTGCCAATCATATCTGGTGTCTCTATAGCATGCTTTTACAACCAAAATTTTGTTTCCACTGTAATAGAAGAGCAGTTGCCTGTCTGCCAGCTTCTGTGTGAGGTTCACATTGGATACTGTGCCTATTTGCCCAGTGCCACCACTCATATCTGTTTTAACAAATGGTTAAGCTTTCGATTTAAAAGAAATAATTATTTTTCACTGTAATAGAAGAGCAGTTAGTTGTCTGCAAGCGTCTGTGTTTCAGGCCTACTTCAGCGTGTGCTCTGCAGACCTGTGCCAGCGTGCTTTGACAGTTGCCAATCATATCTGGTGTCTCTATAGCGTGCTTTTACAACCAAAATTTTGTTTCCACTGTAATAGAAGAGCAGTTGCCTGTCTGCCAGCTTCTGTGTGAGGTCCACATTGGATACTGTGCCCACTAGCCCAGTGCCACCACTCATATCTGTTTTAACAATTGGTTAAGCTTTCGATTTAAAAGAAATAATTTTTTTTCACTGTAATAGAAGAGCAGTTAGTTGTCTGCAAGCGTCTGTGTTTCAGGCCTACTTCAGCGTGTGCTTTGACAGTTGCCAATCATATCTGGTGTCTCTATAGCGTGCTTTTACAACCAAAATTTTGTTTCCACTGTAATAGAAGAGCAGTTGCCTGTCTGCCAGCTTCTGTGTGAGGTTCACATTGGATACTGTGCCTATTTGCCCAGTGCCACCACTCATATCTGTTTTAACAATTGGTTAAGCTTTCGATTTAAAAGAAATAATTTTTTTTCACTGTAATAGAAGAGCAGTTAGTTGTCTGCAAGCGTCTGTGTTTCAGGCCTACTTCAGCGTGTGCTCTGCAGACCTGTGCCAGCGTGCTTTGACAGTTGCCAATCATATCTGGTGTCTCTATAGCATGCTTTTACAACCAAAATTTTGTTTCCACTGTAATAGAAGAGCAGTTGCCTGTCTGCCAGCTTCTGTGTGAGGTTCACATTGGATACTGTGCCTATTTGCCCAGTGCCACCACTCATATCTGTTTTAACAATTGGTTAAGCTTTCGATTTAAAAGAAATAATTTTTTTTCACTGTAATAGAAGAGCAGTTAGTTGTCTGCAAGCGTCTGTGTTTCAGGCCTACTTCAGCGTGTGCTCTGCAGACCTGTGCCAGCGTGCTTTGACAGTTGCCAATCATATCTGGTGTCTCTATAGCGTGCTTTTACAACCAAAATTTTGTTTCCACTGTAATAGAAGAGCAGTTGCCTGTCTGCCAGCTTCTGTGTGAGGTCCACATTGGATACTGTGCCCACTAGCCCAGTGCCACCACTCATATCTGTTTTAACAATTGGTTAAGCTTTCGATTTAAAAGAAATAATTTTTTTTCACTGTAATAGAAGAGCAGTTAGTTGTCTGCAAGCGTCTGTGTTTCAGGCCTACTTCAGCGTGTGCTCTGCAGACTTGTGCCAGCGTGCTTTGACAGTTGCCAATCATATCTGGTGTCTCTATAGCGTGCGTTTACAACCAAAATTTGTTTTTCACTGTTATAGATTGAATAGCAGTTACTTGTCTTCAAGCGGGTGTCTCAGGCCTACAGTGTGTGCTCTGCAGCACTGTTCCAGTGCACATTGCCAATCATATCTGGTCTCACAATAGCTTGCACGCATAGTACCACAAATCCCCCCAAAAATGACAGGCAGAGGCAGGCCACCCCGCAGGGGCCATCGTGGTCGTGGTGCTGTGATTCCCTTTTGCCCTAGAATAATGCCCAGTTTTCAGAAGCCACGTACCCTGAACTTTAAAAGTTCTGAGGACTTAGTTGACTGGCTAACACAGGACACCCAATCTTGTACAGCCTTCGCTCGGAACCTTGACGCACCATCCTCCTCCAGCTTAGCTTCAGGCACCTCTCAAGATACCACTCACCCGCCTGCCACCACCACCAAAACTAGCACCACAGCCGCTTTACTTGGTATGTCAGAGGAGTTATTCACACACCCGTTTGAAGAAATGAGTGATGCGCAACCATTATTGCTAGAGGATGTAGATAACAGGGATATGTCTCAGGCAGGCAGCATTAAACACATGGAGGTACGGTGTGATGATGATGATGTTGTACCCGCTGCTGCTTCCTTTTCTGAGTTGTCAGATACAAGCGAAGCGGTTGATGATGACGATGCGTCCATGGATGTCACGTGGGTGCCCGCTAGAAGAGAAGAAGAACAGGGCGAAAGTTCAGATGGAGCTAGTTCAGAAGGAGCTAGTGGCACAGTCAGATAGCATGCATCGGCACCCGGGGTCAGCCCGACAGCACGCCAATCAACGCATGCTGTGTCCACCACCAGAATGCCGTCATTGCAAAGCTCAGCAGTGTGGCATTTTTTTTGTGTGTCTGCCTCTGACAACAGCGATGCCATTTGCAACCTGTGCCAAAGGAAACTGAGTCGTGGGAGGTCCAACACCCACCTAGGTACAACTGCTTTGCGTAGGCACATGATCTCACATCACAAACGCCTATGGGATCAACACATGAGTACAAGCAGCACGCCTACTCTAAGCCGCCATCCTCCTCCTGGTCCAGCATCTTCAGCCACGTCAACCACTGCTGTCCTTCTTGCCCCCTCTAAACCATCCGCCACTCCGTCTCCCGCCTTGAGCAGTTCCCGCTCATCTGCCCACAGTCATGTGTTTCTGTCAAGGACATGTTTGAGCGTAAGAAGCCAATGTCACCAAGTCACCCCCTTGCCCAGCGTCTGACAGCTGGCTTGTCCGAACTATTAGCCCGCCAGCTTTTACCATACAATCTGGTTGAGTATGAGGCGTTCAAAAAATTTGTAGCTATTGGGACACCGCAGTGGAAGGTACCCGGCCGGAATTTCTTTTCACAAAAGGCAATCCCCAACTTGTACTCGATTGTGCAAAAGGAAGTCATGGCATGTCTGGCACACAGTGTTGGGGCAAGGGTCCATCTGACCACTGATACCTGGTCTGCAAAGCATGGTCAGGGCAGGTATATCACCTACACTGCGCATTGGGTAAACCTGCTGACGGCTGACAAGCAAGGAATGCGTGGCATTGCAGAGGAGTTGGTGACACCGCCACGAATTGCAGGCAGTCCTGCTGCCACCTCCTCTACTCCTCCTACTCCATCCTCTTCCATAACCTCCTCGGCTGAGTCCTCTTGTGCCGCTGCTTCTTGCTCCACATCAACGGCACCCCCCCAGCTCCCCAGGTACTATTCCACATCCCGGATACGGCAGTGTCACGCCGTCTTGGGTTTGACTTGCTTGAAAGCAGAGAGTCACACCGGACAAGCACTCCTGTCCGCCCTGAACGCACAGGTGGAAAAGTGGCTGACTCCGCAGCAACTGGATATCGGCAAAGTGGTGTGTGACAACGGAAAAAATTTGATAGTGGCATTGAAGTTGGGCAAGTTGACACATGTGCCGTGCATGGCACATGTGTGTAATCTGATCGTACAACGCTTTGTGCATAAGTACACAGGCTTACAGGACGTCCTGAAGCAGGCCAGGAAGGTGTGTGGCCATTTCAGGCGTTCCTACACGGCCATGGCTCACTTTGCCGATATCCAGCGGCGAAACAACATGCCAGTGAGGCGCTTGATTTGCGACAGCCCTACACTTTGGAATTCAACACTCCTAATGTTCAACCGCCTGCTCCAACAAGAAAAAGCTGTTAATGAATATTTGTATGACCGGGGTGCTAGGACAGCCTCTGGGGAGCTGGGAATTTTTTTGCCACGTTACTGGACGCTCATGCGCAATGCCTGTAGGCTCATTGCAGTGGCTCTGCACCAGACTTCCCTCCAATTGATCAAAGTTAAAGGATTTCAAGTGGACTGATTACAATTACAGGGCCTCTAAAGAGTCCTGTATTGTTATTTGTCGTCACTACCTTCACGCGTCGGGAAGATTTCTTGCACAGGGCGCCCAAAGGCCTAAGGCTGGCCCTACGCATGGGTCAGTGGCTCTGCACCAGACTTCCCTCCAATTGATCAAAGTTAAAGGATTTCAAGTGGACTGATTACAATTACAGGGCCTCTAAAGAGTCCTGTATTGTTATTTGTCGTCACTACCTTCCCGCGTCGGGAAGATTTCTTGCACAGGGCGCCCAAAGGCCTAAGGCTGGCCCTGCGCATGGGTCAGTGGCTCTGCACCAGACTTCCCTCCAATTGATCAAAGTTAAAGGATTTCAAGTGGACTGATTACAATTACAGGGCCTCTAAAGAGTCCTGTATTGTTATTTGTCGTCACTACCTTCCCGCGTCGGGAGTGGGTCATTTGCGCCCCTGCTGCCTTCCTTGCATGTGGTAGCTGTTTGTCAGGGATTTGACAATCCATATCTGCCAAGTGACCCTATGTAGGGGGAACAGTCCCTATTCTGCTCTGTGTCAGTGTGTATCAGGGATCATTAGGATAGGTGTCAATCCATATCTGCCAAGTGACCCTATGTAGGGGGAACAGTCTCTATTCTGCTTTGTGTCAGTGTGTATCAGGGGTTTTGAGGACAGGTGTCAATCCATATCTGCCAAGTGACCCTATGTAGGGGGAACAGTCTCTATTCTGCTCTGTGTCAGTGTGTATCAGGGATCATTAGGATAGGTGTCAATCCATATCTGCCAAGTAACCCTATGTAGGGGGAACAGTCTCTATTCTGCTCTGTGTCAGTGTGTATCAGGGATCATTAGGATAGGTGTCAATCCATATCTGCCAAGTGACCCTATGTAGGAGGAACAGTCCCTATTCTGCTCTGTGTCACTGTGTATCAGGGATCATTAGGATAGGTGTCAATCCATATCTGCCAAGTGACCCTATGTAGGGGGAACAGTCCCTATTCTGCTCTGTGTAATGTGTATCAGGGGTTTTGAGGACAGGTGTCAATCCATATCTGCCAAGTGACCCTATGTAGGGGGAACAGTCTCTATTCTGCTCTGTGTCAGTGTGTATCAGGGATCATTAGGATAGGTGTCAATCCATATCTGCCAAGTGACACTATGTAGGGGGAACAGTCTCTATTCTGCTCTGTGTCAGTGTGTATTAGGGATCATTAGGATAGGTGTCAATCCATATCTGACAAGTGACCCTATGTAGGGGGAACAGTCTCTATTCTGCTCTGTGTCAGTGTGTATCAGGGATCATTAGGATAGGTGTCAATCCATATCTGCCAAGTGACCCTATGTAGGGGGAACAGTCTCTATTCTGCTCTGTGTCAGTGTGTATCAGGGATCATTAGGATAGGTGTCAATCCATATCTGCCAAGTGACCCTATGTAGGGGGAACAGTCTCTATTCTGCTCTGTGTCAGTGTGTATCAGGGGTTTTGAGGACAGCTGTCAATCCATATCTGCCAAGTGACCCTATGTAGGGGGAACAGTCTCTATTCTGCTCTGTGTCAGTGTGTATCAGGGATCATTAGGATAGGTGTCAATCCATATCTGCCAAGTGACCCTATGTAGGGGGAACAGTCTCTATTCTGCTCTGTGTCAGTGTGTATCAGGGATCATTAGGATAGGTGTCAATCCATATCTGCCAAGTGACCCTATGTAGGAGGAACAGTCCCTATTCTGCTCTGTGTCACTGTGTATCAGGGATCATTAGGATAGGTGTCAATCCATATCTGCCAAGTGACCCTATGTAGGGGGAACAGTCCCTATTCTGCTCTGTGTCAGTGTGTATCAGGGGTTTTGAGGACAGGTGTCAATCCATATCTGCCAAGTGACCCTATGTAGGGGGAACAGTCTCTATTCTGCTCTGTGTCAGTGTGTATCAGGGATCATTAGGATAGGTGTCAATCCATATCTGCCAAGTGACCCTATGTAGGGGGAACAGTCTCTATTTTGCTCTGTGTCAGTGTGTATCAGGGATCATTAGGATAGGTGTCAATCCATATCTGCCAAGTGACCCTATGTAGGGGGAACAGTCTCTATTCTGCTCTGTGTCAGTGTGTATCAGGGATCATTAGGATAGGTGTCAATCCATATCTGCCAAGTGACCCTATGTAGGGGGAACAGTCTCTATTCTGCTCTGTGTCAGTGTGTATCAGGGGTTTTGAGGACAGCTGTCAATCCATATCTGCCAAGTGACCCTATGTAGGGGGAACAGTCTCTATTCTGCTCTGTGTCAGTGTGTATCAGGGATCATTAGGATAGGTGTCAATCCATATCTGCCAAGTGACCCTATGTAGGGGGAACAGTCTCTATTCTGCTCTGTGTCAGTGTGTATCAGGGATCATTAGGATAGGTGTCAATCCATATCTGCCAAGTGACCCTATGTAGGAGGAACAGTCTCTATTCTGCTCTGTGTCAGTGTGTATCAGGGATCATTAGGATAGGTGTCAATCCATATCTGCCAAGTGACCCTATGTAGGGGGAACAGTCTCTATTCTGCTCTGTGTCAGTGTGTATCAGGGGTTTTGAGGACAGGTGTCAATCCATATCTGCCAAGTGACCCTATGTAGGGGGAACAGTCTCTATTCTGCTCTGTGTCAGTGTGTATCAGGGATCATTAGGATAGGTGTCAATCCATATCTGCCAAGTGACCCTATGTAGGGGGAACAGTCTCTATTCTGCTCTGTGTCAGTGTGTATCAGGGGTTTTGAGGACAGCTGTCAATCCATATCTGCCAAGTGACCCTATGTAGGGGGAACAGTCTCTATTCTGCTCTGTGTCAGTGTGTATCAGGGATCATTAGGATAGGTGTCAATCCATATCTGCTAAGTGACCCTATGTAGGGGGAACAGTCTCTATTCTGCTCTGTGTCAGTGTGTATCAGGGATCATTAGGATAGGTGTCAATCCATATCTGCCAAGTGACCCTATGTAGGAGGAACAGTCCCTATTCTGCTCTGTGTCACTGTGTATCAGGGATCATTAGGATAGGTGTCAATCCATATCTGCCAAGTGACCCTATGTAGGGGGAACAGTCCCTATTCTGCTCTGTGTCAGTGTGTATCAGGGGTTTTGAGGACAGGTGTCAATCCATATCTGTCAAGTGACCCTATGTAGGGGGAACAGTCTCTATTCTGCTCTGTGTCAGTGTGTATCAGGGATCATTAGGATAGGTGTCAATCCATATCTGCCAAGTGACCCTATGTAGGGGGAACAGTCTCTATTCTGCTCTGTGTCAGTGTGTATCAGGGATCATTAGGATAGGTGTCAATCCATATCTGCCAAGTGACCCTATGTAGGAGGAACAGTCCCTATTCTGCTCTGTGTCACTGTGTATCAGGGATCATTAGGATAGGTGTCAATCCATATCTGCCAAGTGACCCTATGTAGGGGGAACAGTCCCTATTCTGCTCTGTGTCAGTGTGTATCAGGGGTTTTGAGGACAGGTGTCAATCCATATCTGCCAAGTGACCCTATGTAGGGGGAACAGTCTCTATTCTGCTCTGTGTCAGTGTGTATCAGGGATCATTAGGATAGGTGTCAATCCATATCTGCCAAGTGAACCTAAGTAGGGGGAACAGTCTCTATTCTGCTCTGTGTCAGTGTGTATCAGGGATCATTAGGATAGGTGTCAATCCATATCTGCCAAGTGACCCTATGTAGGGGGAACAGTCCCTATTCTGCTCTGTGTCAGTGTGTATCAGGGATCATTAGGATAGGTGTCAATCCATATCTGCCAAGTGACCCTATGTAGGGGGAACAGTCTCTATTCTGCTCTGTGTCAGTGTGTATCAGGGGTTTTGAGGACAGCTGTCAATCCATATCTGCCAAGTGACCCTATGTAGGGGGAACAGTCTCTATTCTGCTCTGTGTCAGTGTGTATCAGGGATCATTAGGATAGGTGTCAATCCATATCTGCCAATTGACCCTATGTAGGGGGAACAGTCTCTATTCTGCTCTGTGTCAGTGTGTATCAGGGATCATTAGGATAGGTGTCCATCCATATCTGCCAAGTGACCCTATGTAGGAGGAACAGTCCCTATTCTGCTCTGTGTCACTGTGTATCAGGGATCATTAGGATAGGTGTCAATCCATATCTGCCAAGTGACCCTATGTAGGGGGAACAGTCCCTATTCTGCTCTGTGTCAGTGTGTATCAGGGGTTTTGAGGACAGGTGTCAATCCATATCTGCCAAGTGACCCTATGTAGGGGGAACAGTCTCTATTCTGCTCTGTGTCAGTGTGTATCAGGGATCATTAGGATAGGTGTCAATCCATATCTGCCAAGTGACCCTATGTAGGGGGAACAGTCTCTATTCTGCTCTGTGTCAGTGTGTATCAGGGATCATTAGGATAGGTGTCAATCCATATCTGCCAAGTGACCCTATGTAGGGGGAACAGTCTCTATTCTGCTCTGTGTCAGTGTGTATCAGGGATCATTAGGATAGGTGTCAATCCATATCTGCCAAGTGACCCTATGTAGGGGGAACAGTCTCTATTCTGCTCTGTGTCAGTGTGTATCAGGGGTTTTGAGGACAGCTGTCAATCCATATCTGCCAAGTGACCCTATGTAGGGGGAACAGTCTCTATTCTGCTCTGTGTCAGTGTGTATCAGGGATCATTAGGATAGGTGTCAATCCATATCTGCCAATTGACCCTATGTAGGGGGAACAGTCTCTATTCTGCTCTGTGTCAGTGTGTATCAGGGATCATTAGGATAGGTGTCAATCCATATCTGCCAAGTGACCCTATGTAGGAGGAACAGTCCCTATTCTGCTCTGTGTCACTGTGTATCAGGGATCATTAGGATAGGTGTCAATCCATATCTGCCAAGTGACCCTATGTAGGGGGAACAGTCCCTATTCTGCTCTGTGTCAGTGTGTATCAGGGGTTTTGAGGACAGGTGTCAATCCATATCTGCCAAGTGACCCTATGTAGGGGGAACAGTCTCTATTCTGCTCTGTGTCAGTGTGTATCAGGGATCATTAGGATAGGTGTCAATCCATATCTGCCAAGTGACCCTATGTAGGGGGAACAGTCTCTATTCTGCTCTGTGTCAGTGTGTATCAGGGATCATTAGGATAGGTGTCAATCCATATCTGCCAAGTGACCCTATGTAGGAGGAACAGTCTCTATTCTGCTCTGTGTCAGTGTGTATCAGGGATCATTAGGATAGGTGTCAATCCATATCTGCCAAGTGACCCTATGTAGGGGGAACAGTCTCTATTCTGCTCTGTGTCAGTGTGTATCAGGGGTTTTGAGGACAGGTGTCAATCCATATCTGCCAAGTGACCCTATGTAGGGGGAACAGTCTCTATTCTGCTCTGTGTCAGTGTGTATCAGGGATCATTAGGATAGGTGTCAATCCATATCTGCCAAGTGACCCTATGCAGGGGGAACAGTCTCTATTCTGCTCTGTGTCAGTGTGTATCAGGGGTTTTGAGGACAGGTGTCAATCCATATCTGCCAAGTGACCCTATGTAGGGGGAACAGTCTCTATTCTGCTCTGTGTCAGTGTGTATCAGGGATCATTAGGATAGGTGTCAATCCATATCTGCCAAGTGACCCTATGTAGGGGGAACAGTCCCTATTCTCCTCTGTGTCAGTGTGTATCAGGGGTTTTGAGGACAGGTGTCAATCCATATCTGCCAAGTGACCCTATGTAGGGGGAACAGTCTCTATTCTGCTCTGTGTCAGTGTGTATCAGGGCTGGGCTTTGAGGACAGGTGTCAATGTTAGGTGATTTATGCCCTTTATGGATTAAAAGCAGACTCTGCATCAACTGTGCAATTTTCCATGGGAGTTTTGCCATGGATCCCCCTCCGGCATGCCACAGTCCAGGTGTTAGTCCCCTTGAAACAACTTTTCCATCACTTTTGTGGCCAGAAAGAGTCCCTGTCGCCTGCCCATTGAAGTCAATGGCGGTTCGCGCGGTTCGCCGGTTCGCGAACATTTGCGGAAGTTCGCGTTCGCTGTTCGCGAACCGAAAATTCCGGGTTCGCGACAACACTAATGTTCGCCTACCTCAAGACCTCATAGATTGCAAACTTTTTTGAGAAGGGCCTTCATTACTTCTAATAAACCCCTTTCTAAAATATTAAAATGCTTCAGAATATATTGGCGCTGTATAAATGCTAATAATAATAATACTCAGTCATCATACACAGGGCCGGCATCAGGGAGTGACAACCATGATGGTTGTCACGGGCCCGGCGGCCCTGGGGGGCCCGGACTGCTCTGGCAGTCCTGGGCCCCACTTTCCCTCTCTGCACACATAGATCGCGAATATCGCGATCTATGTGTGCAGCCGCGGCCCCCGGCTCCCTGTTACCGCAGAGGGGGCCCAGCACACAGCTTCTCTTCTCTCTTCTAATAACTCTCGCGAGACCCGGTTGCCATGGCAACGCTCCGCGGGTCTCGCGAGAGTTATTGGAAGAGACGAGCAGAGAAGAAGCAGTGCTGCCTGGGCCCCCTCTGTGGTAACAGGGAGCCGGGGGGCCCCCCACCGGACCACCAGGGATGGAATCTCCCCCCTCCCTGGACAAAGGTAAGCAGGGAGGGGGGGATAACGTTTAATTAAATTAAAAAATAAATAAAAAATGTATGTGAAAATGCCCCTTCCTCCCCCTCCCCCTCCCTCTCCCCCCAGATTGCACATTTAAACACACACTACATACACTGACACAACACACACACACTGCATACACTGACACACACACACTGCATACACTGACAACACACACACTGCATACACTGACACAACACACACACACTGCATACACTAACACAACACACACACACTACATACACTGACACAACACACACACTGTTACAAATCGCTATTTGTAACTGGCCCTTTAAATGAGAAATTGCCCTGCTTCCCTGGATTGTGGAGAAGCCTATTTGCCAGCCTCCTTCCTTATGACTATGGCCCTGTGTGAGCGGTGATACCCCAGATGGCTATGCCATGGAGCCTATTCATATAATGAAAGACTATGGGAAAGACTTTAGCTCCAGGGCAATTGAACTGTGTGAATAGGATCTGCGCGCTATTCGGTAGTTTTGTGCGCTCAGATCCCAGCTATCTGGGGATATGTGAAATGTCTGTGTGTTATGTGTAAAATGTGACTTTATGTATTTTAAAGTGTTTTATGTTGTTTTGCAACCATGTGGTTAATGGAGTCTGCCTCTAGTCCTGGATAATTGAATTACTTCCCCCCATTGTCTCCAGGATAGAGGGCCCTGTAAAACCATGCTTCCAGAAGGTCAAATGCACATTTGTACTAACTTCTGAACCCCTGGTCCAATTCGTATGATTTTTGAGTATGTTGTTCCCCTGAATGGATTGATTGTGAATATGTATTTTTATGCGAATGTGATGTATATTTTGGGAGTTATGAATGTTGTGTAAAAACTGTATTTTTACTGTCTGTGATAATTATGTTAATCCCTTGTGTAGCATAATTATATCACAGACATAGGGGAGGATTTTGTGTGTAATTACTGGGAGTGGTTTTAATGATGTACGTGTATGATTGGTTGTTTTGTCCCGCCCTGTGGGTGGTCCTGTATTTTCAAAATGGTAATAAAAACCAGGCTGGGTGTTCCAGCACCTCAGACCTCTTCTGACCCTCAATACGTAGCCGTGTCTCGTTATTGGAGGGAACTGCTATATCACACTGGGGATTGCTATGCGCTGCATATTCCCCTGAGCTCTTAATCACTTAGCTCTTGTAAGAGCTTGTTCCGGATACGCTCTCCTGGAGGAGAGGTCTTCCCCACACGGTCCTGGAGGACAGAAGCCGATCCAGGGTGGAAGGAAGACGGCGCGGCTCCAGTTAAGCTACGGCGGTTGTGGAGCCTGCGGTGGTTGTGGTGTCGTCTGCAGTGCTTGGAGTCCTCTGAGAGCGCTAGGAGCATCCATCAACGGAGGGTACTCGGTCGGGGTACACGGAGCTCCGTTACAGTGGTGGCAGCGGTGGGATGGCGTCCTAGTGCGAGGAGAAGCAGCTCAGAGACACTGGTAACGTTTGGAGTTACAATTGAGGGCAACGCTAGCCATTGGGCAGCGCCCCTGGCTACAACAGGATGGCTTCCCTAGTGCAAGGAACAGCATCCTGGGAACACCAAGCAAAACTGGACTATTGGTATAGTCACGTACAGTTTGACGCTATGCTGAAGCGGAGGTTGGCTGTCTACGGACCCCTCCTAACAGAGGAAATTGTACCAAGAGTGAGGAGAGAACTGGCGGAGTATCTGCAGATGGAAGCAGAATATCGGGCAGTGAGGGCAAAGTATTCCGTCCCTGCGCCCCAACAACAGCGTGAGTTACAGGGAGCCGAAGGGGCCGTCCTTCCCCCCCAGCAGCCGTGTGTCCTACAGAGAGCAGAGACAGTTGGTCCCTCTCTACAGCAACAGGACCATGGTAAGGGAGTGGAGACAGGCGGTCTCCCTCTCCAGCGGCAGTGTGTACCCCAGGGGGCCGAAGGTGCCGTCCTTCCCCCCCAACAGCAGTGTGTCCTACAGAGAGCAGAGACAGTTGGTCCCTCTCTACAGCAACAGGACAATGGTAAGGGAGTGGAGACAGGCGGTCTCCCTCTCCAGCGGCAGCCTGTGTTTCCGGGAAAGGAGCACAGCACCCCCTCTCCCCAGCGGCAGCCTCCCCTAACAAGGGGAGACACCAATCCTCCAGACGGCGCAGATGGGACCGTGGTCTCTGTGCCTGACCTACAGGGATGCTGGACAGCCTTTCCAGATCCCCAACTACCCTCACCGGGACACCCAGAGGAGGGGGTAAGTACAAATTCCCCTCCCCAGCTAACTCCTAGCGTGGCACCAGGGTTAACGGAGGCGATGCTAACCCCTCCTGACGTCCATGTTCCCTTGGCTACTGAGCCGGACTATGTCCCAAGCATCCCAGCAGACGAGCTGGCAGCTGGGCAGAGTGCAGTCGGCCTCTGCCCTACCTTTATCCCTGGTCCAGAGCCGGATGTCCCGCAGGCTACCCCAGCCGAAGAGCTGGCAGCTGGGCAGAGTGCAGTCGGCCTCTGCCCTACCTTTGTCCCTGGTCCAGAGGCTGATGTCCTGCAGGCTACCCCAGCAGAAGAGCTGGCAGCTGGGCAGAGTGCAGTCGGCCTCTGCCCTACCTTTTTCCCTGGTCCAGAGCCTGATGTCCTGCAGGCTACCCCAGCAGAAGAGCTGGCAGCTGGGCAGAGTGCAGTCGGCCTCTGCCCTACCTTTTTCCCTGGTCCAGAGCCTGATGTCCTGCAGGCTACCCCAGCAGAAGAGCTGGCAGCTGGGCAGAGTGCAGTCGGCCTCTGCCCTACCTTTTTCCCTGGTCCAGAGCCTGATGTCCTGCAGGCTACCCCAGCAGAAGAGCTGGCAGCTGGGCAGAGTGCAGTCGGCCTCTGCCCTACCTTTGTCCCTGGTCCAGAGCCTGATGTCCTGCAGGCTACCCCAGCAGAAGAGCTGGCATCTGGGCAGAGTGCAGTTGGCCTCTGCCCTTCAAGTACCCTCGGCATGTGGCCTCATTACCACAGCCAAATACCCAGGTGCAGTGACTGTGTGTTGTGGGTGGGCTGTTCCTGTACTTTGATGTTGTGGGGGGGCTACTCGGACATCTGTTTATTGTGGGTTGGTGGATCGACTAACGGAGGCACTGACCGACAGAAGGTCAGGTGCCTGGTTAGTCTTCCCCCCAAAGGGGAGATGTGTTACAAATCGCTATTTGTAACTGGCCCTTTAAATGAGAAATTGCCCTGCTTCCCTGGATTGTGGAGAAGCCTATTTGCCAGCCTCCTTCCTTATGACTATGGCCCTGTGTGAGCGGTGATACCCCAGATGGCTATGCCATGGAGCCTATTCATATAATGAAAGACTATGGGAAAGACTTTAGCTCCAGGGCAATTGAACTGTGTGAATAGGATCTGCGCGCTATTCGGTAGTTTTGTGCGCTCAGATCCCAGCTATCTGGGGATATGTGAAATGTCTGTGTGTTATGTGTAAAATGTGACTTTATGTATTTTAAAGTGTTTTATGTTGTTTTGCAACCATGTGGTTAATGGAGTCTGCCTCTAGTCCTGGATAATTGAATTACTTCCCCCCATTGTCTCCAGGATAGAGGGCCCTGTAAAACCATGCTTCCAGAAGGTCAAATGCACATTTGTACTAACTTCTGAACCCCTGGTCCAATTCGTATGATTTTTGAGTATGTTGTTCCCCTGAATGGATTGATTGTGAATATGTATTTTTATGCGAATGTGATGTATATTTTGGGAGTTATGAATGTTGTGTAAAAACTGTATTTTTACTGTCTGTGATAATTATGTTAATCCCTTGTGTAGCATAATTATATCACAGACATAGGGGAGGATTTTGTGTGTAATTACTGGGAGTGGTTTTAATGATGTACGTGTATGATTGGTTGTTTTGTCCCGCCCTGTGGGTGGTCCTGTATTTTCAAAATGGTAATAAAAACCAGGCTGGGTGTTCCAGCACCTCAGACCTCTTCTGACCCTCAATACGTAGCCGTGTCTCGTTATTGGAGGGAACTGCTATATCACACTGGGGATTGCTATGCGCTGCATATTCCCCTGAGCTCTTAATCACTTAGCTCTTGTAAGAGCTTGTTCCGGATACGCTCTCCTGGAGGAGAGGTCTTCCCCACACGGTCCTGGAGGACAGAAGCCGATCCAGGGTGGAAGGAAGACGGCGCGGCTCCAGTTAAGCTACGGCGGTTGTGGAGCCTGCGGTGGTTGTGGTGTCGTCTGCAGTGCTTGGAGTCCTCTGAGAGCGCTAGGAGCATCCATCAACGGAGGGTACTCGGTCGGGGTACACGGAGCTCCGTTACACACACACACACACTACATACACTGACACACCACACACACTGCATACACTAACACAACACACACACACTACATACACTGACACAACACACACACACACACACACACACTGCATACACTGACACAACACACTGCATACACTGACACAACACACACACACACACACACACACTGCATACACTGACACAACACACACACACTGCATACACTGACACAACACACACACACTGCATACACTAACACAACACACACACTACATACACTGACATGTTACAAATCGCTATTTGTAACTGGCCCTTTAAATGGAAAATTGCCCTGCTTCCCTGGATTGTGGAGAAGCCTATTTGCCAGCCTCCTTCCTCATGACTATGGCCCCAGGAAGATGGTGCCCCTGAAAACTTATTAACTTTTATTGGGTGTGTATGGCCCTTTAAGAACCGTCTGGGGACATATTGTGACTTTGCTGAACAATACCCCTTTAAGACTATGTCCCCAGACCTTTAAAATAACTTGCCCCTGGCTCTCTCCCACTTGGTTCAGTAAATAGGGCTTACTGAACCAAGTACCACACAGGCGGACCACCCAGAAGTTAAAGTGTGCAGGCAATTTACCTCCCAGGCTGTGAGGTTACTGCAGGTTAATTGCACGTGGCCGCGGCCATCTTTGTTCATTCGAATGCGGTCAGCGGTGTATGCCAAAGATTCTGTTGAACTGAAATCGGCTACACATTTTACCGAACACCGCTGACCCTTACCTTCTCCTACACTTCGTTTTTCAGCTCCAGAGACCCGTTCGAAATGGGACTTAGTCGTTTTTCGGCATGAAATTGACCGACCGCACAGCCCAAATCTATGGAACTGTTTTGGGCAGGAAATTGTGCTTGCGGTCGGTCATAAAGGGACCTCCAGCTAACTTTTGATCCACTGGAGGGATTTGGATGATTTTTGGAAGTGTTTATGTTTGATGTATGCTGAGTTCAAATATGTAATTTATGGAGATTGAATGTATAGTTTTAAAGTTACAGTGTATGTGTGAAAACTGTATTTTTACTGTATGCTATAATTATGTTATGTGTTTATCTGAGGGAAGGAGACGTGGGGGTGGTACCATGTATGTGATTGGTTAATTTCAACCTCCCCCTGGGAGTGTCCTGTGTGTACCTTTTTGTAATAAAAAGCAGGCTGGGTGTCCCAGTCCTCAGTTCTTCTTGACCCTTCAAAACGTAGCCTTGTCTCGTTATTGGAGGGAATTGCTGTATCACACTGGGGATTGCTATGCTCTGCATATTCCCCTGAGCTTAATCACTTAGCTCTTTTAAGAACTTGTTCCGGATACGCTCTCCTGGAGGAGAGGTCTTCCCCACACGGTCCTGAATGCTGGAGGTTCATTCCAGGGTGGAAGGAAGACGGCGCGGCTCCAGTTAAGCTACGGCGGTTGTGGAGCCTGCGGTGGTTGTGGTGTCGTCTGCAGTGCTTGGAGTCCTCTGTAAGCGCTAGGAGCATCCATCAACGGAGGGTACTCGGTCGGAGTACACGGAGCTCCATTACATGACACAACACACACACTACATACACTGACACAACACACACACGCACTGCATACACTGACACAACACACACACACTGCATACACTAACACAACACACACACACTGCATACACTGACACAACACACACACTGCATACACTAACACAACACACACACACTGCATACACTGACACAACACACACACTGCATAAACTAACACAACACACACACTACATACACTGACACAACACACACACACCGCATACACTAACACAACACACACACACCGCATACACTAACACAACACACACCCACTACACCCACTACATACACTGACACAACACACACACACTGCATACACTAACACAACACACACACACCGCATACACTAACACAACACACACACACCGCATACACTAACACAACACACACACCGCATACACTAACACAACACACACCCACTACATACACTGACACAACACACACACACTGCATACACTAACACAACACACACACACACACCGCATACACTAACACAACACACACACTGCATACACTGACAGAACACACACACTGCATACACTAACACAACACACACTGCATACACTAATACAACACACACTGCATACACTAATACAACACACACTGCATACACTAATACAACACCCTCTCTGCATACACAAACAACACACACTGCATACACTAACACAACATACACTGCATACACTAATACAATACACACACTGCATTCACTAATATAACATGCACTCTGCATACACTACACACTAACACACTCACTGCATCCACTATACTGACACACACTCTGCATCGCTACACATTAACACACTCTGCATTCACTACACTAACACACACTCTGCATCCGCTACAAACTAACACACTATCTGCATTCACTACACATTTACACACTCTGCATTCACTACACTAACACACTCTCTGCATTCACAACACATTAACACACACTCTGCATTCACTACAAATTTACACACACACTACATTCATTACACTGACACACTCTGCATTCACTACACCCTAACACACACTAACACACACTCTGCAATCACTAAACTATGCACACACTCTGGATTCACTATACTGACACACACTCTGCATTCACTACACTAACATACACTCTGCATTAACTGTACACACAGCATCCACTACACAAACATCCTGTATTCACAGTACACACACTACATCCACCACAAATTGAAACACTCTGCATTCACTATACACAGACACTGCGTCTAATGCACACACTACATCCACTACAGACACTGCATCCACTAAACACATTTCATCTAGTACATACAAACACTACATCACTGTACACACACTACATCCACTACTCAAACACTCTGCATTCACTACACATTAACACTCTGCATTCACTACACTAACACACACACTCTGCATCCGCTAAACACTAACACACCCTCTGCATTCACTACACATTAACACACTCTGCATTCACTACACTAACACACACACTCTGCATCTGCTACACACTAACACACTCTCTGCATTCACTACACATTAACACACACTCTGCATTCACTGCACTAACACACACACTACATTCATTACACTGACACACTCTGCATTCACTACACACTAACACACACTCTGCAATCATTACACACTAACACACATTCTGCATTCACTAAACTATGCACACACTCTGCATTCACTATACCGACACACACTCTGCATTAACTGTACACACAGCATCCACTACACAAACATCCTGTATTCACAGTACACACACTACATCCACCACAAATTGAAACACTCTGCATTCACTATACACAGACACTGCGTCTAATACGCACACTACATCCACTACAGACACTGCATCCACTAAACACATTTTTTTTTTTTTATTCTTTATTTTTGTTGTGCATTATGGGTTACAAGCAGGCCTGTTGTGCCACGACAGCAGTTCCAGGCTTATCAACGTAGGCATTGTCATGACAGGTTTAAGCTGCACATTTTTAAATAGTAAGTAAGCATGCAATTAACGTTAGCAGTATGCAAATTATTGAAGGTTGTGCTTGTTGAAAAGGTAGGTAGAGGAGAGACAAAGCTGAGGAACAAGTTTGAAGCATGCAATCCACGTTCAAGATAGTATCAGTTAGCTCTTACTAGGCTGAGCAACAAACAGTAATACACTTCACTTTTCCGCCTAGGCGGTGAGTAAATGGTTACACATCGTGCTAGTGCTAAGATATGAGTAACTTGAGCATATAAAGCAGGACATAAAAGCAGTATCAACATTTAAATGTTACTTCGTTCGCTTAAAATGTCCACCCCATGTCAGCCGGGCAAGGATCCGCTTCGGCGTGCTGAGTGGCCCGTCTGTGCGTTGTGTTGTCTGTGACAGTGATACGGGAGGTTTGGTGATTTTGGCTATAGTTTTGGCCCCTTTGGGCGTCCGAGTAAGGAGGCGATGGTTGCTTCTTGGGGCATTTCTACTCCCTGTGGTGTCTGTCTTGAATGAGGGGAGAGTCCCAATTTGGGTTTATTAAGCTGTCGGGCCCCTGTGGGAGGCTGAGCTGCGTGGTAAGGTAGTCCAAGGCCTTGCTACCTCTTCTCATCTTTGAGCTGAGCCCTTTGATGTTGAGGATATCAATGCAGCTAATCCATGGTTTACCGGGTCTTATTCAGGCAGAGTTTGCCATCTGTTTGTGAGGCATCAGACTAGGACCGACGTTGCGCGCCATGCGGTCTCCGCCATCTTGAGAGCGGGTTCCTGCCGGTTCCAAAGCGCTTCTATGGGTCACAGGGTGGGGGCCGGGATCACCCCCGCCGGACAAGAGGGGGGGGGGGGGAGGGGAACAGGGCCGGACCCGCCCAGCCTCTCGGTTCTGCCGCACCGCTGGCCGTCCACCCAGCTGTGCGACGGGGATCACCCCACCGAGGGACTAAAACCTCGCGGCAAGCCTCTCCTCGGGACCGGGGTTGTTAAGTTACACCGGAGCACAGCTGTCGGTGGTCAGGTAAAAGTTTTGCCGTTTTTTTAAGGGCTAAAACGGAGTAGCTTTTCAGGAGCTACTCCTTGGTGCGTCCGCTCAGCATGGCGGTCCGGCCCCGCCCCCCCCACTAAACACATTTCATCTAGTACATACAAACACTACATCCACTACACAAACACACACTACATCACTGTACACACACTACATCCACTACTCAAACACACACTGCGTTCACTATACACACTGCATCCGCTACACAAAGACACACTGCATTCACTGCACAAACAGTATCTAATACACACAAACACTACATCCATTACACACATTCTAATTCACTTCCACTATACACACCACATTCAATCCTGCATCATTGTCAGCGGACTAGGTATGGTGTGGGCGGGCCCGGGAAGGGGGCCCAGACCTTGTGCTTTGTCAGGGGCCCCAAAATTTCTGATGGCAGCCCTGATCATACATAACATGGCCAGATTGTAAGCATTTTTGAAAAGGGCCATCCTGACTTCTAAAAACCCCATTCTCATAGATTGTAATCTTTTTTGAGAAGGGCCTTCATTACTTCTAATAAACTCCTTTCTAAAATAATTAAATGATTCTGAATATATTGGCGCTGTATAAATGATAATAATAATAACACTCAGTCATAACAGATAACATGGCATCCTGCCTAGGGCCATGGGCAATCTTAATCCTGCGTTGGGGCTTAAGTTAGGGTTAGAGTTAATTCTTCTCCTCTTCCTTTAGTGATATGCTGGGAGAGGAGCTAGAAAAATATTATTACAGTGCCTCTGTATCTCCTGCTAGTAACCCAACATATCCGTTTTGGGAGAGAGGGTGGTTAATGTCAGCAACTGCAAATAGCAGAGATACTGTAAAGACCTACATATATCCTCTGTCCGTACTCCCACCTCTAATGCTTGCCTCCAAGATTTCTCCAGGGCTGCACTTCTTCTATAGAACTCCCTTCCCTTCTCTGTAAGACTTTCACTCAATCTCCACTCATTAAAAAAAAATCATTGAAAACTCACTTCTTCAAGAAAGCATATCAATTAAACTGTTAGCAGGTTTTTATCCCCGACCCCCACGACTCCTCTCCTACAACTGTCGAAATGACCTACTAAGCCCTAAGTGAATACTTTTCTAACAACCTACTTCGTACCCCTAATTTTATAGCATGACAGGAGGCTTCATATTTGCTTAAGTCTCTCTTTACTAGAACTCCACAGCAGCACATTAACATAGAGATAAAAACACCAGAGACAAAAAAATCAGGAATCTATAAAAGGCTTCTCCCAACTAACTATTTCCTCTTTCTTTGCTGCTCTGCAGACAGTACAGGTCAGAGTACCACTACCTCCTGTTATATATGGGTGGTTGTGGATATTTTACTGTATTTATATGTTTATTACTGTATTGATTTATTTGTTTAGAGGGTATTTTTGCATCTACCTTCTTAGTGCTGTAGTGATTTATTTATTTAGCTATACTGTATTTTCTACATCTACCTTCTTAGTGCTGTAGTGATTTATTTATTTAGCTATACTGTATTTTTGCATCTACCTGCTTAGTGCTGTAGGGATTGATTTATTTAGCTATACTGTCTTTGCTGCATCTACATTCTTAGTGCTCTAGTGATTGATTGATTGATTGATTGATTTAGCTATCTGTATTTTCTTCACCTACCTGCTTAGTGCTGTAGTGATTGCTTGATTGCTTGATTTATTTACTCTGTCTTTCTGCATCTACCTTCTTATGGCTGCAGGGATTTATTTGTTTAGAATGTGTTTACCTACCTACTGCCATTATGATTTATTTATTTAGATTGTATTTTTCTGTCCCTTCTTTTTTGCTGTAGGGATGTATTTTCTCTTATGATTTTTCGGCATTTTCCTGTTTTGGGCACCCCTGTCTGGGGATCGTTTTTTTTTCTTGGGGTTGGGGGTTCCCTCCCTCCCTCTACCTTGTCTGGGTGACTTTGCCCCCTTCACTTTTCATCCATTTTGCGGCCGCTGGAAAGCGGTCCTCCGACCGCTTTCCATTGCCGACCGCCAGGACCCCGGAGTAAGACTCCGGTGGTCCCACGTGTTGGATCACGCCTGCCGGCTCAGTCCACCGAGCGAGATCCTCTGCTTCCCATGCAGTGCGGCCAGTTACCAGACTTACCGCATTAGTTCCATCGATGGCAGGGACATGTGCTGTAGCTTTGACTGGGACTCAGCTATGACTTGGGCGCATTGCACCCTCAGGTTGTCCTGACTTTGTGCCCCATGTGGCTGGCAGGTTAGGCTACTGGGGACCATAGTGGATGATATAGATCACAGGCATGCTATATAGAGCTGTGCACAACCCCTCAAGGGTTACAGGCACAACTGGCAGTGTTACCACTTATACTCATCCCCCACCTTTTTGTTTGTTCAGATGATTGCTTGCAACGCTCTGTTTTATCATTTTGACCAATGGATCACCTCTTGTGAGGTAACTCAGTTGGTTAGTTCCCTGACTACAGGTGTACTCATTATGCAAGTTCACTATTTACGGAGTGTCAGGCACTATTTAACTGAAGTGCGTTATCTACAGTTACACAATGGAATGCTTGGTGCAGTCACACAGAAGAATGCTATCTATAGTTACACAGTAGAAGGCTATGTACAGTTACACAGAAGAATGCTATGTACAGTTACACAGAAGAAGGCTATGTACAGCTACATAGAAGAAGACTATGTACAGCTACATAGAAGAAGGTTATGTACAGTTACATAGCAGAATGCTATGTACAGTTACATAGAAGAATGCTATGTACAGTTACATAGAAGGCTATGTACAGTTACACAGAAGAAGGCTATGTACAGTTACACAGAAGAAGGCTATGTACAGTTACATAGAAGAATGTTATGTACAGTTACACAGAAGATTGTTATGTACTGTTACACAGAAGAGTGTTATGTACAAATACAGAGAAGAATGTACGTACAGTTACACGGAAGAGTGTTATGTACAGTTACACGGAAGAGTGTTATGTACAGTTACACGGAAGAGTGTTATGTACAGTTACACGGAAGAGTGTTATGTACAGTTACACGGAAGAGTGTTATGTACATTTACACGTGAGAGTGTTATGTACATTTACACGGGAGAGTGTTATGTACATTTACACGGGAGAGTGTTATGTACATTTACACGGGAGAGTGTTATGTACATTTACACAGAAGAATGTTATGTACAGTTACACAGAAGAACGTATTGTATGTTTACACAGAAGGATGTTATGTACGGATGCACAGAAGAGTGTTATGTACAGTTACACAGAAGATGGTTACGTACAGTTACACAGAAGTGTGTTATGTGCTATTAATCTGAAGAAGTGTTATGTACATCTTATCTGAAGAGCGAAAGGTACATTTTATCGGAGAATGGAATGCGCAGTTCCTCACCTGTACATCTCTGAAGGTCCTGACTTGTGTGTGCCCCAGGACTTGGCCGGCTTTGTCCGTGCCTTACTCATTGGCCTGCTTTGTCTGTGCCCCATTGATTGGCCTGCTTTGTCTGTGCCCCATTGATTGGCCTGCTTTGTCTGTGCCCCATTGATCTGGCCTGTGCTGTCTGTGCCAGAATGTCTGCATGCCAAGCCTACTGCCACATACTCACGCTTGTGCATTGCATGCGCTGCCTAACTTGCCTCGGTCACTATATGGGGTGCTGCCCCTATCTCCCTGCCGGTGACTCTTGTCCTCTATACTCCTTGAAGTTGCTTTGCCTGGGACCGCTGCACAGGAGAACCCTTATCCGAGTTAACAGTGCAGACAATGACTACTATGGCAGTGACCGCCTCTGTGGAATTAGGCTTCAGCCAGGGTCCTCCCTTAGGCTTATTAGGAGCATAACGCTAGAGGGCCCACCTTTAAAATGGTAGACGACTTGAACGAGTCACTCTCCTGGAGGAGAGCAGGCAAGTGCGCATGGGCGCTACTGGAAGGGTGAATGCCCTGAACCAGGCTCCCAGAAAGATAAGACTCCGAGGAGTGGCTAACCCCTCTGCAGTCGGCCAGACTGCCCTGCCTATACGGCGCGGGGAAGGCGATGACCACCGGATGCGGCAGTGACCACTTTCTTATAAAGGCAGCCGACTTGGAGGAGTCAGACTCTCTGAGTGGAGAGCAGTCAAGGGCGCATAAGCACTATGGGTAGGATGAAGGCCCGGAACCAGACGCCCGGAAAGATTAGAGTCCGGAGAAGTGTCTAGCCCTGATATGATCGACCTTGATGGCCAGACGACACTGCCTAGGTGGCGCAGGGGTGAAGGTCCCCGTAAACCCCCCACCATGGCCGCTCTAGCTGAATGGCGGGCGGACCGGTTCCCCTCAGTGGGAGAGGACGATGGGGGTGTGGATTATGATGACTGCCCCTAGTGGCACCATGAGATGTAGAACAAAGTCCACTACAGGTGCCCCGTCGACCTTGGAAGAAGAGGTCGTCTCATGAATCGCCCCTGTTTGACCCTCTATCCATTGCTCACCTGGTTTCTTTGGAATGATCTCTGCCCGATCACCTAGCACCATCGGTGCGTTTCTGGGCCCGTGGACCGCTGGCTTGAGAAGCCCGCAGGATAATTCAAGCGGTATTCCCAGCCGGGCTCCCGAACAAAGTAGCCGCAAACCCAGACTTAGACCCCGATGGGGCACTGCGGTTTTGCTGGTTAAGCACCTGTCTAGTATTCAGGAGATCCTGAGTGCGACCCACTACAGTGCCTGTGGCAAACCTAGCCACTTCTGAACTATATTCATTACAGGTTGTCCGTAGGCTGACTGCATAATGTGTACCGTTAAATGTATATGTGTTGTATTATGGCCGTTCGCATGCTGGCAGCCGTACGCTGCCAGCATACAAAGCATTAGTACGACGAAACACGGCTATCCTGGCCGTTCGCCGTACGAATGCGGGCTCCCCAGGTCGACCACACATTCACAGGTCGTGTGGCACCAATTAACCGATTGCAACATTGTTGCAATCGGTAATTAAGGGCTCTCCTAGGTGGCCGTCGTTCGGCTACCGACCATGCGGCGGTCGGCCATCTTGGATCCTTTGTCTCTGCAGCGGTGTTCGGTCGTCGAGAGCCTGGAACTGAAAACGGCTACTCAATGATCCGAACACCGCTGGACTTCCAGAGCGTTCGGGAGTTCCGCATTCGGTACATTATGTTCCCCATACTTATTCGGTACTTTTAAACTAACTTCAATGTTTAAATGTATTCTGTGCGGCGTTCGGTTAATTCAGCTGGGATCAGAGCGGTATTCTCACGAAGTATGCGCTTCGACCCCAGCTACCTACCGAACGTTCGGTTATTCCAAAGTACCGAATATTGTGTGAAATATGTATTTTAAAGTAAATTGTCAGTTTTGCTGCACGAGGGGATAATCCACTTAATCGTCCATTTTAGTGGGAGTATCCTTCTCGTGCAGCAATGCCTGCTGGGAAAGTCACATTGCATGATGGGAGAAATCCCCTGGATTTACTGTATGGAAACCCCTTGCATGGGGAACTGTATAAATATGCCAGCTGTGAATAAAGCCAGTTAGTTGACTCCCAAACTGTGTTTCGTCCGGTTATTGGGAGGATTGGGGATATTGCCGTGCTTTCTACTCTGACTGTGGATTTCCTGAAGATACCAACGGATATCGTGTACTATTATACTGCATTCCGTTACAATTGGTGGCAAGCGACGGGATCCGAACCTTACAGCCGAAAAGCAGCGTTCGTGTAAACTGGAACTACCGAACAAGGAAAGCAAGGGCAATTCGTATGGAGATTGATTATACCATACTGAAACGACAGACTTTAAAAGAGCTACTGGAAGCCAGGGGTAAGATAGCCAGCAACAAATCTAAAGCTGTGCTGATCGCTGAACTGATGGAGGGAGACAGAGCCCGCAGCGCTACACCTCCACCAGCCATGGAAGAGACCCCATACCAGAAAGAGCTACGAACCAGGTTGGCGTTTCTGCCGCAACCAGTACCTTTGGAAATATTGACCGTGCTGGTATCAGATGTACATGATTATGTGATGGCGACCCGCACCCCAGAGACACCGCCTAGGGCAGAGTCTGTTACTGCCTCCACCTACGGACAGGTAAAGCCCAAAGTCCCACATCACGCATTTAAAGCGTTTTGTGAAGAAAAGGACGAGATTGATGGGTATTTACAGGATTTTGAGCGGCTGTGCGATTTGCACGATTTGGAACCCGCAGTATGGGTGCCGCTGCTGGCAGGCAAATTATCGGGTAGGGCAGCTGAAGCCTACCGTGCTGTGCCTCGAGAGGACAGCAAAGATTACCCTAAAGTAAAGAGGGCGATCTTGGAGAGGTATGCTATTACCCCAGAGGCGTACCGGCGCAAGTTCAGGGGCTTGCGCAAACCTGAGAAAGATTCTCACGTAGAGTGGGCGCACAAGCTGGATCAAGCATCACTAGGCTGGATACAGGCCAGCAACGCTACTAATATGGAGGAGTTGCGACAGTTAATGCTGCTGGAACAGTTCTTTAATGGTTTGTCCCCAGAGGCACAAGAATGGGTGAGAGACCGTAAACCACTCACCCTACCCGAAGCCGCTAGATTGGCGGATCAGCATTTTGATGCCAGGAGGCATCACGGACCCCAGAATAAGACTCTCCCTCGGATTACCGGGCCACCCAATACTTTTACTCCTACCGGCCCCACCGTACCCCTGCACAGGCCAGCACTGAATACTCCACCACCCCCCTCCCGATACAACGGCCGGGCTAACATTCAGTGTCACACCTGCAAGCAGTGGGGACACATTTCTCGGGAGTGCACCCAAAACCGGAGCCGACAAGCGTGGAATCAGGTGCGACAAAATTTAGCACCAAGGGCTGCTGCGCACCACTACCAGGTAGCACCCGCCACCCAGGAATTGCTGAGCGCTCAAATCGAGGAGCCTCTAGGGGTGCTCCACGAAGTAATGTCGGTCCGAGCCACCGACAACCGGCAACATCACCGGCAGATAGTAACCCTGGAGGGGAAGGAGGTACAAGGGCTCCGGGATTCGGGAGCCACTCTAACTTTGGTTGCACCACATTTGGTACCAGGCGCAACCCACACTGGCTGCTCAGTGGCAGTACGGGTGGCCGGGGGAGCAGTATACCGGCTACCCACCGCCAAGGTACATTTGGATTGGGGTGTGGGAGAGGGCACTGTGGAAGTGGGGCTTATGCAGAATTTACCTGCAGATGTTGTGCTGGGGAATGACTTGGGCCAGATGACTTCCGCTTTTATTCCCCAGGCTCCATACCAAGAGGCCCACCCCGTAACCACCCGGCAGCAGGCTCGCACCACGGCTACACCGATACACTCTGAGGCTCAGACGCTTCAATGTTTGGATTGGGGGCAGTACTGAGCCAAGTGGGAGCCGATGGCGGAGAACACCCCGTAGCTTACTTAAGCCGCAAGTTGCTGCCTCGTGAAGTGAGCTACGCCGCCATTGAGAAAGAATGCCTGGCCGTGGTGTGGGCCCTTAAAAAGTTACAGCCATATTTGTACGGACAACCTTTTTCCTTACTCACAGATCATAACCCGTTGGTGTGGCTAAACCGTGTATCTGGAGACAATGCCAGGCTGCTGCGCTGGAGTTTGGCGCTGCAGCCCTTTGACTTTAACATCCATTATCGGCCAGGAAAACAAAACGGTAACGCTGACGGGTTATCCAGACAGACTGAACTCGAGAAGTGATCTGTGAGTACTCTCCCGGACATCCCCAAGCCGATCCGTTGGGATCAGACTGTGTATGCCGGCTTGGTTCTGGGGGAGCATTGTGGCAAACCTAGCCACTTCTGAACTATATTCATTACAGGTTGTCCGTAGGCTGACTGCATAATGTGTACCGTTAAATGTATATGTGTTGTATTATGGCCGTTCGCATGCTGGCAGCCGTACGCTGCCAGCATACAAAGCATTAGTACGACGAAACACGGCTATCCTGGCCGTTCGCCGTACGAATGCGGACTCCCCAGGTCGACCACACATTCACAGGTCGTGTGGCACCAATTAACCGATTGCAACATTGTTGCAATCGGTAATTAAGGGCTCTCCTAGGTGGCCGTCGTTCGGCTACCGACCATGCGGCGGTCAGCCATCTTGGATCCTTTGTCTCTGCAGCGGTGTTCGGTCGTCGAGAGCCTGGAACTGAAAACGGCTACTCAATGATCCGAACACCGCTGGACTTCCAGAGCGTTCGGGAGTTCCGCGTTCGGTACATTATGTTCCCCATACTTATTCGGTACTTTTAAACTAACTTCAATGTTTAAATGTATTCTGTGCGGCGTTCGGTTAATTCAGCTGGGATCAGAGCGGTATTCTCACGAAGTATGCGCTTCGACCCCAGCTACCTACCGAACGTTCGGTTATTCCAAAGTACCGAATATTGTGTGAAATATGTATTTTAAAGTAAATTGTCAGTTTTGCTGCACGAGGGGATAATCCACTTAATCGTCCATTTTAGTGGGAGTATCCTTCTCGTGCAGCAATGCCTGCTGGGAAAGTCACATTGCATGATGGGAGAAATCCCCTGGATTTACTGTATGGAAACCCCTTGCATGGGGAACTGTATAAATATGCCAGCTGTGAATAAAGCCAGTTAGTTGACTCCCAAACTGTGTTTCGTCCGGTTATTGGGAGGATTGGGGATATTGCCGTGCTTTCTACTCTGACTGTGGATTTCCTGAAGATACCAACGGATATCGTGTACTATTATACTGCATTCCGTTACAGTGCCTATACTATTAAGTCCGCACTGGAAAGCCGATTGTTCTCCGCTACACGAGCGAGTTGTGCTAGCGAAACATATGAGGAAGTATAAGAGCTGTCCTTTTTTACATGGAAGTACTTCACGGAGGCTTATCTCAGCTCCAACCCGTACCTTTTATAGGGGATTGGACCCTTGACCCGGAATTTCACACTTGCCTCCACTTTCGGATGACATCCCAAACGGGGACCTGAGTCTGGGGAGGCAGTAGACCCTATCCTAAACGCAGTTTGGACCGCTGGAGGTGCTTAGGATAAAGGGATCTGAGCCCCTCGGAGTCCCGGCAATATTCATTAGTTACTGTTAATTAGATGCTGCCCTCGAGAAACTTCTAGGGACCGCGGGTACCAGTTCTGGTAAGGTGGCCTCTATTTTCTCCCTGGTGAGATAGGTATCTTGTGCATCAGTCATTTGGGAGACAATACTACCTGGTTTGCAGGTTGGGAGGAATTGAGGACATTCAGGAATACCAGAACTATCTGAAGAGATCTTTCTCGTTTTCCACGCGTTGGGACCCAGACGCGACTCTTCATCGATATTGGACATCTTGCTGTACGGTCTACCTGGACGGGCTTGCCGGACCCCCTGCGAGGTACCTCCCAAACCGAAAGGTCAGACGCTCCCTGCGTTTTGCCTTGTTTCGAGTCCCTGGATTTCGTTTTTTGTTTTTTTTTCAGCCAGGGAAATATCGACCTCCTCTACATCTCAAAGAGTGGAGTCCTGGAGGGCGGATTGGACGCAAGGGGGTGATCCTACGCTCTCCTCTGCCCGAGTTCTCGTACATATGGAATAGTTTTCTCTGGGAGGACCCGGCGTCAAGACTTTAGTCCACGGAGGAGGACCCATCAGGCCCCGACCAGTTCGGCTGGATGACGGACCCGTTTGCTCAGCGATGGACACCTCCCTCCAGTCGAACCTAGTTCCTGCATTCCCTGGACCCTTGCTCATTTGATCTCGGGGATTGTGAGACTTTGGTCTGCATGGCGACCCTGACGTAGTTGGGTCTGGTACAGATCTCCTAATTTTGCTACCGCTTTTACAGGGTTCGGATATTGTTTGGTCACTTTATTACCGGGGACTGCCATATCAATTAGATTAGGTAGCGCATATGACTGTTGTCGGTGGGCCTTGCTCTGCTTAGAATTCCCTTTATGATTCCTGAGGACGGGTATTCATCTCCCCAGGGGGTACAAGCATTTTTGTCATGCTCCTATGGTGGGTTCTGTCGGGTTTTGCCCATTCACTGATTCTGGATTTATTTCAGTTATTATAACTTGTTTATCTTTCAGATGGATTCGGCGGTTCAGACCTTAGTTGTCTATCAGCCTTAGTCAATTTCTTACTTTGGTAGCGCTCCCACATTTAGGCGGTGTTCGATGTCACCGTTTGTTTAAATGGTTCTTCCCTTTTTCTCGCCCTTCATGTACCACTTTGTTGTGGTTGGCATTGGCGGGGCGTATAGGTTTTTTTCGGTTCACTTCAGTCCGTAACATGGCGACTTCAGGTACCGACATGGCGGGCGTTTTTCTCCAAGACATTGTACGATTTCCTGACGGTTACGAGGAGCTATCTTCATAGAGTTTAGGTTGGTACGGCGGATCGTGTTTCTTTGGTCTTTGCTGTCCAAGCGTTAAAACAGCAAATATGAAGCCTCCTGTCATGCTATAAAATTGTAGATTATATTGGCTTTAGTGTAACTATAATCTTAATTTTATTAATGACAAGAGCCGATTATTTCCCTCCCAGTTTCTCCCTCCCCTTGTTGTTTGTTGGTTTCACTGACTTGTTGTTTATTCACCTGGTCTCCTGGGCTAGGTTAGTTATCAGGGGGAGTTGGGCTTTATCTGGGATACGGTACCCTCAGTATTTTATGATGGGCATTCAGGTTTTTTCACTATCTGGGATATTATACTGTCAGTATTTACGATGGGGATTCATGTTTTCTCAGTACATTTCATTCGCTAATCAGTGTTTTCGACTCTGTTTATCTTGTTTCAGTTTAATGGTTTGGCTACAGTTCTTAGATCCGACTACTCTACAGGATAAAGGTCAAGGCTTCACCCACTGGTTCCACGGTTTCAAGTTCGCATGGCATTCATCATTATGTTATGTTTGTTTCTCCTGTTATTGTATTTGTGGTGTATTGTTCATGTACTTTATTTATCGCAGCGTGAAAGAGGAAATAGTTAGTTGGGAGAAGCCTTTTATAGATTCCTGATTTTTTTTGTCTCTGGTGTTTTTATCTCTATGTTAATGTGCTGCTGTGGAGTTCTAGTAAAGAGAGACTTAAGCAAATATTCGCCTCCTGTCATTAATAAAATTAAGATTATAGTTACACTAAAGCTAGTATAATCTACAATTTTACCCTTTGTGTTACTATACCCCACTCCCTCTAGAATGTAAGCTCATTGAGCAGGGCCCTCCACCACTCTGTTCCTGTATGTCCAGTTGTCTAGTTACAATTACATGTCTGTTAGTCCACCCATTGTACAGCGCTACAGAATATGATGGCGCTATATAAATAATAAAATAATAATAATAATATCTCCCAATAATATATGTTTTGGTGCTTCTCTAGTATTAGGGGCCTTACACTTTACAGTGTCAGTCGCAAAGTGTATTAAATAGTTACAAATGTCGGTAATAAAAAAAATTTAATATTTTATTTTTATTTTAAATGCATATACTGCATGACAGGTGTATAGTCGCCATTTGGGCAGTCGGAATCCAGGACAAACCACCCCCATAACCTAACCCAATAACACACAGACACTAAGTATTATGGGGAAATTTGTCCACAGCTTTATTAACCAATAATTATAATAATAATAATAATAATAATAATAACAATAATAAATTAACATATTAAACATGGGTCATTGCCCCCCATACTCCGCCCCCTGGCATCCTGTTCCTTCGGCTACCATACAAAAGGCAATGACCCCCATATAATAACACCTATACATGTTTATAACATATTTATCACATACACCAACATTCCAAAGTACCAACCAACCATTAACCACGGCAGGGGTATACCCGGATACCCCTGCCCCACCAGGTTCTGAGTCACCTCCAGGACTCGAAACCTCTCAACCACCGATGACCACAATCTGTTATTCCACCTCACGTTCATCCAGGGGAGCCTATTTTCTCTCCTTCGGCTCCCCGTCCCGCCGCTGTGAAAGAAACGGGTTAAAACAAACACATAACAAACAAAGGGAGGGTGGGTGGGACAAACTCAACCGGGTAGAAAGTTAGAATGACTCACCTAAGATGGCTGCTCATTTAAATAGCCCATCCTATTTACCCATAATCCAACCCTTGCTTACTTCCTCCTAAGCCCGCCTCCTAACCCCTGTCAAGGCCTTTTTCCGCTTAGCTGCGCTCTGGCTACATGGGGCTACAGTTTGTTTGTTGCAATCTGCAAATCCCCATATATATGACCACATATATGTGCTGCTGTGACTTACCTCTCTCCACAAGAGGAGAAAAAATGCCCATCCAATCTGTGTGTGACACAAATATTAGTTAGACAGAGCTCAAAGTGGAACTAAAAAGTTCCTTGCTTTGTAACTGTTTATATGCTGAATTAGATAACATTTTACTTTTTAATTAATTGCATTCTAGTAAATTAATTTCTTGCAATATATAACCCAGTATACTGCATACAGGAGTAGATTATCCTTACAGTTTAATTATCTGTATTCTGGTTGATGGAGAGCTTGCTATATAACCTATTGGTTTAGTGTAATTTCATGTTAGTGCTCCAACATACAACTTCACTCTCAGCATAGTGACATTAGCAGGGAATGCTCTGTAACATTACTTATAATAATGATGCGTTATCATGTGTAAGGTGTCTCTTGTTTTTTTTATATATATAACATGGCATCACGAATAGTGATGTACCGAACTGTCCGCCGGCGAACAGTTCCCGGCGAACTTAGCTTGTTCGCGTTCGCCGCCGCGGGCGAACACATGGGCGGTTCGATCTGCCCCCTATTCGTCATCATTGGGCAAACTTTTACCCTGTGCCTCTCGGTCAGCAGACACATTCCAGCCAATCAGCAGCCCTCCCTCCCTTCCACACCCTCCAACCTCCCTCCCAGCATCCATTTTCGATTCATTCGGAAGATGCATGCTTAGTGAGAGGAGGGAAAGTTTAGCTGCTGCTGATTAGATAGGGAAATTGATAGCTAGGCTAGGGTATTCAGTGTCCACTACAATCCTGAAGGACTCATCTGATCTCTGCTGTAAGGACAGCACCCCAAAAAGCCCTTTTTAGGGCTATAACATCAGGCTGCTTTTTTTTTTTTTTCCTGTGTAATGTAATTGCAGGTGCCTGCCTGCCAGCTTCTGTGTGAGGTTCACATTGGATACTGTGCCTACTTGCCCAGTGCCACCACTCATATCTGTTTTAACAATTGGTTAAGCTTTAGATTTAAAATAAATAATTTGTTTTCACTGTAATAGAAGAGCAGTTGCTTGCCTGCCAGCTTCTGTGTCAGGTTGGATGCCTTGCCCATTTGCACAGTCAGTGCCACCACTCATATCTGTTTTAACAATAGCTTAAGCTTTAGATTTAAAATAAATAATTTGTTTTCACTGTAATAGAAGAGCAGTTGCCTGCCTGCCAGCTTCTGTGTCAGGTTGGATGCCTTGCCCATTTGCACAGTCAGTGCCACCACTCATATCTGTTTTAACAATTGGTTAAGCTTTAGATTTAAAATAAATAATTTGTTTTCACTGTAATAGAAGAGCAGTTGCCTGCCTGCCAGCTTCTGTGTCAGGTTGGATGCCTTGCCCATTTGCACAGTCAGTGCCACCACTCATATCTGTTTTAACAATAGCTTAAGCTTTAGATTTTAAAGAAATCATTTTTTTTCACTGTAATAGAAGAGCAGTTGCCTGCCTGCCAGCTTCTGTGTCAGGTTGGATGCCTTGCCCATTTGCACAGTCAGTGCCACCACTCATATCTGTTTTAACAATAGCTTAAGCTTTAGATTTTAAAGAAATCATTTTTTTCACTGTAATAGAAGAGCAGTTGCCTGCCTGCCAGCTTCTGTGTCAGGTTGGATGCCTTGCCCATTTGCACAGTCAGTGCCACCACTCATATCTGTTTTAACAATTGGTTAAGCTTTAGATTTAAAAGAAATAATTTGTTTTCACTGTAATAGAAGATCAAGCGTCTGGGTGTCAGGCCTCTGGGTGTCAGGCCTACTTCAGCGTGTGCTCTGCAGACCTGTGCCAGCGTGCTTTGACAGTTGCCAATCATATCCGGTGTCTCTTTAGCGTGCTTTTACAAAGAAAAAAGGTTTCCAGTGTAAGCTAATAGCAGCCAGTCAGTGTCCTTCAAGCAGCTCTGTCAGGCCTTCCTTCAGCGTGTGCCCTGCACAACCCTGCCAGCGTACTTTGACAATTGCCACTCATATCTGGTGTCTCTATAGCGTGCTTTTACAAAGAAAAAAGGTTTCCAGTGTAAGCTAATAGCAGCCAGTCAGTGTCCTTCAAGCGGCTCTGTCAGGCCTTCCTTCAGCGTGTGCCCTGCACAACCCTGCCAGCGTACTTTGACAATTGCCACTCATATCTGGTGTCTCTATAGCGTGCTTTTTCAAAGAAAAAAGGTTTCCAGTGTAAGCTAATAGCAGCCAGTCAGTGTCCTTCAAGCGGCTCTGTCAGGCCTTCCTTCAGCGTGTGCCCTGCACAACCCTGCCAGCGTACTTTGACAGTTGCCACTCATATCTGGTGTCTCTATAGCGTGCTTTTACAACCAAAATTTGTTTTTCACTGTTATAGATTGAATAGCAGTTACTTGTCTTCAAGCGGGTGTCTCAGGCCTACAGTGTGTGCTCTGCAGCACTGTTCCAGTGCACATTGCCAATCATATCTGGTGTCTCTATAGCGTGCTTTAAAAAAAAAAAATGTTTTTCACTGTTATAGATTGAATAGCAGTTACTTGTCTTCAAGCGGGTGTCTCAGGCCTACAGTGTGTGCTCTGCAGAACTGTTCCAGTGCACATTGCCAATCATATCTGGTCTCACAGTAGCTTGCACGCATAGTACAACAAATCCCCCAAAAAATGACAGGCAGAGGCAGGCCACCCCGCAGGGGCCGTCGTGGTCGTGGTGCTGTGATTCCCTTTTGCCCTAGAATAATGCCCAGTTTTCAGAAGCCACGTACCCTGAACTTTAAAAGTTCTGAGGACATAGTTGACTGGCTAACACAGGACACCCAATCTTGTACAGCCTCCGCTCGGAACCTTGACGCACCATCCTCCTCCAGCTTAGCTTCAGGCACCTCTCAAGATACCACTCACTCACCCGCCTGCCGCCACCACCAAAACTAGCACCACAGCCGCTTTACTTGGTATGTCAGAGGAGTTATTCACACACCCGTTTGAAGAAATGAGTGATGCGCAACCATTATTGCTAGAGGATGTAGATAACAGGGATATGTATCAGGCAGGCAGCATTAAACACATGGAGGTACGGTGTGATGATGATGATGTTGTACCCGCTGCTGCTTCCTTTTCTGAGTTGTCAGATACAAGTGAAGCGGTTGATGATGACGATGTGTCCATGGATGTCACGTGGGTGCCCGCTCGGCAAGAAGAAGAACAGGGCGAAAGTTCAGATGGGGAGACAGAGAGGAGGAGGAGACAAGTTGGAAGCAGGGGGGGGTCGTCGCAAGGAGCTAGTGGCACAGTCAGACAGCATGCATTGGCACCCGGGGTCAGCCCGACAGCACGCCAATCAACGCATGCTGTGTCCACCACCAGAATGCCGTCATTGCAGAGCTCAGCAGTGTGGCATTTTTTTTGTGTGTCTGCCTCGGACAACAGCGATGCCATTTGCAACCTGTGCCAAAGGAAACTGAGTCGTGGGAGGTCCAACACCCACCTAGGTACAACTGCTTTGCGTAGGCACATGATCTCACATCACAAACGCCTATGGGATCAACACATGAGTACAAGCAGCACGCCTACTCTAAGCCGCCATCCTCCTCCTGGTCTAGCATCTTCAGCCACGTCAACCACTGCTGTCCTTCTTGCCCCCTCTCAACCATCCGCCACTCCGTCTCCCGCCTTGAGCAGTTCCCGCTCATCTGCCCACAGTCATGTGTCTGTCAAGGACATGTTTGAGCGTAAGAAGCCAATGTCACCAAGTCACCCCCTTGCCCAGCGTCTGACAGCTGGCTTGTCCGAACTATTAGCCCGCCAGCTTTTACCATACAATCTGGTTGAGTCTGAGGCGTTCAAAAAATTTGTAGCTATTGGGACACCGCAGTGGAAGGTACCCGGCCGGAATTTCTTTTCACAAAAGGCAATCCCCAACTTGTACTCGATTGTGCAAAAGGAAGTCATGGCATGTCTGGCACACAGTGTTAGGGCAAGGGTCCATCTGACCACTGATACCTGGTCTGCAAAGCATGGTCAGGGCAGGTATATCACCTACACTGCGCATTGGGTAAACCTGCTGACGGCTGACAAGCAAGGAATGCGTGGCATTGCAGAGGAGTTGGTGACACCGCCACGAATTGTAGGCAGTCCTGCTGCCACCTCCTCTACTCCTCCTACTCCATCCTCTTCCATAACCTCCTTGGCTGAGTCCTCTTGTGCTGCTGTGTCTTGCTCCACATCAACGGCACCCTCCCAGCTCCCCAGGTACTATTCCACATCCCGGATACGGCAGTGTCACGCCGTCTTGGGTTTGACTTGCTTGAAAGCAGAGAGTCACACCGGACAAGCACTCCTGTCCGCCCTGAACGCACAGGTGGAAAAGTGGCTGACTCCGCAGCAACTGGATATCAGCAAAGTGGTGTGTGACAACGGAAAGAATTTGATAGCGGCATTGAAGTTGGGCAAGTTGACACGTGCCGTGCATGGCACATGTGTGTAATCTGATCGTACAACGCTTTGTGCATAAGTACACAGGCTTACAGGACGTCCTGAAGCAGGCCAGGAAGGTGTGTGGCCATTTCAGGCGTTCCTGCACGGCCATGGCTCACTTTGCCGATATCGAGCGGCGAAACAATATGCCAGTGAGGCGCTTGATTTGCGACAGCCCTACACGTTGGAATTCCACACTCCTAATGTTCGACCGCCTGCTCCAACAAGAAAAAGCTGTTAATGAATATTTGTATGACCGGGGTGCTAGGACAGCCTCTGGGGAGCTGGGAATTTTTTTGCCACGTTACTGGACGCTCATGCGCAATGCCTGTAGGCTCATGCGTCCTTTTGAGGAGGTGACAAACCTAGTCAGTCGCAACGAAGGCACCATCAGCGACATCATACCATTTGTTTTCTTCCTGGAGCGTGCCCTGCGAAGAGTGCTGGATCAGGCTGTAGATGAGCGTGAAGAGGAAGAGGAAGAGTTGTGGTCACCATCACCACCAGAAACAGCCTTATCAGCATCGCTTGCTGGACCTGCGGCAACGCTGGAAGAGGATTGTGAGGAAGAGGAGTCAGAGGAGGATTGTAGCTTTGAGGAGGAGGAGGAGGAGCAAGACCAAACACAACAGGCATCCCAGGGTGCTCGTTGTCACCTATCTGGTACCCGTGGTGTTGTACGTGGCTGGGGGGAAGAACATACCTTCAATGACATCAGTGAGGAGGAGGAACGGGAAATGAGTAGCTCGGCATCCAACCTTGTGCAAATGGGGTCTTTCATGCTGTCCTGCCTGTTGAGGGACCCTCGTATAAAAAGGCTGAAGGAGAACAACCTGTACTGGGTGTCCACGCTACTAGACCCCCGGTATAAGCAGAAAGTGGCGGAAATGTTACCGAATTACAACAAGTCGGAAAGGATGCAGCATTTGCAAAATAAATTAAAAAGTATGCTTTACACAGCGTATAAGGGTGATGTCACAGCACAACGGGAATCTAACAGGGGGAGAGGTGGAAGTCATCCTCCTCCTCCCACGACCACGCCGGCAAGGACAGGACGCTTTAAAGACGTGTTGTTGATGGAGGACATGCGGACCTTTTTAAGTCCTATGCATCGCCACAGCCCTTCGGGATCCACCCTCAGAGAGCGACTCGACCGACAGGTAGCAGACTACCTCGCCTTAACTGCAGATATCGACACTCTGAGGAGCGATGAACCCCTTGACTACTGGGTGTGCAGGCTTGACCTGTGGCCTGAGCTATCCCAATTTGCGATAGAACTTCTGGCCTGCCCCGCTTCAAGTGTCCTGTCAGAAAGGACCTTCAGTGCAGCAGGAGGTCTTGTCACTGAGAAGAGAAGTCGCCTAGGTCAAAAAAGTCTAGATTACCTCACCTTTATTAAGATGAATGAGGGATGGATCCCGAAGGGACTGACACTGGGCGATACATTCGATTAAAAAAGGCCTGATGAGATGAGCTGCCTTGGGCTAAAAATGGTCCACACGCTGCTGTATTTTAGCTCTGAATGACGTTTGACTTCGTGACTTATCCGCCACCAACTAGGGTTCAAGCCGCCATGTTTTAGGGCACTTTCTGCCTGTGAAACAAACATCAATTTTTCTGGCCGCTGCTACAGCAGCGGCTGCAACAATACCAAATTTTTCAGGCATGTGTACATGCCTAATTTTTAGGCCCACTGGTGCAGCACTGTGACTTTAAAAACCAAACCAAAAAAAAATCCTCCAAGATGGCACCAATATACCAGTGGTCTAAGCATCTTCCCACCTTGGCCTAAAAAGGGGAGGTGATTCAACAATTAAAAATCTCTGCCATTTACACGTCCACTGATAGGAGACGCGGAAGGTATTAAACTGATATGAACAATACTAAACTCACCACTCCTATCTGGTGGCACATTAGCTTGCCCGCGCAGTGCCCCAAATTTCAAGTAAGAGGACCGACCAAGCATCTTCTTCCATCTCCCTGTTACATAAATCAATGCCATATCCATAGAAATTGTAGAGAATATCCAGGATAGTTTTACATGGCCAAATCATGTCGCCTGTTGAAAGAGGTGACCTTGCTCGGGTCCCAGGTGTGCGGTTCCTAAAATGGCTGCCATATACATGTCCTCTGATAGGAGACGCGGAAGGTATTAAACTGATATGAACAATACTAAACTCACCACTCCTATCTGGTGGCACATTAGCTTGCCCGCGCAGTGCCCCAAATTTCAAGTAAGAAGACCGACCAAGCATCTTCTTCCATCTCCCTGTTACATAAATCAATGCCATATCCATAGAAATTGTAGAGAATATGCAGGATAGTTTTACAGGGCCAAATCATGTCGCCTGTTGAAAGAGGTGACCTTGCTCGGGTCCCAGGTGTGCGGTTCCTAAAATGGCTGCCATATACATGTCCTCTGATAGGAGACGCGGAAGGTATTAAACTGATATGAACAATACTAAACTCACCACTCCTATCTGGTGGCACATTAGCTTGCCCGCGCAGTGCCCCAAATTTCAAGTAAGAGGACCGACCAAGCATCTTCTTCCATCTCCCTGTTACATAAATCAATGCCATATCCATAGAAATTGTAGAGAATATCCAGGATAGTTTTACAGGGCTAAATCATGTCGCCTGTTGAAAGAGGTGACCTTGCTCGGGTCCCAGGTGTGCGGTTCCTAAAATGGCTGCCATATACATGTCCTCTGATAGGAGACGCGGAAGGTATTAAACTGATATGAACATTTACTAAACTCACCACTCCAAGTACTGTTATTTTTTTTTTGTGGTGAGGCTTTACAGGACAGAGTGCTTCTCCACGGGACATGTTAACTAACGGGCAGCTGGCTCATCAAGGAACCAGCGCAGCTTGAACGAGGTGAACTTGCTCGGGTCCCAGGTGTGCGGTTCCTAAAATGGCTGCCATATACACGTCCACTGATAGGAGACGCGGAAGGTATTAAACTGATATTGTGGTGGAATCTCGGTAAAAATAAATTTAGTAGGCCGAGATTACCACGTGGCATGTGTACGTGCATATGCTGACGTATCGATCAGTTGGTTGCACGAGGCAAGATACGATCAGTAGTGTACGGAGCATGTGCAAGAATACAGGATGTAGTATTCCCCTCCTCCATTGTGCTGGACAAGCCATGCGGTCAAGCAGGAAGTTAATTCTTACTTGTATTGATTGGTCAAGAGAATGTGCGGGTGGAGCTTAATATGGGAGGAATTATGTGCCTATATAAGGAGCTTGCACTATTGTCCGGGGCTCAGAACTTGTTGTATTTTGGTGACATTAGTCCCTCTGAGTCCCGATCGGTGATCCAATAAAGAATCTCTTCCTTCCTGAAGAAACCTGTGTCCATCTCTCTGTGCTTGGCTTCCGTCAGTTTCTCCGGTATCATTTGGTGCATTGGCCGGGAAGCTCATCGTTCAACGGTAGCTGAGAGGCAGAGGCGTGAGACGGTCTATCTTTGCCCACGTTCTCTACGGCTGCACCCCTGAACTACTGCTTGGACCTCCCTTCGTCTCGGCGCCACTGGTCTGTTGTCCAGGAGATCATCGGCCTCTACGTGAGAAGTGCTGGGGTGTCCCCGTCGATGAGTGTGAACTCAGGTTCAGGAACGAGGAGGTAAGACAACTGCTGTTTTAGACGGCAGACCCACTAGGGGTATACCGATTGTGCGGTAGGCCCATAAGGGGTTATTTGTGTATGGAATCTGCCCCCTCTGTCGGAGGGAAGGAGCGAAGGCGCACCGCTCAATCGAACGCTCTTTAGTCAGACCGTTTGATTTGGTTAGTCAGGCGGGGTCCTGTGTAAATAGCCCTAGCCGGACACCGGTGTCTTGTCTAGACTAGCGTTCTAGGGTGTATATTACGTTCGCTAGGTCGGAGGGACCGGGAGACTAAGCGGCGCCTGTGTAAATTCGGTTCGCTAGCTCTCAACCTATCTTGGCTAAGTGGGAAGGCGTGTAAATTTGGAACCCACTAGATTTTTGATAGTAATCGACTAAGAGGCGTCTGTGTAAATTCGGTCCTCTAGCTCGCTATATGTGGTGCTTGGGCAGTGTGGCTAACCAAAACGGGTGTACATAGTTTTAGGTAGTCCATCAAGGTACTGGCCAATAGTTTAGTTGGGAATTGTAAATGTGATAAAGATTGTTTAGTAAAGTGTATATCTTGTTAGATAGCGCGAGCTCAGCCGTCTAGCGAGAGTGTTAATAGTGTGTTGCTGTATTATAGTGCACGGTACCATAACCCTGTATATTTACTGACACTGTATATAAGTACTAATAATTGTCGTCCATTGCATGTTTAACACCATAACCACTAATAATTGTATTGTGACCTTAACTTGTGCTTTGACCTATGCTAACCGTACTGTAACCGCTATTTGTAAAAGACGATGTTACTGGGGTGTGTTATAGACGGGTAATTCGTATATAGAGAATTATAGCGTGGGTGACTATAGTTTCGCCAAAGGGCATAATATTGATTATCTAGTGACTGGTGTAACAGCTGTGTGTGTACGGGAATTCCCTGAGTGTTTATTGTGTTATTGTGTACGTTTCACTTGGTAACTGTACCACGTGGTGCTGTTGCCAGAGGAAACGGGTGTGACTGTTGAATAGAACGCGTGCATAGTATTCGTTGTCAACGACGTTCCATTGATAAGTATGGGCGCGTCGCAGTCAACGATTCCGGATCCCTTAGGTTGTATGGTGAAGAATTTTAAAAAGGGATTCAAAACTTGTGATTTTGGGGTTAAAATGTCTCCTGTACGTTTGGTCACTTTGTGTACTAGGGAGTGGCCTACTTTGGTTGCGGCATGGCCGCCACGTGGCAGTTTGGATCCAACTCTGGTACAGCGCTTACACGTGGCTGTATCGGGTAGGCCTGAACTTTACGGCCAGTTTCCTTATATTGATTGTTGGAGACAGGCCGTAAATGACTCGCCAAAATGGCTTCAGACATGCCACGAGGAGCAATGTCGCCTCATGGTAGCTAGGACTTGTTTGTCCACTAGGACTGGTGTTAGGCCCATTTTGGACACGCCCCCTGAGTCCGAGATCCCTTTGCCGCCCCCTTACTTTCCGTTAAGAGGAAGTGACGCAAATGCAGGAAGTCCTGCAACCCTTCCCTCATTGCCCTCATCCACTTCCGCTTCCTCCTCCAGTACAGAATCCACCCCCTCTCGTACTAAATCTCCCCTTCCGGAACCAGAGCCAACCCCCATTAGATCCGAATATCCTGATTTGGCGCCACTTCAGACTTCCGGTCAAGCTTCTTCTAGCTCGGCTCGAAGTGTTTTATTTACAACCTTTTCCCAAAACCAAGCTCCCACATCCTCATACCCTATTTCTCCCCGACTGGAACCCATAACTGACGCCCCTCCACGTAGCCCCATACAAACCCGACAACTGACCGGTACCCAACAATTAAAACATTATCAGATGCCTCTTCGTCTGAATCCTGGGCCAGCCTATATCGATGCCGCAGGCCAAATGGCACATGCTGACCCAGTCTTCGTATATGTCCCGTTCACGACAACCGATCTCTTAAATTGGAAGACCCACAATTCCTCGTATACTGAGAAACCACAAGCTATGACTGATCTGTTCACCTCAATAGTACAGACACATAACCCGACATGGGCTGATTGCCAGCAGTTATTAATGACTTTGTTCAACAATGAGGAAAGGACAAGCATTAACCAAGCGGCCATTAAAGCGCTAGAAGATAAAGCCCGTACTTTAAACCAAGCCAATCCATCAGCATGGGCCGCAACACATTATCCCAACACCGATCCCGATTGGAATGTAAATGGTGCTGATATGGTTCAACTCAGAGCCTATAGAGACGCTATAATTGCTGGCATGAAAGCCGGAGGAAAGAAAGCCATTAATATGTCGAAGACAGTTGAGGTGATTCAGAAAAGTGATGAAGCGCCCAGTGTCTTTTATGACCGATTATTGGAGGCATACCGCTTGTATACCCCCTTTAATCCGGAAGACGCAGATAATTCCCGAATGGTGAACTCCGCCTTTGTCAGCCAAGCTTACGGAGATATTAAGCGCAAGCTACAGAAGTTAGAAGGGTTTGCAGGTATGTCCATCACCCAACTAATGGAGGTAGCGAATAAAGTATATATGAATAGGGAAACAGAAAGTAAGAAAGAGGAAGAGCGCAAGATGCGTAGAAAGGCAGATATGTTAGCGGTAGCAATCGCAGGCGTAGATAGACGGGGCCCAGATAGAGGCGATAGTAGATGGAGTAGGGAGCCTTTGAGTAGGAATCAGTGCGCGTATTGCAAGGAAGAAGGGCATTGGAGGAACGAATGTCCACAAAGAGAGCAGTACGAGAGAGACCAACCCAGGGCAGGTTACGGAAACTTTAGAGGCAGAGCGAGAGGTAGAGGAGGCCCCGGAGGGAGTAATGGTAATAGAGGGAGCAATGGGAACAGAGGAAGTGTTAGGGAAGATAGGTATTTCCCAGCAGCGCAAAGGTCCCGCGATAGAGAAGGCAGGGACTTTGTAGGATTGGCTGACACGGTCATGGAGGACTATTGATACCGACCGGGCTCCATCCCCCTTGGTCGAGCGGAGCCTATGGTCGATGTATCAATAGGGGGAAAAAGGAGTGCGTTCATGATCGACACTGGTGCTGTACATTCAGTGGTGACTAATCTAGTTGCTCCTCCATCTGGAAGGACTATTACTGTAATAGGAGCAACTGGAAGAAGTGCTGAAAAACCGGTTCTTAAAAGTCGACTCTGTACATTGGGAGGCCACGTAGTAAAACATCAATTCCTTTATATGCCTGAATGTCCAGTCCAATTGCTGGGACGTGATATGCTATCAAAATTACAAGCGCAGATTACGTTCCTACCAAATGGAACAACATCCTTAAAGTTTAATGGACCTTCAGGTATTATGACATTATCTGTACCAAAGGAAGAAGAGTGGCGACTTTATACAGCGTTGACTAGCCAAAACCCTAGGAGTGATGAGTCATTATTCAACATACCAGGAGTTTGGGCAGAGAACAACCCACCAGGACTGGCCCGCAATATTCCACCTATTAAAATTGAATTAAAACTTGGGGTTTATCCAGTAAGCCTAAGACAATACCACATCCCGCAGAAGGCTAAGAAGAACATCCAATCTTATCTGGATAAGTTCATACGGTATGGTATCCTAAAATTCTGTACTTCCCCCTGGAACACCCCATTGCTGCCTGTTCAAAAGCCCGGTACAGATGAGTATCGACCTGTGCAGGACTTGAGAGCAGTCAATGATGCGGTTGTTAGTATACATCCAGTTGTACCCAATCCATATAACCTGCTTGCTTTAATTCCATGCGGGGCTACTTACTTTACAGTCTTAGACCTCAAAGATGCCTTCTTTTGCCTCCGAATTGCCGCAGAAAGTCAATGTATTTTCGCTTTCCAATGGGAGAACGCTGTAACGGGCTCAAAACGCCAAATTACCTGGACAAGACTGCCCCAAGGGTTTAAAAATTCACCTACCCTATTTGGTTCAGCTCTAAGTCAAGATCTACTGGATTTCGAGTCCATCCCAGGAGAGTGTGTATTGTTACAGTATGTAGATGACTTGTTGATAGCAGCAGTTACAAAAGAAATCTGTCAGCAAGCAACGCACGATCTACTACACATTCTCTGGAAGGCAGGATACAAGGTGTCTAGAAAGAAGGCTCAGTTGTGTTTGCCAACTGTCAAATATCTGGGATTCCATATCTCTGAAGGTCAAAGAATTATGGGGCCAGAGAGAAAAGAAGCTGTGTGCCAAATACCGATACCCAAGAATAGAAGACAAGTGCGAGAATTCTTGGGGGCAGCAGGCTTCTGTAGGATATGGATTCCCAGCTACGCGATACTGGCAAAACCTCTGTATGCAGCTATCAAAGGTACAGAGCACGACCCCTTCTTATGGACTCAAGAACAGCAAACGGCATTTGAAGATGTGAAGAAGGCTTTGATGAGTGCCCCAGCATTAGGTCTACCTGATCACACACGACCATTCTACCACAGCAAAGAAGAATGGCTGTGGGAGTATTGACACAGTACTTGGGATCATGGCAAAGACCTGTTGCCTACATGTCTAAGCAATTGGATGCAGTGGCCAGCGGACTTCCACCTTGTCTAAGAGCCGTAGCTGCAGCCGCCCTGCTAGTAGCTGAAGCCGATAAACTCACTCTGGGTCAAGAACTTTATGTACGAGTGCCACATGCAGTGCAGACGTTGTTGGATTACAAAGGAAATCATTGGTTTAGTAATAGCCGTATGACCAAGTATCAAGCAATGTTGTGTGAAAACCCAAGAGTGCATTTAGAGACTGTAAACACCTTAAATCCAGCTACCCTTTTGCCACAACCTACTGAAAGTCAACATGATTGTTTGGAAGTAATGGATGAAGTATTCTCAAGTAGACCAGATCTTCGTGATTTTCCCATCCAGAACCCCGATGTTCAATATTATACCGACGGCAGTAGTTATGTGAAAGAAGGGATCCGCTATGCAGGATATGCAGTAACAACAATAGACAAGGTGATAGAAGCTCGGCCACTGGCGAAAGGAACATCAGCACAAAAGGCAGAATTGATAGCACTGACACGAGCGTTACAATTGGCTGAAGGTTTAAGAGTGAACATCTACACGGACTCCAAATATGCGTTTTTAACCACTCATGCCCACGGAGCTTTGTATAAAGAAAGAGGACTATTGAATTCAGAAGGCAAAGAAATCAAGTACGCAGCTGAAATCCTACAACTATTGGAAGCAGTGTGGGAGCCGAAAGAAGTCGGTATCATACATTGTCGAGCGCATCTGAGAGGAGATGGTGATGTAACCAAAGGAAATCGGATGGCAGATAGTGCAGCTAAGCGTGCTGCTGAATCAGGAAGACAGGAATATGTGAGGCATATAGCTGCTCTTATACCAACTCCACTGTCCCAATGGACTCCAGTTTATACAGCTCAAGAAGAGGAGTGGTTAAAGACTGAACCAGGAAAGTATTTGGAGAACAAGTGGTATCAGCTAGAAGATGGAAGAATAGTCATACCAGCATCACTAGCGGTAGAAATTGTCCAAAATTATCACAACGGGACACATTCTGGGAGAGACAGTACAGAAGAATCTCTCAGAAAACATTTCTACATACCAAGATTGTCCAACTTGACTCAGGCCATTGTACGAAGATGTGTAACGTGTGCTAAAAATAATGCAAGACAAGGACCAGTAAAGCCACCAGGAGTCCAGTTTATGGGAGGACTCCCCATGTCCGATTTACAAATTGACTTTACAGTGATGCCTAAATCGGGTGGACATCGTTACCTGCTGGTAATTGTGTGCACCTATTCAGGCTGGGTAGAAGCATGTCCTACTCGTACAGAGAAAGCAGGAGAAGTTGTGAGATTCCTGCTACGAGAAATAATACCCCGATATGGACTACCCTGTTCTATAGGATCGGACAATGGTCCAGCTTTTGTTCATCAGTGCCTACAACAACTGACTCATATGCTTGGTATAAAGTGGAGGCTTCATACGGCATATAGACCCCAGAGTTCTGGTAAGGTAGAGAGAATGAATAGAACTATTAAGAATCAGTTGGCTAAAATGTGTCAGGAAACCCAACTTAAGTGGAACGTTCTCTTACCCATAGCTTTATTGCGAATCCGCAGTACCCCTACCAGAAGGATGGGCCTCTCTCCTTTTGAAATCATGTATGGGCGACCACCTCCCGTACTTGGTAACTTAAGGGGGGACTTGAGTCAGTTGGGAGAAGGAATTACCCGGCAGCAGGTTGTAGAGTTGGGTAAGACTATGGAGGAGGTACAGAAATGGGTACAAGATAGATTACCTGTGAATATTTATCCCCCAGTTCATAGTTATCATCCAGGAGATCAAGTGTGGATTAAAGAGTGGAATAATGTACCGTTAGGGCCCAAGTGGAGAGGTCCTTATGTTGTTCTTTTGTCTACCCCTACAGCGATAAAAGTAGCCGAAGTGACTCCATGGATACATCACTCCAGGGTTAAACCAGCAGCAGTCGATTCTTGGCAAGTTACAGCAGATCCAGAGAATCCCTGCAAGATCCGGTTAAAACGCACGACTCAGTCGGAGTAACGAGGAACTATTGTGGATTACAAAATTTTATTATTTTTGGGATTTGGTGCGTGAGTGAGAAGGCCATAATAAAGCCTGTCCGCCCACCGACGTATAGTATATAAGCCAGGGAAAGTCTCAAAGGGACTCCTGTGAAGACGAGCAGAACTCCATTCCCTGCAGCCCTTACATCCTGGAAGCTGAGGTGCCTTCGCACGGACGAAGACTGAGGATGACGGCGAAAGATGTGTTGATGATAATGTTTATTTATGTGTATTTTTATATTCAGGAAGGTAGAGGTACCGACACTCCTAGCTGTGAGGTATGCATTAAGACTACAAGAACAGGTAACCATATTTCCCAAACCCTAATTTGGCATTCACAATACGAGTGTAAAGGAGATGTATCGAGATGTAGATACCTAAATATAGACTATAGTGTGTGCCATTTAGGAATAGGAGAACCTAAGTGCTTCAGTCCAGAGTATCAACCCCGTACAATTTGGTTGACTCTCAGGAATGGAGATCCTCAGGGGACCCTAATTAATAAGACGGTGTTAGAATCCATACATTCTTCGGGTGTTCTGCTATTTGATGCGTGTAAGGCGATATCAAGTGGTAGAAAGCCGTGGAATGTATGTGGGGATCTTAGATGGGAGAGGACGTATGGGTCTAATGATAAATATATTTGTCCCAGTAGTAAAAATAAATATGTGAGTCCTAGATGCCCAAATAGAGACTATAACTTTTGCCCATATTGGTCTTGTGTGGGGTGGGCAACTTGGGGACAGACAGTAGACAAAGACATGATAGTGACTAAGTTGCCTACCAGCCCATATTGTAAATCTATGGAATGTAATCCAGTCCATATACTTATAAATAACCCCGATAAGTTCTTAGACAAGTATGGCAATTTATTTGGGTTTCAAATATACGGGACGGGTTTAGATCCTGGGACAGTATTGTTTATAGGGATAGAGACTGATACGGTATCCTCCCAAACTCATCAAGTATACCATTCCTTTTATGAAGAGATGAGCATAGATAATAAGATCCCCCATAATGCTAAAAACCTGTTCATTGATTTAGCTGAAAGTATTGCCGGTAGTCTTAATGTTACCAACTGCTATGTGTGTGGAGGTACTAACATGGGAGACCAATGGCCTTGGGAAGCAAAGGAGGTAATGTTCGGTTCTGAGGCAGTTGACCAATTAATATCTACACAAGCCGATTATTATATGAGTGTTAGAGGTAAATCTGAGTGGAGATTAAAGACCTCCATCATAGGTTATGTTTGCATAGCAAGGAAAGGAATAATGTATAATACTTCTGTAGGAGAATTAACTTGTCTAGGGCAAAAAGCTTATGATGATGATACAAAGAATACAACTTGGTGGTCGGCTTCAAATGTCTCAGAACCATCTAACCCGTTTGCTAGATACGCCAATTTAAAGGATGTGTGGTTTGATTTATCCATCACATCTACCTGGAGAGCCCCAGCAAATTTGTACTGGATCTGTGGTAAGAAAGCCTATTCGGAGTTGCCACAGGACTGGGAAGGGGCATGTGTGTTGGGTATGCTCAAACCATCCTTCTTCTTGTTACCGATTGAAACAGGTGAGACTTTAGGTGTTAAAGTGTATGATGTGAATCATAGGAAGAAAAGGGGACCCATAGAGATAGGTGCCTGGGAAGATAATGAATGGCCTCCCCAGCGTATTATAGATTATTATGGGCCAGCCACGTGGGCAGAAGATGGTACCTTTGGTTATAGAACCCCTATTTATATGCTCAACCGTATTATAAGATTACAGGCGGTGGTTGAGATTATTACTAACGAGACATCACAAGCGCTCAATCTTCTAGCGAAGCATAATACCAGGATGAGGACAGCAGTCTACCAAAATAGATTAGCCTTGGATTACCTTTTGGCAGTAGAGGGAGGTGTATGTGGGAAGTTTAACCTGAGCAATTGCTGTCTTCAAATAGATGACGAAGGGCAAGCAATAGCTGAGCTTACTAGCCATATGGTTAAACTAGCGCATGTGCCTACTCAGGTATGGAAAGGGTATAATCCAAGTAGTTGGTTTGGTAGCTGGTATGAGTGGTTTGGAGGGCTTAAGGCAGTGGTAGGTGGAGTCCTACTGATTTTAATGTTGTGTCTACTCCTGCCGTGTCTTATACCCTTAGTAGTTAGGTCTGTGCAAAGCCTGATAGAAAATATAGCAGAGAGGAAGGCTGCTGCACAGATAATGGCAATTTATAAATATGAGGCTCTAGATCAGGGAGAACCAATGCAGGAAGATGAGTGTTGAAGATTCACATCATAAGTTAAGTCTGGTCTGGTTCAGGGTAACTTGCGGTGTATGCAAACTAAGGTTAAGTGATGCCTCAAGTAATTGTGAAATATCAAGAGGCATCAAAGGGGGCAATGTGGTGGAATCTCGGTAATAATAAATTTAGTAGGCCGAGATTACCACGTGGCATGTGTACGTGCATATGCTGACGTATCGATCAGTTGGTTGCACGAGGCAAGATACGATCAGTAGTGTACGGAGCATGTGCAAGAATACAGGATGTAGTATTCCCCTCCTCCATTGTGCTGGACAAGCCATGCGGTCAAGCAGGAAGTTAATTCTTACTTGTATTGATTGGTCAAGAGAATGTGCGGGTGGAGCTTAATATGGGAGGAGTTATGTGCCTATATAAGGAGCTTGCACTATTGTCCGGGGCTCAGAACTTGTTGTATTTTGGTGACATTAGTCCCTCTGAGTCCCGATCGGTGATCCAATAAAGAATCTCTTCCTTCCTGAAGAAACCTGTGTCCATCTCTCTGTGCTTCGCTTCCGTCAGTTTCTCCGGTATCAATATGAACATTTACTAAACTCACCACTCCGAGTGCTGTTATCTATTTAATTTTTTTGTGGTGAGGCTTTACAGGACAGAGTGCTTCTCCACGGGACATGTTAACTCACGGGCAGCTGGCTCATCAAGGAACCAGAGCAGCTTGAACGAGGTGACCTTGCTCGGGTCCCAGGTGTGCGGTTCCTAAAATGGCTGCCATATACACGTCCACTGATAGGAGACGCGGAAGGTATTAAACTGATATGAACAATACTCCACTCCTATCTGTAGGTCCGTCCCATTGTGATTTATGCCCCCCACCCACCGCGCAGGGATGGGTGCCGGGGGGGAGGAAAGTAGGCCCCCCCATTGTGATTTATGGCCCCCACCCACCGCGCAGGGGTGAGGGCCGAGGGGGGGAGGACAGTAGGTCCCCCCATTGTGATTTATGGCCCCCACCCACCGCGCAGTGGTTGGGGAGGACAGTAGCTCCCCCCAGTGTGTATCATGGGCTTTGAGGACAGGGAACAGTCTCTATTCTGCTCTGTGTCAGTGTGTATCATGGTCTCTGTGGATGGTGAACAGTCTCTATTCTGCTCTGTGTCTGTGTGTATCATGGTCTCTGTGGACAGGGAACAGTCTCTATTCTGCTCTGTGTCAGTGTGTATCAGGGGCTTTGAGGACAGGTGTCAATCCATACCTGCCAAGTGACCCTATGTAGGGGTAACAGTCCCTATTCTGCTCTGTGCCATTGTGTATCATGGTCTCTGTGGACGGGGAACAGTCTCTATTCTGCTCTGTGTCAGTGTGTATCATGGTCTCTGTGGACGGGGAACAGTCTCTATTCTGCTCTGTGTCAGTGTGTATCATGGACTCTGTGGACAGGGAACAGTCTCTATTCTGCTTTGTGTCAGTGTGTATCAGGGGCTTTGAGGACAGGTGTCAATCCATACCTGCCAAGTGACCCGATGTAGGGAGAACAGTCCCTATTCTGCTCTGTGTCAGTGTGTATCATGGTCTCTGTGGACGGGGAACAGTCTCTATTCTGCTCTGTGTCAGTGTGTATCATGGTCTCTGTGGACGGTGAACAGTCTCTATTCTGCAAAAAGTACGTACACACAATGTGTAAGGGTTTGAAAGAATATTCTGAATCCTTACATGTTTACTTTATCGTTTGTTTGATTTTTGTGAACCATATATAAACTACAAGCAGCGTGAAAACTATAAAAACTCAAGTGGCCATGCTGATCAAATTAAATAGTATGCTTTACACAGCGTATAAGGGTGATGTCACAGCACAACGGGAATCTAACAGGGGAAGAGGTGAAAGTCATCCTCCTCCTCCCACGACCACGCCATATCTGCCAAGTGACCCTATGTAGGGGTAACAGTCTCTATTCTGCTCTGTGTCAGTGTGTATCATGGTCTCTGAGGACGGGGAACAGTCTCAGTTCTGCTCTGTTTCAGTGTGTATCAGGGGCTTTGAGGACAGGTGTCAATGTTAGGTGATTTCTGCCCTTTATGGATTAAAAGCAGACTCTGCATCAACTGTGTAATTTTCCATGGGAGTTTTGCCATGGATCCCCCTCCGGCATGCCACAGTCCAGGTGTTAGTCCCCTTGAAACCACTTTTCCATCACTTTTGTGGCCAGAAAGAGTCCCTGTTGGTTTTAAAATTCGCCTGCCCATTGAAGTCAATGGCGGTTCGCGCGGTTCGCCGGTTCGCGAACATTTGAGGAAGTTCGCGTTTGCCGTTCGCGAACCGAAAATTTCGGGTTCGCGACAACACTAATCACGAACAGTGCAGTACAGAATAAATCATGAGTTTCCTGTTTACGTATTTATGAATTTCTTTAAAATCTAATAATGAATTGTGAAAAAAAAAGAAATTATCTATGCAGTAAAAATGTTACCCCCCCCAAAAAAAAACAAAACTGTCTATTACATATATTTTTTTCTGTTTTTCATCCATAGTGTTACTGTTTGTTTCTCAGTCTGTTGCTTTCTCTTCCCTTATTTTCTATATATGGATTATTGAAACACAGCAAACCTATCATTATATGGAATGAACGAAGACATCTGGCTAAGGGAGGCATATAGCAACCAGATGCAAATGAAGAAAAAATCATAAAAATTAACTCCAGCTGAAAAAATAGCAATAATGATTGTGCCAAAAATAGCAACAAAAAAAATAAATAAAAAATACACATGGATGGAAAATATCACTTGCAAGAAACAGAGGATGCATTAGTATGTATTTCTAACAGGTAATCAGCCAAAGCACAGATGCAGTTGAAAGTATAGAGATAATAAGTGGGGACTCATTGCTTATATGTGTCTTATCTTCAGATCTTCTGTTTTAGTACTGTTTTGACAAGTATTTAAACATCAAAATGGGCCAATGTATAAGATGTATGTAAACAAATTTAGAAAATTGTTTTTGAAAAAAATGAAGATAATTCACTGAGTTTTATTTGTGTTTCAAAATAGCACATGTTAATATCTGGTTGTATCATGCTTTTAGAATGTATTATTCTCTTCTTGAGATTTTAGTTTTTGTAAAAAAATATTTCTTGGTAATTATGACTTCTTTGTAAACACTGTCAACATTCGATATTATCAGACAGTGCAAACAAGCTTTTGATCCACTTTGCAGAGTTAAAGGGACACTACGGTCACCAGAACTACTACATCTTAATGTAGCAGTTCTGTCTATATAGCCTGTACCCGCTGGATTTTTCAGAAAAAAGGTTCTTTTACACAAACATCTTGGTTTAAGATGGAAATCATTACTCTCTACATTTTTATCTAGATTTCAGCAGCCATAGAGAATTAAAAATTAATTGAGTGTGGTATTTTTTGTTATTGTTATTGCCATTAATAAGACATAATGTTAACAATTTTAATATGGGGATATAAATATAATCAGCAAATAAGAGTAATACAGTTCTTAAGAGGAAAAAAAGTGCTAATGAGGGCCATGTTTACAATATTGAGGAGGTAAGGTATAAGAACACAATAACGCTAATAAATCAAGTATATAGGTATAGCGTTTTTAAAATTACATAACAATTTCAATAATGTACCATAGTGAAGTGCATTAGTAATATGGGGGTATATACAAAAATAGGAACATTCACAAGCGGAGAGCTAATAGCTCAGGTTGAAATGGCATTCAGGTCTGTTTAGGCGACCCACCCCCAGGATAACAAATATCTTGCTCCAACCATCCGGCTGATTCAAGAACAGCAAAATGTAGTCAGACAGGCCAACGTTAGGATCTGGTACACAAACAGGGTATTCATACAATCCAGGTCTGGTACACAAACTGTATTCATGCAAGCCAGATCTGATACACAAAGACAGAGATCAAGACTAGTCAACAACAGGAATAAACTGACTAAAGGCAAATTCAGGCAAATTCAGATCTGTCTGACAAGGCCCTTTTACTTTCTTGGTAGAGCAACAAAGAGTCTGCTGAGGTCTGTAAATCAAATACCTCTCCAAAGGGCATTGAGAAGCAAGCATCGAGGAAAAAGAGGTGACATATCAGGTCATGACTAGGGTATCCCCATCCAAACAAAAGCAATACATATATCCCACACACTGACTAAGAATATGGGACTAATATACATAGTATACCATACAGAGAGACTTATTTTATTTATGGGGAGGGGGAAGCATGCATTTTCAGTACCATAGGACTAAGTAAGACCAACACATATACACATATATTCATATGACAGCAAAATAGAGTGTGATCCCCTTAAACCCAATAATTCACACGTAGGGTGCAGGATACTATCACAATCTTCTTTAGATTAGATAATAGAACTGCTGGAACAAATAAATCAAATAATAAGAACTTTACTAATCTGAATTTTGCTGCTGGCTTAGTCATTATATCTGCTATCATCCTGTTGATTGGACAATAATTATGGATCATGACACCATCTTAGATCACTGATCAGATAAAATTGTATTTGATATCAATATGTTTGGTGACAAAGTGGATTCCTTGAAGGAGTTATTGCCCCCTGATTGTCCCCAAAGACTTGTACTGGTTCATACTGATATTGATTGTCCATTCCCCTGAGCAACTGCATCAGATTCACACCTTCTTGTGTAGTTGCAGATACATTGTTGTATTCAGCTTTACATGAAGACAAAGCTATTGTAGACTGTTTCTTAGACTTCCATGCAATCAGTGCACCCTTCTCTGTAAGACTACAGTAGTAGCGGATAATGCTTTTTCTTTCATTCATATCAGAGGACCAATAAGAATATCAGTATGCTTCTTCATATCTTGATTACTCTTCTTGCAGCATAACTCACAGTCAAGGATACGTTTCAAGTATCTTGCCACATGTTTAGCTGTGACCAAAAGTTTTTCAGTTGGTTCTGACAAGTGTTGTGATAATTTACTGATTATCTAACTTTTACATGGTTTTGTGCAGGTCATTGATAATAGTAAAATGCATATTATTTCTTGATATTTATTTGCATCCAGAAGATTATTGTGATCATCGTGATCTAGCCTTTGTTTACCTGGTGTTGATTTTACTACCTGGCATGCCAAAATTCTTACAAATCTTTAATATGTACCTATTTTGGCAGGGATGTGGACTTGAGTCGCATGACTCGCACTTGACTTGGATTCCCTTGACTTGATTGCGCATTATCAAAGATGATTTTGACTGGACATAGAGTTTGACAACAATGACTTGAAACTTGACTTGGACTTGAGCCGTATGACTCACAAAGTCTTTATACCACAAGTCAGAGTTGTGATCAATCTAGGCTGGACCCTCAATAATGAGAAACAAAACAATATTTTTTTTAAATACCTAAGTCCATTTTTGTTAATTACAACCCAAGTAATTTTTTTTTGGTCAAACAACAAAATATAACACAAGATGTCATGTCAATATTTTAAAAAAATTGAGTCATTACCAGATGAAGCAAACACCATTGGGTATCCTTTTATGTACCTTAACATTAGTCATCTTCTAGCAATTGTGTTTAAAATGCTGGTGCACATGGCATATTTGTATACACTTTTGATACAGCCAATACATGTTTATTACAAATTTGTTTCTATTCAAAGATGTAATTCACCTATCTACTTTAAAATTTTGATTGGTATATCCATTTAAGTCTGCTCCTTGTTTAATTTAGTCTGTATTGAGTTTAATGATATTATGTGCAATGCAGTACTCCTAACATAGAGGTCTCTGTGGATTTTGATTTTACTCTATTGACAACGTGTTTTTTTTTTGTATGTATTTTTCTTTATCTGTGGTCTTCTGTAACGCCATAATACCATTATGGCATTCTATGCTATCTGCATTTAAATGTTTTTTAAAGCTGTCGCAGAGGTATAGAATGCTGTAACGGCTTTCGGCCCCAGGAGTTCCGGCAAACTTACCTCCATGGTGATCCACTTCGGGAAGACTGCCTGACAGATCAGGCATTCCCCTCTTGCTGATTCAGGCCCCTACGGGACATGTGATTGCTCTGACAGAGCAATCACATGGCCGCAATAGCAGCCTGGGCTGTCATCTCCTAAACAGTGACTTCAAAACTCAGTATTAGTGCCTTCAAATATTATATATGTAGGAATATATATATATATATATATATATATATATAATTTTTATTTATTATGTTTTATTTATTTAGTTATTGTGTATATATGTATATGTATACAGTATATATATTTACATTGTAGTGGTTTGCACTCCTAGTTGCTCTATATGATGCTCGTGCTGGTCTCGGCAGAATGTATAGAGATTTGCAGGAAAAAACTCACTCCTGGGACTTGAATACTTAGCTTTTATTTAATCCATAAAAAATTTACAAAATTATATATCATATATATATATTTACAGCAAGATTACATAAGGCCACTCCCACCCTTACACAAAAAAAGATAATAATGTAAGTATGAAAACAATTTCTCCTTTCAAACATGTGAAACTTATTTAACACCAATTGAATTTAATTGTAAAAAGCAGAAAGAACACTTCTCCCAAATTGATCTAAATGTCCTGCTTTGACATCCAATTGGTAATGTCTGATAAATGTATTGGATAAGGGCCAGGTGGCTGCTCTACAAATCAGCAATGGAGAAAATTTAGCTGCTGTTGCCCAAGACGAGGAGAGAAACCTGGTGGAATGGGCTTTAAGTCCCTCAGGCACTGGAACTCCTGAAGCCTGATATGCTTTTACAACAGCCGAAACAATCCATTTGCTTAGCCATAATTTAGAAGCCAGAGTACCACTTTTTATTCATTATGACAAAAAGTCTGTGAGAGGAATGTCAGAAAGCATTCCTATCTACATAAATCTTAAGACACCTTACCAGGTCTATTGTAGATAGATCCCAAAGCCTCATCTGATTGGAGAGAAGGAAGAACAATCTCCCCATTAATATGGAAAGAGAAGAGGTTGATCCGGAACTGTATGTAGGGCGACTATATTCTTTGCGGAATATTGTAAAAGGCTCTTTAGCTGACAAGTCATGCAGTTAAGATAATCTCCTGCCTGATGTCAAAGCCACCAGCAAAACTGTCTTAATAGTAAGGAAATGAGGAGATATAGACTTCAGAGTTTCGAAAGGCTGAGGTAATCTGCTACTGAATTTTCCACAGCGGAAAGCCTTTGGAAAGAGTGTCTTTCCTTAAAGGAACACTCTAGACTCTGTAACAACTTTATCTCATTTAAGTTGTTAGAGTGCCTTAAATATTTTCATCCTTCTCTTATTTTTCAAATCATGTTCTTTATTCTTTATGGAGGCTTTGAAGCCACTCCCCAAGCCAGTCGATTTTGAGAGCCGGGAATATAACTTCCCTGCTCTCATACCAAATCATACTCTGATGTCAGCACGCATAACTGACTTTAGGTATCACTTTGCCGCCTAATGCTCCCGCGATATCAGAAATTTGTTTATTCATTCATTTGTCAGAAAGATGAATAAATGAATAGAAATATCACACGAACAAACAAAGACCAAATGGCGGTGTTTGTTTGTTCGTTCATTCGTTTATTACAAGTAGAGAGCTGCCGGATCGCAGCTCCCTCCTTGTAATATGTAAAAATAGAAGCGGCAGGGAGCTGTGCTCCCCGCCACTTCCTTACCCCCCCATGTCCTTCCTCACTCTATGGGGGTCAATATGACCCCTATATTAGCATAAGGGAGATTAAAATTTCCCAAATGCCCCTACTCGTTATGCGAGTAGAGGCATATCTACTAAACAGTAAGCACTGTGGAGAGCCCCAAAAAAGGGCAAATAAAAATCCATAATTTCCAGAGACGCTGGAAAAAAAAACGCAGCGAAAAAATGAATCCATCTTCACCCAGCAAGGACACCGCGCAGTCTGAGCTCCGCAGGGCGCGGTAAGGCCTTTTAATTTGACTCAGAGAACTCTGATTTGTTGGTATAAGCCCAGATAGATAAATAGTGAGCCTTACCTGATTGCGTACCTGAAATTGCGTACTATTGCTGTTTGCGTACTGATTGCGTACTATTGCTGTTTAAAATTACTCAGAACACTCTGATTGGTTGGATTCCAAGCCAACCAATCAGAGTGTTGTTATGAGTCAAATTACACAGCATGGGAACATTCCAAAGAACTTTCCCATGCTGTGTAAAATTTACTCAGAGCACTCCGACTGGTTGGATTCCAAGCCAACCAATAAGAATGCTCTGATAGGTAAATAATGAGCCTTACAGGTACATAATCAGGTAAGGCTCACTATTTACCCATCAGAGCTTAAACCATCCAATCAGAGCACTCTTAGTTAAATTGCAGGGCATGGGAAAGCTTTAAAAGGAGCTCAGTCTGCGCTTGTCAGGATCAGGACAGGGATCCAACACGCAGAGTACAAAGAGGTGGTAGGTACGTATACCGGACCTTAGAATGGCTGGACTAACGTAAGGAGAAAGCAAAGAATGGTCAAGAGACAAGCCGAGGTCGAGGGAACGAGAGAGCAGGTAAACGAGAGACATGCCGGGTCAAAAGGGTAACAGAGGTAAGCAGAGTAGAATAAACAAGCCGGATCAGAACCAAAGAGTAAAATAGAGGTAAGAGCGCTGAGTGACTAGACTAGCTAGAACCACGACAGGGCAATGAACCAATACACAAAACCTCATTATATACCCTGGTTCCAAATAGATGATCACGCCCCCGACGAGTCCTGATTCGAGCTCAGGACTGATTGACAGGTCGGAACGGCTAATCGTCATGACGTCGGCTACTAGAGCCGCGTCATAAAAGGGGGCGGATCAGAGGCGTCCGGCGTGTAAACGGCCGAAATGACCGTGAGGAACGAGTGAGTCAGTTCCTCTGAGAGGACGGAATTCTCAGTATCTCACCTCCTCTGAGGTAGAGACAACAGGTACCCTGACAGTACCCCCCCTCTCAGAAACGCCCACCGGGTGGAAGGAACCGGGACGAGATGGAAACCGGGAATGAAAAGCCCTGCGGAGGCGAGGAGCATGCACCTCCTCCTGGACCACCCAAGACCTCTCTTCCGGACCATATCCTTTCCAGTCCACAAGATATTGTAACCTCCCCCGAGAAATTCGAGAATCGAGGATGGAGTTGATCTCATACTCCTCCTGGCCCTCAACCTGAACAGAGCGAGGAGAGGGTACAGCGGAGGAAAACCTGTTACAAACTAGAGGCTTCAACAAGGAAACATGAAAGGAGTTGGGGATGCGCAAGCCAGGTGGAAGAGCAAGGCGATACGCAACGGGATTAAGTTGAGTCAGAACCTTGTAAGGACCAATGAAACGAGGCGCAAATTTCATAGAGGGAACCTTCAAGCGAATATTTCTGGTACTCAACCACACCCTATCCCCTGGAATAAAAACCGGAGCCGCCCTTCTACGCTTGTCTGCGTGTCGTTTGAACAACGTGGAATTATGAAGGAGAATTTGTCGAGTCTGATCCCACAACTTCTTCAAATTGGCAACATGGACATCAACCGACGGTACCCCTTGGGAAGGGGAAACCGAAGGAAGAATAGGAGGATGAAAGCCATAGTTCATGAAGAAGGGGCTAGAACGAGTAGAGTCACAAACGAGATTGTTGTGTGCAAACTCCGCCCAAGGAATCAGACCGACCCAGTCGTCCTGGTGTTCGGAAACAAAACAACGCAAATATTGTTCAATCTTTTGGTTGGTGCGTTCAGCAGCTCCGTTAGACTGGGGATGATATGCAGTAGAGAAATTCAGTTTGATACCCAATTGAGAACAAAAGGACTTCCAAAAACGGGAAACAAATTGGGAACCTCTATCAGAGACAATTTCGGAGGGTATACCATGTAAACGAAAAATCTCTCTTGCGAATATCTCAGCCAATTCGGGAGAAGACGGAAGTTTAGGTAATGGTACGAAATGAGCCATCTTAGTAAACCTGTCAACCACCGTGAGAATAACAGTCTGTTTTTTAGAAATAGGTAAATCGACAATGAAATCCATAGCCAGACAAGACCATGGTCTCTTGGGGATCTCCAAGGGGTGCAAGAGCCCACAAGGAAGCGTGTGAGGTTGTTTAGTCTTCCTACAGACCTCACACGCCCCGACGAAATCCTTAATATCCTTACGTAACGAAGGCCACCAGAAATCTTTAGAAATCAAGGAACACGTCTTGCGTATGCCAGGATGCCCAGCCACTTTGCTGTTGTGAAAGCATTGCAGCAGTTCCGGTTGAAGTTCAGGAGGAACGAAGTGCCTTGCCCCGGGAACCTGTCTGGGGGCCAGATGCTGCACTTTCATGATCTCGGCAAGCAACGGAGAGTATATCCTGAGATTCGTGTTGGCGATAATATTGCACTTGGGAACTACAGATGACAAAACCGCCTCAGATATAGTAGAGGGTTCATGTTGGCGAGACAAAGCATCGGCCTTAGAGTTCTTAGAACCAGGTCTATAGGTGAGCACATAATTGAAATGAGTGAGAAATAAGGACCAACGAGCTTGCCTGGCAGACAAGCGCTTAGCTTCCCCAATATAAGACAAGTTTTTGTGATCTGTTAGAATAGTAACAGGGTGCAAGGTCCCTTCCAATAAATGTCTCCACTCCTTTAAGGCCATAATAACCGCTAATAGTTCCCTGTCACCAATGTCATATCTGCTTTCAGGCCCAGACAATTTTTTGGAAAAAAACCCACATGGATGTAATGGTTTATCCACACCTAATCTTTGAGACAAGATAGCACCTATACCTGTCTCCGAGGCGTCTACCTCGAGTAGAAAAGGCAAGGACGTGTCAGGGTGAACCAAAATCGGTGCTGAAGAGAAACGATCCTTGAGTGTTTTGAAAGCAACGAGAGCTTCAGTAGACCAAGTCTTAGTGTCAGCCCCTTGTCTAGTCATATTGGTAATAGGCGCAATAATAGACGAGTAACCTTTAATGAAGCGCCTATAATAATTAGAGAATCCAATAAACCTCTGAATGGCCTTGAGTCCCCTGGGTAAAGGCCAATCTAAAATAGACTGGAGTTTAACCGGATCCATCTTAAACCCGTCCCCAGAGATAACGTACCCAAGGAAGTTTATCTGAGACTGGTCAAAACTACACTTCTCCAATTTGCAGTATAATCCATGTTGTAGAAGTTTGCGCAATACCCTTCTGACTTGTCTGTGATGAGTCTCAATCTCACTAGAATGTATAAGTATATCATCTAGGTATACAATAACGCAATCATGTTGAAACTCCCTAAGAGCCTCATTAATCAGATCCTGAAATACTGCTGGTGCATTACAGAGACCAAAAGGCATTACCGTGTACTCATAGTGCCCGTAACGGGTATTGAAAGCTGTTTTCCATTCGTCTCCCTGTTGGATTCTCACCAAGTTATACGCCCCTCTGAGATCTAACTTGGTGAAAATTTTGGAGCCCTTTAAACGATCAAAGAGCTCAGTAATCAAAGGAATCGGATAGGCATTTCTAATAGTTATTTTATTCAATCCCCGATAATCAATACAAGGCCTTAATGTACCATCTTTCTTATTCACAAAAAAGAACCCGGCCCCGGCAGGAGAGGAGGATCTCCTAATGAATCCCTTGTCCAGGTTCTCACGAATATACTCCTCTAAGACTAGGTTCTCCTTAGTAGATAAAGGATATACCGTGCCCCTCGGAGGCATGGTGCCGGGTAAGAGTCTGATCTTGCAGTCAAAGGGCCTGTGTGAAGGTAGAGTGTCAGCATTCTTCTTGTCAAAGACTGCCCTTAAATCCAGGTATAGGGGTGGTATTTGTAAGTCAGTAGACTGGGTAGAATTAACCAGTGTGTCAGCTACGCAAACCGGTGAGACCTTCCGTAAGCACCTGTCTCGGCAACCCTGGCCCCAAGAGATTATTTCACCCAATTCCCAATCGATAATGGGGTTATGTTTCTTAAGCCAAGGATACCCTAAGACTATTGGAACAGAAGGAGATGAAATGAGCATAAGGGATATACCCTCCTCGTGTAGGATACCAACAGTTAAGTTAACAGGTAAGGTCTCATGAGAAATAACAGGTTCAGATAATGGTCTACCATCTATGGCCTCAACGGTCAAGGGTGTATCCCTTAGCTGGGATGGGATAGAGTGTTTAGTGACAAAGGTTCGGTCAATGAAGCTTTCAGCAGCTCCGGAGTCTATCAACGCCATGGTATTAAGTACTCCCTTCTCCCAAACTAAAGAAACAGGTAGTAGAAGCCTATGATCTTTATAGTCATGTATAGAGGACAAGATAGAAACACCCAAGGCCTGTCCTCTGGAGGAACTTAGGTGCGAGCGTTTCCCAGGCGGTTAGGACAATTTAGGCGTAGGTGGCCTCTTGCTCCACAATACATGCACAACCCCTCCCTTCTCCTGTACTGTCTCTCCTCTTCTGAGAGACGAGTATTGCCTATCTGCATAGGTTCTGGAAGCGCTAAAGTCGGAGATTCAGGACTTTGAAATGTGGGAGCTAGTCTAAAGGAAGGTCTACGGGTTCTATCTCGAGTGTTCTGTCTCTGTCTTAACCGTTCATCAATTCGTGAAATAAAAGAAATTAAATCTTCCAAATTTTCAGGGAGCTCTCTTGTGGCAACCTCATCTAGAATTTGGTCTGATAGTCCGTTTAGAAATAGGTCCATGTAAGCCTGTTCATTCCACCTGACTTCTGCTGCCAGGGATCTGAACTCTAAGGCATAATCAACAAGGGTTTGGTTATGTTGTCTAAGACGTAACAGTAGTCTAGCAGCATTAACCTTTCTACCTGGAGGATCAAAAGTCCTTCTATAATTATAGACTAACGGATTATCATTCTCCCACAAAGGGTTAGCCCATCTCAAAGCTTTATCAATGAGTAGTGTGATTATAAATCCAACTTTCGCCCTATCTGTAGGATAGGAGCGGGGTTGTAATTCGAAATGAATACCTATCTGGTTTAAAAAACCTCGACACGTATCCGGAGAGCCACCATAACGTACAGGGGGAGTTATACGAGATGAAGCACCTACTGTGGCTACCTCTAGGCCTGAACTTACAGGAGAGACGGAAGCAGTACGCATCTCTTCTGATTGGTTACTAGAACGAGATAGTAAGGCTTGCAATGCTAGAGCCATCTGGTCCATTCTATGATCCATAGCCTCAAATCTGGAGTCAGGAGAACCGACCTGAGTGTTTGTACCTGCAGGATCCATGGCCCTGTCGTAATGTCAGGATCGGGACAGGGATCCAACACGCAGAGTACAAAGAGGTGGTAGGTACGTATACCGGACCTTAGAATGGCCGGACTAACGTAAGGAGAAAGCAAAGAATGGTCAAGAGACAAGCCGAGGTCGAGGGAACGAGAGAGCAGGTAAACGAGAGACAAGCCGGGTCAAAAGGGTAACAGAGGTAAGCAGAGTAGAATAAACAAGCTGGATCAGAACCAAAGAGTAAAATAGAGGTAAGAGCGCTTAGTGACTAGACTAGCTGGAACCACGACAGGGCAATGAACCAATACACAAATCCTCATTATATACCCTGGTTCCAAATAGATGATCACGCCCCCGACGAGTCCTGATTCGAGCTCAGGACTGATTGACAGGTCGGAACGGCTAATCGTCATGACGTCGGCTACTAGAGCCGCGTCATAAAAGGGGGCGGATCAGAGGCTTCCGGCGTGTAAACGGCCGAAATGACCGCGAGGAACGAGTGAGTCAGTTCCTCTGAGAGGACGGAATTCTCAGTATCTCACCTCCTCTGAGGTAGAGACAACAGGTACCCTGACAGCGCTGTGCCCTCGCTGGGTAAAGATGGAATAATTTTTCAGCGTCTGGATTTTTTTTTTTTAGTGTTTTTTTATTTTATGCTCGGGTTATTTTTTTATTTTAGAAGTTCATCGGAAATTATTGATTTTATTTGGCCCTTTTTGGGGCTGAAAAAAAAAATGTTTTGAAAAAAAGAAGAAGAGTTGAGTGCCCTAATACAAGTTAAAACATAACTTTTATTGTTACTAAATAAAAAAATGAACAAAAGAGAAAACATTCAAATTCTGTGGTGCTTTTTGTGCTCAAAGTGAGAATTAAGAACAATGTTATTATTGTTATGCTGACTAATGATACATTTGATCTATGTTCAATTAGTGAGTTTTACTAGCCTGCACAGTATCTAAGTATAGCTGGCAAGTCAGTTAGAAACAATGTACCGATATACAATTAGTAAGGTAAAGGTCACCTAGGTTGTGATAACACATTTGTTATTATTCATAATACAAAATTGTGCCTATGTTGTATAATGGTACATTTAGATCTGTGCTTGATTGGTAAGGTCTGCTGTCTATTGTCTTATAAGTATTTTATAATTTCTCATAAATGATAGATTTATTATCACATTAAAGACATTTGATGTAGAGTTAGGGGTTTAAGGAGAAAGATAGAAAGTCAGCCCGAAATTGACTGGAATCTAGTGAATCTGGTTGTATTCCTATAAAGCTATGGGGGTCAACGTGGTGCTAAGATTTAGATGGTACTGCTTCTGTGCCTTCGAGGGCACCTACAATGAATATACAAATCGGGTCCTAGATAGTGACCCGGTCGGACTGATTGTTTCCTAGTTTCCTACAGTACGGATCGATATTCTGAGGAGAAGGATAGACTGCTGGAATCAAGATTAAACTGCTTCTGTGCCTTCGAGGGCACCTATCCTGGATTGTGACCCGGTCTGGCTACTTAATAACTATCTCCTAAATCACTACAGTACAGATCAATATTCGGTAAAAGAAATGTATCGTAGCTCGGGATCCTGGTTTGATGAACCAAACGTTCCTGATCTAATAATGGTTATCATGTGTGGCAAAAGTAACCTCACCACTAGTTTTTGGAGGGGCCTGTTTGCCAGCCTCCTACTCTGTGACTATGGCCCCTGTGTTAAACCTGGATTAAAACCACTGTGTGTGCCACACTTTGAACTTTCGAAGCGGCACTTCAAATTACAGAACAACTGCATGAACCAGAGACCACCCTGGAGCTTGTTAACACCTATTAACAACTTGGAATGTTTCTCACCGCAGTGTTCTAATTGTTCGTCTGGGTGGCCGCAATTCCTATGGACAACCACGAGGTGGCGGCCATCTTGTTCGCATGAATGCAGGCAGCGGTGTTTGGGCATGAATCTCATGAATCCAAAATCGGATACAGAAACTCCTGAACACAGCTGGACTTCCATCATCGCCTGCGTTCGATTCTATTCAACTTAGAAGGGCACTGTTTCGGTGAGATCATTGGTCTGGATGAGGGGAACAATCTCCAGGGTAAGACTATGGACTCTGTTAGGTAGTTTGTTCGTTTTCAAACTACCGAATTAGACCGACCGCAAGCCCTGATTCTCTGGAACTGTTTTGGGCATGGGACCATGCCTGCGGTCGGTCAAATAAATGACTTCCATAGAATTCTTGAACCCCTGAACTGATCTGGGTGATTTTTGGATATGTTGGTCACCCAGATCAGGGCGATCAGAATATAGGGATATTATGTGTTTTAGGGTAGTTTTGGGACTTTATAGAAATGTGTGTTTTTTCTCTCTGGAGATAGTTGGGTTAATACAGTATCTGACTCAATTATCTCCCAGGCAGAGGGGAGGGATTGTGTGCTGTGTGTGGGAGTGTCGTGCATTGGAATACTGTTCTTATTGGTCTGTGAATATTGTACCTCAGTACCCCACAAGGTCCATGTGGACGTACCCCTTGCATGGGGATTACCATATAAGGCCAAGTGTGGCTCCCATTAAAGAGAGATTTGTTTACCCTTTCATGAAGTCTTGGCTCATGTTATGGGGATTGGAGAACTACATTCACTCTGGGGATTGCTATATCACAACTCTCCTCTGAGGTTAATCACTAGGTCTTATAAGAGCTTTTCCTGCTATGCTCTCTGGACTAGAAAAAGGTCTACCCACTTGGTCCCTCATCCCAGCAGCAAGCACCCCTGGGAGTGGAGATAGTCGGTCTCACTACCCAGCACCAGGCAGCGTCACAGGGAGAGGAGATTGTCGGTCCCTCATCCCAGCAGCAGCAAGCAGCCCTGGGAGTGGAGATAGTCAGTCTCCCTACCCAGCACCAGGCAGCGCTACCAGGAGGCGAAACAGTCAGTCTGACTCCCCAGCGGCAGTGTGCATTACAGGGAGAGGAGACAACCAGTGTCTCTCTCCAACATCAGCCTGAGATACCGGGAGAGGAGACAACTGGTCCTTCTCCCCAACTACAGGGGGACAGCACCCCTGACCCCAATGGTGCACATGGCACCGTGGTAGGATTAATGTATTGAATTATGAGTTGATATTCTTTTTTTATTAGTCCTCTCTCTACAGCTATGATTAACAGCGATCCAAGTTCTGTCAAGAATAGTTTTGTAGGATCCTAAAAAAGCCTTTTGTATTGAGTTGTGTCTTCCCCATTGTAATTTTGGGCCTCTACGCCACACATGGGTGGGGGCCGGGGAGATGGGACAATAGGTCCCCCCTGTTTCATTTTAGGTCATCACCCACTGCTTATGGGTGGGGGCTGGGGGGACAAAAGTCCCCCCCTATCATCTTAGGGTCCCTACCTGCCGATCATGGGTGGGGGCCGGGAGGGAAGGGACAATAGGTTCCCCCATTGTAATTTTGGGCCCACACCCATCACTCATGGTTTGGTGCCGGGTGGGAAGGGACAATAGGCCCCCCATTGTAATTTTGGGCCCCACCCACCGCTCATGGGTGGGTGCCGGGACAATAGCCCCCCCCCATTTCATCTTAGGCCCCCATGTGCTGCTCATGGGTGGGGGCCGGGGGTGGACCTATGTCCTCCCCCCATTGTCACTATTTAGATTGTTTAAACAGGTGCCACTTGGCCCCACCCATGAGCAGTAGGTGGAGGCTGGGGGGGACAGGACAATAGGCACCCGTTTGAACAATCTAAATATGGAGGACTTTACAGCAGTGAGCCGATCTCTGATTCAGCTCAATGCTCGTGAACGCATGCACAATAGAGTGTTCATAGTTTTTCATAGGGAATCATTGAATACAATAATAATCTTATTGGCACATAGTGGCAAATGCTGCGCATGCACGTATGGTCCACAATGCTTCTCTCTGAGAAGCTAGTGATTGGACCTGAACGATAAGTAACTGATGACGTGAAAGTGGGTGGGGCGTAATGCCGCAAGGTCAACTAAACAACTGTAAGAAAACCAGGTAAATAAGTATTTTAAATATAAATATTACTAATAATTGGAATGGTGTTTGGTGATATACAGTATATTAATATATATAAAATACATCTGAAATATAATAAACTGGAACATAGTACAGTGTTCCTTAAACTGCCAGATTAGTGATTGATGAACTTCTGATGGTACTTTGATGACTTGATGAAGATTCCCTGACATGAATTGGTGAAGGAAATTGAACTGAAAAATCCTCATACTCCACTGGGCCCATCTTGTTAGTCCTATGGTGCAAGACATCGAACCTAGAAGACTCATGACTTTCCTTGATGTTAATAAGTATGTAGGGTTTAGAAAAATAGCCATTTCTGTCTTATTACAGATTTCTTTGTGAGACAAACAGGCAGCCCTATGTTATTAAAAAATATATGGGAAACCTATTCCTCCATGTTTTTTATTCTGATATAGAAGGTTAGTATTTATCTTTGTAGGTAGTAGGATCAGGGAGCAGCGCCTGTGAAGGAATTCCCATGCTCAGAGCGATATGAAGGAGGGAAGGAAAAAGACACGGATATAGTGTGGTATATTGAGATCTTAAGTGATGGTAAATGAAGGGAAAGGTATTGCACTTACAATTTTCTGGAGCCTATACTCAGCTACAGATATGTGTGCCTGGACGGTACAATCCCCGCCTATGGATATGTAGATGGTCCTTGGATGTCCTCAAAAATGGGGTCTCCCATGGTGGTAGGGTATATCTCCTTTCCAATGGCAGTAGGCCGGTATTCAAATAGTTGGTGAAATATAAAAAGGATAAAAACACAAAAAAGTGCTCTTGATAATACAAAATAAAATGATTTAAAAAATAAATAAATAAATAAATAAATAAATCTGGAGGTATACTTACAAGTGAAGAGCAAATAGGATATTGCTCAATATATGTAGGCGTAGGTGGTATGATCCCCACCAATGATATCACTCTTCGAGTCCTCCAGTGGGGGTGTTGGAGAGAGTAAAAGGAATTATATTATAAAATAAAATAGAATAAAAAGGATAGGCTTGGAGGCTCCAATAGCATAAATGAGCTATCTTTATTGGAGATAAAAAAATAGTAACATAAAACAGCTTTAAAAACACTAACGCGTTTCTCCTGCAAAGAGGCTTTATAAAAGAGTTGAGGCTTTATCAAAGTGTCTTTTTCCTTCCCTCCTCCATATCGTGCTAAACGCGCTGCTCCCTGATCCTACTACCTAGATCCATTGTACCACCAGAAAAGAAGAGACTCTGGTTTTTGTGAAGTTTCAGCAGCCACATACTACAATTTACAATTACTGATATTCACCTACCCCTCTTCCGAGCCACACGAATTTAGAGAAGGCTATATTAAGCATTTTTAGCCAGGGAGTACGGACCTCCAGTGGTACCATTCTAAAAAGGTAAATTAATTTTGGTAGAATTTATGCTTTCAGTACATTAACCGTACCCCACCAAGAAATCTCTAGTGTTTTCCATAATTTTAATGAGTAATCAGTACCCCCCAAAAATTACTTCAATTAACTTGTTGGGATATGCTGTGATATTGACTCCTAGATATGTATAACTGTTCTTTTCCCATCTAAATCTGTATTTATGATCTAATTCTTTAATTCCTTGCTCATTCATATATTGTGGCATTGCTACCGTCTTAACAACGTTTAATTTGTTGTTAGAAACACTAGTAAAATTCTGTCTAGATTGCATCCCATTCTCCCATTCTCCTAGATCTGCTAGGGTCTGTGAGGGTCAACGGGGTATATTGATTATAAGCTTAATTCTATTAGCCAATATTGATGCATATAACGTATAAGATGCATAAAACTTATAATCAATAAGAAGTGCAATTGGTCTATAATGTGTTATTCATATGGATTTTTATCTTGTTTTAATATTGGGAGAATATTTGCTTTTAATATTTCTTTCTGTATTACTCCTGTATCCATAAAGTTGTTAAATAATTTTCAGTCTTAGAAATTCTTTATATAATCTATAGAACAAGTCTGGGGGCCTTATTTCTTTTTAATTTATTTATAGTCTCCTCTACTCCGGACTCTGTTGTTGGTCTATTTAATTGGGTCTATTTAATTGGGTCAATTGATCCAGTGTCAAAGTGGGAAATTGTTTGCTGTGAAGGTATTTCACAATTTTTGAATTGGTGCGTTGTGTGGGAAGATTACCGTATATACTCGAGTATAAGCCGAGTTTTTCAGCCCATTTTTTGGGCTGAAAACCCCCAACTCGGCTTATACTCGAGTCAAGGTCTGTATTATGGCAATTTTCATTGCCATAATACAGACTGGGGGGAGAGGGGGGCTGGCAGGAAGCTGTAACTTACCTTCACCGCAGCTCCTGTCAGCTCCCTTCTCTCTCCTCCGTCCGTGCAGCTCCCAGGTCGGCTTCCTCTGCAACTCTCGCGAGAGCCGCGGGGTCAGAGCGTTGCCACGGGTTACCGTGGCAACGCTCCGCGCGGCCGCGAGAGTTGCAGAGGAAGCTGACCTGGGAGCTGCACGGACGGAGGAGAGAGAAGGGAGCTGACAGGAGCTGCGGTGAAGGTAAGTTACAGCTTCCTGCCAGCCCCCCTCCTACAGCCCATCCACTGGACCACCAGGGAGTGAGAGCCCCCCTCCCTGGCCAGCTAACAGGCAGGGAGGGGGGACGAAAAAATAAAAATATGAATAAAACAAATAATAAGAAAAAAAAATATTACAATAATAATAACAAAAAATTAATACAATTAATAATAAAATAAAAAAATAATTACCTAAAAAAAAATAACAAAAAAAAAATATTAAGATAATAATTAAATAATAATTAATAAAATGCCCAACCCCCACCAATGCTCTGCACACACACACACACACACACACACACACACACTGCACTCACACATACACACACTGCATTCATACACACACTGCACTGCATTCATTATATACACACTGCATTCATACACACACTGCACTCATACACACAAACTGCACTCACACATGCACACTGCACTCACACATGCACACTGCATTCATCATTCATTATATACACACTGCACTCATATACACACACTGCACTGCATTCATTATACACACTCCTATACACTGCACTCATATACACACACTGCATACACACTGCACTCATACACACACTGCACTGCATTCATTATATACACACTGCATTCATACACACACACACACTGCACTCATACACACACTGCACTGCATTCATTATATACACACTGCATTCATACACACACACACTGCACTCATATACACACACTGCACTCATACACACACTGCACTCATACACACACTGCACTCATACACACACACTGCACTCATACACACACTGCACTCATACACACACTGCACTCATACACACACTGCATTCATACACACACTGCACTCATACACACACTGCACTGCATTCATTATACACACACTGCACTCCATTCATTATATACACACTGCACTCATACACACTGCATACACACACACTGCATTCATATACACACTGCATTCATTATATACACACGCTGTAAATAAATATTCAGTTAATATAATTTTTTTAGGATCTAATTTTATTTAGAAATTTACCAGTAGCTGCTTCATTTCCCACCCTAGTCTTATACTCGAGTCAATACGTTTTCCCAATTTTTGGGGGTAAAATTAGGGGCCTCGGCTTATATTCGGGTCGGCTTATACTCGAGTATATACGGTATATAATTTCTGGTAATATTCTTTAAAAGCCTGTCCTATAGCCTTAGGTGACAAAAGCGTCTCTTGATCTCTGATAGTTTTAGTAATAGTTGTATTTGCTTGTTTTACTTTAACTTTATTGGATAGCAGTTGTCCTCCTTATTACCTTTAAAGTAATATGTTGTTCTTAAAATTTGGAGATTTCTATTTGCTTTATTTAATAACTGATTGTAAATTTTGGATTCTACTTCCTTTATTTTTCCACTTATTTCCTTGGATGGCGAAATCTTATTGGCATTACCCAATTCCGACAGTATGATGTAGAGCTCTGCCAGGGATTCCTCTCTTTTTTTCCTCATTTGGGCATCTTTTTTTATCAACTGTCCTCTAATAACACATTTCAGTGCGCACCATTTCATAGTGATGGAGACTCCACATTCTTTATTATCCTCATAATATAGCGTTATTGATTCTGCTGTATGCTTTCTGTTTGCCTCCGGCAAGAGTACCCTATTATGTAATTTCCACTTTGGTCTCTGTCTGATAAACTGTCGTGGCCAGCACTCCTATATCTGCTAGAATCAGATCTATTTGTGAATATGCACAATGAGACTTAGAGAAGCATGTAAAATCTTTCTCTTTAGGATGTAGAGTCCTCCAGGAATCAAATAAGGATGATCTTATTAGTTGATGGAATTTGCTAGCTTGGTTGATAAGATTCCTATCTGTCTTTTTCTTTCCTCTTGTTTTTTTTATCTAGCAGAGGGTCCTGGATACAGTTGAAGTCCCCAGCGATATTACCGAATCCCTGACGGATCTTGTCCAATCTAGACAAAAACTTTGCAATGAAACCCATTGGAGAAGGATGTGGAGTGTAAATATTTGCTATAGAATAGACGATCCCATCTATTTCACAAATCAAAATTATCCATCTTCATTCCATATCTATATCTTGAAATTTGATTGTCGGATTTATGCTTTTGGAGAATACAAGCTGCAGGGACATTTCAACTGCCTCATAGTATCTATGAGATGACTGTGTGGAGATTTATTTATTTATAAAATATTTTACCAGGAAAGATACATTGAGATTTCTCTCATCCTGGGTCCACAAAACATTGCATTGATATAATAGGGTACAATAAAATACTAAAACAATATTAATACACAATATAAACAAAATTTAACATAGAACAGATAGGAAATATATAATCAACCATGGCAGGTGCATTTTGTTTTGATATATGTAGAGAGGGATCTGAAAGTGTGCGGGAGGTCGTTCCATAATTGCAGTGCTCTGTAGGACTGTAGGCTGCTTTCTTTTTGTGTTGAGGTAGACTAAATAAAGGGCTGGTACTGGATCAGAGGTTATAGGAGGTCGGAACAGCTGGGGAGAGCATTTTGCTCAGGTAGGGTGGGAGCTTCCCAGAAAAGCTCTTACACACAAGGCTGGAAAGATGAAGGGTGCGTCTGGATTCAAGCGACAGCCAGTTTAGTTATTTTAAGATGTCACAATGGTGGGTCCTGTATTTACATTGTAGCACAAATCGGCAGAACGAGTTATACAATGTATTGAGTTTATTAATGTGGGATTGTGGTGCAGGTGCATATACTACATCCTGATAATCAATGATTGGCATCAGCATTTTCTCTACAACCTTTTCCTTTACTGTAGGGCTTAGGCAGGGCACATAGTTTTGGATAAAGTTCAGATGCATGTTTTTCTATGTGGAGGCCAAAAGATAGATTGGGGTCTAACAACATACCCAAGTATTTGAAAGAATGGACTGCAGTCAGTGTGCTATTTGATTCTATTTTGATGGATAGGTGGGAATTGTGTAATTTAGGTACTGTTCCAAAGATCATTGTGACAGTTTTGTTAGTGTTTAGGAAGAGTTTGTTTTTTGTAATCCACTTTTCTACCTCTGTAAACTGGTCTTGGAGCACAGCCTCAAGCTGCGGTAGATTGGATTTGCTTGCATAGATTACTGTCGTCTGCGTACATGTGTTCATGTGAGCATGGCCGTCTTTAATGCGGGGCAAACGGGGCAGCTGCCCCAGGCCCAGTTGCTCCTGGGGGCCCAGAGCAGCTGCCCCATGGGCCCCACGATTTGCGCAGCCCCAATGGACCAGGCGGTGCGGCTTCACAGAGCCGCACCGGCCCGCACACTAAGGAGGCATCCTGGGTGGCCAAGTAACTAAGGGCCACCCGGTGGGCATTTGTCAGCAAGGGCCCGGTCTGCCGCAGTGACGCTTAAACAGCACGAGTGGGCCCCTTCCTGTTTGTCAGCTGGCTGGGAGGAAGTGTCGCGCGTCACTTCCTCCCACTGGAGATAAGAGCTGTGCAGGAGGAGGAAGACAGGCAGGAGGGGAGTACCAGAATATAACTCCCAACTGCCTCAGCCGGCCACTGGATCCCAGGGAAACCACCCTCCAGAAAAAGGTAAGAAAAGCTAAATGTATGTCAGTATGTCTGTGTGTATGTCAGTATGTCTGTCTGTGTGTGTGTGTGTGTGTGTGTGTGTCAGTTTGTCTGTGTGTTTGTATGTCAGTATGTCTGTGTGTGTATGTCAGAAGTATGTCTGTGTTTGTGTGTCAGTATGTCTGTGTGTATATCAGTATGTGTGTGTGTCAGTATGTCTGTCTCTGTGTCAGTATGTCTGTCAGTGTGTCAGTATGTCTGTCAGCGTGTGTTAGTATGTCTGTCTGTGTGTGTGTTAATATGTCTGTGTGTATGTCAGTATGCCTGTGTGTGTGTGTCAATATGTCTGTGTGTGTTAGTATATCTTTGTGTGTCACTATGTCTGTCAGTATGTCTGTGTGTGTGTGTCAGTATGTCTGGCAGTACGGCTGTGTGTGTCAGTATTTTTGTCAGTGTATGTATCTGTGTGTGTGTCAGTATATCTGTCAGTGTGTCTGTATGTATGTCTGTCTGTGTGTATGTCAATATGCCTGTGTGTGTGTCAGTGTGTGTGTGTGTATGTCAGTATGCCTGTGTGTGTGTCAGCATGTCTGTGTGTGTGTGTCAATACATCTGTCAGTGTATGTGTCTGTGTGTGTTTCAGTATTTCTGCCAGTGTATGTGTCTGTGTGTGTGTCAGTATATCTGTCAGTGTATGCGTCTGTGTGTGCCTGTGTGTGTGTCAGTATGTCTGAATGTGTGTCAATATGTCTGCCAGTATATATGTGTGTGTCAGTATGTATCTGCGAATGTTTTAATATGTCTGTCTGTGTGCGTATGTGTCAGTATGTCTGTCAGTGTGATTGGGGGTTGGGCGTAATTAACAGGAGTAAGAGGGGGAGTGGGAGAGGCCCTGCATGTGAGGATTTGCAGATATTAAGCAGATCATTTATAAATAATGTGAATAGTAGGATGGAACCTTGGGGAACACCAGACGTGACTGGGAGAGGGAGTCACTATCAGAAAAGAACACATATTGCCAGCGATCCAATACATATGATTGAAACCACTGTAGTTTGTACAGTACAATGTTGTGGTCTACGGTGTCTTTGGCCTTGGCAAAATCAAGTAAAATAGCTCCTGTTAAGTCTCCTTGTTCCATGCCAGTTTGGATGTCATTGCAAACTTTTAAGAGGGCAGTTGTAGTGGAGTGATTTGGGTGAAAATCAGATTGATCAGGGGTCAGATTGTTGGTAATACTCACATAGTTGCGTATGGACGCATTTTTCTAAGATGTTTTTAAAAAAAATAAATTTAATTCTTTATTTTTCTTGTGCATGTTAATACAGTAAACAGTTTGCCATGCGATGCCACAACAGCATTAGCAGGCCGATTGGGAACAATGGAATTGACATGGCATGCGGTTTGACAGCACATTTTTTATATTGATATCAGAGTTGTAACGGTTACGACAAAATAAGAGATGTGATTTTGAACTATAGAGTATGATAATTTAGGCTTAGGCACACGTAAGATTAATTATTAACTTTTACACCATTATACATTAACGTTGCTTTAGATCTTTAAAATAAGAGGGCTGAACATGTTAAACCCCGCTTCATATGCATATATATTTTTTAAAAAGGAAAGGAAAAAGGTAACTTCAGGCTCAGCAGTTGAACTTCGTATACGCTGGTACAGTAGAGTTGTATGTTAATATGATTTGCCCTGCCTATTCTACAGTCAGTCTAGTGAGCAACAATACTCTATTTCATATAGTGCAGTATAGCATTCAATAAGTCAGTATTAGTGATAACTAGTAAGGACCGGTTAATAGTTAGTAGTCGGGTGTATTCCGGGCGAGATAAACATATATAGTATATACTACCAGGTCTGCAGGCCGGTCATTTTTAAATTGGCCGGTGACAGCCTGTCTATAGGCTTAACTAGGGCGTGTATTGCTGCCTTAAACAGTTATCTATGGGTTATTCTAAGTGTACTGAACAAAACGTGAAATGAGAACAGGTATAAAAAACATAAGCTAAGGAGAACAATTAAGTGGTAATTATTACGTCCCGGATCCAGTAAGTCCCTTTTCAGGAAGCTACAGTATGGTCTGAGACAGCTTCCATCATGTCAGAGGTACTAGGTTTGGACCTCAGTGTGTCCCTGCTTGTGTGTTCCCTTTCAGGTGGTATTCCGCGTGAGGATGGGGATCAGGAGTGCTTGGGAGTCCAAACACCATCTGGGGGTCAACCCTGTTTCTCTGGGTCTGGCCCTTTTTTGGAATCAGGTCGTGGTACCTGCTCGAGCGGTCAGCGCTTTGTCCCTGGGTACAAAGTCACGGGTGGTCTCGGGATTCCAACCATGAGGGTTTGTCGGGACCAGCGAATCCGGTGGCAAGCCCAATGCCTGTAGGTGGCTTGATGCCTCCGGCAGGTCTCGTATGGTGATGATGGTGTCTCCGCATGGTATCTGTAGTGAGCGAGGCTGGCTCCAGTGGTAGCTGATGGTCTTCTTGCGTAGGAGGGAGGTAAGGGGTCGGAGTGACCGTCGCCAAGCAAGGGTTCACCCAGACAGATCTGCAAAGAAGGTTAAGGACATCCCCTCGAAGTTGTAGGGAGTTTGCCCCCTGATGGCCGCCATTACCGCCGCCCTGTCTCTGAGGTTCTGGAACTGCAATACTAGGTCACCTGGGGCTGCGGTTGGTGCCTTGGTTGGTTTCGGCAGTCGAAATATGCCTTCCAGTGCTATTGTTTTCCTGCCTTGGCATGAGTATGGCCGTCAGGAGGCGCCTTGCGAAGTGCGGGAGTTCCTCTGGTGGCACCGTCTCCCCGACGACCCTGAGTTTTATGTTCTTCTGCCTCCTCTGGTCTTGTAGGGTGTCAAATCTGCTCTCAAAAGTGGCGCTCTGTTTTGTGAGCTCTTGCACCTTTTGTGTTAGCACACTAATTTGCTGTGTGTGGGCTTGTGTTGTTTGTTCCATCTCACCTAGGCGGCCTGTCAGGCCCCGCAGGTCTTCACGAATCAAGGCTATATCCGCCGAGATTTTAATTTGGAAATCCGCCATGATCCCCCTTATGGCTGTTAGTGTTACTGGGGCAGCATCGGGCGAGCCGTGCAGGGGCGCCGCCCGTGCTACCAGTTGTCGCATCATTGCCAGCGTGTGTTCTCCATCTTCTTCCTCCGACATCCCGTTGGAGAAGTCAGAGCAACCTCCGTGGAGAGATGCCATTGCAGACTCCTGGGCGCCATGTGCCTGCCGCCATAGGTCACTGATACTTCGCCCCTGCTGGGGTCGGTCAGGCTTCAGCTTTTTTGTTTTCTTGCCCATGAGGCGAGTGTTGGGAGCCCCTCGGACGTGGGTCACCGCTATTTTTAGAGTTTTTATTTTTTTTTGCTGTTTAGCTGGAGCTCGGAGGCCGTGCGACTGTCCGCTTCTGTGACCGGAAGTGTCTCCTCCTTTGTAAGATTTTTGACACTACTGGGAGCAATGATATTGGGCGATAGTTAGAAACCAAAGTAGTGTCACCACTTTTATGGCTAGGCACTACTTTTGCAGTCTTCCAAAGTTTGGGAAAGTATCCAGACACCAAGGATTCGTTAATTAGGGTTGTGACAGGTTTAGCAATTGCCGGTGCACAAAGCTTCAACAGCATTGCTGGGATTTGATCAGGTCTAGACTGTTTTTTTCATTTTTAGACTATTAAGGTGTTTCTTAATGACAGTAATAAGTAACGGTCTAAAATTTAACTTGTCTATATTGGGTCTTTACAAATTTAGTGGGGCCTGATCCACATTTGTAGTTTCAGGATGTGTGTCATTTATTAGCTTGGCACTCAGGGTAGTGGAGAATCTGACAAAGGCATTTGTTACATCTAAGGGAAGTTTCAGGGTTTGGTTATCCCCTTTAAAATTGGAGGGTTTGGAGTGGATTGGGGGAGTTTGTAATTTATTTATGACTTTCCAAAAGTTTCTAGGGTTTGATATGTTATTGTTCAGATTTTCACAGAAATATTGTGCCTTGGACAATTTTGTTTGTTTGTGCCTATATTTCACCATTGTCTATATGCACAGTGATCGTTCATAAAGCCAGTACGCTTAAACTTTGACCACAATGAATCCTGAAACTGGTACATTTGGATGAGGTCAGCTGTGATCCAATTCCTATGTGCCCCTTTTACTCACCTTATGCAGCGGGGCATGCAAATTCCAAACTTGTAGGAGTTCAGACTCAAAGAATTCAACTGCACAATCTAGATCTGGGATAAAGTTTAGTATGTGCCATGGAAGGTTCTTAATGTCATTTAGAAAGGATTCAAGATAAACATTTTGGAAGGACCTGGTGATTTTAACCTTGGAAGAGGCTTTAGTAGTCTTTATTTTGCGCACGCCGTACACTAAGCACTGATCACTAAAACTGTTAGGGAGAACACCTGCCTCCTGGATTCTATCAGGAGAAGTGGAGAGAATCCAATCAAGACGGGTATGGTTATGGCTTTAAATGTTTATGCGAGTTGGGGAGGAGATTAATTGCGTTAGCTGCAAAGTCTTCAACAGCTAGCAAGAACTATTCATTTTAGGATTCAATAAAACTTGGTATAAGGGAAATGAACCCTGAACGTACCAGGAGATCTTCTAACCATAAGAGGAAACAGCAGTACTGGTCCAGAAATGAACCCAATACGAAAATCACACCCTGGAATAAGTACTCTCTATACGACTCCCAATCTCAAATAGACAATAGGTTGCACAAGCACAAAATTAAAAAAAAATTTCATTTTCATTTTCATTTTTTTATTGTTATTTTTTATTTGTATTTGTATTTTTATTTGTTTTTTTACTTTTTAATTTTGTGCTTGTGCAACCTATTGTATATTTGAGATTGGGAGTCGTATAGAGAGTACTTATTCCAGGGTGTGATTTTCGTATTGGGTTCATTTCTGGACCAGTACTGCTGTTTCCTCTTATGGTTAGAAGATCTCCTGGTACGTTCAGGGTTCATTTCCCTTATACCAAGTTTTATTGTTTCAGAGCTCTAATGGGGAGCTCATTTACCAGTTGAGGACTTCTCTCTACCATATTTTATTATTATATTCTGAGACCAAATCAACCATTTTTTCCACTCATCCAGGGTAGATTTGTTCCACCCATATCTATATCATTTTAGGATTCAGCCAATCAATATTAAATCTCCAAACACCAACAGTTCCTATTTTAATTCCTAAAGGCACAGCAGACCTTATATTGGAGACAGGATTTGGTGGATTCATTACGTGACCAAGAGAATATAAAAACAAATTTAAAAAACAACAACTACTATTTAAAATTAAACCTGCTCATTACCTAAATTAAACTCATATACACCATACAGTACTATATTATTTACTTCATACATTATTATTTTCTCAGCTCTTGAAACTTTAGTGGGATCTATTATCATTCAGCAGTGTTCTATTATTTATAGATCTATGACACCTTTCCATTTTTTTTTTTATCTATAGTGAATCCAACTTATCATTGATCATTGTGTGTCTATGTGGTTTAGTCTTATCAACCAAATTCTATAGTGGGAAAAACTTTAAATTTAATACTATACATTACCTATTTCTACGTTCTACAGTGCGCCATAGTATAAATTCTTATTTACCTCATATAATATTACTTTCTCGACCCTTTAAACTTTAGTGATATTCATTAAACTAAAGTAGCGTTCTATTTCTTGTATGTCTTTTTTATATACCGCTTATATGTGGTGTATTCTTATCAATCAATTATCCAAAGTAAAAATTCCACAAAGCTATCTCTTTCCTTTATGTATCTAATTTGTCCAATTACATATATTTTATATGTTATTTTTATATTTATCCCTTGTGTCATTGTGTCTCAAACCATGCTCCTATTCCCAATAAATAATAAACTTATATCAAACCCAAAAGTCCTCCAAGGAGGAGGAAAGAAAGAGAAAAAATTCTGCTATGTCTCTTTGTCTTATGGGTTGTCTTCGTGCAGGTTCTTGGATTTGAGCCACTGGTATGTCGAATCTGTAACCGCCATGATGTGAGTTGTTGCTTCATAAAAAATTATGAGTATAGGATGTGAACACTCTTCTCTTTGCTCTCGTGTAATAGTAAAAGTCTGAGAATATTTTGATTTTATTAAAGGGATCCTCCAGTTGTGCTGTTCTTGATAGTTTTAATACTTGTTCTTTGGTTTTATAATATGTGCAGCATATTAATACATCTCTTGGAGAGTGTTCCGGCATTTGACGTGTTCTCATAGTTCTATGGCATCTTGCTAATACAGATGAATTAGTAGGGATCTGAATTCCTAATTTCTGGAGGACTTCTAAAACAAATTCTTCTAGTTTATCATTGGTGATTTGTTCCGTTATGTCTCTGAGTCTTAAGTTATTTCTTCTGGCTCTGTCCTCTGCATCCACCAATTTTTGTTCCATTTCTTTAATCCTCTTCTCCAGTGCCATTAGGTAATTTTGAGAAGTGTCTTGTTGAAACAAAGAGAGCTTAAATGTTTTCTTCAGTTAATTTAACTCTGGACTTATTTTTATGTATTTGCCGTCATGTGCTTTGACTGGAATTCACAGAACATAAGAAAAAAATGAAAATTTACTGGTATATTTCTGGGTCTGTTGTCTCACTGCCCACAGTCACTGCACCATAGATAAAAATCACTGTAATGGATCGCCTGGCAACCCAACTGGGTACCTCCATTTGATGCTCCTAGTGCTTCCCGTGGACTCCAAGCACTCCACTAGACACTATAACCACCGCAGACCTCATGAACCGCTGCAGCTTGGTTAGGGTCTCGCTGTCTTCCTCCTACTCTGGGCCCAAAACCAGGGACCAGCTTCCAATAGGTAGACCTCTCCTAAATCCAGAGAGCAGGAACAGGAACAAGCTCTTACAAGAGCTTACTCTGGGGAGTATAGTGATTATAGCAATCCCCAGAGTGTAGGTAATTCTCCCCCAAACATGAGCCGAAACTTCATGAAGGTACAAGATGATCTGTTTATTGAGCACAAAGGCATTTCTTTTATACACATTTTCCCCACAAGGTTACCACCCACGTGGACCTTGTGGAGCACAGGACACAAAGTTACCAAACTAATAGGAACAATAATTAACACAGTAACACTCCAACATACAGTCAGCAAGCCCTTCCCTCTGCTTGTGATATAATTAAGCTAGCTAATGGAATAACCTAATTATCCACAGGCAGAAAATATCCACTTTTACCCAAAGTGCAGAAACACGCCGAAACACAAACATATCCCCATAAATCCTACATTCCTGGATAGCCCTGATCTGGGTGAACAACATATAAAAAATCACCCAGATCAGAGCAGGGGTTCAAATGTTTTATGGAAGTCACATTTGACCGACCGCAAGCATGGCTTTCATGTCCAAAACAGTTCCACAAATTTAGGCTGTGCGGACGGTCTATCTTCTCCTCTATCCTGGAGATAATTGGCTTAAGTGGCTGTGGTAACTTGATTATCTCCAGGTACAGGAAATATCTCTAAGTCAAAAACTGTTACAATAACCACATAAAAATACATAACTCTTATAATACAATGTTTAACCTATATGTCCAACATTTCCCTAGATAGCTTGGATCTGAGCACTCAATATGTCCAATGTTAAAAGTGCACTATAGTACAAATAAGGGTGGGGGCAGAAAATAGCAAGGGCTAATGGGAGATTGAGGAGGGACAAAGCAGCCAGTTTCAACTGGTCTGGCAGTGTCCCTGGGACAACGCCCTGCTGGAGAACAATAGGACAGGAAAAAGTGGGAGGGGAAGAGGCTTATTTTACCATGGAAGTCATTTTTTAGCCTGTCTTTTTGCAGGGCCCATAGTCTTGGGGCAAGAGGCTGGCAAGCAGGCCTCTCCGAGTCTCAGGTCTGTTTCTTAAGTAGACTGGTCAGAAGTCTCCAGACATCCCTGACAAAAAGATGTCTTTGGAATCTTTGCCAATGTTAAAATGGCAAACACAAAAGATGGGAACCACTGCACCTTTTTTAGACCCAGAATACCTGAAAGTAGCTATCCTCAATCTAGCTATTTCACTGCATCCAGTGCTACTCGGCCCTCATGTAAGTGATTGCACAAAAATAAGGGGTAAATATTATCATGCTTAATGCTTTCTCCTGCAATGGCACACTTTAAATGATTGAAACAAAAACAGGTTTTCGTTTAACTGCCTGCATCTTTAGCTGTTATAGTATTATCTGTGACGTTCTGCTGTGTGTATACTTTGCTAGAATTGATCTTGCAAGATGCTGTTGAGGATGTATTGCTTTGAGGATGAAAAAAGAGGGTCAACAGCTCTTTGTAGTATATTGCAAGAGATAAAAAAAGACACTAGGAACACTCCAGCACATCAGCCAAGTCACTATATTGACACATCTGATGGTCAGAATGCATTCTTATTCTAAGCTATGAACATGAATACTTCCAGCACTATTGAGAGTGGCCATCAGGGTCTTGGCAGTGCCTGCTTCTGTTGCTGCGGGGGAGTGTGTTCTAAGCCATGGGCCCATTGTGCACAAATGTCTGACAGACTTTTGGTCAATTTAATCTTTTGCAGATGCAATACATAATTTGGGTCCCAAGAAAAGAGCACTCACTCTCACTGATTCAAGCATTCATTCAATCACTCACATTGACTCTCTCTCAATGTATGACAACAATTACTTTTTCAATTATTTGGGTTCTTGAGTACTTGACCATTGAGTTATTTCTATAGCAGTTTTGTTAATCTCATTTACCAATAAATAAAGTTTGTATGTCACAATTGAATTGAGTTGAAATTGAACTGGAAACAGATAAACATATTTTAAATGCCTCCCTAAGTAATTAGTACTCTGAAACCAAATTAGGAAATGTATGATTCTTTCAATGTCCTTCATCTTGAATTCGTCTCTCTAGTGGCACTGATAAAGAGATCATCTACCCATATTATCAGCATCACTTTTTCATTTCTTTACTGGTTTGCACAGTTCTGTTCAAACTCATCATGTAGTACTCTTTTCCAACGTCTACCTGAGTAAGGTGCGGAAGTCTCTTAACTGTGAACTCAGAATCATTGTCATTTCTTTTTTCATAAAGGGCTTTGTCAGGAATGAACATTTCAGCAGCTAAGTTAACATAGCATTACTTTTCCTTTTTCAAAAGTGTACAAATACTGCTTCTGATAAGCCATCAGTGAATGCAATGGCATATTTGAAAACTTCTTTAGGTAGTGGTTCTATGGGACTGCTAAGTCAATATGTACCAGATCTAGTTGTGCTGTGGCTATGGCATCATGCTTGCTGCTTCTATGCTTTTGAACTTTTTCAATGTTAGTAATTATGTGGGATGTTGCCCCTGTGTTCACTATTAACTCTTTTGGTAATAGCCGTGCTCTATGCATTGTACTAGAATAGTGGTTACATCACATTGATTGGCTGCTATTTTGATTACCAGAGCATGCTCTGGCCATGTGCCCTCTTTGGCTGCAGTCATAACAAGTAAGATCAGAATTTTCCTTCATTCTGAATCTAGGAGTCACATTGATCACATTTAACATGGTATCACCATTTTGAGCAAGCACGGTACTACTTTTCAGTATCTTCAAAACTTCTTAATTGTATCTTAAACTGTATAAAATGAAATGTTCTATCACCTGCATAACATAAATGGCTCAAATGATTCAGGCATACCTTTCAGAATCATTGCAATTAGCAATCCATCACTTAATATTTCTCCCGCATTTCTTAACGCTGTAATGACTGTCTTTGCATGTATAACATAGTTGATCACACTTTCTGAAGGGATGTTGACTCTGTATCTAAACTGGTAATTCTAGGCTTTTCCTTAGCTGCATAATAATCTATCAATATTTGAAGCACTTTTCTTCCTTCATCAGTTGCCTTCCTCATTATTAAAGGCAGACCCTTATAACTTAAAAAGTAAATAAGCTCAGTATAAGTTTCCTCATCCCCAAAATGTGTCTTTATCATTGGTATAATTTGGCTCACTTAGGATGGTTTCCTTAAGTACCTATGGCTACAGATATGCAAATGATTGCTGCAAAAAACCTTGCAGAAAAAATTGTAACTGGATGACTCAAGACAAGGTTCTGCAGCAACTAAAGAAAGTTAATATAAACAAAGCTCCAGGGCCTGACGGTTTTCATCCACGAGTACTTAAGGAACTAAGTGTGGAGATAAGTGAAGCTTTGTTTTTAATCTTTCAAAATTCTTTTTTTTTCAGGAATGGTCCAAGATTGGAGGGAGGCAGATGTCGTTCCTATATTCAAAAAGGGTTTAAAATGCCTGAAAATTATAGTATCGTGAGCTTAACTTCTGTGCCTGGGAAAGTATTTGAAAGGTTATTAACGGATAATATTCAAGAATTAATTGAGAAGAACATGGTTATCAGCAAAAATCAGCATGGTTTTATGAAACATATGTCATGTCAAACTAACTTAATTGCATCCTACAAAGAAGTAAGTAGGATTATAGATCATGGTGTTGAGTGCATGTAAACTATTTGGATATTACCAAGGTGTTTGATACAGTTCCATACAATAGATTAGTGCTCAAACTCAAAGAAATTGGTCTAGATCAGGGGTGCAGTGTGTGTTAGGGGTGATGTGTGTGTGTGTGTGTGAGGGGTGTAGTGTGTGAGGTGGGCAGTCTGTGTGTGTGTGTGTGAAGGGGGAAGTGTGTGTGTGTGTGAGTGGAGGGGGTTGTAGTGTATGTTTGTGTGTAAAGGGCACATAGAGTCTATGCTGTGTGTAGGTGGTTGAGATGTGAAAAATCTATCTTAATGTATCCCCTCCCTTCTTACCTTTTACCAAGGAGACGAGACATAATAGTGGTCCAGTGGTGGCATGTTCACTTTAGCCTGAAGGTTCTATGGCTGCAGGTTGACCCTCCTGTCCTCCTGCGAGCACAGCACTGTATCGGAGTATTGCCATGGTAACGCGTGGCAATGCTCTGACCAGTCTTCTTGCGGGAAGAACACAGCCTCCCAGGCCCTTCCCTCCCTCTGCTGGAACGAAGTGCCAGTGGGCCAGTGAGGGAGATGTTTGATCTCCTCACCAGCCCAAGAGGGCTTACAGCAAGGCTCACAAGGCATTTTCTGCAGAACCCACCACCACTCACCTGAAATCCCAAGCCGCCCACTAGTGGGCAGTAGGGACCAGGTTGACTGCCCCTGGTCTAGATGAAAATTCTTGTTCTTGGCTAGAACATTGGCTTAAAAATAGAGTACAAAGAGTTGTCAATAATGGTAAATTTTCAAGCGGGACAGAGGTGGTAAGTGATGTCCCTCAGGGTTCTGTTCTGGGACCCCTTCTATTTAACATATTTATAAAATGATCTTGAAAAAAGCATTGAAAGTCATGTTTCACTGTTTGCAGATGATACAAAACTCTGTAATACAATGTGAGCAAGATATTACTTTGCTGCAGAGGGATTAAGAAAGACTGGGGGACAGGGCACTCAAATGGCAAATTAAATTTAATGTAGAAAAATGCAAATTTATTTACTTTGGCGTAAAAAATGCACAAGCAACTTTTACCCTAAATTTTAGTAAATTAGGGATAACAACGATTTGGTAATTGTGGTAGACAACAAACTACCCAAATAGCCCTGATCTGAGTGCCCAAGTACTCCAAATAGCGCTCAGATCCATGCAGTGTAGGGGAAACACCATCTTGTTAAAGTTCTGACCAGCCGCACACGTGGTCGTATGCCCAAAACAGTTCCAGGGCGTTTGGTGCTTTGACCGGTAAACTTTCAGGAGCTCCTGCAATGCGGGGTGCTGCACCTGGGTCTTATGTAGCGTTTGCTCCCCTTAGTCTCAGGCATCTTCCCTTCAAAACGGGCTCTTCTGGCGGATTTCAAAGTGGTTCAAAACCACAAACCAAGTTGTCTGGGAACCACACGGTCACTTCATGACAAAAACAATTCCTTAACATTTGCGGCTGAGTCCCGCTTAGGTGACCGGGAACCCACGAAGACCTCATGACAAATTTAGTTTCATAATGAGCGTGGCTAAATACAGCTGAGGACAATTCGGGGGTTTGGTTCATGCGAATGTCCAACAGAGAGCCAGCATTCAGTTCCATTCCCATGAAGGGAAAGTGCCGAACCCATGGAAAGCTTCTAAAGGCGGCTGGGGGCATTTAACTACCGTACCGGTTCTGGCCCATAGTCCTTGGGTCCTCCAGGAGCTTGTGGCATAGGCACATTTGCCACAAAGACTTTCTGGAAGACTGGAAAAATGATTTTCTTTTTACCGTAAGAGCAATAAGGATGGGGAATTCTCTGCTTGAAGAAGTGGTTTTATCAGACATAATATTCAATGTTACATTTTTTCAACTGTATGGTAATAGCTTCTTGATTCAATGATAAATCTGACAGGCTCTGGATCCGCCACTGGCCAGTCAGTGTCCTTCAAGCGGCTCTGTCAGTCCTTCCTTCAGCGTGTGCTCTGCAGAACTGTTCCAGTGCACATTGCCAATCATATCTGGTGTCTCTATAGCGTGCTTTTAAAACCAAAATTTGTTTTTCACTGTTATAGATTGAATAGCAGTTACTTGTCTTCAAGCGGGTGTGTCAGGCCTACAGTGTGTGCTCTGCAGAACTGTTCCAGTGCACATTGCCAATCATATCTGGTGTCTCTATAGCGTGCTTTTAAAACCAAAATTTGTTTTTCACTGTTATAGATTGAATAGCAGTTACTTGTCTTCAAGCGGGTGTGTCAGGCCTACAGTGTGTGCTCTGCAGAACTGTTACAGTTCACATTGCCAATCATATCTGGTCTCACAGTAGCTTGCACGCATAGTACCACTAATCCCCCAAAAAATGACAGGCAGAGGCAGGCCACCCCGCAGGGGCCGTCGTGGTCGTGGTGCTGTGATTCCCTTTTGCCCTAGAATAATGCCCAGTTTTCAGAAGCCACGTACCCTGAACTTGAAAAGTTCTGAGGACATAGTTGACTGGCTAACACAGGACACCCAATCTTGTACAGCCTCCGCTCCGAACCTTGACGCACCATCCTCCTCCAGCTTAGCTTCAGGCACCTCTCAAGATACCACTCACCCGCCTGCCGCCACCACCAAAACTAGCACCACAGCCGCTTTACTTGGTATGTCAGAGGAGTTATTCACACACCCGTTTGAAGAAATGAGTGATGCGCAACCATTATTGCTAGAGGATGTAGATAACAGGGATATGTCTCAGGCAGGCAGCATTAAACACATGTAGGTACGGTGTGATGATGATGATGTTGTACCCGCTGCTGCTTCCTTTTCTGAGTTGTCAGATACAAGCGAAGCGGTTGATGATGACGATGCGTCCATGGATGTCACGTGGGTGCCTGCTCGGCAAGAAGAAGAACAGGGCGAAAGTTCAGATGGGGAGACAGAGAGGAGGAGGAGACGAGTTGGAAGCAGGGGGGGGTCGTCGCAAGGAGCTAGTGGCACAGTCAGACAGCATGCATTGGCACCCGGGGTCAGCCCGACAGCACGCCAATCAACGCATGCTGTGTCCACCACCAGAATGCCGTCATTGCAGAGCTCAGCAGTGTGGCATTTTTTTTGTGTGTCTGCCTCGGACAACAGCGATGCCATTTGCAACCTGTGCCAAAGGAAACTGAGTCGTGGGAGGTCCAACACCCACCTAGGTACAACTGCTTTGCGTAGGCACATGATCTCACATCACAAACGCCTATGGGATCAACACATGAGTACAAGCAGCACGCCTACTCTAAGTCGCCATCCTCCTCCTGGTCTAGCATCAGCCACGTCAACCACTGCTGTCCTTCTTGCCCCCTCTCAACCATCCGCCACTCCGTCTCCCGCCTTGAGCAGTTCCCGCTCATCTGCCCACAGTCATGTGTCTGTCAAGGACATGTTTGAGCGTAAGAAGCCAATGTTACCAAGTCACCCCCTTGCCCAGCGTCTGACAGCTGGCTTGTCCGAACTATTAGCCCGCCAGCTTTTACCATACAATCTGGTTGAGTCTGAGGCGTTCAAAAAATTTGTAGCTATTGGGACACCGCAGTGGAAGGTACCCGGCCGGAATTTCTTTTCACAAAAGGCAATCCCCAACTTGTACTCGATTGTGCAAAAGGAAGTCATGGCATGTCTGGCACACAGTGTTGGGGCAAGGGTCCATCTGACCACTGATACCTGGTCTGCAAAGCATGGTCAGGGCAGGTATATCACCTACACTGCGCATTGGGTAAACCTGCTAACGGCTGACAATCAAGGAATGCGTGGCATTGCAGAGGAGTTGGTGACACCGCCACAAATTGCAGGCAGTCCTGCTGCCACCTCCTCTACTCCTCCTACTCCATCCTCTTCCATAACCTCCTCGGCTGAGTCCTCTTGTGCTGCTGCGTCTTGCTCCACATCAACGGCACCCCCCCAGCTCCCCAGGTACTATTCCACATCCCGGATACGGCATGGGTTTGACTTGCTTGAAAGCAGAGAGTCACACCGAACAAGCACTCCTGTCCGCCCTGAACGCACAGGTAGAAAAGTGGCTGACTCCGCAGCAACTGGATATCGGCAAAGTGGTGTGTGACAACAGAAAAAATTTGATAGCGGCATTGAAGTTGTGCAAGTTGACACATGTGCCGTGCATGGCACATGTGTGTAATCTGATCGTACAACGCTTTGTGCATAAGTACACAGGCTTACAGGACGTCCTGAAGCAGGCCAGGAAGGTGTGTGGCCATTTCAGGCGTTCCTACACGGCCATGGCTTACTTTGACGATATCCAGCGGCGAAACAACATGCCAGTGAGGCGCTTGATTTGCGACAGCCCTACACGTTGGAATTCAACACTCCTAATGTTCGACCGCCTGCTCCCACAAGAAAAAGCTGTTAATGAATATTTGTATGACTGGGGTGCTAGGACAGCCTCTGGGGAGCTGGGAATTTTTTTGCCACGTTACAGGACGCTCATGCGCAATGCCTGTAGGCTCATGCGTCCTTTTGAGGAGGTGACAAACCTAGTCAGTCGCAACGAAGGCACCATCAGCGACATCATACCATTTGTTTTCTTCCTGGAGCGTGCCCTGCGAAGAGTGCTGGATCAGGCTGTAGATGAGCGTGAAGAGGAAGAGTTGTGGTCACCATCACCACCAGAAACAGCCTTATCAGCATCGCTTGCTGGACCTGCGGCAACGCTGGAAGAGGATTGTGAGGAAGAGGAGTCAGAGGAGGATTGTAGCTTTGAGGAGGAGGAGGAGGAGCAAGACCAAACACAACAGGCATCCCAGGGTGCTCGTTGTCACCTATCTGGTACCCGTGGTGTTGTACGTGGCTGGGGGGAAGAACATACCTTCAATGACATCAGTGAGGAGGAGGAACGGGAAATGAGTAGCTCGGCATCCAACCTTGTGCAAATGGGGTCTTTCATGCTGTCCTGCCTGTTGAGGGACCCTCGTATAAAAAGGCTGAAGGAGAACGACCTGTACTGGGTGTCCACGCTACTAGACCCCCGGTATAAGCAGAAAGTGGCGGAAATGTTACCGAATTACAACAAGTCGGAAAGGATGCAGCATTTGCAAAATAAATTAAAAAGTATGCTTTACACAGCGTATAAGGGTGATGTCACAGCACAACAGGAATCTAACAGGGGGAGAGGTGGAAGTCATCCTCCTCCTCCTCCTCCCACGACCACGCCGGCAAGGACAGGACGCTTTAAAGACGTGTTGTTGATGGAGGACATGCGGACCTTTTAAGTCCTATGCATCGCCACAGCCCTTCGGGATCCACCCTCAGAGAGCGACTCGAAACGACAGGTAGCAGACTACCTCGCCTTAACTGCAGATATCGACACTCTGAGGAGCGATGAACCCCTTGACTACTGGGTGTGCAGGCTTGACCTGTGGCCTGAGCTATCCCAATTTGCGATAGAACTTCTGGCCTGCCCCGCTTCAAGTGTCCTGTCAGAAAGGACCTTCAGTGCAGCAGGAGGTCTTGTCACTGAGAAGAGAAGTCGCCTAGGTCAAAAAAATCTAGATTACCTCACCTTTATTAAGATGAATGAGGGATGGATCCCGAAGGGACTGACACTGGGCGATACATTCGATTAAAAAAGGCCTGATGAGATGAGCTGCCTTGGGCTAAAAATGGTCCACACGCTGCTGTATTTTAGCTCTGAATGACGTTTGACTTGCGTGACTTATCCGCCACCAACTAGGGTTCAAGCCGCCATGTTTTAGGGCACTTTCTGCCTGTGAAACAAACATCAATTTTTCTGGCCGCTGCTACAATACCAAATTTTTCAGGCATGTGTACATGCCTAATTTTTAGGCCCACTGGTGCAGCACTGTGGCTTCAAAAACCAAACCAAAAAAAAATCCTCCAAGATGGCACCAATATACCAGTGGTCTAAGCATCTTCACACCTTGGCCTAAAAAGGGGAGGTGATTCAACAATTAAAAATCTCTGCCATTTACACGTCCACTGATAGGAGACGCGGAAGGTATTAAACTGATATGAACAATACTAAACTCACCACTCCTATCTGGTGGCACATTAGCTTGCCCGCGCAGTGCCCCAAATTTCAAGTAAGAGGACCGACCAAGCATCTTCTTCCATCTCCCTGTTACATAAATCAATGCCATATCCATAGAAATTGTAGAGAATATCCAGGATAGTTTTACAGGGCTAAATCATGTCGCCTGTTGAAAGAGGTGACCTTGCTCGGGTCCCAGGTGTGCGGTTCCTAAAATGGCTGCCATATACATGTCCTCTGATAGGAGACGCGGAAGGTATTAAACTGATATGAACAATACTAAACTCACCACTCCTATCTGGTGGCACATTAGCTTGCCCGCGCAGTGCCCCAAATTTCAAGTAAGAGGACCGACCAAGCATCTTCTTCCATCTCCCTGTTACATAAATCAATGCCATATCCATAGAAATTGTAGAGAATATCCAGGATAGTTTTACAGGGCCAAATCATGTCGCCTGTTGAAAGAGGTGACCTTGCTCGGGTCCGAGGTGTGCGGTTCCTAAAATGGCTGCCATATACACGTCCACTGATAGGAGACGCGGAAGGTATTAAACTGATATGAACATTTACTAAACTCACCACTCCGAGTGCTGTTATTTATTAAATGTTTTTGTGGTGAGGCTTTACAGGACAGAGTGCTTCTCCACGGGACATGTTAACTCACGGGCAGCTGGCTCATCAAGGAACCAGAGCAGCTTGAATGAGGTGACCTTGCTCGGGTCCCAGGTGTGCGGTTCCTAAAATGGCTGCCATATACACGTCCACTGATAGGAGACGCGGAAGTTATTAAACTGATATGAACAATACTCCACTCCTATCAGTAGGTCCGTCCCATTGTGATTTATGGCCCCCACCCACCGCGCAGGGGTGGGGGCCGAGGGGGGGAGGACAGTAGGTCCCCCCATTGTGATTTATGGCCCCCTCCCACCGCGCAGGGGTTGGAGAGGACAGTAGCTCCCCCCAGTGTGTATCATGGGCTTTGAGGACAGTTGTCAATCCATACCTGCCAAGTGACCCTATGTAGGGGTAACAGTCCCTATTCTGCTCTGTGTCAGTGTGTATCATGGTCTCTGTGGACGGGGAACAGTCTCTATTCTGCTCTGTGTCAGTGTGTATCATGGTCTATGTGGACGGGGAACAGTCTCTATTCTGCTCTGTGTCAGTGTGTATCATGGACTCTGTGGACGGGGAACAGTCTCTATTCTGCTCTGTGTCAGTGTGTATCATGGTCTCTGTGGACGGGGAACAGTCTCTATTCTGCTCTGTGTCAGTGTGTATCATGGTCTCTGTGGACGGTGAACAGTCTCTATTCTGCTCTGTGTCAGTGTGTATCATGGTCTCTGTGGACAGGGAACAGTCTCTATTCTGCTCTGTGTCAGTGTGTATCAGGGGTTTTGAGGACAGGTGTCAATCCATATCTGCCAAGTGACCCTATGTAGGGAGAACAGTCCCTATTCTGCTCTGTGTCAGTGTGTATCAGGGGTTTTGAGGACAGGTGTCAATCCATATCTGCCAAGTGACCCTATGTAGGGGGGACAGTCCGTATTCTGCTCTGTGTCAGTGTGTATCAGGGGTTTTGAGGACAGGTGTCAATCCATATCTGCCAAGTGACCCTATGTAGGGGGAACAGTCCCTATTCTGCTCTGTGTCAGTGTGTATCAGGGGTTTTGAGGACAGGTGTCAATCCATATCTGCCAAGTGACCCTATGTAGGAGGAACAGTCTCTATTCTGCTCTGTGTCAGTGTGTATCAGGGGTTTTGAGGACAGGTGTCAATCCATATCTGCCAAGTGACCCTATGTAGGGGGAACAGTCCCTATTCTGCTCTGTGTCAGTGTGTATCAGGGGTTTTGAGGACAGGTGTCAATCCATATCTGCCAAGTGACCCTATGTAGGGGGAACAGTCTCTATTCTGCTCTGTGTCAGTGTGTATCAGGGATCATTAGGATAGGTGTCAATCCATATCTGCCAAGTGACCCTATGTAGGGGGAACAGTCCCTATTCTGCTCTGTGTCAGTGTGTATCAGGGATTTGACTATCTTTATTCAGATTCAAAAATTACAATTCCAGGAAAAATTTAACAAACATTTACAAGAACATGTTATGCACATCATAGAAACAACGTAAACCTCTTTAAAGCCACAAACGTAAGACAAAAAATACGTACACACAATGTGTAAGGGTTTGAAAGAATATTCTGAATCCTTACATGTTTACTTTATCGTTTGTTTGATTTTTGTGAACCATATATAAACTACAAGCAGCGTGAAAACTATAAAAACTCAAGTGGCCATGCTGATCAAATTAAATAGTATGCTTTACACAGCGTATAAGGGTGATGTCACAGCACAACGGGAATGTAACAGGGGAAGAGGTGAAAGTCATCCTCCCCCTCCCACGACCCCGCCATATCTGCCAAGTGACCCTATGTAGGGGTAACAGTCTCTTTTCTGCTCTGTGTCAGTGTGTATCATGGTCTCTGAGGACGGGGAACAGTCTCTATTCTGCTCTGTGTCAGTGTGTATCAGGGGCTTTGAGGACAGGTGTCAATGTTAGGTGATTTCTGCCCTTTATGGATTAAAAGCAGACTCTGCATCAATTGTGCAATTTTCCATGGGAGTTTTGCCATGGATCCCCCTCCGCATGCCACAGTCCAGGTGTTAGTCCCCTTGAAACAACTTTTCCATCACTTTTGTGGCCAGAAAGAGTCCCTGTTGGTTTTAAAATTCGCCTGCCCATTGAAGTCAATGGTGGTTCGCGCGGTTCGCCGGTTCGCGAACATTTGCGGAAGTTCGCGTTCGCGAACCGAACATTTTGGGTTCGCGACAACACTACCTATGGCATCAAAATATATACATATGTACAGGTCAACCTGTCTTTTACAGGGGTGCTCCTTTTTGTTCTGAAGCATGAATGTGGTGTGTCAAGAGTACCTTGTCATGTATTATGTGTATGGGCATAATAACCTTGGCTAGGGCACATTAACTTATTTATCATAGCATGAAACCTGTCCCATGATCTGTCAGTGTAGGTGGACTTAAATCATTTAGTCAATTTTGATATCACCACAAACTCAAGATGGGCAGATAATCCTGAGAAAAGCTTGGCGTCTGAATCTTTTTAGCTTCACGAGGTCTCCTTTTTGGGGTCCTCGGCTTTCCATCGATGGCAGGTGGTCAGGCGTTATTATGGCCATCAAAACACCTACTCGTTGATATCATTTTAAGCAACTTTTTCTTTAGAATCAAAGGTTTGTCAAGATCAACAAATGTTACTTCCCATGTTGCAGAGATAGTCTTGAGTCTGGAATGGTGAATCCACTGAGTGATCTCTGCAACTTTCACGATACATTACTGGGTATATGTCTTGGTTGTCACATTGATGACCGGCTAGGCCTCTGGTCATCCTGACAAAATGTCTATTATAAATATAGCATATTTGAACCGGCAACTCTCTGGCACCTGGATATAGTCACTTGGATTCTTGAAAGGGATAGTGAGAGTTAGCTAGATGCTTTGGATTCTCCTCCTCTTCTGCCTGAGCTGTCCTTGGCACAAATGACACAGGATCGGCAGTAACTGTTGAATAGAGGAGTAATTCTAGGCGCTTCAGAGTATTTAGAGATCAAAGAGTTCATGAGGGTCTTGGATAGGTATAAAACTCCATGGGCCCACTGCCCAGTACATGTTTTTGGGTAAACAGAACTTGAGAGTGTTGGAGTACAGCCCGTCTTCAAGGGTTGCCCCTTTCTGTTTTCCAGCTTTGTATTTCTTCAGGGTCAGCAGCTGCTTGTCATTATTTCAGGAGCTTGAGATATGTGGATAGGATCTACATGGTGAGTATAGAAGTTTCTTCAGCGGACACCCTTCTGTCCACTTCCCTTGGTGCACTTGTGGCTTGGTTGGCAGCTTGGTCAGCTGAGTGGTGCTTCTTCTAAATTCAGTTTTCCGTGGGCCTTCACCTTCAGTATGGCCACTTCTTCAGCAGGAGTAGGGCATCCACCAACTTCTTAATAGCCGTGCTATGCTTAACTGGCGTGCCAGTCGCTGTGTGAAATCTTCTTGTCTTCCAGATTGATCCAAAATCATGTGCCACACCTAGGGCATGTCTTGAGTCAGTGTAGGTATTAGCACGTCTTCCTTCAGACATTTTGCATGCCACTGAGAAGGCTGTCAATTCAGCGTCTTGAGCAGATGTGAGTGAGGAAAGTGAAGATGTTTGACGTACCTGATCTTCTGTGGCAACAGCAAATCCAGTATGGTACCTTTCCTCTTCATCCGCAAACAGAGTGGAGTCAGGATCTGGCAAAGCTACTGCATGCCCTGTTGAGAGGTGTCTTGTTTCTTCTTTCATCTTGTTCAAAGCAACCATGAGGAGCAGTAGAAGAGGTATCCTCACCTATTTCTGTGTGAGATTGGGGGTATTTGTCTTTCCATTTACAGTTCTCTTGCTGACCCCCCCCCCCCACTCTGTAGAGAGCTGATATCGGTTTTTAGTGTTTCATGTTTCTAATGAGCCAGGTTCCTTTCATGAGATTTCTGGGGACTTAGTGAAGAAAACATGAGGGACAGCCACCTCCCAGTGATGATAAATGTGTCTTACTTCCATGGGTATCTGGATCAGGAGCGCACTAATTCCTTGAGAGTGCCCAAAACAGGTCTTTCATGATGAAGTGTACCTCCACCAGTCTGATTTTTTTCGTAGTGTGGTATTCCCCCCTGGGAAGTGGCAGAAGAGTGGCCGGAGCAACTTTTCTTCAAAATATACTGTCAGGTAGAGGCAGAGTTGTCTGTGGGCGGAAATGTCTTAGAGAAGGTGCATTGGCTGGAGAGAATAGAATTAATATCATGAGGAGCAAGAATTATTAGGACCGGCACTAGAGGTGCCACACCACTGGGGGCTGCCATATTGGATGTGGGCACGACTTGAGCAAGTTGAGGCAGGGTAGGCGTGATCGGGGTAGGGGGTGTGGCAATGGAAGGTACATGGGAAGTGGCAAGTGGCTGAATAGGGCAGAGTTGTGTGGTAAGGGTAGGAGAACGGCCAGGCCATTTGGGCAGATGCCAGGGCGGGGCACGGGTAGGGCGGAGGAGATGGGTAGGGATTAAGAAGAGAGGAAGCATATAAAGGATATAGATATGGTGGTGGGGAGATGTAGGAATGAGTAGCGGGTGGAGTAGGAGGGACGGGAGGAGTAGGAAGAGGAGAAGGTGGAGTGGGAAGGACAGGAGATGAGGGAGGAGGAGAAGAAGGAGCAGTAGGAGGGGAGACAGACGAAGGGGAGGGATCAGTGGAAGGAGTAAGAGGAGGTGGGCAGGTAAGGGAGTAGACAGGTGATGTAGCAGTGGAGGTGGGCAGGGTGGTGGATGGGCAGAAGGGAGGAAGAGCGGACGGGAGAAAATGGATTGGAGGGGGAGGGTGGTAAAGGAGAGGATGAGGGGGAGGAGATCTATAGGACTGATAGGGGGGGGAAATAAGGATCCATCAGCATTCAATACCAGGTAGAAATGAGGAGGCAGGTAGGATTCTCTTCCGCTATGGAGGCTGCAAATAGCCCATTTACAACAACTATTAACTGACCCTATGCTTTCCCTATAGAAAAATAATAAAAGGCTAACATGCTCATCTGTCTGAACAGGCCTCGAACGCTTCACTCCGTGGGTATCCCGCAGTGGCTAACCCACTACATCTCCCACACCAGACTTGTGTCCGTGGAGACAGACGCTATCCCTGACTCTCCGTTCTTTAATTTATTTATTTATTTCTAACATATCTCAAAATATAATTCTTACATACATCACAAATATACATTGTCACAATTTTTATGTCTCGCAAAAGGGATAAAACTTATTCTACTCTTCACTGATAATGTATTAAAACATACAAAATAGACAAATAACATTGTTTTCTGCGAAATAAATGAAAAAGATAGTGGGGATTTTGTTAAGCTTTATAAATAGCTATACATTAATTTACCTTATAGCAGAATGCTTGGTTGTATAGGGAGAGGTATTAGCAGTAGGAAGAGGGAAGTGCTCATGCCATTGTACAGAACACTGGTGAGACCTCACTTGGAGTACTGTACACAGTACTGGAGACCATATCTTCAGAAGGATATTGATACCTTAGAGAGAGCTCAAAGAAGGGCTACTAAACTGGTTCATGGATTGCAGGATAAAACTTACCAGGAAAGGTTAAAGGATCTTAACATGTATAGCTTGGTGGAAAGACGAGACAGGGGAAATATGATAGAAGCATTTAAATACATAAAGGGAATCAACACAGTAAAGGCGGAGACTATATTTAAAAGAAGAAAAACTACCACAACAAGAGGACATAGTCTTAAATTAGAGGGACAAAGGTTTAAAAATAATATCAGGAAGTATTACTTTACTGAGAGGGTAGTGGATGCATGGAATAGCCTTCCAGCTGAAGTGGTAGAGGTTAACACAGTAAAGGAGTTTAAGCATGCGTGGGATAGGCATAAGGCTATCCTAACTATAAGATAATGCCAGGGACTAATGAAAGTATTTAGAATACTGGGCAGACTAGATGGGCCGACACATTCTATGTTTCTATGTAATGCACTTGCTGCTAGTAACAGATCTGGAATCAATACATTATAATGCCCAAAGTCTCGACTTATATGTATATGCAATAATAAAATATCTGGGCTTACGTCAAAATTTATGTTAAACAGTCTTTAATCTTGGAGGCTATCATTATCCAATAAAGACAGCTTGGAGCACACTCCCACCTTATCCATTCTTCATAGTTTATGCCAGTACCTAAATCCTTATTCCATTTGTAAATAGTTTGGCTTATAATGTTTTCTGGTTCCTTTTCAATTAGATCAAAACATTTTGAGACCAAACCTTTAACTGTATTACCATTTGTTCATGAAATCTTCGATTATTAGAAATTATGGAAACTCTCTAATTTTTTCCTTTAGTAATTATAACTTTCCTGTTCGAACAGCATGTCTTAAGATAGGATGAGCATAATAGGGGTAGGTCTCATGATGGAGGCCGTCATGACGGGGGCAGGGAAGGAAGTGACATCACTGATATGTATGGGAAAGGAAGAGACCGGAGGTGAGGTCATGGTAAGGGCAGAAGGGCCAACCTCCTTTTGTACTAGGAGCCATTTTCTTTTAGGGTGTTTCAACATTACACTATATTATAGCTAATAAAATAAGTCAGAGAAGCAACATTTTGTTCAGCAAAATGAAATACTAAACTATGAACAGACTTGACGGGTTAAATAAGACAGTCGAGAACATTATACATTTAACAGCCCATAAAGCTGTCTCTAGAAACATGTACTTTAAACTAACATGATGCAAAATAAACTCACGGAATGCAACCAATCTCCCCCATCATTCACCAGCCATTAATCACTTCCCTCTTTACAATCTAACTTGGCTACTTCGCATATTCCCTCTATCTATATTGCATAGTATTGCAACAAATCACAATTGCCTTTACACTTAACTCGTCCAAATATTCCTCTATTCTTGTATCAGATTCACATTCCTAACCTTCGTAATCAACACTGAGCTACATCCCCGACTCCCTATCTTATACACCAGTCTTGGAGAAAATACTTTGCACCGCGAAAGGAAATACAGCCTCAGAAAGGTGGAATGCATTCTTGTGAGCTAGTCTCCCCCACGATCCTCACTGCCTTATCACAAAACACAATATATATATATATAAAGCGCTACGGAATCTGTTGGCGTCATATAAATGGCAACAACAATAACAATATACAAACCCTAGAAACCTCTTATACGACACATCAGTACTTAACCATCCTATCAACTTCTATGAAAATAACAAAATACACAATTAGAATGTCTTCTAGCAAAAATCCAATTTCTAACTCTTATCAGTAGCCCTGAATAACTTTCACTGAAGAGACAGACCCGCATGTCCCTCCTCCCTCCTCCCCCCCAAACCTCCATACGGAGACCAGAAAGCAAGAGAGGGAGGGGGGAGAGAGGGAGGGGGAGAGAGAGACTGCAGGCATGAGAATTATCCATGTCACTGCTGTACGGTAACAAATTATGGTCTGCCAGCTTGCCTTTCTTTCCTGTCAGTAACTTACGTCAGCTCTCTGGCTGCAATCTACCGCATGGAGGTACGGTAATTCCACACACTTTAGCAATCTTATCAACTTGCTTAACCATCTCTTCTCCTTCTTACGGCAATTCCACATACTTTAGCAATCTTATCAACTTTCTTAACCATCTCCTCTCCTTCTCTATCTTCAACCAGATCATATGCTAACCAACCCTTATTGGGTTTATCTAGATTCTGTCCCATCTTCCCTATACAAGGCGTCCCAGATATAGAGAAAGAAAAAGGAACAGAATGTCTACAGTGCTCGACTGCTACGTAAGAATAGGTTCTTACGTACGTCTTCCCAAAACGTAGACTAGTCACTGATTCCGCCTACCCAGGGTAGCTGCGGATTGGAGCGTGGCGAGAAGTGTGTGACCAATCACTTCTCTCATCAGAAAAAGAGAAATAGGAGGGGAAAGTGCAAATAGTACAGAGAGTAAGATAAAAGTAAACACAGGAATCTGTGTGACAGACAATTAAGACAACATTTCAAGTAAAATACAGTGCATGCATCACAGTTCAAATAAGTTCAACAGTTCAAATAAGTTCAACAATAATCCCTTTCCTTTACTCATGTGGCAGAAGCCACCTATCTCAATCCCGTAGTGTCCCCGCTCGGGGAATGACTGCAGATTAGCCGCACTACCTGACGGCAACGGAACACAGCAAACACCGGCCCGAGTTCCGTACACCTCCCTCGTTACAGTGGTTCGGACCCGTAACCACCTCTACCCTCACTTCCGTAGTGTCCCTGTTGCGGAACCACCCGCAAGTCACACTACCACGTGGTGATGGAGACAGCAATGCCTGCCCGAATCCAATCCCACCAACACAAAACGGAACACTTCCAGCGTCAGCGCTCGAGGCTGAAGTGTTCCACCCCTCTGCAAGCAGAGTAACGTGGTGTCCAATGAGGCTAGCTTGTCAAAGCAACACTTATGGGGAATCACCAGGAAGCAGTGAGTCTACACCCCTCCACAGATTCCCACCCCTCTTTTACCTTACTGCCGTAGCTACTCGGCACCTAAAAGAGTAAAACAGGCAAACAGAAGATCCCCAGGAAAACTTCCACAGATCCACCCCCCTTTTTCCTTACTACCACAGCCACGTGGTACCTAAAAGGGGTAAACAGGCAATCACTCAACCCGGGCACATAAGCTAAAGACAAAACAATTAAAACACACCCAGGTAACAGATAGTCAACAGGTAAGGTACAGGGGTCTCTGGGCAAGATATTACCTGACTTTGATGTCCTCTCGGCAGCCAATCTCAGACGCTGGGGCAGGTCAATCACAGGGGGCTGGAACATACCGGCCAGGCGCTGCAGCAAACTCTACCGTGTATTCAGAGGTGATCAATCTCCTTCCTTCCCCCAGGATTCATCCACCCAGCGTCTTCTTGGATGGCTGCCAGATAGGTCATAACCCAAAGCCCCACATTGATGCGCCAAATGTTATAGTATTCTTTTAAGCAAACAAATAAGTTTGAATGACTATCTGTTCCTGTCCAAATTAGAGATGATTAAATTGCGTATACGCAGAAGTAAATTCACACGGACACACGAGGTTCAGGTTAAATGAAAGAACTTCGAGAAAATTTAATGGCATCTGGTAAAAAGTAGGCGCGCAGACCCTTATAAAGGCAAAATTACATCACTACAGAATTCAAGATAACATAGAATTATAAATCAGCAATTGGTTAAGTGTTAAGTGGTTAGTTCAAATGCCCTCCCTACTGGGCTTGCCATCTTATGTCATTACTGTCGTCATAAAGTTCTCCTCCAGATTTCAGCGCCATCTTGCTAGCACGAGGAGTTCACTCGATGGGAGGGGGGCTTTAGCAACCATTTTGAGTAACTGGCACGTTAGTTTCTTCAAGGTTAGTTCTCAAGGCCTTTTTTAGCAATTATACATTTTATTAAGACTATCTGCTACAATGTTTCACTTAACAGGATCCTAGCATTTCCTGCTGACACACTATTTCTATGAACAAAGCATTCTTGTAAGATTTAAACTATGAGGCCTATGAAAGGGAATATGAGAGTAGGATTCTAAAAGGGGCCCAGTAAGGGTATAGTTTTATAAGGGGCCTAATAATTCTACAACACAGGGAGTACAGAGGGTCAGCCCTGCTCCCCAGCGGCAGTCTACGGTGCAGGGAGAGGAGCCTGTTATCCCCTCTCCCCAGCGGCTGAAGGTGTGTAAGGGAGAGGAGTTTGTTACCCCCTCTCCCCAGCGGCAGCTTAGCACACCAAGGGGAGACAGTAAGCCCCACACCAGCGCAGATGGGACCGTGGTCTCTGCGCCCAAGTTACAGGGAGCTGAAGGGGCCGTCCTCCCTCCCCAGCGGCAGTGTGATTTGTTGGGAATTGGGAGCCCAGTCTCCATTCCCCAGCGGCAGAGTATCCAGCAGGAAATGGAGAGCCCAGCCCCCTTTCCCCCTCAGCAGGACTCTGTGCTGGGAGGAGAGACAGTCGGTCTCCCTCCGCAGAGACGGGAAGTATGTATGGGAGAGGAGATTGTTACCACCTCTCCCCAGCGGCGGATCATTAATGTACAGGGAATAGAGAGCCCAGTCTCCATTCCCCAGCGGCAGAGTGTTCTAATGGGAGAGGAGCTGGTTACCACCTCTCCCCAGCGGCAGCTTAATGTACCAGGGGGAGACTGTAAGCCCCACACCTGTGCAGATGGGACAGTGGTCTCTGCACTTCCAGCAAGGGGGTAGGGACGGTCGGTCCTGCCCCCCCCACGACAGGGCTGTTTAGCCAAAGGGGAGACAGTCTGTCTCCAGCAGCAGAGCTGTGTACCCAGAGGGGAGACGGTCGGTCTCCCCCTCCCACAACCAGGCTCCAATCAGGCTACTTCAGTGGTAGCGCTGGCACCAGGGAAGAGTACCGCTGGTCTCTGCCCACTCAGCAACCCACCAAGGCAGTCTACCAGCTCCCTGCACAGCCGTGGAGAGGAACCTGGACCTGGACAAGCTGCTACTTTATCCAGGTGGAGTAAACATTTATTGTGGGTGGGAGGTACTGCTGTTTGTGCTTCGTGGGTGGGTTGCTGGACTAACCAGGGCACTGACCGGCAGGAGGTCAGATACCCTGTTAGTCTGGGGGGTAAAGGGGAGAAGTGTGGCAAAACCGACCTCGCCACGTGTCCTTGGAGGGGGCTGCTTGCCCGCCTCTTGCCTTTGGACTATGGACCAGACTTTATGTGAATGTGTTAACCCAGATAGCTATGCCATGGAGCCTATTCATATAATGAAAGACTATGGGAAAGACTTTAGCTCCATTGCAATTGTACTGTGTGAATAGGATCTGTGCGCTATTCGGTAGTTTTGTGCGCTCAGATCCCAGCTATCTGGGGATATGTGAAATGTCTGTGTGTTATGGATAAAAAGTAACTTTCTGTATTTTAAAGTGTTTTATGTCTTTCTGTAACCATGTGGTTAATGGAGTCTGTCTCTGTGCTGGAGATAATTGGATTACTTCTCCAGCACAGAGAAGGCTCTGTAAAAACCGGTCTGAGCTGGAAAGCTAGGGGTTTTAAAAGATACTTTACTAACTTTTGAACCCTGATCCATGTCTGATCCATGCCATTTTTTAATATGTTGTTCCCCTGAATGGATTGATTGTGGATATGTAATTTTGTGTGAATGTGATGTATGGTTTTGAAGTTATAAAGATTGTGTAAAAAGTATATTTTAAACTGTATGCATAATGGGATTATGTGTCACACTAAGGGGAGGGGATGTGTGGGAGGTAACATCTATGTCATTGGTTATTTTATGCCTCCCCCTGGGTGTGGCCTGTATGTGTACTCTTGTAATAAAAGCCAGGCTGGATGTGCCAGTCCAGAGTTCCTGTTTTACCCTCAAAGTGAAGTGTTGTCTCATTATTGGGGGAAGGATTTATTGCATGCTGTTCCAGTTTGACTGCTAGGATTGAAAACCTATTCGTATGGTTCCTATTCAACTGTCTACAGCATTCAGAGGCTTGAGAGGATTTATATGCTTCTCAGATTCGGTGATTGTGGTGTCTGCCAGAGTGCTTGGAGTCCTCAGGAAACGCTAGGAGCATCCTTTAACGGAGGTACTCAGTCGGGGTGCCAGGCGATCCATTACAATCATAGAGATCAGTAAGTAGGTGTTTTGACGGCCATAATAAAGCCTGACCACCTTACCGTTACATAGCCAGAGTGTCTCGAAGGGATCTCTGTGAAGAAAAGTGAGGATCAGGAAGGACTCCATTCCCTGCAGCCCTCACATCCTGGAAGCTGAGGTGCCATCGCACGGTCGAAGAGTCAGGACAAAGATGTCAGGAGTGATGTGTTTGATAATGTATATATGTGTGTTTTTAATTATTCAGGAAGGTAGAGGTACCGACACACCAGGCTGTGAGGTTTGCATTAAGACTACGAAAACAGGCAATCATATTTCCCAGACCCTTATTTGGCATTCACAATATGAGTGTAAAGGACATGTATCTAAGTGTAGATACTTGGGTATAGATTATAGTGTATGCCATCTAAGAGCAGGAGAACCTAAGTGTTTCAGTCCAGAGTATCAACCCCGTACAATTTGGTTGACTATTCGGAATGGAGACTCAAAGGGGACCCTGATAAATAAGACCATACTAGAAACCGTACATTCTTCAGGTGTTCTGCTATTTGATGCATGTAAGGCGATATCAGTTAGTAGAAAACCGTGGAATGTATGTGGTGATCTTAAATGGGAAAGAACGTATGGGTCTAACGATAAATATATTTGCCCCAGTAATAAGCACAAATATATGGATCCAAAATGCCCAAATAAGGATTATAATTACTGTCCGTATTGGTCCTGTGTAGGGTGGGCAACCTGGGGACAGACAGAAGATAAGGATATGATTGTTACTAAGTTGCCTACCAAACCATATTGTAAGTCTATGGAGTGTAACCCAGTCCATATACTTATCAATGACCCAGAACTATTTATAGATAGGTTTGGAAACTTATTTGGGTTCCAGATATATGGAACAGGTTTGGATCCTGGGACAATATTATTTATAGGGATTGAGACCGATACTGTGGCAACCCAGACTCATCAGGTCTTCCATTCCTTCTATGAGGAGATGAGTGTGGAAAATAAGATCCCCCATAATGCTAAGAACTTATTTATTGATTTAGCCGAGAGTATTGCTGGTAGTCTTAATGTAACCAACTGCTATGTGTGTGGAGGTAGTAATATGGGAGACCAATGGCCTTGGGAAGCAAAGGAGGTAATGTATTCCGGTTCTGAGACAGTTGAACAGATAATATTGTTACAAATGGCTATTTGTAACTGGCCCTTTAAATGAAAAATTGCCCTGCTTCCCTGGATTGTGGAGAAGCCTATTTGCCAGCCTCCTGCCTCATGACTATGGCCCCTGGAAGATTGTGCCCCTGAAAATGTATTAACTTGTATTGGTGTGTATGGCCCTTTAAGAACCGTCTGGGGACATATTGTGACTTTGCTGAACAATGCCCCTTTAAGACTATGTCCCCAGACCTTTAAAATAACTTGTTCCTGGCTTTCCCCCACTTGGTTCAGTAAATAGGGCTTACTGAACCGAGTACCACACAGGCGGACCACCCAGAAGCTAAAGTGTGCAGGCAATTTACCTCCCAGGCTGTGAGGTTACTGCCGGTTAATTGCACGTGGCGGCGGCCATCTTGGTTTCCTCGAATGCGGTCAGCGGTGTATGCTAAAGATTCTGTGGAACTAAAATCGGCTACACATTCTGCCGAACACCGCTGACCCTTACCTTCTCCCATACGGAACTTGCAGCTCCAGAGACTAAGTCCCGTTCGAAATGGTCGTTTTTTCGGCATGAAATTGACCGACCGCACAGCCCAAATCTATGGAACTGTTTTGGGCAGGAAATTGTGCTTGCGGTCGGTCATAAAGGACTTCCAGCTAACTTTTGATCCACTGGAGGGATTTGGCTGATTTTTGGAAGGGTTTATGTTTGATGTATGCTGATTCTGAATATGCAACTTTTATTGAAATTGAATGTATGGTTTTAAAGTTACAGTGTGTGTGTAAAAACTGTATTTTTATTGTATGTAATAATTGGTTTAACTGTTTATCTGAGGGGAGGAAATGTGTGGGCTGCACCAGATGTGTGATTGGTGATTTTATGCCTCCCCCTGGGAGTGTCCTATTTGCATGTAACCTCAATAAAAGCCAGGCTGGGTGTTCCAGCATCTCAGACCTCTTCTGACCCTCTAACTTGCAGCCTCAACTCATGTTTGTGGGGGACAGCTATAATCACTACAGGGATTGCTATGCTCTTCATACTCTCTTAGCTACTGAGCTCTTGTAAGAGCTCTGGTTCCTGATCCTGCTTCGCTCGACAGAAGGAAGAGGTTCGCCTATTGGAACCTGGAGCCTGGTCGTAGGTCCAGGGCGCAGAGCAGACGGCGAGATACCAGCCCAGCAGCGGTGGTTCGTGGAGTCTGCAGTGCTTATGGTGGCTGCGGTGCTGATGGTCATTTGGTGAGCGCTAGGAGCATCCTTTTCTACGGTCCAACTTCCAGCCAGCCTGGAGGCAACCGTAACAAATATCTTCTCAAACTGATTATCAAATGAGTGTTAGAGGTAAATCTGAGTGGCGATTAAAGACCTCCATTATAGGTTATGTTTGCATAGCAAGGAAAGGAATAATGTTTAATACATCTGTAGGAGAATTGACTTGTCTAGGGCAAAAAGCTTATGATGATGATACAAAAGATACAACTTGGTGGTTGCTTCAAATGTCTCAGAACCACCTAATCCGTTTGCAAGTTATACCAATTTAAAGGATGTGTGGTTTGACTTATCTGCTACATCTAGTTGGAAAGCCCCAGCAAATTTGTACTGGATCTGTGGTAAGAAAGCCTATTCGGAGTTACCACAGGACTGGGAAGGGGCATGTGTATTAGGTATGCTAAAGCCATCCTTCTTCTTGTTGCCAATTGAAACAGGAGAGACTTTGGGAGTTAAAGTATATGATGTGAATCATAGAAAGAAAAGGGGACCCCTAGAGATAGGTACCTGGGAAGATAATGAGTGGCCTCCCCAGCGTATTATAGATTATTATGGGCCAGCTACGTGGGCGGAGGATGGTACTTTTGGATATAGAACCCCAATATATATGCTCAACCGTATCATAAGGTTACAGGCAGTGGTTGAGATAATTACCAATGAAACATCGCAAGCACTCAATCTCCTAGCAAAGCATAACACTAGGATGAGGACAGCCGTTTACCAAAATAGATTAGCTTTGGATTACCTATTGGCAGTAGAGGGAGGTGTATGTGGGAAGTTTAATTTAAGCAATTGTTGTCTTCAGATAGATGATGAAGGGCAAGCAATAGCTGAGCTTACTAGCCATATGGTTAAACTAGCGCATGTGCCTACTCAGGTATGGATAGGGTATAATCCGAGTAGTTGGTTTGGTAATTGGTATGAGCAGCTTGGAGGACTCAAGGCATTGGTAGGTGGAGTCATGCTAATCTTGGTGCTGTGCCTTCTCCTGCCATGTCTGATTCCTTTGGTTGTTAGGTCTGTGCAGAGCATTATAGAGAATATAGCAGAGAGAAAGGCCGCTGCACAGATAATGGCTGTTTATAGGTATGAGGCTCTAAATCAAGGAGAACAGGTACAGGAAGAGGAATGCTGAGGGATTCGTATCTTTAGAGAGTCGCAAAGTCTAGTCTGGTTTATGGCAACTTGAGGTGTAAGCAAACTCTGATTAAGTGATGCATCTGAAATTATGAAAATATCAGAAGCATCAAAGGGGGGAATGTGGTGGAATCTCGGTAAAAAAATAAATTTAGTAGGTCGAGATTGCCACGTGGTATGTGTACGTGCATATACTGATGTATCGGTCGGTTGGTTGCACGTAGAAACGATATAATCAGTAGTGTACGGAGCATGTGCAGAAATACAGGATATAGAGTATTTCCCCTCCTCCATTGTGCTGGGCAAGCCATGTGGTCAAACAGGAAGTTAGTCTTTGTTCGGTTGATTGGGTAAGAGTATGTGTGGGTGGAGCTTATTATGGGAGGAGTTATATGCCTATATAAGGGACCTACACTGTATGTTCGGGGCTCAGACTTTGCTGTTTTTTGGTGACATTAGTCCCTCTGAGTCCCGGTCGGTGAATCGAATAAAGAATCTCTTCCTTCCTGAAGAAACCTGTGTCCATCTCTCTGTGCTTGGCTTCCGTCAGTTTCTCCGGTATCAATAAAACATTTCTCATCATAAGGATCCACGCACGACTCCCAAGTCGGAGAGTTCCAATTTCGTGCCAAAATCCATCTGTCCCACTTTTCTATCCTAATGTCCCTTTCGTCCAGGAATGCCACATTGTTGATGTGTCTGAATTTATAGCAGGGCTCCACAGCAAAAATATTCACATTAAGGTGTATTTAAACTATGTAAATATGCTTAGAATTCAGTCTATAGTAATAAGATGCATTGGACGTGTTCAAAATGATTTTTTGTTGAATATTTTGTAATATGTCACCTAAAATTTCTCAGAACAGCCTACCCTTGGCGTTCCTTTAAAGACAAAATAGACAAGCTTGAAAAATTCTCAGCTATGCTTTCCATGTGGCCTTAAATTTCGAAATTACCTTGAATTCTCACTTTAGTAAATCACCCTATTTGAGTGCAGCCTCATCCGCTGATTGAATGTATTTCTTGTCTTGTAATGTTAAAGGTTTACTGGAAAATATCCCATTTATAACTATCCTAATTCCACTTACTGGAGTCCATTCATGCTTGTATCAAAACACAGTCCCCTTCTTGGGGTGGTCTGAATCTAGAGATTGCAGCCAGCTTTCATTACTTTGTCTGGGTGTCTGTCATTTGTACTATTCTACATTCTTTAATCACTAGAAATTATCCTAATAACATATGAATCTGTGAACAGAAAAAAAAAATGCACTGAGAAATTAAATTGGAAAGGACAGTTAACAAAAAAGGGGGCTGAGGGGCAGATAAAATGAGAGCTTTATGAATGTGCTTACAGATGGAGAGGGGGAGGAGGTGAGAGAGACGGAGAGGATACTGACAGTAGGCAGATGGAGAGAGGGAGATGAACAGGTATTACTCTTAGAAAGGTCACAGATGAGTTAAACTCACAGGCATCGCACAAAACAGGTGCTGGCAGCAGTTTATTGTGAAAAACACGGTTTTGTGATTCACTTTCTGCCACATGGTCCAACAATCTAAGCTAAACTAAAGAATAAGAGGATTGGCAGACAATGCAGCTTTAGAAATAATCATACATTTTGATAGTAAACGAGGAAATTAAGCAGGGGTGAAACATTTAGGGGCACGTGGAGGATGCTGAGTTTACTACACGTTCACCACTAGGCATAGAATTATTGGCACCAATAGGCATAGAATTATGGGCACCTGGCTCTCCGGTGTTGGTAGAGGAGGTGGGAAGCAGCAACCAGCAAACCCCAGATAAGAAACCAAACTGCTCAGAGACAGTCTGACTTTTAACAATGGGGGGGCACCAGGATACTCCTGACATCATAATCGCTACAGTAGCCTGAACTGGTTATGAGGCTTGGACTGTTCCTTTAAACGTATTGGTTGATGAAATACATTTATTTAAAAGGACACAATAGGCATCCAGACCTCTCTATCTCAGTGAAGTGGTCTGGATGCAGTTTCTGATAACCTGCAATACTTATATTGCAGAGTTAGGACTGCCTCTACTGGCTGTCAATCAGAAAGCCACTAGAGACACTTCCTGCTTGCAAGACGCCTTTTGGTCGCCAAACTGATGCTGGACTTTCTAACGCTCTGCATCCAGCATCAGCTAAACCCCTATAGGAAAGCATTGCAGCAAGTTTTGCTATGAGGAGGACCTAATGGGGTCGCAGTGCTAGCCACGCATGTGAATTAGTGCCCCCTGTCAGGTGACGTTGGAGGCGGGGAAGAGAGATGAGTACAGTAATGTTTTTTTAACCTTTACAGCACAGGGGTTGAGGGGGGCAGACAGAGGGCACTATAGTGCTAGGAATATAAAGTTGAAAAAAACATTACTGTACTCACCTGATTCCAGTGCCGATCTCTGCTCGCCTCCTCGAATGTCACCAGACAGGGGGCGCTAATGCGCATGCATGGCTATGGTATCACTTTAAGTCACAACACTTTAACCTAGAAATCTAGGCTCTTTAAGCATATAATTCCTTATATTAAGAAGCATGCATGTTATGAATATAAGAAATAGTCTGAAGTAATTAATATATTGAGTCCATTTTATGCAAAGTTTGGCACATAACACTAACCAATGTAAATTCACGAACGACCTACAGTACGAGTTTACATTTTTCAAGCCAAATTTTGGCAGTTGAAACCCATTCAGGTATTCACAACATGCAAATTCAGTTATTTCAGCTGTATTTGCAATTCCATTCTGGGTGCCGTTGTTAGCTGTTTAAGGGATTCTATACGATGTTGTATTCCTTATACTATAGTTCCCACTGCCCTTTCCCCTCCCTCATCCCTGGCCTTAAAAAGTACTCATCCGATTCCAGAGCCAATCTCCCTCAGTGCTGGGTCGGTGCTATGCCTCCTCCGACATCAACCAATAGGAGAGCATGTCCTCATGCAGAGCGTGAATATGTATATATTTGCTAAATGGCCTATTCACAACAGCAGAACTGTACCGGATTCCCCTTCATTCATTTGATCCAATTCTCCTGATACAGATAAGGAAATTAACACATATAATCCTAAACCCCAAACCGAAAACAAGCCCCCAAGCCTAATAACCTTCTCCCAAATCCTTCTCTTGTCTTACCAGCCCCTTTTTGTTTTTCTTATAATAAATAAATGAAGCTGCTCTGGGATTCATTTGAAGATAGATGGGACTCATTTGGATAAATGCGGTTTCAGTTTGGTTGAATTTAAGAGAATGAAATTGAATTAAAGTGAATAGACCCTATCACTTCTGTCTTAGATTTTGCAAATTGATTGTTAGAATGCAGTGGCTTCTTTTTTTCATGCCAATCTTTTCTTTATTACTTTTCAGTTCTATCACACTAGTAGTTTATTAAATGAGGGTGAAGAAGGGGTCCACACCCGGTGAAAGCCAGGACTTATGGGCTATGTTACTGGCTTGTATTGTGGATGGATAAGAACGAGGTAGAAAATTGTAGATTATGGTAGCTTTAGTGTACCTATAATCTTAATTTTATTAATGACAGGAGGCGAGTATTTGATTAAGTCTCTCTTTACTAGAACTCCACAGCAGCACAGAAAAACAACCAATCAGAAAAAAGTTAGGTACTATGAAACTCCCCTCCCCATGCATCATTTCCTCTTTCAAGCTGCGAAAAAAACAGAATAAAGGTCAGAAAAACATAATGGGGAAGAAATTAAGTCCTAGATACAATGAATTCAACCATTTCCACCATCCGAGAAGAACTGCCAAATCAGATAGCGTTGATGGACTGTAAACTGAAACGAGAGAAAAAACAGAATCGAACAGGTTGATTATCCAAGGCAATGTACTCTGAATAAACATGTAGGTACTCAATGTAGCAACCCCAAAATTACCTTAATATGTAGATATCCCAACCCTACTAATGAAAAAACAGACATAAGAACAGATGACAGGTAGCAGAGACAACAAGCAGAGTTGCATCCGTACCGAAATACTCGCCTCCTGTCATTAATAAAATTAAGATTATAGGTACACTAAAGCTAGCATAATCTACACTTTTTACGAGGCTTCGTATTTGCTGTTTTAACGCTCAGCCAACAAGTCCAACGCTGTTTGTTTCGCTGGTACCTATTCCTGGAGATATCTGAGCAATCTTAAATGGACTTTCCAACTGCGATAAATGATCGATAAAAATGCTAGCCAACGAAGCATCCCAAATATGGAAAAAAACACCCATTGTTGACAGATCCCTTGTACGTGGGTTGTTACCTGTTTCCTTCCATGAGTCGCCATGCTGACTTATTAGCCATTTACCTGCAGTAGTAAAATGTCAAAGGTCCTTTGTGTACTTAGGGCTGCGAGAAGAAACTGCCATCATGTCTCAACTCTTGATGTGTAAGGTGGCTCCTCCGGTTGCCCGGCGATGTGGCCTTGCCGGTAGATCTCCAATCTCGAGGAATGCGCCTAAGTCCACCACCATTTCCGTAATAGAACCGAGTAGGATCTTTCACTCCCTCCTGGCCTACCCGGTGACATGTCTCATCCGAGAAGAAATTTATTATGTCGGCAAGAATGTGGTCAAACCAGCAGTGTCCTGAGTGATTCCAATATTCCAAGTGGACTGTGTAATCCTCGGCTGCGGTAGAGAAAGGACTCCAAAGGGACGTCCAACCAAGGTCCCAAACTGAACTTGTGTGGTGGAACGGTGGTCGACTATACTGGGAAAAAAGTGAATCCCCGAAATACTCAAAAGGGATGGGAAAGGTAATCCGGAGTTGAGATTTCCATCCAAATATGTTACGGTCTAAGAGTGAAAAGAAACACGGATCCAATGGCGATTGGGACCCGTATAACAACGAAGAGTCCTCACGTGCCGTATAGAGGGAGTGAAACAATCCGATTACCCATATTACGATTCTGTTCCATGTCCAACCTGTGAAAATTCGTATAGGGGTACCTGGTCTATACGCCACCAACAAGATAGGGTATAATATAGTGAGACCCCTAGGTCCCTGTAACCTTGACTGTCCGGACACGTATCTCCCCGAGTAGGCCCTAGGACAAGGGACCCAGGAATCTGGGTTCGATAACCAAAGTCAAGGTCTCCCCATAGAGGGATTCCTCTCTTCTTAGCTTGGAGTCCGGTGAACACATAGCGTTCTCCAATACGCAGGCAAGGCCAAAAGTACCTTTGCTCACAACAGGTGGTTCCAGAGAGCAGATATGATGACGAAAACAGGGGTCTATCGTCAATCGTCCGAATCATATGTTGCCCCATTTAGCATGCTGATAGCCCTATCTGAGTGTGCTACACATCTTGAGCCGCACTCCTGCGGTAGGTTGCGAACCGACTTTGACGTACGTGTAGTAGTCGGGGCATACCGGGTTCCACCATAGAGTCTCGTAGGTCTCCTTGATGGTAGATGAAAAGGTGGGTTAGCGAGACCCCAAACCAAGACGGCTCCCTTGAGGGATACAGAGTAGAAACGGAGGGTCCTCCATCTCCAAACCATGTTCTTCAGATATGTGCTCAGAGTAGGGGCAGTCCAGTCATCTTAACTCAAGGTAACCAAGGTAACCAGGGATTGCAGTCTTTCCATGTGATCCATGCGTATAGGGTACCTGCAGACCGCGTAGCGGCCTTCCCCAGTCTTGTTACCCGAGTAAGGCAGTGCCCATTTGCTCCCTAAAGGTCTCAGTCTCTCATGTCATCATAATATGGGAGAAACTGTCTGCGCAGTTTATTCCAATGGTCCAGATATCTAAACCAGAATGCAATTGTCTGTCATGTAGTGCAGAGTATACCAAAACCTGCACTCTCGTAATACCTGAGGCTCATCCGTTAGCCGTACCACCTCCAGGAGTGGGTGTAAAGAAGCGGGAGTCTCCCCCGTCACACCTCTGTGAATAATTATCGCGTGTGGTACAGTGGTCCGGATCCAGTAGATCCATTACAGGAGGTGAAATAGAGGGATCCAGACTGAAAATGTAAATCCTGCAGCTCTTTATAACAAAATTAGTATTACGTCGTTAGATCAAATTGAATGCAGGAGGAACGCCCCTCGATGCAGACATCGTTGTCCTGTACAGGTACGAGCCTGTGTGATGAACAAATGGACAGCATCGTAGTGATTTGTGTGTATGAGAAAGCCGCGCTCTCTAATAATGTGACCAAACTCTGTGTCAGCGTCCGGCTGATAGCCTGAGCGGGCCACACCCGTTAATAACCAAACAGTAGCATCGACATCCGAGACCGGTTCTCCCTGCGAGAAATTGACACTTAAAACATGTCCTCTGTAACCAGCTCCGCATCGGGCTGAGGTTGAGGGAGGGCTGCGCCCTCCAATAACAAATCAGTGTCCGGTTCCATATATGAGAGGGGTTCACTCTCTGGTAGCGAAAGTTAAAAATATAGTTCTCGGATCGAGTTGACGGAGGGCCGCACCCTCTTGTTATCCAAACTAGAGACCCTTAGGGACCCAGGGTGGTCAACTGCAGGGGTACACCATTTGCTAATATCAGCATAAAACTGAGATCCTGAGGTGGGTCTCTCTCTGGTCATGAGAGCTCTTTCTGAATCGCTCATCTGAGGAGGAATCGACCGGCAATAAACCAGACCGATGGAAGATGGAATAGTATACAACCATGGGCCTCGTCCACCAGAAATAGCAGAAAGGGATAGTGAGAAAATGCAACCTTCGGAAAAACAAATATGGAAACTACCAACTGACCGCCCGGATCCCGTGCGCGCGTGCGGGGTCCAGGAGGACCGACGGTAGCCTGAGGAAAGCTGAAGACATTCTCCACAATCCACGAGAGCCCAGGAGGTCGGGGGAGGTCAAGTCAGGCCTCTCGACGACCCGAGCGAAAGACCAATTGGAAGGCTCAAAAACCAAGAAACAACAAATAAAGTAGACAACAGTAAATACGTTCCTTGGGCGTCTGAGCGCTGGTGCGAATTCTCCTTGGAGATGTGCCAGCGCCGGGTTGGAATAAACTGCGGTGGTGTACCCGGGGATCCACATAAAAACCTTGCCCCTCAGGGCATGAGGTTTAGGGCCTTCACCCTTCCGATCATATTGAGGTGCCCGTATACTGGTGTCCTCTTGGATAGTAAGGCAGCAGTGGTTGCCTGGACACCCACCCATCTCCATGCCCATAGTGGGTACTGGGCTTTCTCAGTGATATCCTCCCAGGCCTGCGGCCAAAAGGGGGTTTCTGGCCCAGATAACTCAGGCCTAACAAAGGGCACAGATAGAGGAGGCCAGTCAGAAGGGCACGGACATAGCAGGTCAATCAGATGGGCACAGACCGAGCAGGCCGCCTTAATGGGCACAGACCTAGCAGGCCGTCTCAATGGGCACAGACATAGCAGGCCGTTTCAATGGGCACAGACATAGCAGGCCGTTTCAATGGGCACAGACATAGCAGGCCGTATCAATGGGCACAGACATAGCAGGCCATTTCAACGGGCACAGACATAGCAGGCCGTTTTAGTGGGCACAGACATAGCAGGCCGTTTTAATGGGCACAGACATAGCAGGCTGTTTTAGTGGGCACAGACATAGCAGGCTGTTTTAGTGGGCACAGATATAGCAGGCCGTTTTAATGGGCACAGACCTAGCAGTCTGTTTTAATGGGCACCGACATAGCAGGCCGCTTCAATGGGCACCGACATAGCAAGCCGTTTTAATGGGGCACAGACAGAGCCGGCCATACACAGATGTTGCATTCCACCTTTGCGTGGGTAGAGTCCTCTATATATGTGCAATAAAAAACAAAACAAAAACAGGGAACCTTGGGTAAAACTCCAATCTTTAAACCCACTAGCAGGGTAGAAAGTGCCTATAATACTATACAGGGAAAAGTGAAACCTTGTAGCGGCCAAATTCAGAGATATCCAAGGTGCAGGAAAACACAGAGCAGTACATGGTGTACTGCCTAGAGGCTGTTCTCCAGCCCAGAAAAAATAAGTATATCTATATAAACACACAGACACATCTCAACATCCATACACACACATATCTAAATACATATATACAAATACATACACCCACACATACATGTATATAGTAATCTCATAGGAAAATAGTCACTTAGAATGTCCCCTTTATTGAAGGGTAAAGCTCATAGCTGTATACAGTCACATAGTGAAACTGACATGCAGTCAAAGGCATGTATACAGCTCCATGTGCAGTAGGAGAGCACTGAGCTGGGAGTGGGCAAACCTCCAACGAGCAATGTACCGACAGGGGAGGGGCCGTGAGCGGTCGCACTCTCCCCCGGTTGAACTCTCCCCCGCCCGGTCGGACATACGCGGCCACGTGGGGAAAAGGATCCGGCCGCCGGGTACTCGTGCGCGCACGCGAGTACCCCCGCAACCGGAAAAACACATGGGACCGCCGGAGATTAACTCCGCGGTCCCGGAGCTCTGGGGTCGAAGGAGGCAGATGTAGTCAGCCTCCTGAAGCCCCCGAGCGGCACACACCGCCAGGCAAAGGCAGAAGGCACATAACATGAAAAATGGATATAACAAGAAATGGGAAACGGACAGGGGGTGGGCACAAGTCCAAGGAAGAGACAGCAAGGACCCCAAAGCCCCCCCCCACAAATAAAGGAAATACAGTGAAAGCCTGAAGTTATAGGCACTAAGAAAAATCCCACAAAGATATATAACACAGCATATTGGAATAAAATCCCACAAGGGCATAAACAGTATAGAATATAAAAGAATAAAATCTAACAAGGGTAAAATAAATAACTGAATATAAGATTAAATCCCACAAGGGCAATCTATAATATAGAAAATAAAATACTGAATCTATAAGACTAAATCTCACAAGGACAATATACAATTCTGAGTATAAATAGCAATAAAATCTCACAAGGACAATATAAAATCCTGATTATAAGTAATAAAACCCAAAGTCACCCACTAATATTAGCAGGAGGCAGTGGTACTCTGACCTGTACTATCTGCGGAGCAGCAAAGAAAGAGGAAATGATGCATGGGGAGGGGAGTTTTATAGTACCTAACTTTTTTCTGATTGGTTGTTTTTCTGTGCTACTGTGGAGTTCTAGTAAAGAGAGACTTAAGCAAATACGAAGCCTCCTGTCATGTTATAAAATTAGTTTTTGCATGCTACTCTGGCTGATCTTTCACTTGTGCTCTTAGTGACATGCGCTAAATGACGGTAGGGAAAGGCAAATGGGGTCAGCAGAACTACACAAGGGGCTGAGTGGGTGCACACAAAATAAAACTCTAGTAATCAATTGTACCCCTGCTTCTGGATAACCCAAGTATGCCTATGACTCACAGAATGATGAAAGAGAAAGTTATATAATGGTAGCGATTGACATAGATTAAATAATCTTTTTTTCCTGGGCCGTTTATATTTTTTGTAACCGTTTTTGTTTGCACCACATAACAGCACAGTGACAATCATTTTACATCAATCCCTGGAGCAATGCAGCTGCGGAATGTTGTAAAGATATTCATGGGAAATTGAGGTATGTGCAGAGCATTAACTTGGCAGGGGTTAAGTTGCTGACGATCAATTACTCCTGCAGAGATCAAAGAAAAGAGATATCTGTCACACAAGGAACTGAATTTAATCTGAGATGTATTGTACGATATCCACAGCAGTAAACTGGTATGCCAATCAACACATTAAGAGGGAAATGCAATTATTTTAGACATTTTATTTTCTACTATGAAGTGTACTATATATTTAACTATCCAAAGGGATTATTTATAAAGCATAGAATCTATGATTGTGATTTTGTAAAATTTATTTTACAAATTTGATAACATTTTGTACATTCAGTTTGACTGCAAATCACTGCATTCATTTTCAGCCTAATTAAAAAAAAACTTTAAAAAAAATGTAAAAACAATTATTTACTCTTCCTGTCTATCACAAGAAATTATACGGGATAGGGAGGGATAAGGAAATGTTTGTTGGAGGACAAAGACATTGAACCCCGCTTGAATATAATTAGCCCTCAGCCCCATACTGATGGTATGAGGAGAGTTAGATATAGGGATTCATTTAAAATTCTGGTGTTTGCTTAGAAGACCGTACATAATGCTGCTCCAATCTACCTATCCTAATACACAAGTATGTCCCGTCGAGGCCCCTACGCTCTGCCAAAGACCTACGTATATCCTTTGTCCGTACTCCCACCTTTAATGCTCGCCTCCAAAATTTCTCCAGGGCTGCACCTCTTCTGTGGAACTCCCTTCCCTTCTCCATAAGACTTTCACCCAGTCTCCATTCATTCAAAAAAATCATTGAAAACTCACTTCTTCAAAAAAGCATATCAATTAAACAGTTAGCAGATTTTTATACCCCACCCCCAATGACTCCTCTCCTGCAACTGTCAAAAATCACCTACTAAGCCCTCAGTGAATACTTTTCTACTTACAACTAGTGATGTCGCGAACACAAAATTTTCGGTTCACGGACGGGAACTACCGCAAATGTTTGCGAACGGGCGAACCGCGCGAACCGCCCTAGACTTCAATGGGCAGGCGAATTTTAAAACACACAGGGACTCTTTCTGGTCACAATAGTGATGGAAAAGTTGTTTCAAGGGGACTAACACCTGGACTGTGGCATGCCGGAGGGGGTTCCATGGCAAAACTCCCATGGAAAATTACATAGTTGACGCAGAGTCTGGTTTTAATCCATGCAAGGCGTAAATCACCTAACATTCCTAAATTGTTTGGAATAACGTGCTTTAAAACATCAGGTATGATGTTGTATCGATCAGGTAGTGTAAGGGTTATGCCCGCTACACAGTGACAGACCAAACTCCCCGTTTAACGCACCGCAAACAACCGCAAACAGTCCATTTACACAACCGCAAACTCCCCATTTGCACATGTTTTAGTGCAAACTAGTCTAACTACTAATATAGTTGAAACATGCTACTTTTATTCATGCCAGACAACCATTCAGGCCAGACTAACAAACATGCCAGGGCCAATTATAGTTAACCACCTCAGATAGTAACATGGCTCCCTCTATATACCATGTAAACATGGCTCCCTCTATATACAGAGTAACATGGCTCCCTCTATATACCATGTAAACATGGCTCCCCTCTATATACAGTGTAAACATGGCTCCCTCTATATACAGAGTAACATGGCTCCCACTATTTACAGTGTAACATGGCTCCCCTCTATATACAGAGTAACATGGCTCCCCTCTATATACAGTGTAAACATGGCTCCTCTCTATATACAGAGTAACATGGCTCCCCTCTATATACAGTCTAAACACGGCTCCTCTCTATATACAGAGTAACATGGCTCCCCTCTATATACAGTCTAAACACGGCTCCTCTCTATATACAGAGTAACATGGCTCCCTCTATATACAGTGTAAACATGGCTCCTCTCTATATACCATGTAACATGGCTCCCCTCTATATACAGTGTAAACACGGCTCCTCTCTATATACAGAGTAACATGGTTCCCTCTATATACAGTGTAAACATGGCTCCTCTCTATATACAGAGTAACATGGCTTCCCTCTATATACCGTGTAAACAGGGCTCCCTCTATATACAGAATAACATGGCTCCCTCTATATACAGAGTAACATGGCTCCCCTCTATATACAGTGTAAACATGGCTCATCTCTATATACAGAGTAACATGGCTCCCCTCTATATACAGTCTAAACACGGCTCCTCTCTATATACAGAGTAACATGGCTCCCTCTATATTGTCAGGATCGGGACAGGGATCCAACACGCAGAATACAAACAGGAGATAGGTACGTATACCGGACCTTAGAATGGCCGGACTAACGTAAGGAGAAAGCAAAGAATGGTCAGAGACAAGCCGAGGTCGAGGGAACGAGAGAACAGGTAAGCGAGAGACGAGCCGAGGTCAAAGGACACGAGAGATAAGCAGGAACGAAAGTACAAGCCGAGTCAGAACCAAATAGACAATAGTAATAAGAGCACTGAGTGACCAGACAAGCTAGAACCACGACAGGGCAATGAACCATTACACACATCCCTCTTTTATACCTTGGTTCTTTAATTGATGACTCTGCCCTTGCCAAGCCCTGATTCGTTGTTCAGAACTAGATTGACAGGTCGGGATGTGATTGCAGTCATGACGTCGGCTCCTGAGCGCCGCGTCATAAAAGGAAGCGGGGTTATCGCGCCCGGCGTGTGAACGGCTATGAGAGCTGTGAGGATTGGGTGAATCAGCCCCCCTGAGAGGACGGCCGTTTAAAAGTCTAACCTCCTCCGAGGTAGAGACTTCAGGTACCCTGACAGTACCCCCCCTCTCAGAAACGCCCACCGGGCGGAAGGAACCGGGGCGAGACGGAAAACGAGCATGAAAAGCCCTGAGGAGACGAGGAGCATGCACATCATCCTGGACCACCCAAGACCTTTCCTCAGGACCATAACCTTTCCAGTCAACAAGATATTGCACCCTCCCCCGAGAAACTCGAGAATCGAGAATGGACTTGACCTCATACTCCTCCTGACCCTCAACCTGGACAGAATGAGGGGAGGACACAGTGGAGGAAAATCTGTTACAAACCAAAGGTTTCAATAAGGAAACATGAAAGGAGTTTGGGATGCGCAGGGCAGGCGGAAGAGCCAGACGATACGCAACCGGGTTTATACGAGACAGAACCCTGTAAGGACCTATGTAACGAGGAGCAAATTTCATGGAAGGAACCTTCAAGCGGATGTTTCTGGTACTCAGCCATACCCTATCACCTGGGGAAAACACCCGTCTGCGTTTGTCAGCGTGTCGTTTGGACACCGTTGAATTATGAAGAAGAATTCGTCGAGTCTGATCCCACAACTTCCTCAGATTGGCAACATGAACATCAACCGACGGTATCCCTTGGGACGGGGAAACCGACGGAAGAACGGAAGGATGGAAGCCATAATTCATGAAAAAGGGGCTAGAACGAGTAGAATCGCAAACAAGGTTGTTGTGCGCAAACTCCGCCCAAGGAATCAGACCGACCCAATCGTCCTGGTGTTCAGAAACAAAACAACGCAAAAATTGTTCAACCTTTTGGTTGGTGCGTTCAGCAGCTCCGTTGGACTGGGGATGATAGGCAGAGGAAAAATTCAATTTGATGCCAAATTGAGAACAGAAGGACCTCCAAAACCGGGAAACAAATTGGGACCCTCTATCAGAAACAATTTCAGAAGGAATACCATGTAAACAAAAAATCTCCCTCGCGAAAATCTCAGCCAATTCGGGAGAAGAGGGCAATTTAGGCAGGGGTACAAAATGAGCCATTTTAGTAAACCTGTCAATCACTGTGAGGATAACAGTATGTTTCTTAGAAACAGGAAAATCGACAATGAAGTCCATAGCCAAACAAGACCATGGTTTCTCGGGAATTTCTAGGGGGTGCAAAAGCCCACATGGAAGCGTATGAGGTTGTTTAGTCCTCATACAGACATCACATGCCCCGACGAAGTCCTTTACATCCTTACGTAACGAAGGCCACCAGAAATCTTTAGAAATCAGAGAACACGACTTGCGTATGCCAGGGTGTCCGGCAAATTTACTGTTATGAAAACACTGCATTAGTTCCAGTTGGAGTTTAGGAGGGACGAAGTACCGATCCCCAGGAACAAGTCTGGGAGCCAGATGCTGTAATTTTTTTATCTCAGCAAGCAGCGGAGAGTGAATCTTGATGCTTGTGTTGGCAACAATATTACACTTGGGAACTATAGAAGAAAAAAACATATCAGACACAGTAGAAGGTTCATGTTGGCGGGACAGGGCATCAGCCTTAGAGTTCTTAGAACCAGGTCTATAAGTGAGCACATAGTTGAAATGAGTAAGGAACAAAGACCAACGAGCCTGCCTGGCGGACAAGCGTTTGGCTTCCCCTATATATGACAAATTCTTGTGATCCGTCAAAATAGTAACCGGGTGTAAAGTCCCTTCCAACAAATGTCTCCACTCCTTTAAAGCCATAATGACCGCTAATAGTTCCCTGTCGCCAATATCATATCTGCTTTCAGGCCCAGACAATTTATTGGAAAAAAAAACACATGGGTGCAGCGGTTTATTCAAACCTAGCCATTGGGACAAGATAGCGCCTACACCTGTCTCTGAGGCGTCTACCTCGAGTAAAAAAGGCAAGGAGGTGTCAGGGTGAACTAATATCGGTGCTGAGGCAAACTGTTCCTTGAGAGTACTGAAAGCAACAAGCGCCTCAGGAGACCAGGTCTTGGTATCAGCACCCTGTCTAGTCATGTTGGTAATAGGAGCAATAATAGATGAGTAACCCTTAATGAAGCGCCTATAATAATTGGAGAATCCGATAAACCTCTGAATGGCCTTGAGTCCCTTGGGCAATGGCCAATCCAAAATTGAATGGAGTTTAACCGGGTCCATCCTAAACCCGTCTCCAGAAATAACGTAACCAAGAAAGTTTATCTGAGATTGGTCAAAGCTACACTTCTCCAATTTACAGTACAAACCATGTTGTAGAAGCTTATGGTGAGTCTCAGGCTCTCTAGAGTGTATTAGTATATCATCCAAATAAACTATAACACATTCATGTTGAAATTCCCTGAGAACCTCATTAATTAGGTCCTGGAATACAGCAGGAGCATTGCAAAGCCCGAAGGGCATTACCGTATACTCACAGTGGCCATACCGGGTATTGAAAGCCGTTTTCCATTCATCACCCTGCTGAATTCTCACCAAGTTACAAGCTCCCCTCAGATCTAACTTGGTAAAAATCTTGGAGCCTTTCAGGCGATCAAATAGCTCAGTAATCAAGGGAATAGGATAAGCATTTCTGATCGTTGATCGATAATCAATGCAAGGCCGTAGAGTGCCGTCTTTCTTATCTACAAAAAAGAAACCGGCCCCGGCTGGAGAAGAGGATCTCCTAATAAATCCCTTGTCTAGGTTCTCCTGTATGTATTCCTCTAAGACTAAGTTCTCCTTAGTGGATAGAGGATATACAGTACCCCTCGGAGGCATAGTACCAGGCAGGAGTCTAATCTTACAGTCAAAGGACCTGTGTGGGGGTAAAGTATCAGCCCTCTTTTTATCAAAGACTGCCTTTAAATCCAGGTACTGAGATGGTATCCGTAAATCTGTGGTCTGGTTAGAGTTACTAGGTGTGTCAACTACGCAAACCGGTGAGATTTTCCGTAAACAACCTTTCTGGCAACCCTGACCCCAGGAGACTATCTCACCTTGTTCCCAATCAATAATAGGGTTATGCTTCTTAAGCCAGGGGTACCCCAAGACTATTGGAACTGAAGGAGATGAGATAAGCATGAGAGATATATCCTCCTCGTGTAAAATACCAATGGTCAACTTAACTGGTATAGTCTCACGAGAAATAACAGGATCTGATAATGGTCTACCATCTATGGCCTCAACGGCCAAGGGTGTATCCCTTAGCTGAGATGGGATAGAGTGGCTCTTGACAAAGGCTTGGTCAATAAAGCTTTCAGCTGCTCCAGAATCTATTAATGCCATAGCATTAAGTACTCCCTTTTCCCAAGTTAAAGAAACAGGTAACAGAAGCCTATGATCCTTGTAATCATATGTAGAGGACAAAATAGAAACACCCAAGGCCTGTCCTCTTGAGAAACGTAGGTGCGAGCGTTTCCCGGACGGTTAGGGCAATTTAGGCGTAGGTGACCTCCTACTCCACAATACATACACAGACCCTCCCTTCTCCTGTATTGTCTTTCACTTTCTGAGAGACGAGTGTTACCAATTTGCATAGGTTCTGGGAGAGCTAGAGTAGTACATTCAAAATTCTGAAATGCGGGGGCTAGTCTTAAGGAAGATCTATGACTTCTATCTCGAGTGTTCTGCCTCTGTCTCATGCGTTCATCTATTCGAGAAATAAATGCAATTAATTCTTCCAAATTTTCAGGAAGATCTCTTGTGGCAACCTCGTCTAAGATCTCATCTGATAATCCGTTCAGAAATACGTCCATATAGGCTTGTTCATTCCACTTGACCTCTGCCGCCAAGGATCTGAACTCTAACGCATAATCCACAAGGGTTAGGCTATGCTGTCTAAGAAGTAATAGTAGTCTAGCTGCACTGGCCTTTCTTCCTGGAGGATCAAAAGTCCTCCTAAAAGTAGTGACAAATGCATTATAATGATAGACTACTGGATTATCATTTTCCCACAGAGGGTTAGCCCATCTAAGAGCTTTGTCAATGAGTAGCGAGATAATGAATCCAACCTTCGCCCTGTCTGTAGGGTAGGCGCGGGGTTGTAATTCAAAATGAATCCCTATCTGGTTTAGGAAACCTCGACAGGTATCCGGAGAACCGCCATACCGTAAAGGGGAAGTAACACGGGAAGAGGCTCCCACTGTGGCTACCTCTAGGCCTGTATTAACAAGAGAGATGGGTGGTGTACGCATCTCCTCTGCTTGATTACTAGGATGGGATAGTAATGCTTCCAGCGCTAGAGCCATCTGGTCCATTCTATGGTCCATGGCTTCAAATCTCGAGTCAGGAGGACCAATCTGAGCGTTTGTACCTGCAGGATCCATTGGCCCTGTCGTAATGTCAGGATCGGGACAAGGATCCAACACGCAGAATACAAACAGGAGATAGGTACGTATACCGGACCTTAGAATGGCCGGACTAACGTAAGGAGAAAGCAAAGAATGGTCAGAGACAAGCCGAGGTCGAGGGAACGAGAGAACAGGTAAGCGAGAGACGAGCCGAGGTCAAAGGACACGAGAGATAAGCAGGAACGAAAGTACAAGCCGAGTCAGAACCAAATAGACAATAGTAATAAGAGCACTGAGTGACCAGACAAGCTAGAACCACGACAGGGCAATAAACCATTACACACATCCCTCTTTTATACCTTGGTTCTTTAATTCATGACTCCGCCCTTGCCAAGCCCTGATTCGTTGTTCAGAACTAGATTGACAGGTCGGGATGTGATTGCCGTCATGACGTCGGCTCCTGAGCGCCGCGTCATAAAAGGAAGCGGGGTTATCGCGCCCGGCGTGTGAACGGCTATGAGAGCTGTGAGGATTGGGTGAATCAGCCCCCCTGAGAGGACGGCCGTTTGAAAGTCTAACCTCCTCCGAGGTAGAGACTTCAGGTACCCTGACATATATACAGTGTAAACATGGCTCCTCTCTATATACCGTGAAACATGGCTCCCCTCTATATACAGTGTAAACACGGCTCCTCTCTATATACAGAGTAACATGGTTCCCTCTATATAGTGTAAACATGTCTCCTCTCTATATTTAGAGTAACATGGCTTCCCTCTATATACCGTGTAAACATGGCTCCCTCTATATACAGAATAACATGGCTCCCTCTATATACAGAGTAACATGGCTCCCCTCTATATACAGTGTAAACATGGCTCCTCTCTATATACAGAGTAACATGGCTCCCCTCTATATACAGTCTAAACACGGCTCCTCTCTATATACAGAGTAACATGGCTCCCTCTATATACAGTGTAAACATGGCTCCTCTCTATATACCGTGTAACATGGCTCCCCTTTATATACAGTGTAAACATGGCTCCTCTCTATATACAGAGTAACATGGTTCCCTCTATATACAGTGTAAACATGGCTCCTTTCTATATACAGAGTAACATGGCTTCCCTCTATATACCGTGAAAACATGGCTCCCTCTATATACAGAATAACATGGCTCCTCTCTATATACAGAGTAACATGGCTCCCCTCTATATACAGTGTAAACACGGCTCCTCTCTTTATACAGAGTAACATGGTTCCCTCTATATACAGTGTAAACATGGCTCCTCTCTATATACAGAGTAACATGGCTTCCTTCTATATACCATGTAAACATGGCTCCCTCTATATACAGAATAACATGGCTCCCTCTATATACAGAGTAACATGGCTCCCCTCTATATACAGAGTAACATGGCTCCCCTCTATATACAGTGTAAACATGGCTCCTCTCTATATACAGAGGAACATGGCTCCCCTCTATATACAATCTAAACACGGCTCCTCTCTATATACACAGTAACATGGCTTCCCTCTATATACCGTGTAAACATGGCTCCTCTCTATATACAGAATAACACGTATATGATACCGGAGAAACTGACGGAAGCCAAGCACAGAGAGATGGATACAGGTTTCTTCAGGAAAGAAGAGATTCTTTATTCGGTTCACCGATCGGGACTCAGAGGGACTAATGTCACCAAAATACAACAGGTTCTGAGCCCCGGACAATAGTGCAGGCTCCTTATATAGGCATATAACTCCTCCCATATTAAGCTCCACCTGCACATTCTCTTAACCAATCAAAACAAATAAGAATTAACTTCCTGCTTGACCGCATGGCTTGTCCAGCACAATGGAGGAGAGGAATACTACATCCTGTATTCTCGCACATGCTCCGTACACTACTGATCGTATCTTACCACGTGCAACCAACCGACCGATACGTGAGCATATGCACGTACACATGCCACGTGGTAATCTCGGCCTACTAAATTTATTTTTACCGAGATTCCACCACATTCCCCCCTTTGATGCCTCTTGATATTTCACAATTACTTGAGGCATCACTTAACCTTGGTTTGCATATGCCTCAGGTTACCATGAACCAGACCAGACTTTTCCTATGATGTGAATCCCTCAACACTCCTCTTCCTGCATTGGTTCTCCCTGATCTAGAGCCTTATATTTATATATAGCCATTATCTGTGCTGCAGCCTTCCTTTCTGCTATATTTTCTATCAGGCTTTGCACAGACCTAACCACTAAGGGAATAAGACATGGCAGGAGTAGACACAACATTAAAATCAGTATGACTCCGCCTACCAATGCCTTAAGCCCTCCAAACTGCTCATACCAGTTACCAAACCAACTACTTGGATTGTACCCTTTCCATACCTGAGTAGGCACATGCGCTAGTTTAACCATATGGCTAGTAAGCTCAGCTATTGCTTGCCCTTCGTCATCTATTTGAAGACAGCAATTGCTCAGGTTAAACTTCCCACATACACCTCCCTCTACTGCCAATAGGTAATCCAAGGCTAATCTATTTTAGTACACTGCTGTCCTCATCCTGGTATTATGCTTCGCTAGAAGATTGAGCGCTTGTGAGGTCTCATTATTAATTATCTCAACCACCGCCTGTAATCTTATAATGCGGTTGAGCATATAAATTGGGGTCCTGTATCCGAAAGTACCATCCTCTGCCCACGTGGCTGGCCCATAATAATCTATAATACGCTGGGGAGGCCATTCATCATCTTCCCAGGCGCCTATCTCTATGGGTCCCCTTTTCTTTCTATGATTCACATCATACACTTTAACACCCAAAGTCTCACCTGTTTCAATAGGTAACAAGAAGAAGGATGGTTTGAGCATACCTAACACACATGCCCCTTCCCAGTCCTGTGGCAACTCCGAATAGGCCTTCTTACCACAGATCCAGTACAAATTTGCTGGGGCTTTCCAACTAGATGTGATAGATAAATCAAACCATACGTCCTTTAAATTGGCATATCTTGCAAACGGGTTAGATGGTTCTGAGACATTTGAAGCCGACCACCAAGTTGTATTCTTTGTATCATCATCATAAGCTTTTTGCCCTAGACAAGTTAACTCTCCTACAGAAGTATTAAACATCATTCCTTTCCTTGCAATGCAAACATAACCGATGATGGAGGTCTTTAATCTCCACTCAGATTTACCTCTAACACTCATCTGATAATCGGCTTGTGAAGATATTAATTGTTCAACTGCCTCAGAACCGGACATTACCTCCTTTGCTTCCCAAGGCCATTGGTCTCCCATGTTAGTACCTCCACACAAATAGCAGTTGGTTACATTAAGACTACCGGCAATACTCTCAGCTAAATCTATGAACAGGTTTTTAGCGTTATGGGGGATCTTATTATCTATACTCATCTCTTCATAAAACGAATGGAATACCTGATGAGTTTGGGAGGTTACCGTATCGGTCTCTATCCCTATAAACAATACTGTCCCAGGGTCTAAACCCGTCCCGTATATTTGAAACCCAAATAAATTACCATATCTATCCAAGAATTGGTCAGGATTGTTTATAAGAATATGGACTGGATTACATTCCATAGACTTACAGTATGGATTGGTAGGCAACTTAGTCACAATCATGTCCTTGTCTGCTGTCTGTCCCCAAGTTGCCCACCCCACACAAGACCAATATGGGCAAAAATTATAATCCCTATTTGGGCATCTAGGACTCACATACTTATTTTTACTACTGGGACATATATATTTATCATTAGACCCATACGTTCTCTCCCATCTAAGATCCCCACATACATGATATTGCTTTACATGCATCAAATAGCAGAACACCCGAAGAATGTACGGATTCTAACACTGTTTTATTTATTAGGGTCCCCTGAGGATCTCCATTCCTGAGAGTCAACCAAATTGTACGGGGTTGATACTCCGGATTGAAGCACTTAGGTTCTCCTATCCCTAAATGGCATACACTATACTCTACATTTAAGTATCTACACCTAGACACATCACCTTTACACTCATATTGCGAATGCCAAATTAGGGTCTGGAAAATATGGTTACCTGTTCTTGTAGTCTTAATGCATACCTCACAGCTAGGAGTGTCGGTACCTCTACCTTCCTGAATATAAAAATACATAGAAATAAACATTATCACAAATACATCTTTCGTCGGCTGCATCCTCAGTCTTCGTCCGTGCGATGGCACCTCAGCTTCCAGGGTGTAAGGGCTGCAGGGAATGGAGTTCTGCTCGTCTTCACAGGGGTCTCTTCGAGACTTTCCTGGCTTTTAAACTACACGTCGGTGAGCGGACAGGCTTTATTATGGCCGTCTTAACACTCACTTATCAATCTTCTCCCAACTGACTCAAATCCCCCCTTAAGTTACCAAGTACGGGAGGTGGACGCCCATACATGATTTCAAAAGGAGAGAGACCCATCCTTCTGGTAGGTGTACTGCGAATTCGCAACAGAGCTATAGGCAAAAGGACGTTCCACTTAAGTTGGGTTTCCTGACACATTTTTGCCAACTGGTTCTTAATAGTTCTATTCATTCTCTCTACTTTACCAGAACTCTGAGGTCTATATGCCGTATGAAGTCTCCACTTTATACCAAGCATATGAGTCAGTTGTTGTAGGCACTGATGAACAAAAGCTGGACCATTGTCCGATCCTATAGAGCAGGGTAGTCCATATCGGGGTATTATTTCTCGTAGCAGGAATCTCACAACTTCTCCTGCTTTCTCTGTACGAGTAGGACATGCTTCTACCCAGCCTGAATAGGTGCATACAACTACTAGTAGGTAGCGATGTCCACCAGATTTAGGCATTACTGTATAGTCAATTTGTAGATCGGACATAGGGAGTCCCCCCATATACTGAACTCCTGGTGGCTTTACTGGTCCTTGCCTTGCATTATTTTTAGTACACGTTACACATCTTCGAACAATGGCTTGAGTTAAGTTGGACAATCTTGGTATGTAGAAATGTTTTCTGAGAGATTCTTCTGTACTATCTCTTCCAGATTGCGTCCCGTTATGATAGTTTTGGACGATTTCTACCGCTAGTGATGCTGGAATGACTATTCTCCCATCTTCTAACTGATACCATTTGTTCTCCAAATACTTTCCAGGTTCAGTCTTTAACCACTCCTCTTCTTGAGCTGTATAAACCGGAGTCCATTGAGACAGTGGAGTTGGAATAAGAGCAGCTATATGTTCCACATATTCCTGTCTTCCTGATTCAGCGGCACGCTTAGCTGCACTATCTGCCATCCATTTCCTTTGGTTACATCACCATCTCCTCTCAGATGCGCTCGACAATGTATAATACCGACTTCTTTCGGTTCCCATACTGCTTCCAATAGTTGTAGTATTTAAGCTGCGTACTTGATTTCTTTGCCCTCTGAATTCAATAGTCCTCTTTCTTTATACAAAGCTCCGTGGGCATGAGTGGTTAAAAACGCATACTTGGAGTCCGTGTAGATGTTCACTCTTAAACCTTCAGCCAATTGTAACGCTCGTGTTAGTGCTATCAATTCTGCCTTTTGTGCTGATGTTCCTTTTGACAGTGCAAACGGAATGCTCAAAGAGCTGGAATGAACCAGACTGGTTGAGTATATTACTGGAAATCGAAGAAAATAATAAATATAATATAATAGCTGTGTAATCAGGAAAGATAATAATAATGGTAAATAAATAATAGAATCACATCTAACACAAAGTGCAATCTTGCCTTAGTGGCTCACCTCTATATATGCCTATAGATACCCTTATCCTATTATGTACAACACATGCAACTGGCTAGTGACTTTATTTGGGCTATATGAATGGTCAAGTCCAGTGGCTTATGAACATATTCAGTAGGTAAATGTCATGCAGCTGACACGGGTATCCAGGATGTGGTCACTATGCGTGCCCTGAGTGATTTAGGGAGTGCCTTGTGGCTACTGGTAGCACTGGTGTGATTAGTGGCCTGTATATATTCAGACTACATCACAATAAATTACCCAGACCAACATTGGGGGACAGCATGTGAATATAACCTATGGTTTAAATATCTAGCAACTGTAGAGGATTGATAGATCCTTCTCGAAGCTGGTGCCAGATAGTTGTAACTCTAATTATATATAAGTTACATATCAATATAAGGAACTATTCATCATGCATAATTGGGTCCCATAGAGGGTCAAAGGAAATTGCCCTAAACAGGCAAACCAACTGTGACCACCGGGCGAGAGAGAGAGGTGAAAAATGAAGATTAAGGTGCCTCTATGTGCAGAACCATACTTAGGATGTTGGTTACCTGCACATAGTGATAGATAGCCTAGTGAGGAAAAGAGTGAGGAAAATGAGCCCAGATGAGCCCGACGCGCGTTTCGGTGCTGTGATGCACCTTCGCAAGGGGCTAGGATAAGGGTATCTATAGGCATATATAGAGGTGAGCCACTAAGGCAAGATTGCACTTTGTGTTAGATGTGATTCTATTATTTATTTACCATTATTATTATCTTTCCTGATTACACAGCTATTATATTATATTTATTATTTTCTTCGATTTCCAGTAATATACTCAACCAGTCTGGTTCATTCCAGCTCTTTGAGCATTCCGTTTGTTCTTTCCATATATAGGGGTTAAGCCCCAGGACATCTCTGGAGTGTCCATCAAGGTGTATTTCCACCAACGAGACGGTTCCAATCTCTGGACCCATTCTCACGGGTGGAAATTTCTTTTGCTCCTTTTGACAGTGGCCGAGCTTCTATCACCTTATCTATCGTTGTTACTGCGTATCCTGCATAGCGAATCCCTTCTTTCACATAACTGCTACCATCTGTATAATATTGGACATCGGGGTTCTGGATGGGAAAATCACGAAGATCTGGTCTACTTGAAAATACTTCATCCATTACTTCCAAACAATCATGTTGACTTTCAGTAGGTTGCGGCAGAAGGGTAGCTGGATTTAAGGTATTTACAGTCTCTAAATGCACTCTTGGGTTTTCACACAACATTGCTTGATACTTGGTCATACGGCTGTTACTAAACCAATGATTTCCTTTGTAATCCAACAACGTCTGCACTGCATGTGGAACTCGTACATAAAGTTCTTGACCAAGAGTGAGTTTATCGGCTTCAGCTACCAGCAGGGCGGCTGCAGCTACGGCTCTTAGACAAGGTGGAAGACCGCTGGCCACTGCGTCCAGTTGCTTAGACATGTAGGCAACAGGTCTTTGCCATGATCCCAAGTACTGTGTCAATACTCCCACAGCCATTCTTCTTTGCTCGTGTACATACAGGTAGAATGGTCGTGTGTGATCAGGTAGACCTAATGCTGGGGCACTCATCAAAGCCCTCTTCACACCTTCAAATGCAGTTTCCTGTTCTTGAGTCCATAGGAAGGGGTCGTGTTCTGTACCCTTGATAGCTGTATACAGAGGTTTCGCCAATATCGCATAACTGGGAATCCATATCCTACAGAAGCCTGCTGCCCCCAAGAACTCTCGCACTTGTCTTCTATTCTTGGGTGTTGGTATTTGGCACACAGCTTCTTTTCTCTCTGGCCCCATTATTCTTTGACCTTCAGAGATATGGAATCCCAGATATTTGACAGTTGGCAGACACAACTGGGCCTTCTTCCTAGACACCTTGTATCCTGCCTTCCAGAGAATGTGTAGTAGATCGTGTGTGGCTTGCTGACATATTTCTGTTGTGACTGCTGCTATCAACAAGTCGTCTACATATTGTAATACTACACACTCTCCTGGGATGGACGTGAAATCCAGTAGATCTTGACTTAGAGCTGAACCAAATAGGGTCGGTGAGTTTTTAAACCCTTGGGGCAGTCTTGTCCAAGTCATCTGGCGTTTTGAGCCCGTTACAGCGTTTTCCCATTGGAAAGCGAAGATACATTGGCTTTCTGCGGCAATTCGAAGGCAAAAGAAGGCATCTTTGAGGTCTAGGACTGTAAAATTCGTAGCCCCGCCCGGAATTAAAGCAAGCAGGTTATACGGATTGGGCACAACTGGGTGTATACTAACAACCGCATCATTGACTGCTCTCAAGTCCTGCACAGGACGATACTCATCTGTACCGGGCTTTTGAACAGGCAGCAATGGGGTGTTCCAGGGGGAAGTACAGAATTTTAGGATACCATACCGTATGAACCTATCCAGATAAGATTGAATATTTTTCTTAGCCTTCTGCGGGATGTGATATTGCCGTAGGCTCACTGGATAAACCCCAAGCTTTAGTTCGATTCGAATGGGTGGAATATTGCGGGCCAGTCCTGGTGGGTTGTTCTCTGCCCAAACTCCTGGTATGTTGAATAAGGATTCATCACTCTTAGGGTTTTGGCTAGTCAAGGCTGTATAAAGTCGCCACTCTTCTTCCTTTGGTACGGATAATGTCATAATACCTGAAGGTCCATTAAACTTTAAGGATGTTGTTCCGTCTGGTAGGAACATAATCTGCGCTTGTAATTTGGATAGCATATCACGTCCCAGCAATTGGACTGGACATTCAGGCATATAAAGGAATTGATGCTTTACTACGTGGCCTCCCAATGTACAGAGTCGACTTTTAAGAACCGGTTTTGCAGCACTCCTTCCAGTTGCTCCTATTACGGTAATAGTTCTTCCAGATGGAGGAGCAACCAGATCAGTCACCACCGAATGTTCAGCACCAGTGTCGATCATGAATGCACTCCTTTTTCCCCCTATTGATACATCGACCATAGGCTCCGCTCGACCAAGGGGGATGGAGCCCGGTCGGTATCAATAGCTCTCCATGACCGTGTCAGCCAATCCTACAAAGTCCCTATCTTCTCTATCGCGGGACCTTTGCGCTGCGGGATAGTATCTATCTTCTCTTACACTTCCTCTGTTACCACTATTACTCCCTCCGGGACCTCCTCTACCTCTCGCTCTGCCTCTAAAGTTTCCATAACCTGCCCTGGGTGGGTCTCTCTCGTATTGCTCTCTTTTTGGACACTCGCTTCTCCAATGCCCTTCTTCTCTACAATACGCGCACTGATTCCTACTCAGGGGTTCCCTATTCCACCTACTATCGCCTCTATCTGGGCCCCGTCTATCTACGCCTGCGATCGCTACCGCTAGCATATCCGCCTTTTTACGCATCTTGCGCTCTTCCTCTTTCTTACTTTCTGATTCCCTATTCATATACACCTTATTTGCTACCTCCATTAGTTGGGTGATGGACATTCCTGCAAACCCTTCTAACTTCTGTAGCTTGCGCTTAATATCTCCATAAGCTTGGCTGACAAAGGCAGAGTTTACCATTCGGGAATTATCAGTGTCTTCCGGATTAAAGGGGGTATACAAGCGGTATACTCGGTCATAAAAGACACTAGGCGCTTCATCACTTTTCTGAATCACCTCAACCGTCTTCGACATATTTATGGCTTTCTTCCCTCCAGCTTTCATGCCAGCAATTATAGCGTCTCTATAGGCTTTTAGTCGAACTATATCTGCGCCATTAACATTCCAGTCGGGATCGGTATTAGGATAATGAGTTGCGGGCCATGCTGCTGGATTTGCTTGGTTTAAAGTACGGCTTCTTCCTCCAGCGCTTTAATAGCCGCTTGATTTATCCTAGTCCTCTCCTCATTGTTAAATAATGTCATTAATAATTGCTGGCAATCAGCCCAAGTTGGATTATGCGTCTGGACTATCGAGGTGAACAGGTCGGTCATGGCTTGTGGCTTTTCAGTATACGAGGAATTGTGGGTCTTCCAATTCAAGAGATCGGTAGTCGTGAACGGGACATATACGAAGACTGGGTCAGCATATACCATTTGACCTAAAGCATTAAGATAGGCTGACCCAGGATTCAAACGAAGAGGCATCTGGTAATGTTTGGGTTGTTGGGTACCGGTCAGTTGTCGGGTTAGTATAGGGCTTCGTGGAGGGGCGTCGGTTAGAGGTTCCGGTCGGGGGGTAATAAGGCGTGGGTATAGAGAAGCTTCATTATGGGGAAGGCCGGTGAATAAAATATTCCGGGCCGGGCTAGAGGAAGCCTGACCGGAAGCTTGAAATGGTGCCAAATCGGAATAGATGGACTTAACGGGGGCTGGTGTCGGAAGGGGAGGTTTATTACGGCGTGGGGTGGATTCTGAGCTAGAGGAGGAAGTAGATGGGTAAGGGGGTGTGGAACTTCCTGTACTTGTATCACCTTCCTCTATAGGGAAATAAGGGGGCGGCATAGGGATCTCGGACTCAGGGGGCATGTCCAAAATGGGCTTAACCGTAGTCCTAGTGGACAAACAAGTCCTGGCCACCATGAGGCGACATTGCTCCTCGTGGCATATTCGGACCCATCTTGGCAAGTCATTTATGGCCTGCCTCCAACAATCAATGTATGGAAACTGTCCGTAAAGTTCAGGCCTACCTGATACAGCCACGTGTACACGCTGTACCAGATTTGGATCCAAACTGCCACGTGGCGGCCATGCCGCAACCAAAATAGGCCATTCCCTAGTGCACAAAGTGATCAAACGGGCAGAAGACATTTTAACCCCAAAATCACATACTGTGAATCCCTTTTTAAAATTCTTTACCATACATCCTAAGGGATCCAAAATCGTTGACTCCGACGCGCCCATACTTATCAATGGAGCGTCGTTGACAACGAATGCTATACACACACTCTATTCAACAGTCACACCCGTTTCTTCCGGCAACAGCACCACGTGGTACAGTTACCAAGTGAAACGTATACAGTAACACAATAAAAACACTCAGGGAATTCCCGTACACACACAGCTGTTACACCAGTCACTAAGTAATCAATATTATGCCCTTTGGCGAAACTATACCGTCACCCACGCTATAATTCTCTATATATGAATTACCCGTCTATAACACACCCCAGTAACATCGTCTTTTACAAATAGCAGTTACAGTACGGTTAGCATAGGTCAAAGTACAATTTAAGGTGACAATACAATTATTAGTGGTTATGGTGTTAGACATGCAATAGACAACAATGATTAGTACTTATATACAGTATCAGTAAATATACAGGGTTATGGTACCGTGCACTATAATACAGCAACACACTATTAACACTCTCGCTAGACGGCAGAGCTCACGCTATCTAACAAGATATACACGTTACTAAACAATCTTTATCACATTTACAATTCCCAACTAATCTATTGGCCAGTACCTTGATGGACTACCTAAAACTATCTACATCCGTTTTGGTTAGCCACACTGCACAAGCACCACATATAGCGAACTAGAGGGCGGAATTTACAACAGAACCCTTTTAGTCTTTCTACTCTATCAATAGTCTAGTGGGTTCCAAATTTACACGCCTTCCCACTTAGCCAAGATAGGTTGAGAGCTAGTGGACCGAATTTACACAGACGCCGCTTAGTCTCCCGGTCCCTCCGACCTAGCGAACAAATTGTACACCTTAGAACGCTAGTCTAGACAAGACACTGGTGTCCGGCTAGGGCTATTTACACAGAACCCCGCCTGACTCCAAACAAAATCAAACGGTCTTACTAAAGAGCGTTCGATTGAGCGGTGCGCCTTCGCTCCTTCCCTCCGACAGAGGGGGCAGATTCCATACACAGATTAACCCCTTATGGGCCTACCGCACAATCGGTATACCCCTAGTGGGTCCGCCGTCTAAAACAGCGGTCGTCTTACCTCCTCGTTCCTGAACCTGAGTTCACACTCATCGACGGGGACACCCCAGCACTTACTACGTAGAGGCCGATGACCTCCTGGACAACAGACCAGTGGCGCCGAGATGAAGGGAGGTCCACGCAGAAGTTCAGGGATGCAGCCGTAGAGAACGTGGGCAAAGATAGACCGTCTCACGCCTCTGCTTCTCAGCTACCGTTGAACGATGAGCTTCCCGGCCAATGCACCAAATGATACCGGAGAAACTGACGGAAGCCAAGCACAGAGAGATGGACACAGGTTTCTTCAGGAAGGAAGAGATTCTTTATTCGGTTCACCGATCAGGACTCAGAGGGACTAATGTCACCAAAATACAACAGGTTCTGAGCCCCGGACAATAGTGCAGGCTCCTTATATAGGCATATAACTCCTCCCATATTAAGCTCCACCCGCAGATTCTCTTAACCAATCAAAACAAATAAGAATTAACTTCCTGCTTGACCGCATGGCTGGTCCAGCACAATGGAGGAGGGGAATACTACATCCTGTATTCTCGCACATGCTCCGTACACTACTGATCGTATCTTACCACGTGCAACCAACCGACCGATACGTCAGCACATGCACGTACACATGCCACGTGGTAATCTCGGCCTACTAAATTTATTTTTACCGAGATTCCACCACATCTATATACAGTGTAAACATGGCTCCTCTCTATATACAGAGTAACATGGCTCCCCTCTATATACAGTCTAAACACGGCTCCTCTCTATATACAGAGTAACATGGCTCCCTCTATATACCGTGTAAACATGGCTCCTCTCTATATACAGTGTAAACATGGCTCCCTCTATATACAGAGTAACATGGCTCCCTCTATATACAGTGTAACATGGCTCCCCTCTATATACAGAGTAACATGGCTTCCCTCTATATACAGTGTAAACATGGCTCCTCTCTATATACAGAGTAACATGGCTCCCCTCTATATACAGTCTCAACACGGCTCCTCTCTATATACAGAGTAACATGGCTCCCTCTATATACAGTGTAAACATGGCTCCTCTCTATATACCGTGTAACATGGCTCCCCTCTATATACAGTGTAAACACGGCTCCTCTCTATATACAGAGTAACATGGTTCCCTCTATATACAGTGTAAACATGGCTCCTCTCTATATACAGAGTAACATGGCTTCCCTCTATATACCGTGTAAACATGGCTCCCTCTATATACAGAATAACATGGCTCCCTCTATATACAGAGTAACATGGCTACCTCTATATACCGTGTAAACATGGCTCCCCTCTATATACAGTGTAAACATGGCTCCCTCTATATACAGAGTAACATGGCTCCCTCTATATACAGAGTAACATGGCTCCCTCTATATACAGTGTAACATGGCTCCCCTCTATATACAGAGTAACATGGCTCCCCTCTATATACAGAGTAACATGGCTCCCTCTATATACAGTGTAAACATGGCTCCTCTCTATATACAGAGTAACATGGCTTCCCTCTATTCAGGGGCGTACCTGGAGCATTTGGCACCCGGGGCGGATCCTTTATTTGGCACCCCCCTCCCCAACTTTGAAATGTAAAAAACAACTGCAATTTTTTTTAAATGTATGTTTATGCAGTGTGTGTATAGTGTGTACAGTGTTTGTATATTGTGTGTATAGTGTGTGTGTATAGTGTGTGTATAGTGTGCAGTGTGTGTATAGTGTGTGCAGTGTGTATAGAGTGTGCAGTGTGTGCATAGTGTGTGCTGTGTGTGTATAGTGTGTGCAGTGTGTATGCAGTGTGTGTAGTGTGTGTGTATAGTGTGTGCATAGTGTATGCAGTGTGTGCATAGTGTGTACAGTGTGTGTATAGTGTGTACAGTGTGTGTATAGTGTGTGTATAGTGTGTACAGTGTGTGTGTATATTGTGTGTATAGTGTGTGTATAGTGTCAGGGGCGGACTGAGAACCCTCAGGGCCCCCGGGCAAAATAAATCAAGGGCCCCCTTACAGGCCCCACCCATACTCCGCAGCAAGCGCCACCCATGTCCTGCCTCCATGCACCGCCTCCAGCCACACCCTACACAATCTTTAGACACAAGGAACAAATGCAATAATCCCTTCAAGGCCCCAGTAGAGACTACAATTGAGGGCTAATGGGCCATGGAGGGGGGTCTTTCTAGCAGAGGCTATCTCAGTGTCCTATAGAGAGTGTGCTAGAAAGAATCCCCTCCAGGCCCTATTAGAGACTACAATGGAGTCTAATAGGCTTGGAAGGGGGTCTTTCTAACAGAGGCCATCTCAGTGTCCCTGCTGGAAACAGTCGCCTCCAGGCCCCAGTAGAGACTACAATTGAGGGCTAATGGGCCATGGAGGGGGGGGGGGGAGTATTCTAGCAGAGGCTATCTCAGTGTCCTTTAGAGAGTGTGTTATAAAGAATTTCCTCCAGGTCCCATTAGAGACTACAATGGAGTCTAATGGGGCCTGGAGGGGGGTCTCTCCAACACTCTGGTTCCTATTCACAATATAGCAACACAACATAGCTCGCTGATACCTAGGCCAAGTTGGCTCCTCTTACCTTAATTACTGTTGTTGGCTGGCAGTCTGTGGGCTTGCTGGAAGGCTGTGGGCTTACTGGCTGCGGCTGGCAGGCTGTGGGCTTGCTGGCAGGCTGTGGGCTTGCTGGCTACTGCTGGCAGGCTGTGGGCTTGCTGGCTGCGGCTAGCAGGCTGTTGGCTTGCTGGCTGTGGCTTGCTGGCTGGCAGGCTGTGGCTTGCTGGCTGCGGTTGGCAGGCTGTGGGCTTGCTGGCTGTAAGCCTAACTGGTGGCCTGTGGGCTGGCTGGCTGGCTACTGGCCAGCCTATGGGCTGGCTGGCCGGCCTGTGGGCTGGCTGGCTGGCCTGTGGGCTGGCTGGCTTGCTGGCTACTGGGGCACTTGGAGATTATTTAAAGAAATAATCCATGCACAATAACCACTACTGCTCTGTGTAGTCGTTATGGTGCCAGGAGGACCGGGCCCCCCTCCCAGAGTAAGTAGTCAAACCGTTTAAGAACAGTTTGACAACTTACCTGGGGTCTGCTGGGATATGAGGCTGTTGTAGGGTATAGGAGCAGTGGTGCAATGTGTAAGGGGTGCAGTGTGTGTGAAAGGTTCAGTGTGTGTGAGGGGGTGTAGTGTGTGTGAGGGGGTGTAGTGTGTGAATGTGTAGGGTGTGTGGAGCAATGTGTGTATGAGGGGGCTGTGTATGTGTGTGGCAATGTTAGTATGGGGGGCTGTGTGTGTATGGGTGGGCAGTGTATGTGTGTGTGTGTGAGGCAATGTGTGTAAATGTGTATGGTGTGTGTGGGGGCAGTGTGTGTGTATGGGGGGCAGTGTGTGAATGTGTATGGTGTGTGGGGGTAGTGTGTTTATGGGGCTAGAGTTCACTCCCTGGTGGTCACAGTGTTGAGAGTGAACTCTAGCCCGTAGCTCCAGGGTGGTTACCGCGGCAACGATCTGTGCTCGCGCAAGAAGGACCCAGAGGAGCTGCAGGCTGAGCTCCCGGGTCCTCTCTTCCTCCCTCCCCTGCCGGCTGCCTGCACGGTGCCTGTGGAGCCCTCCTCTTACTCCCCCCTACCCCTCTTCTTACCCCCCTCCCCCTCTTCTTACACCTCCCTCTTCTTACTCCCCCCTCCCCCTCTTCTTACCCCCTTCTTACTCCCGCCCCCTCTCTTCTTACCCCCCTCCCCCTCTTCTTACTCCCCTCCCCTCTTCTTACTCCCCCCTCCACCTCTTATTACCCCCTTCCCCCTCTTCTTACTCCCCCTCTCTTCTTACCCCCCTCCCTCTTCTTACCCCCCTCCCTCTTCTTACCCCCCTCCCTCTTCTTACCCCCCCTCTCTTTTTACCCCCCCTTTCTTTTTACTCCCTCCCCTCCCTCTCTTTTTGCCCCCCCTTTCTCTTATGTGCCCCCCCTCCCTTTCTCTTTTTGCCCCCCCTCCCCTTCTCTTTTTGCCCCCCTCCCCTTCTCTTTTTGCCCCCCCTGCCCTTCTCTTTTTTGCCCACCCTCCCCTTCTCTTTTTGCCCCCCGTCCCCTTCTCTTTTTGCCCCCCCTCCCCTCCCCTCCCCTCCTCTTTTTGCCCCCCCTCCCCTCCCCTCCTCTTTTTGCCCCCCCTCCCCTCCCCTCCTCTTTTTGCCCCCCCTCCCCTCCTCTTTTTGCCCCCCTCCCCTCCCCTCCTCTTTTTGCCCCCCCTCCTCTTTTTGCCCCCCCTCCTCTTTTTGCCCCCCTCCCCTCCTCTTTTTGCCCCCCCTCCCCTCCTCTTTTTGCCCCCTCCCCTTTTTGCCCCCCCTCCCCTCCTCTTTTTGCCATCTCTCCCCTCCTCTTTTTGCCCCCCCTCCTCTTTTTGCCCCACCTCCCCTCCTCTTTTTGCCCCCCTCCTCTTTTTGCCCCCCCTCCTCTTTTTGCCCCCTCCCTCCCCTCCTCTTTTTGCCCCCCCTCCCCTCCTCTTTTTGCCCCCCTCCCCTCCTCTTTTTGCCCCCCCTCCTCTTTTTGCCCCCCCTCCCCTCCTCTTTTTGCCCCCCTCCCCTCCTCTTTTTGCCCCCTCCCCTTTTTCCCCCCTCCCCTCCTCTTTTTGCCCTCTCTCCCCTCCTCTTTTTGCCCCCCCTCCCCTCCTCTTTTTGCCCCCCCTCCTCTTTTTGCCCCCCTCCCCTTTTTGCCCCCCTCCTCCCCTTCCCTTCTCTTTTTGCTCCCCTCCTCCCCTTCCCTTCTCTTTTTGCTCCCCCCCTCCCCTCCTCTTTTTGCCCCCCCTCCTCTTTTTGCCCCCCTCCCCTTTTTGCCCCCCTCCTCCCCTTCCCTTCTCTTTTTGCTCCCCTCCTCCCCTTCCCTTCTCTTTTTGCTCCCCTCCCCTTCCCTTCTCTTTTTGTCCCCACCACCCCCACCTGTAGCGTGGCCGAGCTGCACTCCGGTCCGCGGTGCCGGCCGGAGTGATAGGAAGGTGCACACTGAGTGTGCACCTTCCTCTCAGTCGGGCCGGGTACAGGAAACAGAAACTCCTGTTCCGCGTGGAACAGAAGTTTCTGTTTCCTGTACCCGGCCGGACTGACAGGAAGGTGCACACTGAGCACCTTCCTATCACTCCGGCCGGGCACCGCGGACCGCACAGCTACAGGGGAGGGGAGGCTCTTAAGAGAGCGCTCAGGCGGCTGCAGCATTTAAAGTGTCGGCCGTGCCCCCTGATGGCGGGCCCCCCTCCCGGCCGGGCCCTCGGACCATGTCCGAAGTGCCCGACCGGTCAGTCCGCCCCTGTATAGTGTGTGTAGTGTGTGTATAGTGTGTGTATAGTGTGTACAGTGTGTGTATAGTGTGTACAGTGTGTGTGTATATTGTGTGTATAGTGTGTGTAGTGTGTGTATAGTGTGTATAGTGTATAGTGTGTATGCAGTGTGTATGCAGTGTGTATGCAGTGTGTGTATAGGGTGTATGCAGTGTGTGTTAAGTGTGTGCAGTGTGTGTATAGTTAGTGCAGTGTGTGTATAGTGTATGCAGTGTGTGCAGTGTGCATGCAGTGTGTGTATAGTGTATGCAGTGTGTGTATAGTGTGTGCAATGTGTGTATAGAGTGTGCAGTGTGTGCATAGTGTGTGCAGTGTGTGTATAGTGTGTGCAGTGTGTGCATAGTGTGTGCAGTGTGTATGTGTAAAGGATCCTGCTATCCGTGCAGCGCTGATCCTTGAAGCGTCTCCCGAAATCCAAGCTTAAAAGAGTGAAGTAATGATTATAGCTCCCAATTCCCCAAACATGAGTCGAGACTTCATGAAGGGGTAAGACAAATGTGTTTATTGATGGCCAAACTCAGCCCTTTTATGATGGTCTCCCAGCAAGGGAACTCCCACATGGGACCTTGTGGAAGACTGTAACAAAATATGCAGAACCAATCAGTATACAGTACAATTCTTATACACACCCACAGGAAGAGTGTAACCCCTCCTCTGTATCCTGGAGATAATTAACTTACCCCTCCTCTCTATCCTGGAGATAATTAACTTAAGTGGTTGCAGAGAACCTAATTATCTCCGGGCAGAGAGAAACATGTGCTCTTTACCTTTTAACAAAACTGTATTAAAATCAATAACTCATGTTTCGCTGAACAAAGTCCCCATGTTCCACACACCCCCAGATAGCTTGGATCTGAGCGCATATTATAGGCGAATAGCGCTCAGATCCCACGAACACAGTTCTCAATAACGTCGAGTGTAACGGAATGCAGTGTAATAGCATACGATATCCGTTGGTATATCCAGGAAATCCACAGTCAGAATAGAAAGCAAGGCAATATTCCCAATCCTCCCAATAACCGGATGAAACACAGTTTGGGAGTCAACTAACTCGGTTTATTCACAAGCAGCATATTTATACAGTTCCCCATGCAAGGGGTTTCCATACAGTAATTCCAGGGGATTTCTCCCAACATGCACTGTGACTTTCCCAACAGGCATTGCTGCACGAGAAGGATACTCCCACTAAAATGGACGATTAAGTGGATTATCCCCTCGTGCAGCAAAACCGACAATTGACTTTAAAATATATAATTCACACAATATTCGGTACTTTGGAATAACTGAACGTTCAGTAGATAGCTGGGGTCGGAGCGCACACTTTGTGAGAATACCGCTCTGATCCCAGCTGAATTGACCGAACGCCGCACATAATACAGTTAAACATTAAAGTGGGTTTAAAAGTACCGAATAAGTACGGGACACATAATGTACCGAACGCGGAACTCCCGAACGCTCTGGAAGTCCAGCGGTGTTCGGATCATTGAGTAGCCGTTTTCAGTTCCAGGCTCTCGACGACCGAACACCGCTGCAGAGACAAAGGATCCAAGATGGCCGACCGCCGCATGGTCGGTAGTCGAACGACGGCCACCTAGGAGAGCCCTTAATTACCGATTGCAACAATGTTGCAACCGGTTAATTGGTGCCACACGACCTGTGAATGTGTGGTCTACCTGGGGAGTCCACATTCGTACGGCGAACGGCCAGGATAGCCGTGTTTCGTCGTATGAATGCTTTGTATGCTGGCAGCATACGGCTGCCAGCATGCGAACGGCCATAGGACAATACATATACATTTAACGTTACACAGTATATCTTCAGCCTACGGACAACCTGTACTGAATGTAGTTCAGAAGTGGCTAGGTTTGCCACAATGCTCCCCCAGAACCAAGCCGGCATACACAGTCTGATCCCAACGGATCAGCTTGGGGATGTCCGGGAGAGTACTCACAGATCACTTCTCGAGTTCAGTCTGTCTGGATAACCCGTCAGCGTTACCGTTTTGTTTTCCTGGCCGGTAATGGATAGTAAAGTCAAAGGGCTGCAGCGCCAAGCTCCAGCGCAGCAGCCTGGCATTGTCTCCAGACACACGGTTTAGCCACACTAACGGGTTGTGATCTGTGAGTAAGGAAAAAGGTTGTCCGTACAAATATGGCTGTAACTTTTTAAGGGCCCACACCACGGCCAGGCATTCTTTCTCGATGGCGGCGTAGCTCACTTCACGAGGCAGCAACTTGCGGCTTAAATAGGCTACGGGGTGTTCTCCGCCATCGGCTCCCACTTGGCTCAGTACTGCCTCCAATCCAAACATTGAAGCGTCTGAGCCTCAGAGTGTATCGGTGTAGCCGTGGTGCGAGCCTGTTGCCGGGTGGTTACGGGGAGGGCCTCCTGGTACGGAGCCTGGGGGATAAAAGCGGAAGTCATTTGGCCCAAGTCATTCCCCAGTACAACATCGGCAGGTAAATTCTGCATCAGCCCCACTTCTACGGTCCCCTCTCCCACACCCCAATCCAAATGAACTTTGGCAGTAGGTAGCCGGTATACTGCTCCCCCGGCCACCCGTACTGCCACAGAGCCGCTGATCCTTGAAGCGTCTCCCGAAATCCAAGCTTAAAAGAGTGAAGTAGTGATTATAGCTCCCAATTCCCCAAACATGAGTCAAGACTTCATGAAGGGGTAAAACGAATGTGTTTATTGATGGACAAACTCAGCCCTTTTATGATGGTCTCCCAGCAAGGGAACTCCCACATGGGACCTTGTGGAAGACTGTAACAAAATATGCAGAACCAATCAGTATACAGTACAATTCTTATACACACCCACAGGAAGAGTGTAACCCCTCCTCTGTATCCTGGAGATAATTAACTTACCCCTCCTCTCTATCCTGGAGATAATTAACTTAAGTGGTTGCAGAGAACCTAATTATCTCCGGGCAGAGAGAAACATGTGCTCTTTACCTTTTAACAAAACTGTATTAAAATCAATAACTCATGTTTCGCTGAACAAAGTCCCCATGTTCCACACACCCCCAGATAGCTTGGATCTGAGCGCATATTATAGGCGAATAGCGCTCAGATCCCACGAACACAGTTCTCAATAACGTCGAGTAAAGTTTAAGTTCACCAGTTGTTCGTGCAATTCCATCCGAAAAGAGTTCCATAACTGTAGCTACCTGTGGTCGGTAGTTTTATTCGTTTCTTAGTATTATACGAATTGAGCATAATACGTATGGTCAAACTAAATGCTGTTTCTGAGGTTGTTAAACAGGGATTTCGTTACAGTATGCAGTGTGCATAGTGTATGCAGTGTGTGTAGAGTGTATGCAGTGTGTGTAGAGTGTGTATAGTGTATGCAGTGTGTGTATAGTGTGTGCAGTGTGTGTATAGAGTGTGCAGTGTGTGCATAGTGTGTGCAGTATGTGTATAGTGTGTGCAGTGTGTGCATAGTGTGTGCATAGTGTGTGCATAGTGTGCATGCAGTGTGTGTAGTGTGTGTATAGTGTGTGCATAGTGTGTACAGTGTGTGTATAGTGTGTACAGTGTGTGTATATTGTGTGTATAGTGTGTGTAGTGTGTGTATAGTGTGTGCAGTGTGTGTATAGTGTGTATGCAGTGTGTGTATAGTGTGTGTATAGTGTGTGCAGTGTGTGTATAGTGTGTGCAGTGTGTATAGTGTGTGCAGTGTGTATGCAGTGTGTGTAGTGTGTGTGTATAGTGTGTGCATAGTGTATGCAGTGTGTGCATAGTGTGTACAGTGTGTGTGTAGTGTGTACAGTGTGTGTGTATATTGTGGGTATAGTGTGTGTATAGTGTGTGCAGTGTGTGTATAGTGTGTATGCAGTGTGTGTATATAGTGTGCAATGTGTGCATAGTGTGTGCAGTATGTGTATAGTGTGTGCAGTGTGTGCATAGTGTGTGCATAGTGTGTGCATAGTGTGCATGCAGTGTGTGTAGTGTGTATAGTGTGTGCATAGTGTGTACAGTGTGTGTATAGTGTGTACAGTGTGTGTATAGTGTGTGTAGTGTGTGTATAGTGTGTGCAGTGTGTGTATAGTGTGTATGCAGTGTGTGTATAGTGTGTGTATAGTGTGTGCAGTGTGTGTATAGTGTGTGTATAGTGTGTGCAGTGTGTATAGTGTGTGCAGTGTGTATGCAGTGTGTGTAGTGTGTGTGTGTATAGTGTGTGCATAGTGTATGCAGTGTGTGCATAGTGTGTACAGTGTGTGTATAGTGTGTACAGTGTGTGTGTATATTGTGTGTATAGTGTGTGCAGTGTGTGTATAGTGTGTACAGTGTGTGTGTATATTGTGTTTATAGTGTGTGCAGTGTGTGTATAGTGTGTGCAGTGTGTTTATAGTGTGTACAGTGTGTGTGTATATTGTGTGTATAGTGTGTGCAGTGTGTATAGTGTGTATGCAGTGTGTATGCAGTGTGTGTATAGTGTGTATGCAGTGTGTGTATAGGGTGTATGCAGGGTGTGTATAGTTAGTGCAGTGTGTGTATAGTGTGTGCAGTGTGTGTAGTGTGTGTAGTGTGTATAGTGTGTGCAGTGTGTGTATAGTGTGTACATTGTGTGTATAGTGTGTGTAGTATGTGTATAGTATGTACAGTGTGTGTATAGTGTGTGCAGTGTGTATAGTGTGTATGCAGTGTGTATGCAGTGTGTGTATAGTGTGTATGCAGTGTGTGTATAGGGTGTATGATGTGTGTGTATAGGGTGTATGCAGTGTGTGTATAGTGTGTGCAGTGTGTGTATAGCTAGTGCAGTGTGTGTATAGTGTATGCAGTGGGTGCAGTGTATATGCAGTGTGTGCAGTGTGTATAGTGTATGCAGTGTGTGCAGTGTGTGTATAGAGTGTGCAGTGTGTGTATAGAGTGTGCAGTGTGTGTATAGTGTGTGCAGTGTGTATGCAGTGTGTGTAGTGTGTGTATATTGTGTGCAGTGTGTATGCAGTGTGTGTAGTGTGTGTATAGTATGTGCATAGTGTATGCAGTGTGTGCATAGTGTGTACAGTGTGTGTGTATATTGTGTGTATAGTGTGTGTATATTGTGTGTAGTGTGTGTATAGTGTGTGCAGTGTGTGTATAGTGTGTATGCAGTGTGTGTCCCAAAGCCCCTAGTCACACAACCAAATAAAAAAGCCCCTACCTACCCCCCTCACCCTAAAAAATAGTGAGGGGGGAATAAAATTACTACCCTGTAAAGTAAAATTCAACTTACTATTCAACGTCTTCTTTTTTCTGAAATCTTCATTTTTCAGCCCCAAAAGCGGCCAAATAAAAAGCCATCATACCCGTCGAACTTAAAAATAAAATAAAAAACCTGAGCGCCCAAAAAAATTAATCCATCTTCACCCATGGAGGGCTCCGTGTCAGTGTTTATCAGGGATCCTTAGGATAGGTGTCAATCCATATCTGCCAAGTGACCCTATGTAGGGGGAACAGTCCCTATTCTGCTCTATGTCAGTGTCTGGAGGGAGTATCTGCAGTAACACAAGGTGTCTGGAGGGAGTATCTGCAGTAATACAGAGTGTCTGGGGGAGTATCTGTTTGTAACATTTATATGCAAAAAAAATAATAAATAAATAAATAAATTGGAAAAAAAAATGGTTGCAGCTTCCGAATTAATCTAAAATGGATGCTGTCCAGTAGGTGGGAGGGTCTGCTAGGGAGGGTGTGCTGCTGATTGGCTGTAATGTGTCTGCTGACTGTGAGGTACAGGGTCAAAGTTTACTCAATGATGACGAATAGGGGGCGGACCGAACACCGCATGTGTTCGCCCGCGGTGGCGGACGCGAACATGCTATGTTCGCCGGGAACTATTCGCCAGCGAACAGTTCGGTACATCACTACTTACAACCTACTTCGTATCCCTAATTTTACCCTTTGTGTCACTATACCCCACTCCCTTTAGAATGTAAGCTCGTTGAGCAGGGCCCTCCACCTCTCTGTTCCTGTGCGTCCAGTTGTCTGGTTACAATTACATGTCTGTTAGTCCACCCATTGTACAGGGCTACGGAATCTGATGGCGCTATATAAATAATAAAATAATAATAATAATAATAGTAGAGATATAATGTGCTGGATACTCTATGTATTCTGATCATCCATATTTAATTTTTTTTATATGCCCATACAAAATGGAGTGCTATCCAGCTGCTCCTTCCTGGTTGACAGCAGGTATTGATGTTCGATTCTTCCTGCCTCTCAGCAACTGCGCATTGGGTTGTGGGAAAATGGCTCAAATTGCATCCTATAATTGAATGGGAAGGACAGTATCTAGTTCCTTCACCCAAGTAAATACAACATTTACCAGAGGCAAATCTGCTGCCCCATGATGCATTGGGCACATTAGTGCACACTCAGGCATGTTCACTGAAATGCCACAAGAGTGCATGCATTCTCAGAGAGGCCTTCACCAGTACTGTTAGCACAAATGAGCAGCATTTGTGGCACTGCATGTTTAAAAAAAAAATTGCGCTGTGTCTGATGTGTCTGGCAGGGAACATGGGAATGAGTGATTATATATATTTTTTTAAATGAATAGCACAGCTGATAGCTAAATTTTAGTTTTTAGATAGTTGGTTGTGCAAAAAGCCAACACTTCCTCTTTATAGAACAAGTGTTAACATAGATATAATATGCACGCACTCAGTGGTGTATCCTGGTTTTGTGCTGCCCTAGGCCCAGCCTCCTTACCTTTGGGAATGCTAGGGGGGTTCTTCCTTTCCCTGGGGTCCAGTGGGGCTGCTGGGCGGGCGGGCGGCGCTGGCGAGGTAGCACTGATTAGTGAGCTCTCTGCTCAGCTCCCTCATGCGCCGCAGAGTGATGCCGGGAGCCGGAATATGACGTCATATTCCGCTCCCGGCATCACTCTACGGCGTGCAAGGGAGCTGAGCAGAGAGCTCAGGGGAAAGTGCTCCCTCGCTAGCGCCGCCCGACCGGATAGTTTGATAGCCGCGAGCAGGGGTCAAGTCCTGGGTAAAAAAGTGCAGGAACTCACCCCAGACCCACTCCCCGCCCCCCCCCCCCCCCCCTCACCCCCAAAAAATTATACGCTTGTATGCAGGGGCTGAGTAAGGGCACGGGGCTGAGGAAGAGGGACAGGAGCCTAGGAGGGTGGGGGGGAGGGGCATGGGCTGAGGAAGGGATAGGGGCTGAGGAAAGGGACAGGAACTGAGGGGCTGAGGAAAGGGACAGGGGCTGAGGAAGAGGGGCAGGGGCTGAGGAAGAGGGGCAGGGGCTGAGGAAGAGGGGCAGGGGCTGAGGAAGAGGGGCAGGGGCGAAGAAGATGGGCAGGGACTGAGGAGGGGGACAGGGGCTGATGCTCGTATGCAGGGGCTGAGTAAGAGCACTGGGCTGAGTAAGGTGGACAGGGCTGAGTAAGGTGGACAGGGGCTGAGTAAGGTGGACAGGGGCTGAGTAAGGTGGACAGGGGCTGAGTAAGGTGGACAGGGGCTGAGGAGGGGGACAGGGGCTGAGGAGGGGGACAGTGCTGTGGAAAAGGGACAGGAGCTTAGGAGGAGGGGGGGGGGCATGGGTTGAGGAAGGGGCCATGGGCTAAGTAAGGTGACTGTGCTGTGGAAAAGGGACAGGAACTTAGGAGGAGGGGGGGGGGGGGACATGGTTTGAGGAAGGGGCCATGGGCTGAGGAGGGGACAGGGCTCGAGGAAAGGAGACGGGGACTGAGGAAAGGAGACGGGGACTGAGGAAAGGAGACGGGGACTGAGGAAAGGAGACGGGGACTGAGGAAAGGAGACGGGGACTGAGGAAAGGAGACGGGGACTGAGGAAAGGAGACGGGGACTCAGGAAAGGGACGGGGACTCAGGAAAGGGGACGGGGACTCAGGAAAGGGGACGGGGACTCAGGAAAGGGGACGGGGACTCAGGAAAGGGGACGGGGACTCAGGAAAGGGGACGGGGACTCAGGAAGGGGGACAGGGCCTGAGGAAGGGGAACAGGGCCTGAGGAAGGGGGCAGGAACTGAGGAAGGGGGGCAGGAACTGAGGAAGGGGAACAGGGCCTCAGAAAAGGGACAGGCCTGAGGATGGGGGCAGGGACTGAGGAGGGTGACAGGGACTGAGTAAGGGGATAGGGTTTGAGGAGGGGGGCATGGACTGGGGAAAAGGACTAAGGAGGGAGACAGGGACTGGGGAGGGGGGACAGGGCCTTAAATAGGGGGACAGGGACTGAGGAGGGGGGACAGGGCCTTAAATAGGGGGACAGGGACTGAGGAGGGGGGACAGGGCCTTAAATAGAAGGGCAGGGACTGAGGAGGGGGGCAGGAACTGAGGAGGGGGGACAGGGCCTTAAATAGGGGGACAGGGACTGAGGAGGGGGGACAGGACCTTAAATAGGGGGACAGGGACTCATGAAAGGGACAGGCCTGAGGAGGGGGACAGGGACTGAGTAAGGGGATAGGGCTTGAGGAGGGGGACAGGGACTGGGGAAAGGGACTAAGGAGGGGGGCAGGAACTGAGGAGGGGGGACAGGGCCTTAAATAGAGGGACAGGGACTGAGGAGGGGGGACAGGGCCTTAAATAGGGGGACAGGGACTCAGGAATGGGACAGGCCTGAGGAGGGGGACAGGGACTGAGTAAGGGGATAGGGCTTGAGGAGGGGGGCATGGACTGGGGAAAAGGACTGAGGGAGACAGGGACTGAGGAGGGGGGACAGGGCCTTAAATAGAGGGACAGGGACTGAGGAGGGGGGACAGGGCCTTAAATAGGGGGACAGGGACTGAGGAGGGGGACAGGGCCTTAAATAGGGGGACAGGGACTGAGGAGGGGGGACGGCCTTAAATAGGGGGACAGGGACTGAGGAGGGGGGACAGGGCCTTAAATAGGGGGACAGGGACTGGGGAGGGGGAAAGGGACTGAGTAAGGGGATAGGGCTTGAGGAGGGGGGCCTGGACTGGGGAAAAGGACTAAGGAGGGAGACAGGGACTGAGGAGGGGGGACATGGGGCCTTAAATAGGGGGACAGGGACTGAGGAAAGGGATAAAAAACAAACAAAACAAAAAACCTAAAGTGCCTTCCCCCCTCCCTGAGGCTTACCTTGGGCCAGGAGGGGTGGGACAGGATCTGGAGCCTGCAGTCAGTGGAGTAAGCCGGCCTCTCCTGATGATGTCAGGAGGAGGGGGCGTGGCTTCCTCTGCTCCCCAGCGGTCCTGTGAGAAGAGCAGAGAAAGTCACGCCCCCTCCTACTGACATCATCAGGAGAGGCCGGACGACTCCACTGACTGCAGGGGGAGAGGTGAGTTTAGAAATCCGAGTCCCCAGTCAGAGGCAGGGGATTCGGATTTGTGCTCCCCCCTGCTCTCGCAGCCGCTTGTGCCAGCCCTGGGTCCTGCAGGACTAGTAATGGGAACGGCGTTCCTGCTGTGGAAAAAGTGCAGGAACGCCGTTCCCACGCGTTCCTGCAGGACTCGAGCCCTGGCCGCGAAGCTAACAAGACATTTGCCCTGGGCATTTGGGGGCGGCTTTTTTTGCCGCCCCTGAAAAATGCTGCCCAAGGCAAATGCCTTGTTTGCCTCGCGGCTAATACGTCCCTGCACGCACTTGGTAAGGGAGAAGATGGGTGTAGTTGGAGGTTCTCATTTCAGATAATCTGGTGCTGAAAACATCTGCGCTGGTGATTCTGATATGAATGCAGTGGCATTCATATCAGGCATTCTAAAAGGTAGCCATGTGACCTGTTTCCATGGCTCTTGTTTTACTAATGCCCTAATACTTTTATGTATTTGTGAACATGTCTACAGTCGCCAATAAGTAACTTTTGTTATTTTCCCAGCGTATGATTTAGCCATTGATTTGTTCAGCCAATCAAATTTGTGGCCTATTTTTTTCCAGAAGTAAGAAATATTTTACGTTGTTTATGTTGACAGGATAAAATTGGTGAGCAGCGGCCAGATATATATATCTAAATCTAAACTGGTATACATGAAAGATAGAGACTACATAGCAAATATAGCGACTTTCTAACACAAGCAGTACAGAAATCTGACATATTTAGAAAAAGTCATTTAGAAAAATATTTTAAATTTTTACTTTTTTAGGTTAAAGGTAAACTACAGATCGAGGAATACAAACCTACCTGACTAATATCAGCTAGAGCACTTTGATAGATAAAGGCTTTTCTGGTTGGAGAAAACAGAACATACCAAGCTGAGAAGCAGAGTCCAGTAATACTGGTTCCATACAAGAAGGTGGGAGACGTCTTTCAGGCTTTTGATATATTTTCTGAATGTAATATATGTAATGTAATGTATGTAATGTAATGTATGCTTTGTAATTCTGCCTGGTTTTCATGTGTTCATTAACTGGTTCTGCAACTTTTTGATTTATTATCCAGTTTCTCACTGTTATGCCATGTGGCGAAAACAGCCTCGCCACTGTGAACTGGAGAAGCCTGGTTGCCCGCCTGCTGCCTTTGGACTATGGCCCTGGGAGATTGGGCCCTTTAAAAAAACGTATTCGGCCCTAACAGAGTGCATGTCACTCATTCTGGCCCTTTAAACACAGTGGGGCCATTCGGTGCTTGCCCTGTGTGAGCGGTGATACCCCAGATAGCTATGCCATGGAGCCTATTCATATAATGAAAGACTATGGGAAAGACTTTAGCTCCATGGCAATTGAACTGTGTGAATAGGATCTGAGCGCTATTCAGTAGTTTTGTGCATTCAGATCCCAGCTATCTGGGGATATGTGAAATGTCTGTGTGTTATGTGTAAAAGGTGACCTTATGTATTTTAAAGTGTTTTACTGTCTTTGTGTCCCCATGTGCATAATGGAGTCTTGTCTGTGTCCTGGGAGGTAATTGGATTACTTCTCCAGGAGAGAGGGCTCTGTAAAACCGGTCTGAGCTGGCAGGGGTTTTAAAAGATACTTTACTAACTTTTGAACCCCTGGTATGATTCATGCCATTTATATGTTGTTCCCCTGAATGGATTGATTGTGGATATGTATTTTTATGTGAATGTGATGTATGGTTTTAGAGTTATGAAAGTTGGGTAGAAAGTATGTTTTAACTGTATGTATAATTGAGTTTCCTCTCAGGATAAGGGGAGGGAATATGTGGGATGTAACTGATGTGTGAGTGGTTGTTTTATACCTCCCTGTGGGCGGACCTGTATTTGTAACAACTGCAATAAAAACCAGGCTGGGTGTGCCAGCACCTCAGATTCTGCTTGACCCTCAGAACGAAGTGTCGTCTCGTTATTGGGGGACTTGGATTGTATGCTGACTGCCAGGAGTGTAAGCGGATTATATGCTTTTCCTGTTTAGCTATTCCAGGGTTCCAGTGTGTATCCCAGGGAGCTGAAGGTGCCGTCCTTCCTCCCCAGCGGCAGTGTGTACCCCAGGGAGCTGATGGTGTCGTCCTTCCTCCCCAGCGACAGTGTGTATCCCAGGGAGCGGAAGGTACCGTCCTTCCTCCCCAGCGGCAGAGTAAGTCCCAGGGACCTGATGGTGTCGTCCGTCCTCCCAGCGGCAGTGTGAAACCCAGGGAGCTGAAGGTGTCGTCCTTCCTCCCCAGCGGCAGTGTGTACCCCAGGGAGCTGAGGGTGCAATCCTTCCTCCCCAGCAGCAGTGTGTACCCCAGGGAGCTGAAGGTGTCGTCCTTCCTCCCCAGCGGCAGTGTGTCCTGCAGGGAGCAGAGACCGTCAGTCTCACACCCCAGCAGCAGGACAAAATAATGAAAGGGGACTGCCAGGAGTGTAAGCGGATTACCGTATTTTTCGCTCCATAAGACGCACCTCACCATAAGACGCACCTAGTTTTTAGAGGAAGAAACCCAGAAAAAAAATATTCTGAACAAACTGCCCCATAGTGTTTCTTACTATGGGACAGTTTGTACAGAATATTTTTTTCTCCCCTGTCCCATAGTGTCCCCCCCCCCCATAGTCTTCACCCACCCCCTCCCCATAGACTTCATCCACCCCCTCCCCATAGACTTCATCCACCCCCTCCCCATAGACTTCATCCACCCCCTCCCCATAGACTTCATCCCCCCCTCCCCATAGACTTCATCCCCCCCTCCCCATAGACTTCAACCCCCTCCCCTCCCCATAGACTTCATCCCCCCCTCCCCATAGACTTCATCCCCCCCTCCCCATAGACTTCATCCCCCCCTCCCCATAGACTTCATCCCCCCTCTCCATAGACTTCATCCCCCCTCCCCGTAGACTTCATCCCCCCTCCCCATAGACTTCATCCCCCCCATAGACTTCATCCCCCCCCTCCCCATAGACTTCATCCCCCCCTCCCCATAGACTTCATCCCCCCCCCCCATAGACTTCATCCCCCCCTCCCATAGACTTCATCCCCCCCCTCCCCATAGACTTCATCCCCCCCCCTCCCCATAGACTTCATCCCCCCCCTCCCCATAGACTTCATCCCCCCCCTCCCCATAGACTTCATCCCCCTCCCCATATTCTTCTCTCCCATACTGTCCCCCTCCCCTTATCCCATAATTACTTACCTGTCTTGTAGCGTTGGCCGGCAGCACAGGGCGCACCGCGGTAGTGGAACTTGAATTTCATGTTCCGGTTTCCGGCGGGACTGAAAGGAAGTGCGCACTCAGCTTGTGCACACTTCCTTTCAGTCCCGCCGGAAACCGGAACATGAAATTCAAGTTCCACTACCGCGGTGCGCCCTGTGCTGCCGGCCAACGCTGCAAGACAGGTAAGTAAAGCTTCATATTCGCTCCATAAGACGCACAGACATTTCCCCTCACTTTTGAGGGGAAAAAAAGTGCGTCTTATGGAGCGAAAAATACGGTATATGCTTTTCCTGTTCAGCTATTCCAGGGTTCGTGTGTTTCCAGTTCAGGAGTTGGAAGATTTGTACAGTTTGCAGTTCGGGAGATTGGTGCTTGCAGTAGCTGCTGGTCTATGGAAAAGGGGATTATCGCCTAAACGGTTTTTAACCCCTTGTCTGCTGAAACGGTCCGTTACATGCCATATCTGCAGTTAACTGATTTTACCTTATTTTCCACATTCTTTCACCACAGAGAAGCACAAATCTATACTTGTGATTTGAGATCTGTAATGTTCCACTTGTGTATTAATATTTTGTCATATTTTGCCTGTTCTACAGAAATAAATCCATCTGTACAAAAGAAGTACAAAATCTTATGTGACAAACATTATACCCTATTTTATATATTATCTATTGTAACGGAGCTCCGTGTACTCCGACCGAGTACCCTCCGTTGATGGATGCTCCTAGCGCTTCCAGAGGACTCCAAGCACTCCACCAGACACCATAAGCACCGCAGAACGACGCAGGAACAAGCTCTTACAAGAGCTAAGTGATTAAGCTCAGGGGAATATGCAGAGCATAGCAATCCCCAGTGTAATACAGCAATTCCCTCCAATAACGAGACAAGGCTACGTTTTGAAGGGTCAAGAAGAACTGAGGACTGGAACACCCAGCCTGCTTTTTATTACAAAACGGTACACACAGGACACTCCCAGGGGGAGGATGAAATTAACCAATCACATGCATGGTAACACCCCCACGTCTCCTCCCCTCAGATAAACACATAACATAATTATACGGCACACATTTTTAGTCAAGTTCTGGATGTACCCTAAAAACAGGGGGTACACCTTTAAATCCAGCATCGCTGGAGTAACATATCCGAAGGGGAGTAACATATCCGAAAATCAGTCAATTCGGACAAATGGTTCGGGAGATACAGAGTTCCAAAGTTTTGACCGACCGCACAGACCAACTAGCCGAAAATAGTTCCATGAGTTTTGGCCTTGCGGTCGGTCTCCGTTCGCACGGTGAAAAGACACGAAAATCTTGCCATCCATTCGAATCTCGGTGTTCGCTGAAATCCCCATAGACGATTAAGTATAACTACCGAATGGTGGGACGTTGGGTAGTTACAGTACGAATTTATGGAGGTCTGGAGGACTCAGCGGTGTTCGCCTGTTTGCGTATCCGTTTTTAGTTCCATGCGGTTACAGGCAAACACCGCTGTTCGTGCGCAAGATGGCCGCGAACACGTGTAAAGTCCCGAAATGGCGGCCACCTATATTTTACACACGGAATTCGTACTGAACCATACGAACGGTTTTACTACCGAATTCCAACAAGGCATTTAAACATCTTCTATGTGTCCATAGTCTCTGTACAGCCCATTTAAAGAGCCACAGACTGCATAATGAAAATTCATTAAGCCCAGATATAGTTTTTAACGTGTAATATGTCCTGGGGCCATAGTCGTAGGGCAGGAGGCTAGCCATAAGTTTCCTACAATGCCCAGTGGCAAATGGCAGTTTGTCACACATCTCCCCTTTGGGAGGAAGACTAACCAGGCACTAACCAGGCACCTGACCTCCTGTCGGTCAGTGCCTCCGTTAGTCGATCCACCAAGGTAGCCCACCTACAACAAACAGGTACAAGGGTGACCCACCCACAAGACACAATTACTGCACCTGGGTATTTTGCTGTGGTGATGTGGTAACATGCTGTGGGGACTTGCGGGAGGGCAGAGGCTGACTGCACTCTGCCCAGCTGCCAGCTCTTCTGCTGGGGTAGCCTGTAGGACAGCAGGATCTGGACCAGGGACAAAGGTAGGGCAGAGGCCAACTGCACTCTGCCCAGCTGCCAGCTCTTCTGCTGGGGTGCTGGGAACATAGTCCGGCTCAGTAGCCAAGGGAACATGGACGTCAGTAGGGGTTAACATCGCCTCTGTTAACCCTGGTGCCACGCTAGGAGTTAGCTGGGGAGGGGAATTTGTACTTACCCCCTCCTCCTGTTGTCCCGGTGAGGGTAGTTGGGGATCTGGGCAGGCTGTCCAGCATCCCTGTAGGTCAGGCACAGAGACCACGGTCCCATCTGCGCCGTCTGGGAGATTGGTGTCTCCCCTTGTTAGGGTAAGCTGCCGCTGGGGAGAGGGGGTGCTGCGCTCCTCTCCCTGAAACACAGGCTGCCGCTGGAGAGGGAGACCAACTGTCTCTGCTCTCTGTAGGACACCCTGCTGCTGGGGGGGAAGGACGACACCTTCGGCCCCCTGTAACTCACACTGCCGCTGGGGAGGAAGGATGACACCTTCAGCTCCCTGGGGTTCACACTGCCGCTGGGGGGGAAGGATGACACCTTCGGCCCCCTGGGGTACCCACTGCCGCTGGGGGGGAAGGACGACACCTTCGGCCCCCTGGGGTACACACTGCCGCTGGGGAGGAAGGACGGCACCTTCAGCTCCCTGGGATACACACTGCCGCTGGGGAGGAAGGACGACACCTTCAGCTCCCTGGGGTACACACTGCCGCTGGGGGGGGAGGACGACACCTTCGGCCCCCTGGGGTACACACTGCTGCTGGGGAGGAAGGACGACACCTTCAGCTCCCTGGGGTACACACTGCCGCTGGGGAGGAAGGACGACACCTTCAGCTCCCTGGGGTACACACTGCCGCTGGGGGGGAAGGACGACACCTTCGGCCCCCTGGGGTTCACACTGCTGCTGGGGGGGAGGAACGACACCTTTAGCCTGCTGTAACACATACTGCTTGAGACTGGGTGTCCATATCCTCAACTTCCACAGTAGTCGCTCAAATGCCATTGCCGCACGGTTCTCAGCACTCAACTGACGCATTACTTTGGAGACCACCTCGTTTGTAAGGTCTTGGCCATAGCAGACCAACCGCCTCTTTACCTCCTCAATGTAATCGTCACCCTCGTAGCAACGTACCATTTTGAGTTGCTCTTCGCAGGGCTCTATCCATGCCTGCTCTGTGGCAAACCTAGCCACTTCTGGACTGTAGTTAGTAAAGGTTGTCTGTAGGCTGAATATGTACTGTATATTTTAACCTGTGCCTGTACCGTATTATGGCCGTTCGCATGCTGGCAGCCGTACGCTGCCAGCATACAAATCCTCTCGTTTGACGAAACACGGCTATCCAGGCCGTTCGCCATACGAATGCGGGCTCCCCAGGTAGACCACCCACTCACCAGTCGTGTGGCATCAATTAACCGATTGCAACAATGTTGCAATCGGTAATTAAGGGCTCTCCTAGGTGGCCGTCGTTCGGCTACCGACCATGCGGCGGTCGGCCATCTTGGATCCTTTGTCTCTGCAGCGGTGTTCGGTCGTCGAGAGCCTGGAACTGAAAATGGCTACTCAATGATCCGAACACCGCTGGACTTCCAGAGCGTTCGGGAGTTCCGCGTTCGGCACATTCTGTTCCCCATAGATGTTCGGTACTTTTAAACCGAACTCAATGTATTTTGTGCGGCGTTCGGCGTTCGGTTGTGCGGCGTTCGGTTAGTTTAGCTGGGATCGGAGCGGTATTCTCACTAAATGTGCCAGCCGACCCCAGCTATCTACCGAACGGTCATTCGTCTAAAAGCGAGTAAAAATGTATAAAATATGGATTTCTGTGTAAATTGTCGGTTTTGCTCCACGAGGGGATAATCCACTTAATCGTCCATTTTAGTGGGAGTATCCCTCTCGTGCAGCAATGCCTGTTGGGATAATTACAATGCCTGATGGGAGAAATCCCCTGTAACATCTGTAAGGAAACCCCTTGCAAGGGGAACTGCATAAATATGGTAGTCTGTGAATAAAGCAAAATAGTTGACTCCCAAACTGTGTTTCGTCCGGTTATTGGGAGGATTGGGAATATTGCCGTGCTTTCTGCTCTGACTGTGGATTTCCTGAGGATACCAACGGATATCGTGGACTAATATACTGCATTCCGTTACAATTGGTGGCAAGCGACGGGATCCGAACCTTACAGCCGAAAAAGCAGTGTTCGTGTAAACTGGAAACTACCGAACAAGGAAAGCAAGGGCAATTCGTATGGAGATTGATTACACCATACTGAAAGGGCAGACTTTAAAAGAGCTACTGGAAGCCAGGGGTAAGATAGCCAGCAACAAATCTAAAGCTGTGCTGATCGCTGAACTGATGGAGGGAGACAGAGCCCGCAGCGCTACACCTCCACCAGCCGTGGAAGAGACCCCATACCAGAAAGAGCTGAGAACCAGGTTGGCGTTTCTGCCACAGCCAGTACCCTTGGAAATATTGACCGTGCTGATATCAGATGTGCATGATTATCTGATGGCAACCAGCACACCAGAGACACCGCCTAGGGCAGAGTCTGTTACTGCCTCCATATACGGACCGGTAAAACCCAAAGTCCCACATCACGCATTTAAAGCGTTTTGTGAAGAAAAGGACGAGATCGACGGGTATTTACAGGATTTCGAGAGGCTGTGCGATTTGCAGACTTGGAACCCGCAGTATGGGTACCCCTACTGGCAGGCAAATTATCGGGTAGGGCAGCTGAAGCCTACCGCGCTGTGCCCCGAGAGGACAGCAAAGATTACCCTAAAGTAAAGAGGGCGATCTTGGAGAGGTATGCCATTACCCCAGAGGCGTACCGGCGCAAGTACAGGGGCTTGCGCAAACCTGAGAAAGATTCTCATGCAGAATGGGCGCACAAGCTGGATCAAGCATCGCAAGGCTGGATACAAGCCAGCAACGCTACTAACATGGAAGAGTTGCAGCAGTTAATGCTGCTGGAGCAGTTCTTTAATGGTTTGTCCCCAGAAGCACAAGAATGGGTGAGGGATCGTAAACCACTCACCCTACCAGAAGCCGCTAGATTGGCGGATCAGCATTTTGATGCCAGGAGGCATCACGGACTCCAAAATAAGACTCTCCCTCGGATTACCGGGCCACCCAATACTTTTTCTCCTACCGGCCCCACAGTACCCCTGTCCAGGCCAGCACTGAATAATCCACCACCCCCTTCCCGATACAATGGCCGGGCTAACATTCAGTGTCACACCTGCAAGCAGTGGGGGCATATTTCTCGTGAGTGTACGCAGAACCGGAGCCGACAAGCTTGGAACCAGGTGCGACAAAATTTGACACCAAGGGCTGCTGCGCATCACTACCAGGTAGCACCAGCCACCCAGGAAATGCTGAGCGCTCAAATCGAGGAACCTCTAGGGGTGCTCCACGAAGTAATGTCGGTCCGAGCCACCAACAACCGACAACATCATCGGCAGCTAGTGACCCTGGAGGGGAAGGAGGTACAAGGGCTCTGGGATTCGGGAGCCACCCTAACTTTGGTTGCACCGCATTTGGTAACAGGCGCAACCCACACTGGCGGATCAGTGGCAGTGCGGGTAGCAGGGGGAGCAGTATACCGGCTACCCACTGCCAAGGTACATTTGGATTGGGGTGTGGGAGAGGGAACTGTGGAAGTGGGGCTTATGCAAAATTTACCCGCAGATGTTGTACTGGGGAATGACTTGGGCCAGATGACTTCCGCTTTTATTCCCCAGGCTCCATACCAGGAGGCCCATCCCGTAACCACACGGCAACAGGCTCGCACCACGGCTACACCGATACACTCTGAGGCTCAGGTAAGAGACCATGACCCCCAACCGACTTCCATGTCCTGGGATACCCCGACTACCTTTGCAACCGAAGTCCAGACAGACCCCACCCTACAAGTATATAGGGACCGGGCACAAGCTGACCAAGCAGGGCTAGAGGGGGAGCGGTACACGTGGGAGAAAGGGTTATTATACCGTGTCACGGCAAAAGACGTGGGGGGGGCTGTCACCTTGACTAACAAACAGTTAGTGGTACCGCAGAAGTATAGGCAGGAGCTACTTAGAATCGCTCATGATATCCCCTTGTCAGGACACCTAGGGATGACCCGTACCCGATACCGCTTAACGCATGCCTTTTTCTGGCCCGGAATCTCTCAGGATGTGCGGCAGTATTGCACCTCCTGCGACGTCTGCCAGCGAGTAGGGAAACGAGGGGATCGCCACAAGGACAAGCTATGTCCCCTACCCATTATCGCAGAGCCCTTCAGCAGGGTAGCTGTAGACATAGTAGGACCCCTGCCAAAACCCAGTCCCTCTGGCAAAAAGTACATTTTAACTGTAGTGGACTACGCCACCAGGTACCCCGAGACTGTGGCCCTCACTAACATTCATGCTGAGACCGTAGCTGAAGCCTTAATGAAAGTGTTCTCCAGGGTAGGGTTTCCCCAAGAGATAATATCGGACAGGGGCACCCAATTTACGGCCGAAGTCACCCAACATATGTGGAAGGTATGTGGCATTAAGCCAATAGTTAATTCCGCCTACCACCCCCAGTCCAATGGACTATGTGAGAGGTTCAACGGGACGCTGAAGCAGATGCTTCGGACGTTCGGGGAGACCCACAAAGATTGGGAGAGGTTCCTGCCTCACCTACTCTTTGCGTATAGAGAGGTTCCCCAGGAGTCGACAGGATTCTCCCCGTTTGAGTTACTATTTGGGAGGAGGGTGCGGGGACCCTTGAACTTGATTAGGGAACACTGGGAGGGAGAGAGTACTACTAACGAAACCCCTATTGTATCCTACGTACTGGAGTTCAGAGACCGTCTGGAGGCGCTGACTCAGGCTGTGCACACCAACCTCCAGGCGGCTCAGCAACGCCAGCGGCGCTGGTACGATAGAGGAGCCAGGGACCGCAGCTTTCAGGTGGGACAGAAGGTGTTAATTTTAAAACCCGTCCGCACAGACAAGCTGCAGGCCATCTGGCAAGGCCCATACCAGGTAGTGGAGCAGCGATGCGACACTACCTATGTGATTGGCCCCTGCTCAGGGGTAGGGAAGAGACGCATGCTCCACGTGAACATGCTCAAACCCTACCATGAGAGAATAGAAGATGTGACTGCGATCTGTGCCTCCTCCTTAGAAGATCAGGAGAACCTGCCCCTACCTGACCTACTAGAACCAGAAGAACCGATAGAGCCCTCCCGGGGAGTTCAGCTGGGGGAGCGGCTAAGCGCCCATGAGCGTGCCCAGGTACAAGCGCTGATTGTAGCTAAAGGGGCTATCTTCTCCAATTTACCTGGGTACACTCCGCTAGCCACCCACCGAGTAGAAACCCCGGGACAGCTACCTATGCGACAGGCTCCATATAGGGTTCCGGAATCAGTCCGGACCCATATGAAAGCCGAATTAGACGAAATGTTACAGCTAGGGGTTATCGAACCCTCCGATAGCCCCTGGTCATCGCCGGTAGTCCTGGTGCCTAAAAAGGATGGCACCACCCGATTCTGCGTCGACTACCGGAGGCTAAATGACAAAACGGTGTCTGATGCCTACCCGATGCCCCGGATAGACGAGCTGTTAGATAAGATGGCACGGGGCCAGTATCTCACTACCATTGACTTGTGTAAGGGGTACTGGCAAATTCCTCTAGCCGATGACGCCATCCCCAAGTCAGCGTTTGTCACTCCGTTTGGCCTGTACCAGTTCAAGGTCATGCCTTTCGGAATGAAAAACGCTCCGGCTACCTTTCAGCGGATGGTAGATCGGCTACTGGACGGCTTTCAGGAGTATGCCTGTGCCTATTTAGATGACATAGCCATCTTTAGCCAGACCTGGGAAGATCACCTACGCCATATAGGGGCGATCTTAGACCGTATTGGGGAAGCGGGGTTAACGTTAAAACCTAGTAAGTGCCACATAGGTATGGCCGAGGTGCAGTATCTGGGACACCGAGTAGGGTGTGGGCAGCAGAGACCCGAGCCAGCCAAGATTGAGGCCGTAGCCAAGTGGCCTACCCCCAGGACTAAGACTCAAGTGCTGGCGTTCCTAGGGACGGCTGGCTATTACAGGAAGTTTGTTCCCGACTACAGCACCCTGGCCAAACCCCTAACGGACCTGACCAAAAAGAACCTTCCCCGACTGGTTGTCTGGGCCCCAGAGTGTGAACAGGCATTCCAACAACTCAAGACAGCTCTAACTAATGCTCCTGTGTTAACTGCTCCTGATCCAACTAAAAGATTTCTTGTTCACACAGACGCTTCAATGTTTGGATTGGGGGCAGTGCTGAGCCAAGTGGGAGCCGATGGCGGAGAACATCCCGTAGCCTACTTAAGCCGAAAGCCGTTGCCTCGTGAAGTGAGCTACGCCGCCATTGAGAAAGAATGCCTGGCCGTGGTGTGGGCCCTTAAAAAGTTACAGCCGTATTTGTATGGACAACCTTTTTCATTACTCACAGATCACAACCCGTTGGTGTGGTTGAACCGTGTGTCTGGGGACAATGCCAGGCTGCTGCGCTGGAGTTTGGCGCTGCAGCCCTTTGACTTTACCATCCATTACCGCCCAGGAAAGCAAAACGGTAACGCCGACGGGTTATCCAGACAGACTGAACTCGAGAAGTGATCTGTGAGTACTCCCCCGGACATCCCCAAGCCGATCCGTTGGGATCAGACTGTGTATGCCGGCTTGGTTCTGGGGGAGCATTGTGGCAAACCTAGCCACTTCTGGACTGTAGTTAGTAAAGGTTGTCTGTAGGCTGAATATGTACTGTATATTTTAACCTGTGCCTGTACCGTATTATGGCCGTTCGCATGCTGGCAGCCGTACGCTGCCAGCATACAAATCCTCTCGTTTGACGAAACACGGCTATCCAGGCCGTTCGCCATACGAATGCGGGCTCCCCAGGTAGACCACCCACTCACCAGTCGTGTGGCATCAATTAACCGATTGCAACAATGTCTCCTCGCACTAGGACGCCATCCCACCGCTGCCACCACTGTAACGGAGCTCCGTGTACTCCGACCGAGTACCCTCCGTTGGTGGGATGGCGTCCTAGTGCGAGGAGAAGCAGCTCAGAGACATCGGTAACATGTGGAGTTGTGCAGCGTCCCTATCTTCAGCAACATAATGGAACCAGCAGTGGCTACAGCAAGCATGGCGTATAGCTACTCCGTACTAGAGTTTGGCAAGATGGTAGGGTTGCACCTGAAGTTTTACGGACCCAATCCAGAGGAGAAATACGTGCGGTTCGTGTGGGACATGGTGACCCGGAACCTACAACACAGGGCGTTGAGGGAAGGCCAGTGGGCACGTTGGGAGAAACTCCAGCCACAGGTAGAGTGGGACGAGGAAGAAACCGAGGTGGCCGGTGGAGATGGGACCGAGGTCTCTCTACCGGCCCTACAGGGATGCTGGGCACCCGGTCCAGATCCCCAGCGGCAGTATGTGTTACAGGGAGAGGAGACAGTCGGTCTCACTCCCCAGCGGCAGAATGTGTTATTGGAGGAAGAGACAACCGGTCTCCCTCCCCAACAGCAACCAGAGATACCTGAGGTAGAGGACCTCATAGACTGGTCCTGGGAGGACCCCCTGCAGGCAGGTGGAGATGGGACCGAGATCTCTCCACCGGCCCTACAGGGATGCTGGGCAACCGGCCCAGATCCCCAACTAGAGCTGGAGTTACAGAAAGTGGAGAGCATCGACCTCCCCCCCCAGCAGCAGCCGGAATACCAGGGGGAGGTAAGTGATATTTCTCCTCCCCAGTCAACTCCTTTGTTCCCTGACCCCCCAGCAGAAGAGCTGGCAACTGGGCAGAGCGCCGCTGGCCTCTGTCCTCCCTTGTTTCCTTCCCCTGAGCCTGACTTTCTACAGGCTGCCCCAGCGGAAGAGCTGGCAACTGGGCAGAGCGCCGCTGGCCTCTGTCCTTCCTTTTTTCCTTACCCTGAGACTACCCCAGCTCTGACCCCGGAGCAGAGCACATCGGGCATCTGGCCCCCAAGTACTCACAGCCATTTGCCCAGCAAGGCCGAGGGTGCCACAGTTTCACCCCACAACTTGGGACCTACAGGCCAGTATGACTTATTGTGGGGGGGGCATTCTGTGAATTCTTTATTGTGGGGGGGCTACACTGCTAAATTTGTTTTGTGGGTGGGCTACTCTGCTAATTTTGTTTTATGGGTGGGCTGCCCAACTAATCTAGGTACTGACCGGCAGAAGGTCAGGTACCTGGTTAGTCTACCCCCGAATGGGAAGATATGTAGCGAAAGCCACTTCGCCACTGTGTTTTGGAGGGGGCTGCTTGCCCGCCTCTTACCTGCTGACTATGGCCCTTTCGTCATTTGGGCTAATGGATCTTTATTGGGCTGCTGCTGGCCCTTTAAGAACTGTCTGGGGCCATATTGAGACTTTGGGTAACAATACCCTTTAAGACTATGGCCCCTGGAAGGTATTACCTGTTAAAGACTCTTTTAGCAGATTGGATTTTATAAGACTGGCCCTTTAAATAATTTGGAACAGTGCTGCAGCTTTAAATGGCACTTTGGATGCAGCCGAAGTGCCGAAGTAGTCGAAGTGGCCGCCATGCGACAAATGAACACGTGGCGGCGGCCATCTTTGTTCATTCGAATTAGGTCAGCGGTATGTGTAGCCAAATTCATGGAACTGAAATCGGCTACACATTTTACCGAACACCGCTGACCCTTACCTTCTCCTACACTTCGTTTTTCAGCTCCAGAGACTAAGTCTCGTTTTTTCGGCATGAAATTGACCGGCCGCACAGCCCAAATCTATGGAACTGTTTTGGGCAGGAAATTGTGCTTGCGGTCGGTCATAAAGGGACCTCCAGCTAACTTTTGATCCGCTGGAGGGATTTGGCTGATTTTTCAAAAAGTGTTTATGTTTGATGTGTGCTGAGTTCAAATATGTAATTTTTAGATTTTTAAATTTGGAGATTGAATGTATAGTTTTAAAGTTACAGTGTATGTGTGAAAACTGTATTTTTACTGTATGCTATAATTATGTTATATGTTTATCTGAGGGGAGGAGACGTGGGGGTGGTACCATGTATGTGATTGGTTAATTTCATCCTCCCCCTGGGAGTGTCCTGTGTGCAGGGCCGGCCTTAGGCATTTAGACGCCCTGTGCGGAAAAATCTTCACAGCGCCCCCCCCATGTATGCTGTTATGTTTGTGTTGTCTGTGTATGTAATAGTACGTGTGATGACTGTGTGTGATATGTATGCTATGTGTGATAATTGTAATGGGTATATTAACAGTGTGTGATATGCGTGTATTGGTTGTATGTGACACACACACACACACAGACACACACACAGAGTCAGACGGCCATACACACACAGGAAGACATCCACACACACACAAGCAGACAGTCATACACACACACACACACAGACACACACAGGCAGGCAGTCACACACACACACAGACAGACAGTCAGTCATACACACAGACACACACAGACAGTAATACACACAGACACACACAGAGGCAGACAGTCATACACACACACGCAGACAGTCATACACACAGACACACACAGGCAGACAGTCATACACACAGACACACACAGGCAGACAGTCATACACACAGAGGCAGACAGTCATACACACAGAGGCAGTCATACACAGTCACACACACAGAGGCAGACAGTAATACACACAGACAAACACACAGATGCAGACAGTAACACACACAGACACACAGTGGCAGACAGTCATACACACACACACACACACACACGCAGACAGTCATACACACAGACACACAGAGGCAGACAGTCATACACACAGACACACAGAGGCAGACAGTCATACACACAGAGGCAGACAGTCATACACACAGAGGCAGTCATGCACAGTCACACACACAGAGGGCAGACAGTAATACACACAGACAAACACACAGAGGCAGACAGTAATACACACAGACACACAGTGGCAGACAGTCATATACACACACACACACACACAGACACACAGAGGCAGACAGTCATACACACAGACACACACACAGAGGCAGACAGTAATACACACAGACACAGTGGCAGACAGTCATATACACACACATACAGTCATACACACACACACAGGCAGACAGTCATACATACACACACACACACACACAGAGACACAGACAGGCAGACAGTCATACACACAGACATACAGAGGCAGACAGTCATACACACACACACACATAGGCAGACAGTCATACACACAGGCAGAGAGTTACACTCACCTGACAATCACACAGTTACCTGTGGAGTTCATTGTTGAGGCAGTGCAGCTCCTGGTGACTGTTTGGTGGGGAAGCAGGGACTCCTTCCTGCTTCCCCTGCAGCCGTTTTCCGGCGCTTTTAGCTCCGCCCCCGCCGCACGGTAAGCTCCGCCCCCGCTGCAAATTTAAAAAAAAAAAAAAAAATTTTTTTTTTTTTAAACCGGCTGTGCGGCCGCACGGCGCCCCCTGCTCCATGGCGCCCTGTGCGGCCGCACAGCTCGCACACCCCTAAGGCCGGCCCTGCCTGTGTGTACCTTTTTGTAATAAAAAGCAGGCTGGGTGTCCCAGTCCTCAGTTCTTCTTGACCCTTCAAAACGTAGCCTTGTCTCGTTATTGGAGGGAATTGCTGTATCACACTGCATATTCCCCTGAGCTTAATCAATTAGCTCTTTTAAGAGCTTGTTCCGGATACGCTCTCCTGGAGGAGAGGTCTTCCCCACACGGTCCTGGAGGACAGAAGCCGATCCAGGGTGGAAGGAAGACGGCGGGGCTCCAGTTAAGCTACGGCGGTTGTGGAGTCTGCGGTGGTTGTGGTATCGTCTGCAGTGCTTGGAGTCCTCTGTAAGCGCTAGGAGCATCCATCAACGGAGGGTACTCGGTCGGAGTACACGGAGCTCCGTTACATCTATTCCAACAAATACAATTATAAAGTGATTAATGATTATGCAATAAACTATCAAAAACGAGTTACAATGATATTGCAAAGAAACTGTTTTCATCAGGCAGCATAATAACACATTATTTTCAGAGAAACATGTCGCTGTTCTTGTGCTGCTTCCCTATAAGCTGGTTAGAGCTGTATTAGGACACAGTATGAGAACTCACGGGTGAAGCTCCTATATCATTTATGGCTTAAAAATAATAGGAATTTTGTGTTTTCAGTGTTGAAATTATCAACTGATGATCAAGCTGAGAGCATGGTTCAAAATAGAAAATTCTCACAAAAGAGCATCATTGGGAGACTTTAGAAACCTAAGAATAGATCTTGGAATGGATTTGTCAAAGTGTTCAAAATGTGTTTTCTGAGAAAGGGTTTCAAAAATCTGTTCCAGATTATTATTGTTAGGAGTATTATATATTAATTATAAAGTGTTTAAAAAGTAACTGGAAAGTGGTAGTTTTGTATATTCTGACCGATTACTTTTTCTCCACAATTACACTAAACAAAATTATAAACGCAACACTTTAGTTTTTGCCCCAATTTTTCAACAGCTGAACTCAAAGATCTATAATTTTTTCTATGTACACAAAAGGCCTATTTCTCTCAGATATTGTTCACAAATCTGTCTAAATCTGTGTTAGTGAGCACTTCTCCTTTGCCGAGATAATCCATCCCCCTAACAGGTGTGTGTAACGGATCGCCTGGCACCCCGACTGGGTACCTCCGTTAAAGGATGCTCCTAGCGTTTCCTGAGGACTCCAAGCACTCTGGCAGACACCACAATCACCGTATCGGAGAAGCATATGAATCCTCTCAAGCCTCTAAATGCCGTAGACAGTTGAACAGGAACCATACGAATAGGTTTGCACTCCTAGCAGTCAAACTGGAACAGCATGCAATAAATCCTCCCCCAATAATGAGACGACACTTCACTTTGAGGGTTAAACAGGAACTGAGGCTGGCACTCCCAGCTTGTTTTTTATTACAGTTGTTGAGAATACAGGTCCGCCCACAGGGAGGGACAAAATAACCAATCAATCGGTACAATACACACAGACACTCCCACACAAAATCCTCCCCTCTGCCTGTAATAGGATTACTGAACACAATGGGTAATCTCATTATCACAGTCAGAGGAATACAGTTTTATAAAAAAATATCACAGGGACCCCAAAACATGCAATAACCCCATATATCCTCAGAACCAGGGGATCTGGGTGAACCACATATCCAAAATTCACCCAGATCCATTCAGTAGTTTGGAAGATACAGTTTAATGCAGATTCCGCAGAACATATACGTATAGTTTAAAACTACTGCATGATGTCTTTGTGTGCCAAATACCAGCGAGATGGCACAGTGTAGAAAAGTCACATCAATGTCTGTGAGATAAAATGGCCGCCATCCATTGTTCTCACCATGTGCTTCATCAATTGTTCTCACCATGTGCCTCTGATACATGAAATGGTGGTCACCCAGTAACTCCACAGAATGTCCCCAGATGGTTCTTAAAGGGACAGTAAGGTCATACATAATCCATTATGCCCAAATATTGTACTTGAAGGGCACTATCTCCCAGGGACCATAATCACAGGGCAGGAGGCGAGCAAGCAGTCCCCTCCAGGAAACTGGGGCAGACTCTGGTGCAGGATCCAGTCCGCTACAGTGTGGCATATTAAGATGCTGATTAGACAGCATGATTATTGCACAGGTGTGCCTTAGGCTGGCCACAATAAATGGCCACTCTAAAATGTGCAGTTTTACTGTATTGGGGGGGTCTGAAAACCAGTCAGTATCTGGTGTGACCACTATTTGCTTCACGCGGTGCAACACATCTCCTTGGCATAGAATTGATCAGGTTGTTGATTGTGGCCTGTGGAATGTTGGTCCACTCCTGTTCAATGGCTGTGCGAAGTTGCTGGATATTGGCAGGACCTGGAACACGTTGTCGTATACGCTGATCCAGAGCATCCTAAACAGGCTCAATGGGTGACATGTCCGATGAGTATGTTGGCCATGCAAGAACTGGGAATTCCTGGGTCGGTGTGGTTACACGTGGTCTGCGGTTGTGAGGCCAGTTGGATGTACTGCCAAATTCTCTGAAACGCCTTTGGAGAAGGCTTATGGTAGAGAAATGAACATTCAATTCACAGGCAACAGCTGTGATGGACATTCCTGCAGTTATCATGTCAATTGCACGCTCCCTCAAAACTTGCGACATCTGTGGCAAAGGAGAAATGCTCACTAACACAGATTTAGACAGATTTGTGAACAATATTTGAGAGAAATAGGCCTTTTATGTACATAGAAAAAAATCTTAGATCAGCTCATGTTCAATGGGGGCAAAAACAAAAGTGTTACGTTTCTAATTTTGTTCAGTGTATGTTCCCTTGTTACACTTTATATTTATGTGAATTTGGAGTGAATTATGTATATAAATATATATTTCTATTAATGTTTGTATATATTATAAATCTAATAATTTATAAAATCATGCTTATATATTATTTACACACACACACAACATCCACCCACAAATACTTATTAATTCACACTGGTATACACATTGGCGCATGCACAATGACCCATACAGCAACACTGACACAAACATTACACACAATACCCAATACAATCACACCGGCACACAATCACCAATGCACACATGCACTGATAAACACACATTGACACACACACTCATTGATACATAATGACATACATGCACACACAAAGTGACCGACATAAACACACTGACACACACATGTGGCCAGATACACTGACTCACACAGTGACCCATACATACTGACTGGCACCTGGCACACAGTGATCAATCCAAACACGCTGACACACACAGTGACCCATGCACACATTGACACATGCAATGACCAATACAAACACAATGACACACAAACAGTGACCAATACAAACATGTGGACATACAGTGATCCATCCAAAAACAATAATACTACAGTGACACATACACAAAGACATTACCACTAGTGATGTACCGAACTGTTCGCCGGCGAATAGTTCCCGGCGAACATAGCGTGTTCGCGTTCGCCGCGGCGGGCGGACACATGCGCGGTTCGATCCGCCCCCTATTCGTCATCATTGAGCAAACTTTGACCCTGTGCCTCACGGTCAGCAGACACATTCCAGCAAATCAGCAGCAGACCCTCCCTTCCACACCCTCCCACCTCCCTCCCAGCATCCATTTTCGGTTCATTCTGAAGCTGCATGCTTAGTGAGAGGAGGGAAAGGGTAGCTGCTGCTGATTAGATAGGGAAATTGATAGCTAGGCTAGGATATTCAGTGTCCACAACAATCCTAAAGGACTCATCTGATCTCTGCTGTAAGAACAGCACCCCAAAAAGCCCTTTTTAGGGCTAGAACATCAGTCTGCTTTTTTTTTTCCTGTGTAATGTAATTGCAGTTGCCTGCCTGCCAGCTTCTGTGTCAGGCTCAGTGGATACTGTGCCCATTTGCCCAGTGCCACCACTCATATCTGGTGTCACAATAGCTTAAGCTTGCATTTAAAACCAAAAAAAGTTTTTCACTGTAATAGATTGAAGAAGAGCAGTTAGTTGTCTACCAGCTTCTGTGTCAGGCTCAGTCGATACTGTGCCCATTTGCCCAGTGCCACCACTCATATCTGTTTTCACAATAGCTTATGCTTGACATTTAAAAAGAAAACATGTTTTTTCACTGTAATAGAATGAATAGCAGTTAGTTGCCCATTTGCCCAGTGCCACCACTCATATCTGGTGTGACTATAGCGTGCCTTTAAAAACAAAAAAAGGGTTTCACTGTAAGCTAATAGCAGTTAGTTGTCTGCAAGCGTCTAGGTGTCAGGCCTTCAGCGTGTGCTCTGCCAACCTCAGCAAGTGTAATTTGCCACTCATATCTGGTGTCTCTATAGCGTGCATTTAAACCCAAAAAACTTTTTTCACTGTAATAGATTGAAGAGCAGTTACTTGTCTTCAAGCGGGTGTGTCAGGCCTACAGCCTGTGCTCTGCAGACCTGTGCCAGTGCACATTGCCACTCATATCTGGTGTCTCTATAGCGTGCTTTTACAAAGAAAAAAAGGTTTCCAGTGTAAGCTAATAGCAGTCAGTGTCCTTAAAGCGGGTGTGTCAGGCCTACAGTGTGTGCTCTGCAGAACTGTGCCAGTGCACATTGCCACTCATATCTGGTGTCTCTATAGCGTGCTTTTACAAAGAAAAATGGTTTCCAGTTTAAGCTAATAGCAGCCAATCAGTGTCCTTCAAGCGGCTCTGTCAGGCCTACAGTGTGTGCTCTCCAGAACTGTTACAGTGCACATTGCCACTCATATCTGGTGTCTCTATAGCGTGCTTTTACAAAGAAAAAAGTTTTCCAGTTTAAGCTAAAAGCAGCCAGTCAGTGTCCTTCAAGCGGCTCTGTCAGGCCTACAGTGTGTGCTCTCCAGACCTGTGCCAGTGCACATTGCCACTCATATCTGGTGTCTCTATAGCGTGCTTTTACAAAGAAAAAAAGGTTTCCAGTGTAAGCTAATAGCAGTCAGTGTCCTTAAAGCGGGTGTGTCAGGCCTACAGCGTGTGCTCTGCAGACCGGTGCCAGTGCACATTGCCACTCATATCTGGTGTCTGTATAGCGTGCTTTTACAAAGAAAAAAAGGTTTCCAGTGTAAGCTAATAGCAGTTAGTGTCCTTAAAGCGGGTTTTTATTAGGCCTACAGCGTGTGCTCTGCAGAACTCTGCCAGTGCACATTGCCACTCATATCTGGTGTCACAATAGCGTGCATTTAAAACCAAAAAACTTTTTTCACTGTTATAGATTTAATAGCAGTTACTTGTCTTCAAGCGGGTGTGTCAGGCCTACAGCCTGTGCTCTGCAGACCTGTGCCAGTGCACATTGCCACTCATATCTGGTGTCTCTATAGCGTGCTTTTACAAAGAAAAAAAGGTTTCCAGTGTAAGCTAACAGCAGTCAGTGTCCTTAAAGCGTGTGTCAGGCCTTCATCGTGTGCTCTGCCAACCTCAGCAAGTGTAATTTGCCACTCATATCTGGTGTCTCTATAGCGTGCATTTAAAACCAAAAAACTTTCTTCACTGTTATAGATTGAATAGCAGTTACTTGTCTTCAAACGGGTGTGTCAGGCCTACAGCCTGTGCTCTGCAGACCTGTGCCAGTGCACATTGCCACTCATATCTGGTGTCTCTATAGCGTGCTTTTACAAAGAAAAAAAGGTTTCCAGTGTAAGCTAATAGCAGTCAGTGTCCTTAAAGCGGGTTTTTATTAGGCCTACAGCGTGTGCTCTGCAGAACTGTGCCAGTGCACATTGCCATTCATATCTGATGTCTCTATAGCGTGCTTTTACAAAGAAAAAAAGGTTTCCAGTGTAAGCTAATAGCAGTCAGTGTCCTTAAAGCGGGTTTTTATTAGGCCTACAGCGTGTGCTCTGCAGAACTGTGCCAGTGCACATTGCCACTCATATCTGGTGTCTCTATAGCGTGCTTTTACAAAGAAAAAAAGGTTTCCAGTGTAAGCTAATAGCAGTCAGTGTCCTTAAAGCGGGTTTTTATTAGGCCTACAGCGTGTGCTCTGCAGAACTGTGCCAGTGCACATTGCCACTCATATCTGGTGTCACAATAGCGTGCATTTAAAACCAAAAAACTTTTTTCACTGTTATAGATTGAATAGCAGTTACTTGTCTTCAAGCGGGTGTGTCAGGCCTACAGCCTGTGCTCTGCAGACCTGTGCCAGTGCACATTGCCACTCATATCTGGTGTCTCTATAGCGTGCTTTTACAAAGAAAAAAGGTTTCCAGTTTAAGCTAATAGCAGCCAGTCAGTGTCCTTCAAGCGGCTCTGTCAGGCCTACAGTGTGTGCTCTCCAGACCTGTGCCAGTGCACATTGCCACTCATATCTGGTGTCTCTATAGCGTGCTTTTACAAAGAAAAAAAGGTTTCCAGTGTAAGCTAATAGCAGTCAGTGTCCTTAAAGCGGGTGTGTCAGGCCTACAGCGTGTGCTCTGCAGACCTGTGCCAGTGCACATTGCCACTCATATCTGGTGTCTGTATAGCGTGCTTTTACAAAGAAAAAAAGGTTTCCAGTGTAAGCTAATAGCAGTCAGTGTCCTTAAAGCGGGTTTTTATTAGGCCTACAGCGTGTGCTCTGCAGAACTGTGCCAGTGCACATTGCCACTCATATCTGGTGTCTGTATAGCGTGCTTTTACAAAGAAAAAAAGGTTTCCAGTGTAAGCTAATAGCAGTCAGTGTCCTTAAAGCGGGTTTTTATTAGGCCTACAGCATGTGCTCTGCAGAACTGTGCCAGTGCACATTGCCACTCATATCTGGTGTCACAATAGCGTGCATTTAAAACCAAAAAACTTTTTTCACTGTTATAGGTTGAATAGCAGTTACTTGTCTTCAAGCGGGTGTGTCAGGCCTACATCCTGTGCCCTGCAGACCTGTGCCAGTGCACATTGCCACTCATATCTGGTGTCTCTATAGCGTGCTTTTACAAAGAAAAAAAGGTTTCCAGTGTAAGCTAATAGCAGTCAGTGTCCTTAAAGCGGGTGTGTCAGGCCTACAGTGTGTGCTCTGCCAACCTCAGCAAGTGTAATTTGCCACTCATATCTGGTGTCTCTATAGCGTGGATTTAAAACCAAAAAACTTTCTTCACTGTTATAGATTGAATAGCAGTTACTTGTCTTCAAGCGGGTGTGTCAGGCCTACAGCCTGTGCTCTGTAGACCTGTCCCAGTGCACATTGCCACTCATATCTGGTGTCTCTATAGCGTGCTTTTACAAAGAAAAAAAGCTTTCCAGTGTAAGCTAATAGCAGTCAGTGTCCTTAAAGCGGGTTTTCATTAGGCCTACAGCGTGTGCTCTGCAGAACTGTGCCAGTGCACATTGTCACTCATATCTGGTGTCTCTATAGCGTGCTTTTACAAAGAAAAAAAGGTTTCTAGTGTAAGCTAATAGCAGTCAGTGTCCTTAAAGTGGGTTTTTATTAGGCCTACAGCGTGTGCTCTGCAGAACTGTGCCAGTGCACATTGCCACTCATATCTGGTGTCTCTATAGCGTGCTTTTACAAAGAAAAAAGGTTTCCAGTTTAAGCTAATAGCAGCCAGTCAGTGTCCTTCAAGCGGCTCTGTCAGGCCTACAGTGTGTGCTCTCCAGAACTGTTACAGTGCACATTGCCACTCATATTTGGTGTCTCTATAGCGTGCTTTTACAAAGGAAAAAGGTTTCCAGTTTAAGCTAATAGCAGCCAGTCAGTGTCCTTCAAGCGGCTCTGTCAGGCCTACAGTGTGTGCTCTCCAGAACTGTTACAGTGCACATTGCCACTCATATCTGGTGTCTCTATCGCGTGCTTTTACAAAGAAAAAAGGTTTCCAGTTTAAGCTAATAGCAGCCAGTCAGTGTCCTTAAAGTGGCTCTGTCAGGCCTACAGTGTGTGCTCTCCAGAACTGTTACAGTGCACATTGCCACTCATATCTGGTGTCTCTATAGCGTGCTTTTACAAAGAAAAAAAGGTTTCCAGTGTAAGCTAATAGCAGTCAGTGTCCTTAATGCGGGTTTTCATTAGGCCTACAGCGTGTGCTCTGCAGAACTGTGCCAGTGCACATTGTCACTCATATCTGGTGTCTCTATAGCGTGCTTTTACAAAGAAAAAAAGGTTTCTAGTGTAAGCTAATAGCAGTCAGTGTCCTTAAAGCGGGTTTTTATTAGGCCTACAGCGTGTGCTCTGCAGAACTGTGCCAGTGCACATTGCCACTCATATCTGGTGTCTCTATAGCGTGCTTTTACAAAGAAAAAAGGTTTCCAGTTTAAGCTAATAGCAGCCAGTCAGTGTCCTTCAAGCGGCTCT